>NC_135868.1:22551800-23751800 GCF_031162955.1 Sander vitreus | reverse complement strand
GGTGGATTTCAACACGTAGCTCTGTTGTTTGTAAATTTGGAGTGCTGTCATTTGTGAGAAAAACGAAAAGAATCGTTGTTGCCTACACCGTGTTATCCTCCTGCTACAGTTTGCACCCAGGAGGCTGAAACGGCAAGTTTTAAACGTGCTTTTAGTCTCTTAACATGTTCGAGATGTCATTACAAGTGCCTACCCATGGGTAGGCACTGAAGTGATTCCTTCCGAGTGAACACAGTGAATCTGACTGCAGTAGATGTGAAATAAATGCATAAAAGTTGTGCTAATTCAGCTCTGCTTAGTTCCGGTGTTGAGACGGCAAGACTTAGGGACCGTCTACAAACTACAACACCGAAAAGAGATACAAAAATATTGTATTAATATATATATATATATATATATATATATATATATATATATATATATATATATATATTATTATTGATTAAATAAGGTAGTGTCTCCAAACTTACCTCAATTATAACTTGTTTCCTGCTAGTTGTACCACAGCACTTTTAAAAAATAACCATATGCCTATTTTTGAAAATATTGTTGTATCTTTTTTCGGTGTTGTAGTTTGTAGACGGTCCCTAAGTCTTGCCGTCTCAACATCGGAACTAAACAGAGCTGAATTAGCACAACAGTTATGCATTTCTTTTTCTTTTCTTTTTTCAACTGTCTTTTTATTGAGAACAAGGTACAGAAAGACAGTTGTATAGAAGGACAATACTTTTGGATTTTTCACAGAACACATAAACAAATACAACCCCCCCCCCCCTTTCCCCTCCCTACAACATCCAGTGCATCCCAATCTAAGGAGATTAAATAAGTAGATAAATAGATAAAGGTTATAATATTAATAGGTGAAGGTATCATTCAACAGGTATGAAGAATTAAACAAAAAGAAAAGAGGGTGGAAGCAGCTAATTTAAAAGTAAAGCTTGAAAATAAATGAGGAGGCCGTGCTTGCTGTGCAACATCATGCGTCACCCCTCAGGATCTAGTACTTGTGGATTCATGAATTATCAGGGAGGGTTAAGTTTGTTTATGAAAGACATTACTGGGTTCCAGGTAGAATAGAAGAGGTCTTTTGACCCTCTAAGTGTGTATTTGATCTTTTCGAGACTTAAATGGAGCATAAGGTCCCTCATCCATAAGGAGGTGCTGGGTGGTATGGGGGATTTCAAGTGCAACAATATCCTTCGGCGGGCAAGTAGAGTTGTAAATGCTATAATGTCCTTATGCTTATTGATAATCCGTTGGTCAGCTGGCACTATATCGAAGATGGCAGAGTAGGCGTTAGGTTGCACATTTAAGGATAGTGCCTGTGAAAGTATTCTGAAGACCTCTGACCAGTAATCCGAGAGGGAAGAACATGACCAGAACATGTGTGTTAATGTTGCCGGGGCGACATGACATCTGCTACAATTCTCATCCGCCCCAGGATAAATTCTGGCCAGCCTAGACTTGGAGAAGTGGGTACGGTGCAAGACTTTAAACTGAATTACACCTAACCTAGCACATGAAGTAGTTCCATTAACTCTCTTCAGAGCATCAGTCCAGGATTCCTCAGGTATTACATCCCCAAGCTCCTCCTCCCATTTCCCTTTAATTCTATTGAGAGAGGTGTCTCCGAGAGATGATATGTTGGAATAGATTCTCGCAATGAAGCCTATTAAATTGAAGGGAATTTGGAAGATGTCATCCATAGCAGTAGGTTGAGGTGCAAGTTTGAATCTAGATTTTGCATAAAGTGTCGGATCTGGAAATATCAGAAACGACTTGAGCCGGGGAGGTTGAATTTTTGAGAGAGATGACTAAAGGTAGAGAATACACCTTCGCTGTAGAGATCCTTAAATTTGGAGAGGCCAAGTCTATTCCACAGGGCAAAGGTGTTGTCTAATCTAGGAGGAACAAAAAGATGATTATCACAGATAGGAGCCAGATGAGAGAAATCTCTTAAACCAAAGTGGTTTCGAAATTGTGACCAAATTCGTAAAGTATTGATAACAACAGGGTTATACAGGGAGGTATAGGGTGAAGTAGACAGAGGGAGACTCGAAGTAACCAAGGCAGGAAGGGATGCCAGAATGCATGACTCATTTTCTATTTCACACCACGACAGCTTTGGAGCATGAAGCCAGTATATGATTTTCTGAATATTAGCCACCCAGTGATAGTGAAGCAAATTTGGTAAACCCAGTCCGCCCTGCGATCGATGTCACTGAAGAAGCCTTTTCTGTAATCTAGGGGCTTTACCTCCCCAAATGAATGATGATATCGTTTTATCAATGGACTGAAAAAAGGGTTTTTGGAGAAATATAGGGAGATCTTGAAAAAGATAGAGGAATCGGGGTAACACGTTCATTTTAATACAGTTCATCTTTCCAGCCAGTGAAAGATTAGTGGACCTCCAATTCTGTAAATCGTTTTTTATTTTATCAATGAGGGGTATGAAGTTATCTTTGTATAGTTTAGGGAAAGTCCGTGTAATATTGATTCCTAAATATCTAAAGCCAGATTTAGCCAGGTGGAAGGGCAGGTCCTTTTGTGGAATTGCAAGAGCTAGGTTGTTCACTGGGAAGCACTCACTTTTCGTAAGGTTAGTCTTATATCGCGAAAAGATACCAAATCTATCCAACACCTGGACTATGTGGGAAACACACCGTATCGGATCAGACACATACAACAGTAAGTCGTCGGCATATAGAGCCACCTTGTGTTCCCTCCCCCATCTAGAAGTTCCAAACAGAAACCTGTTTGATCGGGGGAGATCACCTCATCTGTAACCGATTCTAGACGCCGGGCAAGTGCCTTAGCTAAAATTTTAATGTCACTATTTAACAACGAAATGGGCCGGTATGATCCACATTGTGTTCTGTCCTTCCCGGGCTTCGGTATAAGTGTTATGGATGCTTCAGTTAGCGTCTGTGGCAGGGCCCAAGTACCCAGCGAATCATTAAACATTTCTAGAATAAGTGGCGCTAATTTGGTTGAAAATGTTTTATAAAATTCAATTGGATATCCATCGGGACCCGGGGCCTTGCCGCTTTGCATCGCCGAAATCGCATTTGAAATTTCTGTTAGTCGAAGGTGTAGTTCTAGTTCTGCTTTATGGGCGGAACTGATAACAGGGGCGTTTAAATTTGTAAAAAGGTTTTGCATATCGGCGTCATCACTAGGTACTTCTGAGGTATAGAGTTTTGAATAAAATGCCTTGAAAGTATTGTTGATTTCGAGGGGGTCTGTAGTAAGCTCCCCGTTTTTCTTTTTGTATCTGTGTAATCTGTTGATCGGAAGACTTTTAATTGATGCGCTAGCAGTCTGCCAGCCTTTTCGCCGTGTTCATAGACAAAGCCTCGTGATTTCAGCAATACGCGTTCTGTCTTTTCAGACGATAATAAGTCATATTTGGTTTGAAGATCCAGCTTATTTTTTATAGAGTTCCAGAGTGGGAGAGGCAGAGTATTGACGGTCTATGTCAAGTATTGAACTGAGAAGTTGTTCTTGCTTCCTAGCTTTTTTCACCCTAGATGTGTAAGCGATAATATCCCCCCTTATTACCACTTTAAGAGTCTGCCAGAGCAAGGAGGGGGAGATATTATCCTTGATGTTGGTTTCTAGGAAATTATCAATGGCTGACGAAATCATTTGGCAGAATCCTTCGTCTGTCAGTAGTGCAGTATCAAATCTTCATGGGGCCCGGTCGGCGGAGTTAAGTGGAAAGGAAAGATCTAATATTACTGGGGCATGGTCGGACTCAATATCTGCACATGGAATATTCTATGTTTTTAACAAAGTAATACTCTGTCTATGAAAAAATAATCAATTCTGCTATACGAATGGTGAACATGTGAAAAAAAAGAGAATACTTTACTATGAGGGAAGCGAAAGCGCCAGGGGTCAAAAGATCCAATTTGGTTCATAAACGAAGACAATGTTTTAGCCATTTTTGAGGGGATTTTAGACTTTGGGCTGGAGCAGTCCAAGGAAGGCTTAATTGTACAGTTCAGGTCGCCTCCAAAAATTAGGGAGCGCGAGTTTAAGTCAGGTATGGATGAGATTACTTTTTCTATGAATTTCTCATCGTCCCAGTTGGGTGCATATACGTTAACCAGCAGGACAGGTTTGTGATAGAGGGACCCCGAAACAATAATAAAACGGCCATTTGGGTCAGATATAATGTTTGTGGCGTTGAAGAGTGTTTTTTTATGAATTATGATTGCTGCGCCACGTGACCTGGAGTTGAAACTTGAGTGAAAAATTTGGCCAATCCACGTTTTTTTTAATCTGATATGGTCTTTAACCATTGTGTGTTTTCTGCAAAAAAAGCAACCTCACATTTTAGAAGTTTAAGGTGTGCAGATATTCTAGCTCGCTTTACAGGTCCGTTCAAACCCTTGACATTCCATGAAATAAATCTTACGTTTAGTTATGCATTTCTTTCACATCTACTTCAGTCAGATTCACTGTGTTCACTCGGAAGGAATCACTTCACATGGGTAAGCACTCATGACATTTTGAACATGTTAAGAGGCTAAAAGCACGTTTAAAACTTGCCCTGTTTCAGCCTCCTGGGTGCAAACTGTAGCAGGAGGATAACACGGTGTAGGCAACACCGATTCTTTTCGTTTTTCTCGCTACTGACAGCACTCCAAATTTACAAACAACAGAGCTACGTGTTGAAACAGTTTTGCATGCCCTCCTCTGCATCAACCGTCTCTTTCTTTTCTTTCTGCTATCTCTTATGACTACCAAGAAATTGCTTTAGGTTCTGTTTTTGTTTTTGAACTTCTGAATCAGAAACAGGTTTAAATCGATGCTCAAACAGCAGTAACGTGCACTCATTTGGTAATACAGCCCCTAATTTGCAACTGGCTACTTTCATCCCCTGCCTTGGCTCCGCTCTAACTTAACCATTTCTGTAGGACCCCTGGAGAACCCGCCAAAGAACTGAAGTCCTTACATGCTATAAGAGCAACATGAACATTTAAAATGTACAAGCAGGAAAAACATGCTTGCAAGCTACAGTATGTACAACTCTGCAATCTATTTTGAACCACAAAGTTTACTGAAGAGCTTTCTCAAACTAATAAAGTAATTTCCTCAATAATTATGCATCCCTTGTAACCTGAAATGAATGACAAATCCATTTGCCCTACAGTTTGTCCGACGACCCCCATGCACTGAATTTCTTCAAGGCAAGTATAGAGCATACAAAAGCAGCAATAAAGTATGCACTTCCATACAATTAGAGGACTCGCAATAGACGGATACAAAAAATTAAAAAAGCTCAAAACCAAAGCAGCAGAGGCCAAGATATTGAAGATACTGACTTTCATCTCCAGCATGGGTTAAGCTCCAGAAACACTGGATTCTGCATTTCCCATAATGCCACTAAATGGTAGCTTTCTTTATACCCCAGACTTGTCTCCCATATGCCCACTTCTTTCAAACCCCACACCTCTCTAGCCCAAGCTACAGTTAAAGTAGTGTGCTTGTGACCAACCTATTGTGTGTGTCCTTTTAACAACAGCCAAAAAATATGAACATGTCATAAAGTGAAAATATGTCACAGATATCTGTGATATTTATAAGTAGGGTTGGTAGGGTCGTTTAGGTTTTTTTCCCGATACCGGTGCTAAAACGATACTTCTAAAATGGTGCCAGTGCCTTAATGGTGCCTGAACCGAAATATACAGTTGTGTTCAAAATAATAGCAGTCCAACATCACTAACCTCATAAATCACATTTTTTGGTAGAAGTGATATTTCTACATGACAAATAATTTACTAGTAAGTGTTGTAGAGTCATAGAAAACCAACAGATCCAACAGTCATGACATCCATGCTGCTCATTCTGTGTAATTGAATCTGTAATTGAAAGGGACATGTTCAAAATAATAGCAGTGTTGTGTTCAATTAGTGAGGTGATTGATTCTGTGAAGAAACAAGTGTCAATTATGGCCCATATTTAAGGAAGGAAGGAAGCAAATGTTGTGCATGCTGGTTATAGTGCATTTCACACTGAAATACTCAGCAAAATGGGTCGTTCCAGACATTGCTTTGAGGAACAGCTGACTTTGATTAAAAAGTTGATTGGAGGGGGGAAGACATATAAAGAAGTGCAGAAAATTATAGGCTGCTCGGCCAAAATGATTTCAAATGCCTTGGGACGTGGGAAATAACAGTCAAATACCATTCGAATGGATCGAAGAATAGCCAAAATGGCAAAGGCTCAACCAATGATCAGCTCCAGAAAAATCAAATAAGACTTAAAGTTACCTGTGAGTACTGTTAAGATCAGAAGAAGGCTATGTGAAGCAAAGCTATCAGCTAGAAGCCCCCGCAAAGTCCCATTGCTGAAAAAAAGACTACTGTACTGAATAGGTTGAAATTTGCCAAATGACACATTGACTGGCCAAAGGAGAAATGGGGCAACATTCTGTGGACTGATGAGAGCAAAATTGTTCTTTATTTATAATGTACATAATATAAAATATAAAAAAGGAGCACAAAACGACAGTTGGCGACATTAAAGAGCGACACAAAGAAGCACCAGATGGGAAAAGGGTAATTTACAATAACTTTGAATGCACCACGAGGCTGGCGAGTTTCAAGTGAACGCACCGTCTATGTGTTGTTTTTCCGACAACGGCAGCTGCAGTCAGCCTGTTACGTCCCGGTGTTGGAATCCTCTACAGGGAAATACAGTCACACTTTACACTGCTTAACGTAAGCTGTCAGCATTTTAACCATTGTGTTTAATCCAGCTACTAGCTAATGGTAACGTAGTGTCCCATGCAACGATGCTTCTGAAGAAGAAAAAAAGTGTCAGGCATCGAAATGAGGCACCGAAATTTTCGTTCTTATTCGGTCTCGTTACTACCGTTTACGTCGAAGCCGGTGCCCTATTGGCACCACGTTTCGGTACCCAACCCTATTAATAAGATATTTGCATGTTCAGTAGATTTCCAATCATCTTCACTACAGTACCAGATAAAACATTTTTACATGAAAACATTTACTAAATGTCACAGATGAGAAGTTTAATACTGAGTCTAGTGAGAACTCTCCTTTAGTGTTCTTACAGTGGGCAGTATACTATATATTCTATAATGATCAAGAAAGGTTATAAGCCCTATTCTCTGGAGATATAAAATGAAAAAGGTCTGACATCCACCTCCAACACTCTGCCAGAGTGCGTTAATGCAATTTTCCTGTCTGACAGAGAAAAGAATTTGACTGTATTGTTTCCCAGTAGGCCATTAGAGGCAATTTTACGATTTTACAGAAGAAGGCTTCCTAATTTAGACATGAGTCTGTGGGACCTGCAGTCCTTCGGGAGCTAGCTTAGCAGTTGCCATTCTGTCGGTCTCCATCCCTGGCTTCACCACTTCCTCATATTTGGCAGCAACTAGATGTACATCTGTTGCTAAGATACTGTAGTGATGTGAATGTCTCTGTTTTGTTCCCATCATCATTCAGTATCTGCTCCTGCCGTTCTCTCTTGTAGAAAAACAACATTGCTCTTATTTCTGTTGTGATCCGTTAGGCATCTAATGGCATGCAAATAATAATCTCTTGCTTGTTTTTTTTATTTTTTTTTATTATCTTATTTTTTCACAGTTGAAATCCATCCTACTGAGCATGGAGGGATTTATACCCACAGTGCCATGTTAAAGCAAGTAACAACTAAGCAGTGGCCTGGGTCCCAAGGACCAGTGTTTGAAACAAATCAAAACTAATTGGCTTCAACAAAGATGATTTATTCCCCTGCACATTGTGATAAGGATCATAATTGCACAGTTACATGCTCACTCTTTTAAGATCCATGAATGCATGATGGGCTAGCAAGAATCTTCATTGGGCAGATTCCACGTCTGCTGGAATTTTTTGTTTTGCCAATTGCAAGTCATTCATTTCTTTTTTTTATATTTTATAGCCTTCTGAATGAGGAGCGAAGGAGCGCCTGTGTAGTACAAGTTGTGTATGAGAGATGGAGCCGTGTGTGTGTGTGTGTGTGTGTGTGTGTGTGTGTGTGTGTGTGTGTGGGCAGGGGCGCGGTATAGGGGGGAAAAGTTAGGACAATTCCAAGGGCCCATGACTGCCAGGGGCCCCAACAAATAGGTAAAAAAAAAACTAATATAAAATGATTAAACCATCATCATTCAGTATATATATATATTTCAAATATAATAATACAATTAATGATCTCTTTGTTTTTACTTGTTTTTGGCAGTAAAAGTTAAAAATCCCGATTGACCAAAAAGTAAACCATATTGACCGACCACCCCCTGTATCTGCATGAAATGGTTTGGTCCTGCCTTAGCGCTCAGTGACGGTGTTTAGTTGCAGTCAGTTGATGTGTCAGAACTCCAGTGACTACAGTGTTGCCAAGTAACGTTAAATCAAAATCTGGTTTTCAAAAAAGAAAAGAGAGAGAGGAAAGACAAAGTTAAGGGTGTCAAACTGTAACCCAGTTTTTCTCCAAGAAAGGTTTGTAGCCTATAGTCTGTGAGTGGTATTAACCTGTTGGCTTAATGTCCATAGTGAAATAAGCTAGCTAGCTACAGACTGAGCCTACGTTAATCACCATTTAATCAGTGCAGGGAAACGTTTAGCAAGATATTCATATTAAATCATTGTCCCTGCCCCTTTTAGCAGACTTAACAACAGATGAGTCAGCAGCACCCCCCCCCCCCCCCCCCCCCCCCCAGTCTCCCCCTAACCGTGCCCCTCCCTGTCCCAGTGAAGAAGGTGAGCAACACTGTGTTCAATGACATGCCAGTTAGCATTATTGCAGGGAGTCTGTGGGGATTTCTCGGTCTTTTAAAAATTATAATAATGATTAATAATACTAATAATTTTGTTAAGAGAATTTTCCATTTTGTCAAATACATTGAGACTGTAAAAGATGGCCTTCAGCACATTTTTTTATGGTTGCTTTTAATCTTGCATCAAATAGTGAACTGCATACTAGACTAGACTACTAGACATGCATGTACAAATCACCAGCAGTAAATATTGTGCTAGTACTAGTATTGAACTACAAGAAGCAAGACAGTTGCAAGCCTTTAATTAGAGTTATGTAAAGCTTTTGATGGGACAGTTAGGTCCTAGATATGTGGTGACTACAGGGGGCCCAATTAGATTTTTTGTCATGTGGCCCAAAGTTCCTGGCGGCGCCCCTGTGTGTGGGTAATGAGTGTCCTCTTTCATGATGACCATCTTAATAGTCTGTTATGATGCAATCTTATTTTCTGATCTTTTATTTTCTGAATTTTTTGGCTGAGGCTGTGAATATAAGAGGTGGGAATAAATAGACAGGGAAATAAAATAGATATTAATAACCCTTGTGTGGTGTTCATATTTTTGTTACACAGCCAATGTTCCCGGGTCTGGTGGACCCACCACATTATTAGGCTTTTAAATCAAGTTATGTAAAAATACTTAACATATTTTTACTTGAGCTCAATTACCAATGATATATACATCATTTATGGTTCATATTTGCCATTTACCCCTGTGAGATCACATTTATGATTTAGATAATTTTGAGAAAACAAGGAAATTCAATTATAAAAAAAGGTAAAAAATAGAAACAAGATTTTTGATCATTATTGGTGCTTATTTCTTAGAACTTAATCAGAACAGGTGAACGTGCTTGAAATGTAAGATTTTTTTTTAAATTTGTGTGGCAATAGCAGGTGTAGAAAGACAACATTCCCAGACACAGACACCTACACTCAGACACGCACTCATACAGACGCACAGACACACACAGAGATGCAAAGACACAGACACACACACACACACACACACACACACACACAGCAGGCCCAATTAGGTGGAGGACACAGTTAAGTTTCATAGCACCTAGACCCGAACACCTCCACCTTATTTTTTTATGTTCTTCACAGAAAATGAGCCGAGGCCAGTGAGTTTGAGTAAGAAGAAATAATAAATAGCATAATTTTTGCAAACATTGAAAACGGGTCCCACAGACCTGAACACCATACAAGGGTTAAATAAAAATCCCTTGAAATAATGAAATGTGTACTTTTGAAATAAAAGTCCCCTAAAATAAATAAAAGTACAACTATGTATTTGGTTATTAAACTATATTGACTTATTTATATATTTATATTTACTTTTATTTATATATTCATTGCCTCATTTATGTTTTTATTTAATATTGAACAAAATGGCATTGCATACACCACTATGAAACCCTGATTAGCCTAACTCACGCATTTCAAATACCAGCCAACAGGCCAGGTTTACACAAGCATCACTGCAGCTCTCATACACTACCTCATTTGCAGAAGAGTCGAGTAGAAGACCAAATACACCACAAAATAATGTAGTCATATCTGTAGTGGCTTTCAACAAAACTAGTATACATTATCTTAACAAGCCACTGAAGTTGTTTTGGACACATTTTGTTTTCTGGGCCAAAAATAAACCAGTGTCCATTGCGCTGTATAGGCGATCCATTTATTCACAGTAACGACGACAGAGATTACGTCACCAGGGAGACAGAGATTACGTCACCTACGGGTGTTTATGCATATAAAAAAAAAAATTTTTTTATTTCTTTAAGTCATTACTGTCTCCTCTCATTAGCTGCTGAGAAAAAAAGGAAGAGTTTACTGACCTTTTTCAATCAAAATCAGCCTTGAACTGGCTTAACCCCAACCACTGTAACTCTCTGTCTATATTACTCTGTTTGTGCTCCTTGACATTGAATTGCTTTAATGCTGTTAAATGCATCACTATAACTCAGGACTCAGCTGGTATCTCAGCCCACTTGTGGATGCGTTGGTGGTCATTAGCTGTCAAGTCTGGATTGATGTGAATGATTTATGGTGAGCAGTGGCACTCTGGGCTCTAACAGATTTAAGATTTAACAAGGAGGTTGCAGGGTTGATATAAAAGGTGGATGAACCTTCATCTCTCAGAAGCTCTTGTCACATATGGTTAAGTTAGTGCAGTCACAGTTCCAGGCCATTGCTGCAGTGCACTTGTCAGGCTGAATTGGTTCGATCAGAAGTGCCTTACTTAAAAGTTTTTCACGTTTTTTTTGTGCCTGTTTCTCATGTGTCTCATATATCTGGTATCAGTCAGTGGAATTCATGAGCCATAACAGTTCAGCCTTTAAAAATAAGGCTTCTCAAATTAAGGTATTCATAAAGTACTATGAACAGCATGAATAATGTATACTCCTGCAACCATGAATTGTATATGTACCAATGCATATGTAGAGCTTTAATTCGAAGCTGGATCAAATTTTTGCTCCTCACTTTGGGTTTTGAGCAGCATTGATCACCCTATTTTTTTTTTTTTAATTCATATTTTATACTTTGGCAACATTTTTGTATTTCTATTTGTTGTTTATTTTTATTTTTTGAATTTCTAAAACGCTTCAGTTCATTATAACAAATATTTTTCTTCAATATCACTACGTAATTGCGGCGTCATAACATCAGTCGTTTTACGCTCCAGTCATTGGTCGGCTGAGCGGCTTCAGTCAACGCTACAGTTTTAGAAAACAAAACCAGTTATATGTCTATTACAATATCATGGATATCAATTATGACATTTTTTGAAAAAGATTTTTATAGCACTCAGCAGGTGTACAGTTTTCACAGTATTAGTTTTAAATGTGTTTCATATCTTATCTAAGGTCTTGTGTGTGGGGTTAGTTTGAGAACAACCTTCACACACAGGAAATTGGAGCCTGGAATGTGTGAATCTATTAGAAATATCTTCCATATAAGGATTAGTTTGAAGGTAACATTGTGCCACAGGAATAGATAGCTTGGAATGTGTCCCAAAAGTCCCAAAAAAAGTATAAAGGAGGAGGTATTCTGATGTTCGTAGAGACACTATGGGTACATGCTCTTGTATGTATGTATGTACACATGGTTATCTCCCTCTCTCGGAGAAAAACAAACCATCATTTCCATGATATCAGCCCGATAACACTGACCCCCTCGAAAAGTACTAATGGGCCCATTTGGCCCCCTCCCCAGACAGTCCTGGTACAAACACTCCTCATAATGTTTCGTGAAAGTCTTTTGATAAACAGTTTAAAATGTCTTAACTTAAGATTCAGGGTTGACCACTGACAACTTGTTGTCGTATATGCAGCGATTACATTCATGTGATTATTCCATTTGTTTTTGGGTATAGTAGTTTTACATTTTGATGGATTGGATAGCACCATTCTCAGTTTATTAGAAAGTGAATACTGCAGACTGATTATAGGGCTCAAGCCAAACAAAAGGAGGCTTCCAGTTGAGGATTAGCGAGAGGACTTTTTGGTACAAAGTGATGCATGGCTCAGGGATTTACTCCTAACTACTGTTAACACTTTCACTACCAAGATTGTCCAAAACAAATGAATGTGTCCAGTGTTTCCTTTATGTTGATTTTATAGTGGCGGCCCAGCATGGCAAAATTTCTGCCACCACGGTATCCGAAATACGGCTGTAAACATTTTTTTGTCCGGTTGCCTTTTTGTAGAACTATTCAGAGGTTATTGGGCCCGTCCAGTTTAACTCCACATACTGTTGTGTTGATGTAGTTTATTGTCAAAACGTTCGCTTTCTTCTGAGTCGACTCTTAAACGAACAGCTCCACTAAAAACGTCACTGCGGTCGGTCCGTTCTAATTGTAGACCTGATGTTAAGTGCCCTACAGTTCCTCAAAAAATACAGTTCAATCACAACTGAAAATATGCCTCATTGTGTGTGAATAGAGGGAAATAAATATATTAGTTTGTGTAAAGAACCGTACCATGTTTAGTCTGTCACAATATGGATGTTAGGTTTGTGTTGGATGTCAGATGCCACATGTTTGTAAAGCTTTCATACTGTATTCCCATCACTTACTATTAACTTTTTCCATCCAATACCTTCATTGCTAGACGTGTAACCCCCCACACTTTCCGTAATGACTTCTACAGCAATTAGACCCATTCACTGCTCAAACACATCTCACGTTATCAGTTCTCCTCACTTTTAATTTCCTGTCTGTTGGTGATACACATTCATTCAGATGCTCCATCGCTCCTTACCGAGCTGGGTATCTCTGGAGTGCATCTATTTCAGAGTGAAAA
This sequence comes from Sander vitreus, assembly GCF_031162955.1. Lineage (NCBI taxonomy): Eukaryota > Metazoa > Chordata > Actinopteri > Perciformes > Percidae > Sander > Sander vitreus. Next base: position 23,738,678 of record NC_135868.1, on the reverse strand, counting down.
TGAAAGTGTGAAACTTGTCAGCTTGAGTGAGCATGTTATTGTAACAATGCCAGAGCAGAGTTGATGGAGGAAGCAAATGGATTGTGTAGTTTTCCATTCAGGTTGTCAGACAGCAAAGTGTGAAATTCAACGTGTTTCATCTTCTTCGACCCTTTTTGTTGGCTGTGTTTCGAACCTGAGGTTGGCTATTTTCCTGTTTCTTGCACTTCATGCATGGTCTCGCATGTATTCCTTATGTTATGTGAAGCTGCTTGTACAACATAGTACATGCAAGGCTGTTACGTACTTCATCAAAGCCACGCATACAGTAGATGTGGATAGACAAACCTTTGTCAGAGTACCCGTGGGGTCCTAAAAGTATTAAAGGTCCCATATTGTAAAAAGTGAGATTTCCATGTCTTTGATTCAGTTCTGTACATCCGTCCTGTTCGTGATGTCACAAATATACTATTTCCACGACATAACCAACCCTGGAACTGCTAGCTTTCGTTTTGTCTAGGTTTTTTTTTACAACAGAGCTTGGTTGTGCTCGCACATTGGGTCCTAGTAGCTAACTGTTAGGTCGCCCGGCGTGAAAGGTAAAGGGTCTGAAGCCTACCTGTCGTTCCGACTCTGGGCGGCGTGTCTTCCGATGCTCTGCGGACCAGCACGGTCCTCGTTCCCTCAACAGTTCACTTGGTATACATTGAAGACGCGGACATTAGCCCCGTGAGACCGTCCTGATCGCACGAGCTCCAGTTTTCCACTCGCAGATCAGTCTGGCATCTTGAGACAGCGTTGGTTTTGAGGCGGGTTTAGGTGTGACGCAACGAGAAGCGACTGTTCAGTCTAAACAACATGGCGGCTTCGACGGATGAGATGAGCGTAGCTATCGCGCAAGTTTTATCCAAATTAGAAAGTATTCCTTCATTGAAAGAAGAGCAAAAAAACGGCACTGGAGGCTTTTCTCGGAGGAAAACATGTTTTTGCTCTTCTCCCGACTGGTTTCGAGTATGATATATCGTTGATCTGATTGGTTGATTTGGCCCGTCTATCACCAACATAGGTGTCACATCAGCTGACCAGTATTTTCGCCCCTTCCCAAAAGTTCTCCAACGGAAAGTTCCCAGATGGATATGCCGAGCAAATGCGAAGCAATCCATCTGGCGGAGTCAGGTTACGCGGACTTAGCATGAGCTTGGAAAGAGGAAAACGTCCATTAACGCCAGGAATCGCTGACTCCCGCCGTCCCATACTCTCTCTGTCTATGCTCCCCATAGTCTGCCTCCCAGACTCTCTTCAGCCCCGCTGGCACAGGTAGACCACACCCACCCCAGTCAAGCGGTCAATGAAACTAACATGACGTGACATTCCTCCCCCCCATAAACAAAACGTAAAACTTGACAGTAGACTAACGCATAATAACATCTCTCTTTTTTCATACCACGTTTTGCATTGCATTTACATTTCTTTTTTCTTTTTCTTCAAATTTCCAATATGAAATGAGAGCCCAAATATATACGGTTAGGGTAGAAAAAGAAACCTGTACCTTAGTAAGATTGGGCATTGAGAACCGGTTCCCACTTGGAATTGTTTCAAAAGTTACGATTCCAATTGAAATGGGTTTTTTTTTCATTGGAATCATCGGTTCCAAATTTAGAACGGAATTTTTGGGTTGCCGTAGCGGCCACCGTACTTCCAGCCGCTCGTTGTGTTGCAGCCTTGGAGCACAGTAAGCGGCGCTCTAAAGTGTGGCTTTATTTTACGTCGAAAAAGCCTGGTCAAACTGTAAATCACTATTGAATAAAAATAAAATGTTCCTCCTATCTTTGAAAAAATAAACGTGACCCGTTTCAACTCCACCCCTCAAAGAATCGTAATCGAGAATCGATAAAAAACCGTAATCGAAAGGAAGAATCGGAATTGGAATCCAAATTGTTAAAATCACGATGCCCAACCCTATACCTTACGCAGTGCAGGTTCCTGAAACTTCTGCTCTAGTGGAAAATATTCAAACATCGCTGTTGAGGTAGGTGAGTGCTCCTCCACAGACAGAAGTCCCTCAGCTAATTTTGAGAAGTGGTCTTTTAAAAGTTCCTCAAAAGAATCTAGTGATTCATTTGTGCCCTCTCATTAATCAAAGAATGGATGTGCAGCGGGGCAGTAGAGCATGAAGTCACTTCTTCTTCATGTCTGCACCCCACTGTGTGATATCAAAGAGGTGCTACGCTCCGAGAGCCGATTAAACATGAATGAAACACCAAGCAGCAAAACGCCCCGGTACAAAAAAGCTCACACTATTTGTCTCTCACACTGTTACTTCCCCAGCCTACTCACTCATCGTCCCTTTTTCCTGTGGCCAGCTGGACTGTTAGTATAAACCTTTGAATAGATGTTTGACTCCAGTGAAGGATAAAAGCTACTCTTCTTACATTTTAAAGATGAATAGTCCTGACTGCGGCTCACTTGCCTAAGTTCAAAGTTTTTGGGTAAGCCTCAGGGGGCTGTTTGCCAGTAGTTCCAGTGGGACCGAGGCTCTAGATAGCTCTAGCCAGATGTTGAGAACATTAACAGCACAGTTACAGACCTGCAGGCTGTTATAAGCCTTTTGAAGGCTACTGATAACGAAGCAAGATGACACTGAGTAATTGCTGCCTGTTGCAACATCTCTCTCATTCTCCATCTTTTGCTCCTGCAATGCCCCTCCTAAGTCCTCTTAGGGATTGATAAAGTTAATTTGGCATAAAATATTCCCATATGTGAACACTTATATTTAGTGTTGGGTAGTAACTCATTACGTGTAATCGGGATTACGTTATCAGATTACAAAACCTATTTAACTATACTATGTTTACATTTGATTGTCAAAGATTACTTGACTACATTTGTGATCACGTCTTTAAATCATGGCAATTTTAAAATGATCTAATTATAGAGATTATTTGAACAACCAAAATGTTTGGCTGAGTGAAAATATTGCACACACTGCTATTCAGGTAGGTTTTTTTCTTTTGTAGTGTCCCAATGCACGGAATGAATGTTCACTGACTAAATTTGCCAGCGCCCGTTGTCGTTGTAGCCCGACGGTCAGCAACTCAAATGTCCAACTCTTACAGCTTATTAAGACATTGTAATATAAGATAATTAACATTGCAATTGAAAGTGGCACATACAGCCCTAGTATGAAATGTATATTCATTGATAACTCTGTCGCAATGAAGAATTAAAACTCTAATTTGACGTGGCTGACAACTGCCCTGCTTGCATATTATTTCACTAGCCTTGTTCTCCCCTCGGTGGGTTGTAATTGAATGGTTATTGTTTGACGCTCATCAATATTAATATTTCATTCTCATGAATCTGAAGGTTTCTGCCTCGTAAAATAAAGCTAAGAATAGGAATGTTTTTCTGCGGAGACCACAGTTCGGAGTGACCTTACAGAAGTGTACCAGCCACTCTTGTATGTATAGGTCTTTCTGCAGTAGGTGCTTTGTCAGCGTGTGCCTCTGCAAGTAGACGTGGAGGCTGTTTTTAAGTAACATGTTTGTGCGTAACGGGCACTCTGGGAAATGTTTCACATAATGGTGCATGTCCCTTCAGAAAAAGAAAAAAATGTCCCTTGCTTTCTCTCAACGGATGTTTACTGCAATACACCTGAGGCACATTTTGGAAATGGGTTCATCCAAATGGGCCACCAGATGTATTCTGCTTCTAGCACCTTAACAGATTTTGAGCTGTGCTACTGCATGTTTTTTGTGTGCTGATTAAGCAGTAGGTGTAGATGAAATATCAAAGCTTTCACATCAATGGGCCTCATTCACCAACCGTTCTTATGAAGAAATGTGTTCTTAAACCCCACTTACGCACTTTTTACGAAGATTCTGACATCCACTAATGTTTTCTTATCTTGGCTTTGTTCTTAGCCAAGAACAAAATCTACGAACACTCAAGAGCACTCTTACGCACATTTGAGTGAGGACAAGTTGCTCCAAATAATTGGTTACTGCATTTTATTTAATTCTACAGTTGTTTACAATGATAGTATTGTACTGTAATGTATTTCTGATCATTTGTTGGAAAAAAAAAATCATAGCATGCAAAGAAACACTAACACTGCAATTTACATCAGCAATTAAACTGATTAAATCCTGCGTTACTTGGTGATTGATCGCGCTATTTATAGGGCCAAAATGCAGTGGTGGAATGTAACCTATGTGGAATGTAACGTATGTGAAGTACAAATACTTTGTTACTGTACTCAAGTACATTTTTTACGTATCTGTACTTTACTTAAGTAGAATCAATGGTGCATACTTTTGACTTGTCTTTTACTTTGTTACACTTGCAGCAATTATCTATACTTTCTACTCCACTACATTTCTACAACGTTCTGTTACATTTTCGGATCAGTTTCCCCCCCCTGCCAAAACGTCTTCCTGACCGTCACACGTTTGTCTCACCAGTGAAGGTATTACAGCCTCCGGTAAAAGTGAAAACTAAAATGTTTGTTTTTTATTATTCCCGTTTTTAAATCATAGTTGCCTCTCCACAGCATTGTTTACTCCTCCGCCAGGCAGCGTAAGACGCGTTCATATCTTATTTATTTGGCTGGACCTTTTCACATCTCCTCCCCATGTTCGCTGCGTCACACACTTTATTTACTTACTTGCATGGTTAAAGAAAATAAAACCGTCTTAAAATACATCCATGAATAAAACCCAACGCATTCAGATTCTAACAACATATTTTTGTTTTACGCTGGTTAGGATAACTTCTTTTAAAAGCCAGCTGGCCTTGTTTGTGGTAGTGGACATCTTCTACTTTTACTAAAGTAAATATTTCTCTGGTTATTTGTACTTTTACTTAAGTACTGAGATTCAGTACTTCCTCCACCACTGCAATTTACAAGTCATCTGCGACTCCGACAATCTCTTGAACGCGGTCTCCCGCGTCCCAGGAGGTGCACAGGAAGTGTCATGTCCTTATATGGGAATTTGCGGGGCGTTTTGTTATGCTAGGGAACAACTGGCACGCGCTTTCAATTACGAAGACGTGGGATTCATCAAGCCTAAGAACACACCTACGAACAATTCTGCTGTTTAAGAACACGTCATGAATCCGACGTAGACTTTTCTTAGGGACTTTCTTAAGAACATATTTAAGAGAAAACTTAGAGAAGATATTGGTGAATGAGGCCCATTGTTTCTACATAACATTACCTTGTGCATTCATAAGTAGTCATGAGAATTATTGTGGCCTGTCACGCTCTCTAGGGCACTGTGCTAATTGTTTATTCTACAGTAGGCACACTTACCTGCTTGCATTTTTATTTTATGTCCTATGTGGATCTTCTGTTCTCCCTCTGTGTAAAGAGTAGATTAGCTGTCAAACATCAGATATCAGTATCCAAAATAATATGGGGCAGACACTACTAAACTTGTGTGTTTTTGCCTACTCTTTCGGAACATTTGAACTGGTCTCCAAGCAATGCAGAACAGCAGAAATTGTATTAGTATCTTATTGTCCTTGCTGGTTTTCTGTCATACTTTGTTCAGTTTGGCTGTGAAAAAGATTGCATTCAATGTAGAGATGGCCCGATACCATTTTTTGCTTCCCGATACCGATTCTGATACCTGAACTTGCGTATCGAACTCGGTATGAGTACCGCTCCGATACCAGTGTCATATTTTATTATGTTTTAACAACTGTATACTACTATCCCTGTATGGATGTGATATTATTTCTATCTTTGTTGTCGGTCAGGCTCAGGTTAAACTCTTTGTGAAACATGAACAAACACAAACAATAACATTAGAACATTCTGTTATTCTGCAGTTTGACAGTCAGTTATAACGGAAAAAGAACATAAATAAACTACTTTAACGTAGATTTTCTTTAGGGCTTTATTACGTGGTATCGGATCGGTGCATAAACTCCAGTACTTCCCGATACCAGCGTTTTAGGCAGTATCGGAGCCGATACCGACACTGGTATCGGTATCGGAACATCTCTAATTCAATGTGGTATTGAAAAGATCTTGAATGAAGACTGCAGAAACCCTGAAGAGGGCTATGTTTTTTGAGGCAGTACTAATGTTGGTCCGGACGCAGTTGTTGTCTATTCTACAAGCGTGGTGGAGGCTCAAGAAAGGCTGCCGTACCTTATGTAAATACCCATGTCTGCCACTCATACCCACCCATGTAAATTTCACTACATGTTGGCTCCGCTTCTAATGTAAATTGTTGGTCACACTTAACACTACAGCTCTCTAAGTTGTATAATAAGAGTGTCATTGCAATTGGTGTACAATGGTGCACACATGGTATGGCGAGAAAATATTACAGGCGGTGAAATGCAGCACACCTTGATTAATGGGGCCCATGGTGTGAAAGTAATATTTTGTATCTGTAAACTAGAATAACCATTCTCTCCCACCAGTTCTGCTTCCCAGCATTTGTCATCTCTCTCATGCTGGCATCATTACTAAATTTCTCAGGAAGGGTGTATTTCCAGCAGTAAGTACAGCCCGTTGTTCTTGGCACACGTAATTCATTAGAGTAAAATTGTTGTAACATCAGACAGTTTGTCACACTGTTTACTGCAGAAATCATTTCCTTTCCTTGTATTACATGAAAGCTACTGTTGCTCACTTAAAGGTGCAGTAGGTAAGACTTCTAAAACTAACTTTCTGTCATATTTGCTGAAACCGACCCTATGTTCCGGTAGAACTACATGAAGCAGGTCATTAAAAAAACCTACAGCCTGTAGTGCGATTTGCAAAAATCCACCACTCCCTGTTCAGATGCACCAATCAGGGCCGGGGGGGTGGCTAACTGCGTGTCAATCACTGCTCATGCACACGCATTCATTCTCCCTTGTGGGGGTAGGGGCTTAGGAGACCGTTTTGGGCTTTAGCAGAAAGGGGGGAGGGACTGAGAAGTTGTTGAGGTTCAAATTTTTTGGTTAAGTCCTGGATCTTCAAAATCCGACCTACAGCACCTTTAAAGAAGAGGCATTACATGGTTCATGAATCTGTTCATAGTTTGTTTTCTTGGAGGATGACACTTGATGTTGGGACTTCTCTCTTTCCCATGGCCATGAGCTAAAAGCAAAGCAGTCATATCAAAGCCCCCAAGACAAACAGAAGACTTATTGCCTTCCCATCTACACAGTAAAACTAATATAGAATCAAATCTACCTCCCCCCCCCCACTGTAGCTCTGCCTTTAGATGTCCCTTGTTTCAATTCATTCTGTAGACAATACTTGGCACCGCTATTTTGTTCTTTCTTCGATAAAGCGCAGATTGTCTTTCAGCAGAAAATGTTTCACCTCTATATTCTCTTGACACCTCTGACTATTCAGACTCCACACCTCCACCGTGGTGAAGCTTTTGGACTCGGTGAAACTATTCTGGCTGATTGCACCATTGTATTATCTGGTCATTTCAGTACAGGGCCCACAAAATCGATTTGCAGAGTTTAAGCTGACATCTCCAAGCAGCACCAAGAACTCTGGGAAAAGTTCAACCTAATTTACTGAAATCATCCAATGTGACGTCCGTAAGCTGGATACAGCGTGCTCATATCTGCCAACCCGCCAGTCTGTGATGCTTAATGCAAAAGAACCACGGGGAGAACAGAGGCAAAACATCTAACAGTCTAACTGGACAGAACACTTCCTTATTTTCTGTTTAGGAGACAGTTTGTAATTCACTCTTGTTATTTTTATTTTCTCCATGTGATCTTTGGACAAATAAGTCAAATCTACGAGATCTCAGGTAGGTAGCGAGAAATGGACATGTAAGAATTGTAATTTAGGCCAAAAAGAAGAGGGAAGTTCTTAGATCAAAACCTTGCCTTATGCAGCTTTGTCAAACATAGTGGCTTCTCTATCTGTCTGCTTCACCAGCTACACTTACTATACTGTCACCCCTGTTCTCTGGTAACATTAGTGTCTGTGATTGCAAAGCTAGTCTGGCGGGCTAGCCTGCCTGGGTGGTAAAGCAGTGCAGATAATGCCGTTTGGGTGTGTTGCAGCCCGAGACACATAACACGCACTGTAAGTGTCCATAGAAGAGATATTGTAACCACAGGTTTGTTAGTGATTTGCTGTCTGCCACGGTAAGGTAGCTTGGCTTAGCTAGCTCAAGTGAGTGAGACCGAAAGGTTTGGCTAAAGGGGTCCCGCAGCTATGATAAGCTATCTGGACATAGCTAGTACAGAGACCAGCTTGTGCCACCTATCTTCATACCTGCAAACTAGTCGCTTTTTGGCGAAAATCAACGTTTTGAATGGGAGAATGTCATTCACATGAATCACGTAGATCCAGAGATTTTTTCTTTTTTTTCAATTTCCCATAAACGGGAGTTTCAAAAACCTACTGCAGTCTTCTTCACAATAAAACATCTTTGGTGGTACGTCACACGAGTCATTTGGCCAATCATAATCACTGACATTAGTTTTGAGGTAAGGGCTGTTATCTGCCAACAATATAAGTGTTTTCGCTAACGTTGTTGTTAACATGTTATTTGTTATAACGTTATAATGGAAAGCAAGCTTGTCAGCTAACGTAAGATCAGCGGATTGTGTTGTTAGCCTACAATGTTAGTTCAGTGTGAATGCTAATACAGCACCGGTGCCTTAACGACCGGTATCTACCGGACCGAATAGCAAGTCACCTTTTTCAGCCCTTCTGAGTTTGCAGGTATGTATCTTGGTAGCTGTTAGCAGTAGCTAACACTGATAACTTGGTCAGCTAACAGCAGTGTTTAACAGTTTCATGGTGACAGCTGACACACTCACATCTCCATCCCTGCTCTATGGGGACAAATAATGTGTGCTAGCATCTGGTGACCAAGACATTAGCCAGCGCTATTGGACTGCTAAGCTAGGCTCTCAATTCAGCTGGATTCAAAGGGGCTTCATTGGCATGAAAGTTTCAATAACAATGTTGCCAAAGCATTAAAATACAATTTGTCCAAATATTTGGACAGTGCACAATAAACAGTAATGTGAACATTAACACCAAATTAACATTGATTTATATATCTTGTTAGCACTCAGGAGAGAGATGGAGGCTTTATGAGTAAATTGAGAAAAGCGCTAACCTCTTTTACGGTATGGCTCCATGGCTTTAACATTAGGGTTATTACTACCTACCAATGCTGGCTTAAGTAATGATGTAGAGGCTTCTAGGGTCACTAAGAGAGAGCCTTCGCCATAGTTAGACACTGAAACATGCGTTCAAAAGTGAACCACTGCATCTGCTCCTAGATATTTGACACAGTCACTATATAATGAATGATTTAATGTGATGCGCTGGTGAAACAGACACATAATAGAATTTTGCAAAGGCAGTTTTTTGTCAATCAAGCAGGGCCAATCTATATATTCATCAAGGCATAATCAGTGGTATAATGGGCTGTGTTAGAATGGCGACTTCAAAGCCTTTTTTCAAACTATAACAATGACAGCAAGCTATCACAGTAGCGCCGTCAGTTTTGTTTTGTCTGCAGTTCTTTTATTGCAATTCAATGAAATTATGCAAACTGGGACTAAATGTTAATTAGAAGTAAATGTGGGACATCTGAAATGATGCTTTACTTTTAGTTAGTCAAATCCTGTTTCACTGCAGCTGATAGAACTGTATTTAGACAGGTGGGGTTACTTAGGTATCAAAATTCTGTAACACTTACCAAACTACATATGTAAAAAAAAAAAAAAAATCCCTTTTTGATGCCTTAAAAATGAGTACAAAATGGAAACTTATATGACTGTCCTGAAACCCACTCTCTGTATCTCACTGCCATCTTGCTGACTGTAAACGTTCTGCCAGTGATGGCTTGTTTGTTGGCAGTGAACCCTGAGCACCCACTAGATTTCAAATATCTCTAATTAAATAATAGTTGCTTTCCCACCTGGGATGTTCTCCGGTGTCAAACTTTTCTCAAACAGTAAATTACCATACTTGACATTCATCACCTTATCAAATTGCAATGCAGCTGCCCCCTCACAGCTCAGCCAATATGACTTCAGCTGATGTTGTTGTGGCCTGTACATAAGAATAAATGAGCTGTCCACATTCGGTGCAAGATTTGTTGTTTAAGAACACAAACACATAAACACACACACACACACACACACACACACACACACACACACACGCACACACGCGTGCGCGCACCGTGATTGCTGGTGATGCATTGATAGTGTTTACAGCTGCTCTGCCTTGTGCAAACACCTCAGACCTCAGCTTCGCTTGCTAATGGCTAATTACAAAACATGATGTGCAGTATTTAGGTTTTTTTCCCCTCCACGTGCGTCAGTAAACATTCAAGATTTACATCTGCATATATCTGATCTAATCAACTCAATAAAGAAAGGGAAAATAAACTTCATCTGGATCTTAAAACGTTCTGCCGTTGTGTACTGTAGAAGCACTGAAAAACCTGATTTATTTAATAAATCCAACTTATCTTCCCCCTCTTCAAACAGCAGAGCGGAAACAACATGGTCAGGCTGGTCGGGCTCATCAGCATGTCGCCTTTTGTTCAGTGTGTGCTTTGACCGAGATGAAAGGGGGAAAAATAGAAATATAGCCCATCTTGGCACACTCGCTTTCTTCCTCTCACTCTATGCCTTGCGTTGTTGTTTTTTCTCCCACCCCAGTACCTTTTTTTATTCTTCTTCTCGAGGCTATAGTTCTGTGTGAAGCTGGCTATCTACTGTAGTCTGGCACTCTGCCTTTATCCTGAGGATTAACAGAAAGCTTTCTATACGGACTACATGTTCTCCTGAAATGTCTGTCCTTATTCTACTGCTTTTATTCATTCAGTGTGAAATCTCAAATTCCTTCGCGGTTATGTAATTACTGCAAGTCTTAATTATTCCTGTCTTGCTCAGGTTATTTGTGGGAATTATACTTTAAGCCATGGAACAACAATCATCTATCTGCAGTATGAAGCATTCTAATCTCCTAAATATTCCAATAATTGGCGTTCTTTGCAAGGTGCTTTTTTTGTACTCAATTGGAAAAGCAATTGGATCAAATGTGCAACAACCTACACATCTAGTCAAATGAGTAAGAGAGCCAATTATCAAAAGGCCAGCAACACTTTCTTTTAACAGTGACTGCTCAATTTAAAGGAACCGTGCATGCAGATAAACAGTGAGAGCTTCTGCCAGTTAACATTGGAGCTGAAAGCACGTTGGCTGAGCTACACAGCAGATAGCATCATTCAGTGCCTTCTGTGACTGTTATCCTCTGTGCCGGAATGTGTTTTGGCCTCAACGCAACATACACTGATCATTAGTTAATAAGTCAGCCCAACAACAAAGACACCAAATGTCTTAATTCACAATTTCCTCTCATGTAGTTTTCAAAATCCTAGCTTGTTTGGCCTCTTAGGCTAAATACAAGCTGCACTATCTTCTTAATGGAGGTTACTGGGCCTCTACTCAGGGCTGAAAAAAGGTACAGTCAGCGTCCCTACAAGTATTTGGGGCATCAACAAACCCTAATCTTTTTGGCTCTATACACCACCACAATGGAGTTGAAATGAAACGAACAAGATGTGCTTTAACTGCAGACTGTCAGCTTTAATTTGAGGGTATTTACATACAAATCAGGTGAACGGTGTAGGAATTACATCAGTTTGTATATGTGCCTCCCACTTTCTAAGGGACCAAAAGTAATGGGACAACTGGCTGCTCAGCTGTTCCATGGCCAGGTGTGTTATTCCCTCATTATCCCATTTACAAGGAGCAGATAAAAGGGTCCAGAGTTCATTTCAAGTGTGCTATTTGCATTTGGAATCTGTTGCTGTCAATCTCAATATGAGATTCAAAGAGCTGTCACTATCAGTGAAGCAAGCCATCATTAGGCTGAAAAATCAACAAAACCCATCAGAGAGATAGCAAAAAACATTAGGTGTGGCCAAATCAACTGTTTGGAACATTCTTAAAAAAGAAAGAACGCGCCGGTGAGCTCAGCAACACCAAAAGACCCGGAAGACCACGGAAAACAACTGTGGTGGATGACCCGAAGAATACTTTCCTGGTGAAGAAAAACACCCTTCACAACAGTTGGCCAGATCAAGAACACTCTCCAGGAGGTAGGTGTATGTGTGTCAAAGTCAACAATCAAGAGAAGACTTCACCAGAGTGAATACAGAGGGTTCACTACAAGATGTGAACCATTAGTGAGCCTCAAAAACAGGAAGGCCAGATTAGAGTTTGCCAAACAACATCTAAAAAAGCCTTCACATTTCTGGAACAACATCCTATGGACAGATGAGACAAAGATCAACTTGTACCAGAGTGATGGGAAGAAAAGAGTATGGAGAAGGAAAGGAACTGCTCATGATCCAAAGCATACCACCTCATCAGTGAAGTATGGTGGTGGTAGTGTCATGGCGTGGGCATGTATGGCTGCCAATGGAACTGGTTCTCTTGTATTTATTGATGATGTGACTGCTGACAAAAGCAGCAGGATGAATTCTGAAGTGTTTCGGGCAATATTATCTGCTCATATTCAGCCAAATGCTTCAGAACTCATTGGACGGCGCTCACAGTGCAGATGGACAATGACCCGAAGCATACTGCGAAAGCAACCAAAGAGTTTTTTAAGGGAAAGAAGTGGAATGTTATGCAATGGCCAAGTCAATCACCTGACCTGAATCCGATTGAGCATGCATTTCACTTGCTGAAGACAAAACTGAAGGGAAAATGCCCCAAGAACAAGCAGGAACTGAAGACAGTTGCAGTAGAGGCCTGGCAGAGCATCACCAGGGATGAAACCCAGCGTCTGGTGATGTCTATGCCTTCCAGACTTCAGGCTGGAATTGAATGCAAAGGATTTGCAACCAAGTATTAAAAAAGTGAAAGTTTGATTTATGATTGTTAATCTGTCCCATTACTTTTGGTCCCTTAAAAGTGGGAGGCACATATACAAACTGTTGTAATTCCTACACCGCTCACCTGATTTGGATGTAAATACCCTCAAATTAAAGCTGAAAGTCTGCAGTTAAAGCACATCTTGTTCGTTTCATTTCAACTCCATTGTGGTGGTGTATAGAGCCAAAAAGATTAGAATTGTGTCGATGTCCCAATATTTATGGACCTGACTGTACTTTCAGCCTCTCTGCATGTTTTGGGGGTTAAAATAATTTACTCCACATGGTACCTTTTTAAGTATATGTATCATGAAAAACAAATGGGATCTTAAGTAGTAGTGTAGCATTAATAATACAGGCATTCACATACATGTTTTGTAACACGGTTTTCATTATTTTTTTATCAAGTGTCTTTATTATTGGACACAAAAGATCTGCACTAAGAACATTAATTGGTAAAACCAGCATTCATCCCATTTATATTTTTCACAGATTATAAAGCTGATTTTGTATCAGTTGCTTGGTTACGCCTGAATGTAAATCTGAATTAACCAACTTAATAATTGGTAATAAAAAGAGTTTTTTTTTTTCCTATGTAGTACTTTTCAAAACAGAAGCTCAAAAGTGCTTTTGCTGACTTAATAGTGTCCCTCTGCTTCATGTCAAAAAGATAATGGGACATTTCAGTTATGATGTGTCTTAGAGTTTTGACTGAACTGAGGTTTTCCCAAAGTATCAATCAAATATATTTTTTTATTTTGCCTAATTGTGCTCCATGGTAACATTGCCGTGCCGTAAACATTTTCCAGATTTACCTCTTATACTAGCAAGAGATGAGAAATTGCAGTTGTGCATTACATTTCAAGTCATGCATAAAAGGTAAAAGTCTAGATTTAGATATTATATTTTTGGAATTGCTATTAAACAGAAAAGTTTGTTGTGGCGTGATTATGGAACCCACGCAACTTCTAGGCAAGACCCGCCCTTCAATAGCATTCAAACACCACTATTGGCCAGGCGTCCATGCTTACGCAAGGTAACGTAACCCGATTTGTTCAGGTCCTATACCCCCGACAAATCGGCTATCCTAACCTTAACCACTCAAGGTCAATGCCTAACCCCAACCAGTCAGGCTGCTTCATAGGGCGGGACTTGAAGTGATATGGGATCCATAATAACGCCTCGTCGTGATCTTCATTACATTTGAGTAGCTGGTGTTTAGAACCGTTCACTCCTCATTTTCTAATGGGGAAGGTGCTGGGGGGAAATAAGGCTGTTATCTCTACTCCTGTATTGTTAGTTAGACTCCACAAGCTTTCCAATTAGAACGTCTGTACCCGAGGGCCCTGTTTGTGGGTAATTGTTTTTAAGAATCTGCTAAAACCCTGAACACTGCTCTAATGTCACTGTATTGCTCCAGTATGTGCTCAAATGATCATCATGAAAGCTGTTGTTTCCAACTCGTAGATAGATGTGGCTTTGTTGTTGTACCAGAGCTGCTTTTTTTCCCCTCAGTGAAGGCAGAGCTTCGCTATCTGTCCTCTATTCAGGGCACGTTGATGTTTGCTGCAGATTAATTACATGTCTACCATTACAGCTGGAATGTACGCAGGTCTCTGACATTCAGGGTGAGAGTGAAGCAAACCGCCTAATTGAATTTAGCTTGTGTCTTAAAACAGGGTTTCCTCATCACCTGATTCATATCTAAACACAGCTGGCTGCATTTTATTATTTTTTTTGGTCACATGCAGTCAGAGCGGCTTCTGGTAGGCTGGGCTTTGTGATTATGTGATTTGTAAGGTGTAAACTCATCAGCAGCTGTAGCCAACAGTGTTGTTGCAGGGAACAAAGCATCCATTTCCTTCTGCCATGCTGTGCAGAGTTTGTATTCAGACAAACTGCTGCTGGAAAGGCGAGTTAGAATTTGTTGGAGTCGCTATAAGGTCAGCTGTCAGATTAGTTGAGGAGGTAAGTTGTGTGACCTGTTTTGTTACAGGAGGACTGTACACGAATGTTGGATGCTGACTTCTTGGAAACTGTAACTCTGCTATAACACACGGTTTCCACAGGGTCTTAAAAAGTAAAAAAAATGTTAGGCCTTGAAAAGTCTTAAATCTGCTGAAGTGTTGTGTTCGAAGTCTTAAATCATTTTAAACTGGTCTTAATTTTCCCACGTCAGTGTAACGCTACCTCTATTGATCATTGAAATGTTTTTTTATTCTGTAGTGTTGTACTTTCTTTCTTTTGCTCATCCAAATATACACTCACCTAAAGGATTATTGGGAACACCTGTTAAATGTCTCGTTAATGAAATTATCTAATCAACCAATCACATGGCAGCTGCTTCATTGCATTTAGTGGTGTGGTCCTGGTCAAGACAATCTCCTGAACTCCAAACTGAATGTCAGAATGGGGAAAGAAAAAAAAAAAAAGGTGATCTAAGCAACTTTAAGCGTGGCATGGTTGTTGGTGCCAGACGGGCTGGTCTGAGTATTTCGCGATCTGCTCAGTTACTGGGATTTTCACGCACAACCATTTCTAGGATTTACCAAGAATGGTCTGAAAAAGGAAAAACATCCAGTATGCTGCAGTCCCGTGGGCGAAAATGCCTTGTTGCCGCTAGAGGTCAGAGGAGAATGGGCCGACTGATTCCAGCTGATAGAAGATCAACTTTGACTCAAATAACCACTCGTTACAACCGAGGTATGCAGCAAAGCATTTGTGAAGCCACAAAACGAACAACCTTGAGGTGGTGGGCTACACCAGCATAAGACCCCACTGGGTATCACTCATCTCCACTAAAAATAGGAAAATGAGGCTACAATTTGCACATTTGTTCCTAATAATCCTTTAGTTGAGTGTAATTCGCCGTATACACTTTGTATCGCTTTCATTCTATTTGAATACATGTATTTACTTTGCAAATACTTTTGTGACTCTGCATCTTTGTGTACTTTTATGATAAAGGTCTTAAATTTCATGTAAAACACAACAATAAGTGACGGTCCATTAACACAGCGGACCATATCACAGCTTAATTTCATACTCCATCAGTATTTCACAATGGTGGTCATCTTTACTCGTTTACTCAGTGGCGTGAAGCACCAAACTAAAAGCTATCAAGATATAGGTAAACTGTGTAGATGTGTGGATGGATAACTTGATAGCATTGTCTCGCCTCATGGAGTCCATCAGCCAATCAATCTGGCCCACGGGACGTTTTGTCTGGCGACACCCAGCTGTCCTGTTAGTCTGACAATAAAGCCTGACACCTGAATCCCAAAGGTGCTTTAAAAGATGCCACATGCAGGAAAGAAGGATTATGGATGTAACATGGGTTCAAAAGACATTGACAGCAGTCCGCCTTGCTCGGTTTCCCCCTGTGAGCACGCTGAATCCAACAGTATGTGTTTCTCAGGGGAGCAACACAGGGAAACAAAGATCCCCACACTCCCTGGCCCTGGTAAACAAAGCTCAGCAGTGCGAGAGAGGCAGCAGGCTGTGTGGAATAGGAATGCTTACTCAGGCTTTTCACATATATGAAAAGAGGAGGAATCCATAATCTGACCCATTTTTTTTACCTCTTGGTTCCAAGCTGGTGACGCAGGCAGTTTTTCTGTTTATGCTCTCGGTTGGGATTGATCTCACTATGAAGCAAAGACATGCATCTCAGGGGAGGCTGGCTTGTTAATAGCCATTGTTTATCACTCTCATTAAACACATCCATAAGCATTTTTTTTTCTCCCTCACACAGAAAAGTGTATCCAGTTTTACGCACTTACTGTTTTTCGCATGAGGAAACGTAGCTTTTCCTATGCTTGTGAGGACCTTCATTCTCCAACTTTACCTACCACTCCGTATCTCTTGCACTGTTCGATTTTACCAGGTTATATTATACAGTGCATATACAGGGTTATTTTTTGAGAAAATGTTGAATGTATTTTTGTTGTGTATGCCTCACGTCTTTTTACTTTATATAATTTTCTGTCGCCCCCATGAGGAATTCTAAGTAATGACAACAACACTGTCTGCGCGTCCACATGATACAAGCCTTCCGTGATTGTGCACGCACCCCGACCCCTCCTCCACACAGTTGCTAGTATGCAAGGAGGACATGGAGGATTAAAAAAAAACATGATGGACTTTTCAGAAGAGAAGTTTCTGCCAGGAAAGTCACCGGGCGCCACAATATTCTGAACACAGCGATACTGAGAGATACAGAGAGAGTTGTGTGGAGCTGATCGTCTTAATTAGCTTTGTAGCAACTCATTTGGCAATGGCTTGAATGTAACGGACATTCATTAATATCAAAAAGTTACGCACTAAAGCTTTAAAGAATGGAACTTTTGCACACCTGTAGATCGACAGGTGCATAGTACAAGACCGTGGGTCGTCATTACAGAACAAAAGACTCCTGCACCCTGTTCTTCTCACTTGTAGTCAGAGATATTCAATAACGCCATATGGGTACACAGACCTTCATCAGTTATTTTAAAATAAAAAAATTCAAATCTAAACCTCTTTATTTTTATTTTTTTTATATTTTTTTTTATATACAATATGCTTCCACTGATGATTGAAACCCTGAGTGTGGGCACTGCATACGCCTCTGTATTGAGAAGTAGATGACTGTTACGTCCGGCTGCCTACAATGGAGGTGTAAAGAAAAGAGTACCTCATTAGGAGCCACCTCCTCATAGTGGGGCAATTATCAACCGGGAAGAAAATTCTTTGAGCTCAGACACTGCTTAGTGCTCTTCACTCACTGCATTGACAACATGGGTGATGGGAAGGTGGGAGTATCAAAGTAGTCATGGTTTTATGACTGTTCTGCAGCTTTGTTTGAAAACCTTCATGTTAACGTTCAAAATGCATTTTCCCTTCAACCATGATTTCATCTGTTGATTTTATTTAACCGCTGATATCTAAGCGTTCATAATGCAGGATATACTTTTTTTTTAATTCAGTACCCTTCCCGTTGGCATCTCGATTCCACTGCCTTTCTTGCTTACTCTTAGAGGAGAGGTTTAAAATTCTGTTTCATGTCCAATCAAAGAACATCCATCCGAGCATTATGCCTTAGCAGGTATCCTGCTTCAGACAGAGTGCAGCAGATCGTCGTATTAAAGCTGTAAATCAACATCATTATTACCTCGGACTGTATGAACTCAAGGAAAGCTTTTTTTTGTCCTACATGCAACACTACCATAATATAGATTTCTGTAGTTCTGAGAGTTGAGGCGGTTATCGATTTAATGTACAGTATGTCGATTTTTGAATATTAAAGCCACATTTTTGGCTCATGCTCTGGTTTGGAACAGATGCTCCATTTAAGTATGTTTGCTAACATAACATTCTTAAAATAATAGACAACTTGGGAAATGGCCTCATTTGTTTTCTTGCCAAGAGTTAGATGACATGATCTGAACTTCTCTTACATCTGTATGGTAAGCTGGATATTCGTAGCTTAGCATAGCAAAAAGACTGGAAACGGGGAAAAGACTTACTTGGTTCTGTCCAAATGTGACAAAAATCCAGCACCTGAACAAGAAATAGTTTGGCACATAACCTTCCCTAAAACCACAAATATTAGTTTTTACCCTTCAGTTTTTGTACAGATATAAAAAAAAAAAAAAGATTTATTTGGGTGATTAGTAAGTTTTACAGGTGCAGGTAAGTGGATTTTGGCAATGGCACCTTTGGACAGAGCCAGGCTGGCTGTTTCCCCCCCCCCCAGTTTCCAGTCTTTGTGCTAAGCTAAGCTAACCTAACCGCCTGCTGGCTCCAGCTTCATATTTAGCGTACAGACAAGAGAGTGGTATCCTCCCACCTAACTGGAGCGGTGTACAAAATCACGTATTCACTTCTATATAATAGACACAATAGTGTACTCAATAGTGAGCAGTAAGTTGAGATTTCGGACATTCGTCATTTTGCGCCATCGATGCCAGGTGTAGTCCATTTTCTCATTTTTCATAAAATGCGTCACATTACATTGTGTGATTGTTAGCTGAAAGTAGCGTAAATGCATGGACAATACTTTTTGCTGATGAAAGAAAAAACCTATGAATCAAGTGAAGCGGGCTGATACGCATTGGTTATTTTGTACTAACATTCAAACTGCAAGGGTTACAGTTTCTGTCGCCACGTAGGACACTCATGCCTCAGAGCTGTCAGAGCTTCGGATAGAGACGTTATATTTTTCACTCTACTATTATAAATATCATTCCATTGTCTGCCCGCTTGAGTACTCTTCAATATTTGCGAGATGTGAGGGATAAAGCAGACAGCAGGGGGATTGTTTGCATAGCTCTGGTAAAGTGCAAAGATGGAAAACCACAATGCAAAAATCTGTTTCAAATATTTTATGAGCTGAGACACTCTGAGCTCATAAATGAATCAAGCAGCTTTAGACTGGCCCAAATAGAACTTCCTTTAAAAAAAGAAAGGGTCCCAGCTGTCCCACTCATGAGCATTCAAGTCCAAGCACTTTGTCTTTTGAGAGCTTTCTGTCCTTTGTCAAAGACAGTTGGACATTTTATGATTGCATATGGTTGCAGTTGCATTTTATGGGATACTTTTGTTTCCTGAACTCTTTGAAGCTTGAGTCCTAAGCTGTCTTAAGCTCCTGTGAAAAGACGCAGCCTTGTCAAAACTGCTGCTGCCAGTATGAGAAAAGAATGATCTAACTGTATATGAAAGGCAACCTGATTCGACTGCCTGTGGCTGAAATATCTAAACTGCTACCTGTTTTTCTTCAATATGTGAAGTATCCAACCCAAGTGTTCTAAATCAATTTCACATGTACTGTTTCCAGTAATAATGTCTAGGCCACAATGGAGGCAAAAACCAAGTCTCTAGGTACCTACACACAATGACTCGTTTGAGTCTGTATAATACAACTCGCTGCAACACACACACTGAGCTAAAAAACCAAAAGCCATTTGTAGTCTATAAAGTTTCCACCATTAAATGAAATACAAGCCACAATGGTTAAAGCCTCACGTATGAAAAATGGCCATGACCATTAAAGTTGCATCGGACAGACTTCCCTATTACTCCTTTATGAGACACATGATGCAGCCGACATGAAATAGTAGTTAGAGGCCAAGGGGATAAAAAATAATGCAGTTTGATGTATGATAGAAGAACCAAGAGTATTTTCTTTTCCAGTGTTTTCCAGCAGCATGTCTTGAACGTTTTTTAACATGCTATTAACATTAAATTAAGAACATGTAAGCTTGTTGTTTTGGCGGCTCAAAAAAAGAAATATATACATGTATATCCTTAATTTTCCTTTTAATATTAACACTGTTTATTGTTAAAGGATAGCTTCACAATGTCTCCAGTCTTTAAACAGTATTAACATACTCGTATGTACATGGAAACTGGTATTTCATGCACTTCCAATGACAAATACTGCAGTAGTCCCAGGTATTTATCGGCCCCAGCTGAGATCAGCAGTGATGGAAACAGGACACCCGGGTGGACACGCTCATTTTCTTTGCCATTGGTATTTGTGCGATGCTATGCAAGCAGCGCTCAAACATTGTTCCAAATTAGTCTGCACCAAGCTTGAAAGAGAGCCTGAATAAGTACCAGATATTAAAACAAGGAGTAACCACTGCAACATCGTCACTAGCATCTATGCTGCTATCTATTTTCCGACGCGTTGGTGGCATCGAACGTGACACACCAGCGGGAAAAAAAAAACAAAAACGGAAAGGCGTACTTGTCTACTGGCAATGGGAAATAAGTCTGTCGCCTATTTTAAGCAGGTTTTCCCGCGTAAAAAAAAAACTGCATATATACACACTAATTTGGGTGGAAAAAGTATATTTTAACATATAATTCAAAAGACAGACTGGAAACACATGAACTTATCATTTAGGTAGCTAGACATATATGTACTTCTTCCCCACTGAGAGCAGGTGGTGGCTCCAGTGTGTAGTTCTGCACAGTGCTGCTCCCAAGCACATTGAATCTCTCCACTATGAGCATCCTGCCCTAAATCTTTGTCAACATGTATTTTTCACAAGTTGGCCCTAAAAGCATGCGGCCTTAAAAAAACAAGTCATTGTGTAAGTCCTTGTTGTTGCGCTGTCATGCATTTTTGTTTCTCATTTCCTTGCAAAACTGACACGTCCCTCACAAAACCCCCACAATAGCTCCTATCCTTTTATCCTCCTGTTTATCAGTTTTCATAGTAACATAATGTAATAAGGGGCAGGGGAAGATGATGGAAAAAAACTGCAATGCTTATCAGCTCACTGCATATGGAGCAGTTTAAAGCATGAGGGACGGGAGTGTACAAGTGGAACCACATCTGCATCCGACACATCTGCTGTAAATGATATGGGATTATGGGAGAAATGAAGTAATATGAGAAAGAGGTGGCCTGCATTGCTGAGTTGTATCCTGTTTGCCTTTGTTAGGCTACTCTTTCAAGCAATAACTCTCTTACAGTAGAGATTGGGCCCACGACGTCTGTCGAGTTAGCTAATACAGAGATAGCAGCTGCTAGTGTAACTAATTGACCCATATGGATGGAAAAACATTAAGAGGAGTGTTGAAGAATACTGAATTGATCTCTTGGGCTGAGGCCTGTGGATGTTGAGCCTCCTACTCCGGAGGAAACTTTGCAAAAAACCGAGAACACTTATGTCCTAAAAGTTGACTTCATTATTTAGTTCATGACCTCTCTCGTCCGTGCTCTGTTTCCTCCTCTTTCATACTTTATTTCCTCCATTTGCTTTTTAACTCCCTCCACCCCTCCTTCCTTCCTTGCTGTAAGCGGAGTTGTCAGAAGCGTTTGAAGTCTCTGCTTTTTACAGGGCTTCTTCCTCTCCTCATTTTTCTCTGCCTCCTTCCTCACCAGCCCTAGATTGAGATGCCTTGGGTAGAGTTCACAGCCTTGGAATTAGACTGTAGTAAGAGCTTACTATTTTATCAGCAGAGATGGTCACTCTGGATCACAAGATTAAAATGTAGTCTAGCTCGATCTGTGAAGTCTCCCTCCAACATATCCCTTCTGAATGCTCCCCTGAGTGGCGTTAGTGCCTTAACTGACTGACTTAAACACAAAGTCCCATAATAATATATTGCGATGTGGGGCAGATGCCGTTTTCCTGACTTATATTAGTCATTTTATATCACTTATGTATCTCTAATGATGTGTTGAGGCGGCTGTAGCTGCAGGCTGTTGGTTCACCAGCAGGCGCTCTGTAGCATGTCCTCTTGACACCCCTAATGCAATCACACTCCCATAGTACATAATAACATCTCATCTGTGTCTATAATAACACACATTTCTACCGTTTGCACCCTCACTGACAAATTGACATTTGTGGCATTTTCTAAGGAGCAGAATTTAGTTCAATGCAAGAGTTCAATTCCGAAAACCATCTGGAAGCAGCTTGAAATGTGAATAAGTCAGTAGATTTGGTCCCAGTTTTCACTCAAATTGAGTTTTTAATAGATGCATAAATAATTAACTAGAACTCCACCTGGTGATGATGATGATGATTATTACCTGACAGGATGAGTCCGCCTTTCCTTTTGTGTCATTGACAGCAGCTTGATTTAAAGTGCTCTCTCAAGGCTTAGGGCCAGCCTCGCTCTCAGATCAATTCATTCAGCTGTCAACGTTATACAACTAGGCAGGATAAGTCAGTGTTTCTGTATTGCATAAACTCTCCCACTGAAAAATATAACCATGTCAAAAGTGTCTCCCTTACACTTATAAAAGTACATTGTTCGCAGCTTTCTGCTGAATTTGGGATGGCAGATTGTCCTTCACAGCCGCGTCTTCGACTTTACTAGCCAGTAAGATTTCCAGTAAGAAGTGTTTCATGAGATCCTATTGTCCAAGCACCCACACTTTGTCAAATATATGAAAGGTCAAAATGGGGAAACTTTCAATTACTGAGCAAACCTGCTTCTGGAATTCTTATCTTTCACTTGTTTTGTCTCTGAAGCTGGTGAAACCTTGCACTTTCATCCTACCAGAATTGGTTTGTGACCCCCCCCCCTTTACTTTTCCAGGGAAGTCCCTTAAAACAAGAGGACTGCACTCCCTTTAGAGGAAGTGGATTATTAGCCTAAACTGAGAGCCTTGAAGAGCAAATTCATCAAAACCTTCAGGCCTTTGGAAAGGTGATTGGGTGGATTGCCATGACATTTGATATACAGTAGAGGTTCAAGGTGCCTGTTGGATGAATCTTCATGATTTTCCAGACTTTTCTTTTTTTTTTTCAGGCGCTACCAGAATATTGACATCTGTTCAGAGTTAAATGTCTTGACAGTTGTTGGGGGGGATTACTATGCATTGGTGTAGACATTTATGTGTTTTTGGTTTTCTTTACAATTGGCATTAGTGTACAGTCTTTAGGGTAGCTGTAGACTCTTAGTCTTGTTCAAGAATATGAAACTCAAAAGGCATTCCAGAGAAAACTGCAATGTTATTAAAGCCAAAAATATACTTGTATGTCAAATAAGCTGCAAATGTCCAGAGTAGGCACACATTGGGATCATTTTCATGTAAGGTCCAGGGCCAGAGATTGCTGTGCGGAGTCCCACTGTCAGCAATAGCGGAATAATACATTTTTATAATGATATTGACGGAGAAACTGTATTCGGTGTGGATGGTCACGTTTGGCCGATACCTGATCCGATTCACAAGGTTAGTATCGGTCCTTAAACCGATTCAGCAGTTTTGATCGGTGCGTCCCAACTTCTTACCAGAAAGAATAAAATAATACCTCTTCTATGGTGGAAACTTCCGCCGCTGCTTTTCCCTCCTGCAATCATTTTATCAATCCTGTAGTCTGGTTTGTTAGAATGTAAATAAATCTTTTGAGTGTAGGCGGCTCCCTTCGTTAACAGCATGTTAAACCAGCAAATATATGATAAAAGTGGAGTACAACTGAAGCCCGTTTTGGAGCTGACATGCGTGAACGTGGTGGAAGTGTCTGCATCGTGTGTGTCTGTGGGCGTTTGGATTAATAGATAAGGATTTAGATTGGATGTAATGATGCCAGACAGAAAGCAATGCAGGAACCCATCCCCACCAACCCCTGCTGTCTCAACTGTTAATATTTGGAAATGGGAGAGGGATGGTGGAGTTTTTACTCATCCTCTCTATGTACATATACGCACACTGCAGTGACTCACACAGTGTCACCAACCAGCCCATGTAGCAGTGGCAGTATCACTGATGGTGGTACATTGCCTCATTTTCTCACATCGTTGCCAAATAAATAATCATTAATCGCTCATCTCACCTCTCGCCCTCTCACATTACCCTCTGACCAGCGCCTCGCTCTTGCGGCTCTGAAAATTAAACTTCTTGTCGGTTTGGAGCATCGGAGGTGCGCTGGTGTAACACAAACCCCAACCATTTCCCTCCCACACACAGAGCACACAGTCCGCAGGGGTCCATTGTCACTGTCATGTCACCGAGCCTCTGCGATGATATTAGCCGACATCTGACCTTTTTAAATGAACACGCAACCACAGCCCCGCTGTTGTGGGAGGTTAGTGAGGCTGTCTGACAGCAGCGTTGTCTAATGAGGGGGGCCCTCTCAGCAGAGCCGGTGTCGGTCCTCCACAATAAGCATAGAAGTTCCCTACACAACTCATTAGAATTATGCTAATAAGCCACTCTGCAGAGGATGTCATGGAGAAGCTGGAGTGGAGAGGAAAGAGGGATGGCATGTTGACAGCCACATCAAAGAATTCTTCAGCCACTTAGGAATCTATGCTTTTTTTTTTTCTCCCTACTCTTTTGGTTTCATCTTGAATTCATTTGGGTGCCAAGGTTAAGACCTATTATACGCATCTAAAATTGATATATGTTTTAGTCACTATAGCCAAAACATAGCATATAGGGCTGGGTATCGAACCAAATCATGTCCGTGTGTTACAGTAGGCACACAACTGGAGTCCAGCGAGCCCCAGCCCAAAACATCGTTAGGCACTAAAGGGGTCTTAAAAGCTGCCAAATATAGCGGGAAGATTGTGAAATTATCAACACTGCACTTTGCCCACAATGTGTTGTTTGTGCTGGTTGGGTTCAGGTTAAACAAACAGGTGTTGGTTGGCGTGTTGGTATGGTTTTCTCTTGTTATCCCCCTGCCTCCAGTCTCTATGCTAAGCTAGGCTAACAACCTCCTATCTCAAGCTCCAAACTTAACACACAGACATGACAATGATATAAATCTTTTCATGTCACCCTTAGGAAGAAAAAAAAAACGAGTTCCCATAATGTTTCCTATTCCTTGGGAATGAGTCCTTACCCCAAGTGAAGGAGTTCAAGTACCTTGGGGTCTTGTTCGTGAGTGAGGGGACAATGGAGCGGGAGATTCGCCGCAGAATCGGTGCAGTGGGGGCGGTATTACAATTCAATTTTTGTTTCTACCCTCACCTATGGTTATGAAAGCTGCGTCATGATCGAGAGAACGAGATCCAGGGAACAAGCGGCCGAAATGGGTTTCCCCAGGTAGGTGGCTGGCGTCCCACTTAAGCCCGAGACACACCAAGCTGATAATCAGCCGTCGGACAGTCTGGCGAGGTCAGTGACTCGAGTCTGTCCGGTGCGTTCCGTTCCGTCGTCCGTCCGAGGGGTCCGTCGGCCTTCATTTTGGCCGATTTGAGACGTATATATAGGATAGGATATAGATATATGTATCGGCGGGGCGGGCACTGCCGGCATTCAGACTCAAATGACCCATCTGATTGGTGGAGTGCTAACCTGGAAACGGGGAGCGGGATGAGCGTGACTACAGTCGCTCAAAATCTGACGAAAATCTTTTAAACTGACCTTTGTCGATCTGAAATGAAGACAGATTCAGCAACTGCACGGCCTATTTCTCACTTAAAATGTTTTCAGAAACACGTTTTGGTGAACTATTTTAGTACAATATGAGATTGTATTCTGAACAAGCCGCCATGACAGTCTGTCTTTCAATTTCCAGAGAAACCAGACCCACGTGACGCGTTTGTCCAATCAGCTGCCGGTTTTCATTTTTGGGCGACAATACAGATTAGCGCCGCCTGCTGTTATGGAGACGTATTATGTCTCGTCGCTTTGGTGTTTTCTGAGGCACTTTTTTTGACCAACTCGGGGACGCTGATCAGTCCAACTGCCTTTTCTGCCGAGGGTCGGCCGTCTGGTCGGTGTGTCTGCAGCTTAAAGAGAGAGGGAGAGAAGCTCAGTCATCCGTGAGGAACTCAGAGTAGAGCCGCTGCTCCTTTGCCTCGAAAGGAGCCAGTTGAGGTGGTTTGGGTGTCTGGTAAGGATGCCCCTGGGCGCCTCCCTAGGGAGGTGTTCCAGGCACGTCCAGCTGGGAGGAAGCCTCGGGGAAGACCCAGGACTAGGTGGAGGGATTATATCTCCAACAAGGCCTGGGAACGGATGACGATGGATGGATTTGTTTCCTATTCCTTTAACATTTGAAACTTTTGAGAGCTTTTGGTTCATATTCTTCAAAGCAACTGGTATGTGTAAACTCAGGTATCGCGCTGCCACTAGTTGAAACATTTCCCAGCCCCACCTGCAGCAAACTTTACAATCCAGGATGCCTATGGCCTGTTTGATTTGCAATGGCTTCCTTATTGGAAAGGTATATTTCTTTTTGTAATTATGTGCTTAATTGGAGACACAGCATTTTCACTTTGATTTTATTTGTGGCCGTGTCTGGAGTGGTTTGGATCTTTAGTGCATCTTGGGCCTCGTTTACACCTGAATTATATGAGATTTGTTTTTTCCAAATTCACTTTCTTTTCCCAAAGGTGTTACCGTCTTATCTTGTCCTATTTTCTCTTCCTAACCATCTTTACCCCTCTCCTCCATCTCCGTATCCCTGGTTTTCCGATTGTTCTGAATCCCTCTTCCCCAGTGCTGTTTTGTTCTTGAACATTGGAGGGCCTTTACATCTCATAGCACCTCCTCTCAGTCCTTTGTGAATGTCTTCAACTTCGGGGTTCAGCTACACAGTCAATATAGTCTGTATGGAGAACTAGCCCTTGTTAATTGCATTGTGTGATTCCCAAGGGGACGTGCGGTACAGCAAGTTATTCCCATTCTTTTTATATTTTCTTTTTTTTTTTTTTACTGGAGAGTATATCATATTGCTTTCATATACTAGCTCTTTTATTAATTTGTTATTCGTTAATACAGAAAATGAGCTCAGTGTTCGCTACTAGCTGGAAAACAACCACTTGTGATGAGATTAAGATATGTACATGATAGCCACGCTTCTAGAAATTGGTTTTGGTAGGTAGCTTGGATAAACATTGATTTCCAAAACAGCCGGCGTGTCTTTTTAGATATAAAATTCCACTCACCCTCTCCGTAGTTGAGATTCGTGGAGTCCGAATACAAGTAAACACAGAAGGTAGACCACTAGATTAGCCATTGTAGATAACTACATAGGGATCTACTTCCTGGGCAACTTGTCGGCTCACCAAGCTAGCTGTTAGCCAGCTAGCCAACAATCAATGCATTACCTTATTCAAAGTTTACTTTACTTAGTTGGACATTTTTTTGGAAATAAGCTTATTCACTTTCTTGTTTAGCGTTAGATGGGAAGGTTGATACCGCTCATGTATGCATGCTATAAGAAGCAACCGGCTAGCTTAGTTTAGCACAAAGACTAAAAACGGGGAAACGGCTAGTCTGGCTCTAACAAAATGTACCTACCAGCACCTCTAAAGCTCACTAAACCTAACACACAACCCCCTGTAAAACTACAACATTTTTAAGCTTTGGTTTTTGCATTGATTAAACAAACAACATATAACACGTTATACCTGAGCTTTAGAGGTATTTGGTGGTGTACCATTAGCGTATTTCCCAAAATGGCAGACTATTCCTTTAAGTAACCGAGCAAGTAAAGGAGTAGGGCTGCTCGATTATAGAAAAAAATCATAATCACAATTATTTTGGTCAATATTAAAATCACGGTTATGTAACACGATTACTCATTAACTTTTGGCAAGATGTTGCATTTATTGAACTTAAAAAAAAAAACAGTGAAACATTTAAACAAATCAACAGTAAAAAAAACACTTTGAACTTTTAAATTTCCCTCAACACTTTGATTAATTGCACAGCCCTAATCAGGAGTGTAATCCGTGGATTTGTTATTATTTAAAATTTGACTTTTTCTCTGGTTTCATTCTATCTTGTAAAAAAGAAAAAGCCAAACATCAGTTTTAAATGAGACCTTCGTGTTTATGATATACGAAATCCTGTTTTAGGCAGCAGCAGTGGTTCCAGCTTCACAGTTCTCTTTCTAAATCATCTTTTGTTATTTCTGTAGAGGCCACAAACGTAAACACGATGAAGCTAAGGAGGAGGCGGAGGAATCTGCTGACGAGTCTTCTAAAGACTCCAACGAGGAAGAAGGAGGAAGCAGCTCAGAGGCGGACGAGATGGCCGCTGCCTTGGAGTTGGAGCTCAATGACTTTATGTGACGTGGAAAACGAAGGGACTTAGTCACAGGAAAAGGACAACAAAAAATCAGCCCCAGTCGCCTCTAAAGTGGTACCTAAAAATCCTATTTTTCTGCTTTGGAATCTGTGTGTACTTAGGATGTATGAGCCATGAATGTGTGCTGTAATAAAAATGAATGTCCTGTACAGAAATGACGTGTTGCTGTGTAAATAAAGGCTTAGATTTTTTTTTTTTTTTTTTTTTTTTTTGTAGAATTGATATATGGCTGTTTTTTTAACAAACTGTAGGAGACATGACATTTGATACTTTTTTTCTTTTTCAATTTTTATATTGATGAGAAAAAGATAAATGAAATTATAAAGCTTAAACTTTCCTGGTCGTACATGCCAAAGAGTTTGGAATAGGTTTGCCAAGGGCGTGCAGCTAAATATTTTACTGTGGACTTCCAGTTTTACTTTTCTTTTGGCCTCCTCAACAGATTGTTAGGGTCATAAATGCAACCAGCGGATCTAGACGTTTGAATGTGTTTTTACGGAGTCATTTCTTCCTACTCGTGGTGTTTGTACATTTGATAACATAATGGTAAGGTAAGCTTCTCAGTCTTTTGTGATAACCAGCCCATTGGTGCACTATAGCCGTGAACAGAATCTAACTGAACTCCCCCAAGTTGTGTCCATTTTCATGTGTTTCATAAGCTCACCTTTCCCTTGGTCACCCCATCTCCACTATCTATCCAGTTCAGAAGGACAGACACTCTCACTAAAGCCTTTGCTTACTGTGTGTACACTGGAGCTTGTACCTTTTGAATTCCTGTTGCCTCAGAGGGTAAGTGACAAACATTTTTTTTTCACTTTACCTTTAGTGTTATGGAAATGCAGATGTTTTTGTTTTTTTTGGAGGGGGGGGTTTCTGCCTACATTTTTAAGCTCTGCATCTCTGAGGCTTCTGCCTCCACTCCAGTACAATGGTACAGAACCACCAGGGGTTTCTTATGGTAGAAAAAAATACACGGATGTGGAAATATGTGGAACTACAACTAAACTAAGCAAATGGCTGCTTCAGAGACAACGTGGCCGCACTTTGGTTAAGGTCCGAGAAAAGTGGTTTAGGTTAAATGTTAATAAACGCACTGCGTCTTGTGTTGCAAGCTTCAAACTTCAGATTATTTTCTGTATTTAACCAAAAGTGCTTTTAGAAATGGGGTCGTCACAACAAGCAGATATTGTACCGCAAGATCGGATATATAAATACAGCCATTTGATCATTTTGTTAATAGATAAATAATGAAATGTGTCTGCATTATATATTTCCTTCCAAACACATTTGCCGTTACAAATTAGTTGTAAAGAAAACATAATTTCTTGGAGTTGGAATGTACAGTACATATTCCAGAAATTGTAGTGGGAGGTTTAGACCGAAAACATCCCTGTTTATAAAAATGCAAGGAGCTGTATCGAGTTTTCTCTGGAAAGTTATCACAGTTGAAATAAGTCTTAGTTTTGTAGCAGTTATTACGAGGTAAATGGAAATGCAGTATTCACATTTCATACGTAATCCAGCAGGAATGTACGCTTGCTGCTTGCATGTTCTTGATCAGCCAACACAGCGCCATCCTAGATGATGTTGCGTTGTTGGAAAAACTTCAGCCAGGTTCAACTTTTTTGCCAGCGCCCTCTGCATTCATTTTTTTTCTACCATATGAACTCTTGGACCCTCCCCACAATTCAATTTGTGCCACTCACGGCATTACACTTTAAATGATTGAAAAGATTCAAGTGCAACATCTCTCTCCAGAGTCATTGACAATAAACGCTGTTAACATTTTTTATAGGAACTAATTCTTAAGTAGAAAGTAGTTCCAGTGAATACCTTTTGAAAGCAACTTACAAGGATTGCGAAGAGTAATGGGGACATTGGTTCTGGAGAGAGATGTGACTCTTGAATTTTTGAATATCTTTGTCTAATGATTGATCCACCAGAAACAAAAATCCATTCATCTCCATCGTATCTGGGGTGGCAGCAGAAATCTGAGACAAAAATATCTGCATGCCACAGTAGATATCACTAGAGGTAAGTGAGAAAATGTGTTTTTGGTTATTTGGGTGAACACCCCTTTTGCATATATATAGTATAAAAATGTATGAAATTAGCCCAAATTATATTTTTTCTTCCAAATGAGTGAATGAGATTTTTGTATGTGTTTGTCCAAAGGGCGATAACCTCAAAGCTCCTGTCTTCTCACTCTTTGGTCTCCTTTGGTTTAAACCAGCCTGATTGGTAAATAAAACCACGCTGCATGCACTTGACAAGCATTACCCATTACAGAATTTCTGTGCGTTCAAATGCTTCCATCTCACTGTCAAAGTGGCCAAGGGCGACTAATGAAGCATATAATGTTGTACCAAAGTTGCTTGCATTCACCGTTAATGTTTGGCATCTATGTAGAGTCCAATCTACAGCACTGAGTCTGTTTTCATCTCGTTCAAGAGTTCTAAACAGTCAAAGATCTTCCTTTCTCCAATTGTAATTACTGTCCTTAGGCAGAAGAGCAGCTGTCTGTTTGAGTCTTTACCTTCACCGACTACACCCAACAACACATCAACATTTTCCTTTTACAGTGACAGTCATACACGTTTTGTTTGGTTTTTGTGTTCCTGGTGCTTTTAACGTTGGTTTCAATCAAACAACAATTTAAAGTATTTGTAAAGTCTATTTCCTACCTGAAATTCTTCGAATAAAAATGTTTCTAAGTAACACATCTGAATTTAGTGTTATTCTTTTTTGAGATGACAAGCATGAAATATATCCAGTATTCCTGAACTTGATCACTAAATCATACAGATAAAGTCCATTAGCCTTTTGCTGCCTCTTTTTAGCTCTGTTTTAAACATTAGGATCGTAATGCGTATTGCACTACGAGACTACCACCAGGACCTACTACTCAGTTTATGGGCTCTGCCACGAAAACCATACCAGAACCATTAGGCCTCGTTCCATCTTGCCGCTTGGTTTTTTGCAACCTGCAAAGAAAAGCAGCCTCATTAATGGAGTGTACAGACAGCACTATAATATAAGATGACAGAATCATAATATCATAAACCAAATACGCCCATTTGATCGGAGTAATTTGTTGGGGTCAAATTACCTCAACTAGGTAAGGAAAGATATCTGTGATATAACTTTATCATCTTGTGATTCAGTCAAAGTTATTGGTCTTCAGGTGGGATGTTGAAACACGAAACGGCGAGGTAAATCACAGCTGCCAGCTGTTTATGCTGCTCCGTGCGCTTTTTTCCCAGAACGCCTGATGATCCACTGCCTTAAAAGCCAAAGCAAACAGCAATAAACGAAGAGCTGTTTATACCGTAATGAAGGCAAGTATTTTCCTCCAGGATGTATTTTTCTTACATTTGCAGAGCCACAGTGATCACAAGAGGTTTGAGTCCCCATTTAAATGTAAATGAATGCCAATTTGCAGCTGTGTTTTGTTCACTTATGATCTACAAAGGTGATTCAGCGTAGACAAGGGCGTACTAAAACCTGCTACGTACAGGAAGTGAAGCCTTACAAACCTAAAATTACGTTACATAATTGGATTTTTATAGGCGAACAAACAGCAGTGTGCTTAGGTTACTACTCAGTGGCTGAACAAAAACAAAATATTCTACAATTTTCTTTCCGCAGTTACGAGTTCAGTGTATCAAAACGCTCAATCCGCAGAGAAATGCACAGCCCGTATTCAGAAACTGTGCCTTTAAACAAGCCGTCAGGACTTCTGTACGGTTGTGATGTCACAACTATACTACATATAGGTAGAAAGTGTTGCAACAGTGCTGTTACAGTAATTCCCCGTCTGCGATGACGGTGCAGAGACGCTGAGAGTGCAGATCAGAAGACTCAAAATCAGAGCAGACTGGGCTTTTTCCATGGAAAGGGGACAAAAAAAATTGTTTATTTAACATAAAACATGTAGTCATGGGGCACCTGGGTAGCTCACCTGGTACAGTATGCGGCCCCATGTACAGAGGCTCGGTCCTCCCCGCAGCAGCTGTAGGTTTAATTCTGACCTGCAGCCCTTTGTTGCATGTCATTCCCCCTCTCTTTCCCATTTCATGTCTAATATGTACTATTAAATAAAGGCCTAAAATGCCAGAAAAATATATAATCTTAAAAAAACAAAAACAAACATGTAATCATGTTCTAGTAGAGACCCAAAATACAAGTATGAACCCAAAAATGAGCATAACAACAATTCCATTCTGCCCTCCCACTGTCTTAAAGGCCGTTCTGGCCAACCTAAACAGGCAGTCAGACTGATAGACAGTGGCGGGTCGTCAGCTGATTAGACTTACCTGGGCCCTTAGGCTGTAAAAGCAGACCCATGTGTTCACTGTCCCCCTTCCTAAAGCTGACATCCACCCTGCATCATGTGCTTTTGCACCAGTAATACCTCCACAGTGCGTGGAAGGGATTGATAAGCCATGAAGCCAACAAAACGCTTTGGTCTGATTGGCACTTGAGGTCAGATCTCTGTTCCAGCTGCAGTGTCTCTTCGAGTCACTCTGCTCAGGGCACACACTGAGTCAGTCTGAAGACACAAACTTAAAGTTGAGCACCAGTTCTGATAAATGTCTTTCTTTGACACAGGAAATATAAAGAAACCTGCAGGTTCTGTTAGCCATTTACATGATCTTATACTGCATCCCTTTTTAACAGAGGTGTCAGCTTCTACGTATTGGCTGTGTGATGTGGTGGTACTTTCATGGTCCTGAGAACTCAGAATCAGAAAAGGATGTATTGCCAAGTAAGTAACTGAGGGCACACGTGAAGACACAGCAAGAACAACACAAAGCAAAAGTCTGTTTGCACTTATAAGTAATTATTGAAACAGTATAGATAGAAACAGAATACAATTATATTTTATTACACATTTACTTAGGCTGTCTATTGTCTATAGACAATCCAATTTAAATAGATTTGTATAAATAAACACAACATTTCTCAATAAAATAGACCCCCCTGGGTTGGCTGGCTACACATACATACACATGAGGCGGTTGTTATAGAATGCAGGGCATGTAACGTTAGCCGCTTACAGCTAGCATAGGCTATTTCTTTTGCTTAAGAGTTAGTTCAGATTCACTAAAGTCACACAATAACACTAACCGATCAAGGCAGCGGTAAACCAGCAACTCCCATGTTCTGCTAGGTAAAATTACTTTTGTCAAAGGAGTCTGGTGACTGAAGAGAGCAATCATAGACTGTAAATATTATCATAAGTATCGTGATGACATCATAGCATAACATAAGTATAGTGATAATACCATAGCGTAACATAAGCATTGTGATATCGTAGCGTAACATAAGTACCGTGATAATATCGTTTCATAACATAAGTACCGTGACAATATTGTAGCGTATCAGGGGCGGTTCTACATTGAATTACACCCAGGGCGAGAACCCCTTTGAGCGCCCCCCCCCCCAACAACATAAGTGAAAGAGAAAATTATATTTCTCAATTGCACAAATCCTTCATTAGAGCATTTGAAAAACACACTTAAGACAATCAACAGTTATTTAACTATTACAATTACAACAGGAAACACACTTTTTAAGGTGAACAGTCTCCACAATGAACACAATTCTGCACAAAATATGACAGTATAGGTTATCAGAACTTAAAATAAATATACACTATATACATAAATGTGCCAACAATATATACAATAATAAAAAATTTAACAAGATTAATAAATTAATAAAACGGTATACTCCTCATGAAACCATAAAACAAGCTCTCTCTCTCATATATATATATAAACTTTTTTTATAGTAGTTCTCCTGTCACCATGTGTTGTTTATCTTTCGCGCCCGACCGTTACGGACTAGTCCATTTCATTGTGAAAGTAGGGGGTGCAAGCAGGGCAACTGTAAGGGGGGGGGCAATTTGCCAATTCCCCACACAGTGAAATGGTAGATAACAGAAAACCGCTTCGCGGCGCAGAGGATTTTTTAATTTATTTTTTTATGTTGTCGTGCCACCCACCATGTGACATGAAAAAATGCTGCCCAGGCGACTGCCCGGTTCGACCGTGCCAAAAACCACCACTGTAGCGTATCATAAGTATTGTGATGATATTGTAGCGTAACATAAGTATCGTGATGATATCGTAACGTAACATAAGCATCGTGATAATATCGTAGCGTAACATAAGCATCGTGATAATATCGTAGCATAACATAAGTATCGTGATAATATCGTAGCGTGACCTAAGTATTGTGATAAAATCGTATCCTGGGGCCTCTGGTGATTCCCACCCCTAATTTCCACTCTGATGTAACTACTTAAGGTGCTGGTATACCCGCGGTCGACACCCTGCGCGGGCCGCCGTAGATGGCGCGCGCCCTACAAGCACGCACGGAGACGTTTATGCTCAACTCATTGTTCGTTTCAGTACTCTCCGAAACACCAGAGGGCGTACAGACAAAATATTCTGTGAATGAGCAAGAAGTAGTAGAGAAGAAGAAACCAGAAGTTAAGGAATGCAGGCTGCCTGGCAACAGTAGTAAACACATCCATGTTACAACACCGACGTACCGTGAAACATTACATGTACAGTATCTACTCTAATCATTAACGTGACTGTTGTTTATCTCCAAATCCAAATGACTGTTTGCCTGTAACACTGTGAAGAACACGCTTTACATGAATCCGTTTTTTAGCTTTCTCTCTCTAAATGCATATTGAAGGCTGTTTGACTCCCTGTGGTCTGTACATGGAGAATAACACATATGTTTGTACAGATGAACCAGTTCTTCCCAGCCGACTGTTGAACTGAAAGCGCAGTGGGCGCATATTTACAAAAATTCCGAAGGTGCACGACCACGCTCCGCGACAGCTTGCGGGGCCTTCGCGCTGGAAACGACAGCCTTGGTGACGTCATTTTATGGCGCGCGCCGGGAACAACGCGGCTGCCATAAACCTAGCTTTAGATGTAACCATTGCTCAGTGTATCTATATATCAGACATTGAAACATTAATGTGTTTTATGTTGGAAGATTTCTACCTTTTGGGTCAAACAAGTGCATCTGAAAGGTGAAACAAGGTGAAGAAAAATAACAGGGCTCAGATCAAAGGTTGTCCAAACCTTTCACACCTTTGATTAGCAGAGTGATGCAGGCATGCAGCAGCTGTTAGATTCCAATATGTAGGGCAGCCGAGGGAGGTGGTGGTGGCCGGGGTTTCGGTGAGAGCTTCTATTAATAAGTGAATGAAAAGGACTGATTACTCTGACTTCAGCCAGCCATTACAGGAGCCAGCATCCAGAGTTATCGCATTGACAATTACTGATTTCAACTTTGTCATACACTTGGGGATGAGAGCATAATTCCTTCTATTTTAACTTACCAACACGACAGTAAATCCCGGTTTTAGGCTGTTACTGGTTACAGGAAACACACTGAAGCACTGTACTGTACATACCCTGCATGATACATGCCAGCCATGTAATCTCTTTAAAAAGGTTTTACTGGAAAGTCCTTCCACAAGGTCCACAGGCATGATGATCAATCACCCTCAATGTAAGTTAGCAAGATAGATTGCAGCACGTGCTCAAAGCTGCATAATGAAACATGATAAATCAAGTCAGACGGGTGATATGAACGCTTGAGGCCATGTTCAGAATAAGTAACTTTAAGTCAAGGCAGAGCGAGGCCCACTTTTAAAACGGGTTTATAAAGTTACTGATATAGTTTTGAATAGGTTCCAGAAATACATAAGGGACAGTAATTTAATAAAATGTGTTAACTGTGCATGTCAACATTGAGTGCCAACTTCCATTATAATGCTAACCACGTCCTACTGGAAACAGTGTCCTATTACTACCTCTTTTTCAGTGGTAAGCCTAAATTTAGCCTTTTTTTTTCAGGGTCTGACACTTTAAAGTAACAGTGGGACATTTTGGGAAATACACTTTTTTGCCATAGATACAACTCTCGTGTCTGTACCAACATGACTTCGCGTCAACATACACGCCACTTTCCTGAAGCCAGGTGGCGTGTTATCTGTACGCATTTTTGAGCTATCCGCGTGTATGTCTACGCTCTATACAGCGGACGGCAGTCTGCAACGTCACAGCGTAAACATATGTTATCGTGAGGCTACGTGTTATCGCGAGGCTACGGTTTAGGAAAAAAAGAACTGGTTGGGTTTAGGATAACAAAAAACGTGTTTTACCCATCCTCCCTACGCAGATTTTCATCCTTTCATACTACTCGCTACGGTGTCAATTCACACGCAATTGCAAGGTAATGTAAGTCAATGGAGGCCAAACGGCATTGATAAACACGCTAAAAAACGAGTATGCGTCTTGATAATACGCCAATAATGTCAGCCAGGAGGTTACTGGCTGGACCCATTGACATACCGTATATAAACTGGACCAACAGATCCCGTTGCTCTGGACGGAGACCAGTGAAGGATATTAGAAGCATACATATGCGTCTCCATTGGCCACAAATCTGATCTGAAAACTAAGAGATGTCTCAGTTTTTTTGGGATACATGCAAATCAGGGTAATCCCCACTCCACCCAGTCCAGAGTGTGGTGATAATGCACCTGAAGCTGTTTGGTAACTGCCAAAATGCCCGAAAAATTATAGTATAGTTTAGCAATTTAGTTACAACAATAACAGCTAGCAAACAGCTGATAAGCTATCCATCAGCTGACTTTCCCCCTTTCTGGTCAACATATCCCTGCCTCTGAAGAATTATTTTTATCCCCGGTGGGGACAAAATGTACCACCCCCCCCTCAAAGTGATCAATGCTACTTCACTAATAGACTTGAAATAGAAGTATTTTAAAGTAAGTGAATCGCTGTAACGCAAACAGTTCATAGTGCGACAGAAGAAAAAATCTGAGCGGCAGTTGCTGGTTGTATTCAGCCGCTACCTCCGGGACGCCGGCTACCAGCGGCAGTTGTTTAGCTGCCAATAGGTGACTGTGAGCCGACTACAGGCACCGCCATACGACGGTCCTTTCAGGGGCCATGGTTGTGGAGTTGAGGCAGAAAAAGTGAGCGTCATTGTTGGGCATGAGCCTTCCCCCCCCCCCCCCCTGCTACAAATCACACTCTGGGAATCTTAACCACCCAAGATGCATAATGGGTCTTACTGTAGGTGGGAAAATTGATAGTTTCAAAAATAGTGTTTGATTTGACTGACATGTTTGATTGGTTTTAATGCTAAGCTAACCAGCTGGTGGCCATTTAGCCTTACATTTACCGTACAGATTTGACATCATGTCTAAACAAGACAGCAATTCAACGTATTTCCCATAACATTGAACAATTCCTTTGCACCAAAGACATAAACAAGTTCATTAGTGAGCTTTAACGGTGCTGGTAGGCACTTTTATTTTGATTTATTTTTTACTTTGGAGAGAACCATGCTAGCTGTTTCCCCCTGCTTCCAGTCCTTATGCTAAGCTAAGCTAATCAACTCCCGGCCCTAGCTTCATATTTAGTGTACAGACATGAGAGTGGTATCAATCTCTTTACCTAACTCTGCAAGAAAGTGAATAAGTTATTTTCCCCAAAATGTCCAACTTTTGCTTTAATTCTTTTACTGTGTAGACACATTAGTGTGATTAAAAAGGGAAGACCCTGCTGGATTGCAGCAAATCATAATGACTGAACGTTTCTCCATGTACCCTCTCACAGGGTTATCTAGCTTTTATCAGCCAGTATGTCTCTGGTCTGAGAATATTAATCAAAATCCCGCACCTCAGCTAATTTCCATTCCTCCAGAAATACAGCGCTCACTAATTACCAGGGTATTTTTGTCTATTGCCATGTACTGCAGTTGATTTTTCCAGCTTCTTTTATGAAAACATCAAAGACGTGTAGAGATTATATATTGTACTTGCAGATTTGTTCATGGCTCTGTAAGCACTGTTTATGTAACAGGGATTTTAAAAACCCCACTGGAGCTTTGCAAAGGAACAAAGCTTGACTAAGGTGCCTTAGAGCAAAAAATATCCATATTAACATGTTACTTTGTCCGCTAATCTTAAATCTTAAAATTTTTGTCAAAACATATGAAAGACAGCCATTGGGTGATCATTGGGAAAGACATAATTGGGTGGATTATTTCAACTGTTTACAATGCAAGTCAATGTTTTTCTTCTTTGTCTATATGCAGCTAAACAGGATGTCACTGCATGTCAGTTTTCGGCAAAACAGGTGACGTTGCACTGAAAACTGCTGAGATCATTTAATCCAAATGACAAAGCTCTTTTTCATTTTGGATGACTTGACTGAAATCCAAGATTTCTCAACAGATTGCATTTCTTTAGCAGATGGAGCCGAAAATTATGTTTAATGACCAAATAAACAGATTTGAAGGAGCGGGATGTAGGCGGCAAGACAAAAAACAATGCCAACCGGCAAGTACATGCTTCTTATCATCTATTCAAAGAAGGCCTTCTGTTGAAAGACACAATCAGACTTGTTTCCAGAGAAAACATTATTGCAACCGTCTTGAGGCAAAAAGAAAAGCTGGTCCCTGGTAACTGTATTTCCTTCACAGAATGCTGGATTTATTAATGGCGTCTGTGTCCACCGATGTGGATGAGTGGGTCGCTTGACAGCTTTATGATGAGCCAATTGCATCTTTTGTCCCTCTCTGTCGGTAGGATACGAGGCTCAGCCCGGGATGGCGAGTCATGGCTTCTTCACGGGCTTTTTTACAAGCAGCTTCCAGATTACCTTCAGATCCAGGATCTGTATCAGGGAGATCAGCAATACCATGGGTCATACATATTCCAATCATGTCTAAACCCATGATACCATTTTACTTTCCTATTCCCATCCCTGTCTTCAAAAACACACTGTATATGATCCTGCTAACAAGCAGTTTGACAATTAAGGGAGTACAAAATGTTCTTTTTTTTTTTTTTTTATATAATTTTTCACCCGATCTGTGTTTCCATGCCCTTTTTGGTATCAGGAGAGTTCAGTTTTACAGTTCATGCGTTAACCGCACACCCCCGATGATATAAACACCATTATGATTTGATTAGATGGATGATATTTAATTGCTAATTTAATTATAGTCATATTGGAGGTAATATAGTTCGCTAATTACGATTTCACACAGCAGCTGGCATGCCAACCTCGATAATGAGGGGAATTATATCATCACCATTAGTGATAGATAGAGAAGTTTGTATTGCGATCGCATAATTCAATGCATAATCAGCCAAATCCGCATATTTATGCCGGGGGGGCCGCAGTTTTTAAAATACGGTGCACTTTCGCCGCATAAATTGCCGATTTCCGCGCAAAATATGCAGAGCTTGCATGATTTCATAATCCCCGCATTTTCGTTGCAAAAAAAGTCCCATATATCTTAGCAGAAAGTAGAAAAATGTTGCTTTTACTTCACACAACAGCAGCCATTTTCCCCTGTTGCCATGGGTACGTTATGAAGTGACGTAATTACGCGACGTGAACATCATCGAAAAGCTACAAACCCCGCGATGAAGCCACGATGAAACCTCAGTTTTTGAAAGTTCCCGCAATTTCATCGCATAAAATTGCATAAAATATCCCGCATATTCCATCGCATTTTTTTAAGAAAACGTGCCGCATAATCAAGGATTTTTGCCAGCAACAATCACAAAAAAACTCTTCTGGAAGGACTGACTAGAGCTTGAATGTGTATTCAAAATGTCATGGCAATCCATCTTATAGTCGTTGAGATGTTTCAGTCTGGACCATGGTGCTGGACTGACCGACAGGTCGAAATTGACATCCATAGAACCCTGCAGCTGGTATGGGTAGAAAAGGCAATGAAAGTGAATCAAATCTTGAAATTCTTTCAAGATGAAAACTAGTAATTTGCTATTTGATCAGAACAGAAT
Organism: Sander vitreus; assembly: GCF_031162955.1. Lineage (NCBI taxonomy): Eukaryota > Metazoa > Chordata > Actinopteri > Perciformes > Percidae > Sander > Sander vitreus. The sequence goes on along the minus strand of NC_135868.1, from coordinate 23,698,426 downwards.
ACATATGTAAATATGATTATTTAACTAGATTCAATTTAAATTGGTTTTGCTTTTCAAAGCTGTCAGAGATGGCAAATCCCCGCGCTGTATTCTGTGCAGCTCTGACCATCTTTCAATGTCATAGAGTAACAATGAGCAGAGAAGGAGACAGTGTGGTGATGGATGGCGAGGGAAGGTGGGAGTAGGTGGTGGCGGGGGGGGTGGGGGGTGGTGTAGCCATAAGCAAACCTGAATATTGCTGTGTGACAAGACAGACGTCCTCTGACACCCACAGTCCACCCCCATTAATGAGATGTCTTCTGCAGCTGGTGACAGGAGTAAGCAATGCAGCAGACAGTGCCATCCCATGATCCACCCCACACGCCTCTCCGTGGCTGGGTGCTGATTGTGTGTGGCAGCGGAGCCACGCTGACGATTTATTTAAATTATTATTAATTATTATTTATTTTATATTTAAAGGGCATCGAAACAAAAATACTGTGATCGGAGGAAAAAAACCTGTCCCTCCATGTGACTAAGTTTTCCAGAACTTAAAGCAATAAAATCAAACTCCCGTCCGCTATGACATTCAGAGTACATTGTATGTTCTGAAACAACACTCAGTTCATTGACCCTTTTTACACTTGGTCTTAAAATGCGTCTTGGGCGATCGGAGTGGACAATGCTAAAAGTGTCACGGTGCAATCTTCCTATTGGCTGTTATGCGTGCTGCCGTTTAATAGGTGGGTGTGGCTCTCCTGCTTGCAAGCAGCCGGGGAGTTTACGAAGCGGAAGTTTGGGACAGACTGGGAGAAGAGTTTTGGAAGAGAGACGTACTTCTGAGTATCGAGACAGATAATCACCCCCCCCCCACACACATCAAGTTGTGTTAATGTTATTGTCCGAGTCTTAAATGTCTACAAATGAACTGTCAACGGAGTATCGACGCTAGCCTGCGCCCGACCACAGAGAGAGGGCTGGTTGGGTGATGGAGTGGAGCAACACCGAGCCAATGAGGCAGCAGGTAGGCCCACTCACTTTACCTGTAGCTTCGGCTGCCGAGTGTTTAGATGTGTGTAGATTAAAATGCACGGGTGGCCAAAACTCTGGAAGTCCCTAGACAAGTAACGAAACCGAGATTGCATTTAAGCCGATGTGTTCCACAATGATACATGGACTGTTTAACTGCATGCATCCAAAGGTGCATGCTTCCGATACCAAAATCATGTCCCAATGCCTACAGATTATACATATATCAGCAGAGTAGTTATTAAGAAGTGTAAGCTTATAAAGATTACCATATAAATCTATATGAATGTGATTAAATGTTACTAGTCAGCTGTTTTTTATGCCAATTAGCTGCTACAAGCATGACTTCAGTACTCTGCTTGGACTAATGTTGGATTCAGTGCTCCTCGGATGGTCCCATTTCCAGAGTTGGGAAGTCGTTCTTCTGACTTCGATGTGTATATGAGCATTATAGAAACATCATGGACGCTACAAAGAAGATGGTGTTCTGTTTAAGTGCTCATAGCATTTAAACAACACTACAGGGGTTTCCATTTCCATTTAAGTGTTAAATAAGGGATTTTGTCCCAGACATGTTTCTGTATTTCCTTAAACCACTAAAATATTGCTTTACCTAACGTGTTAGCAGGGTTAATGCAAATAAATAACTTTCGTAACTGATCTAGGTTAAAGCGACTGCCTCCTTATGGCAGAAGAGACAGATTCCAGCAACCATCTTCAGACACCAACTGAAACGGCAGCTGGGTGAGTCAGTTTAACACAGCACAACCTATCTTAGGTAGGAAAGTTTACACTCATCTAAGCCAGTTTAGTCTCCTTCTCACATTAAACGCAACACCCAGGGAGAGGAGACTAATACCATAAATGTAACGAGCTATAGTAGGTTAGCCTTTACTAGCCGTGTGTCTATGTTAAACGAGCCCAGGTTAGCTTAGCCGTGTAACACGTCTCGAGGTGTTGGTGCTCATTCCTACGTAATTCCAGCAGTAGGTATAATCCCACTGGGAACCCATCTTGGTTTCATGAAAAATAAATCTTAAAAGCTCGCAATGGAATTGTTAAGCAGTGTATAATTTTTTTCTTATTAAAGTCTTTAGGCTGTGTGTGCCAGCATGCGTGTAAAGCAAAGCAATGCAGGTTGTCAGTGGACAGAGGTTCATGCAGAGATCCAGCTGTTGCTGAGGCTGCTCTCTGATGTTGGCAGGGCTCTTCTTTGTCTCCACTGTTTGACAAGGGGTGTCGGATTCTGAATGCAGTTCATTTTTCATCTCTGACTTGTGGGACTGTTGCAAGCTGAGGAAGTGTTAGGATGAACAGCTGATGTAAACTGTACAGTAAGTGCCGTGTTTCCCCGTTCTTTAGATGCCGATGTCTTGGTGTACATTGACATTTTGCTTTCCTGCAGTCTCTCTCCAAATGAAATCAAATCATGCTCAAATATAGTTCAAATTCCTCTTGCAACTCAAATTACAGACATGCTAATGCACATGTGTACAAAATGTGTGCCAATGCACATTCATTGCTTTATCATCTTTCACTTTCACAAAGATTGGATTTTTCCATCTGAGGAAGACGTGATGGTGACATAAAAGAAAGAAAAGACATCACAGTATTGTAGGATGGCGTTTTGTGTGGGAATTTCTTACCTCTGTTCCTCTCATATTGTCTTCAATATTGTGCAAATGCAGCAGAGCACTTGTCAACCTGATGGAGCCAATGAAGACAAAAAAAAAAACGGGATGTGATACCACGAAGAAAGCTCGCCAGGAGATTCTACATTATTTACTTTCTTCAACACCCTCATCAACACTGAGATTCCTGTGAACTGGACTGCACTTCTATCCCCTTGAAATCCATGTTTCACCTACCAAACAAACCTACAAACAGCTACTCAGAAATCCACATCTTTGTCACTTTCTTTTCAGTGCTCATCTTGAATAATAAGAATTTATTATAAAGGTTGAGACAAGAGCTACCTGCAGTGCTCTAATTCATGTGGGTGCTATATGAAAAGCATTTCAGAATAAAGGCACCTTATATATTGGCTCTTCTGTTTTTCATCCCTTTAAAAGATACAGCTTGAAGGTTCTTTTCTTTGAGCAAAAAAAATCGACGCCAGTCTGAACAAACAGCAGGTCTGGCAATGAAAGCTTATGCTTCCCAAAAGCTTTAATGGCCTTGAAAGTAAGACAGCACTAATCTTTTCATTGTTTCAAGGCAGAGGATTAAAGCATTATGATCCATTTGTGGCCACTTGGAGACAGCAAGCTCCAAACACAACAGTGTCGATACATTGGATCCAGGGCCGGACATTAACGTTTCTGCTCACCAGCCACTGTGGCTAGTGGTTTTCTGAAACTAGTAGCCACTCAGCATTTTCACTAGCTAGCTATTTTATGGAAAATTACATTTTCTTTGGTTTTATTTGAATAAAGTTGACTATGGTGTGCTACAATAAACTTGAAGAACCAGATAACAACCCTTTTAAATCAAGACTACATAAAACATAACAATTCAGTCATCAAATATTCAGCTCTGATTGTGTGTAAAGCTCATTTTTGTATGAAAACATGCAACCGGATAAGACACAGACATAAAAAGAGTAGCTTCTTATTGCATAGGCTAGGTGGTGCAGGGGTGTAGGAAATTAGATGAAGTAGTTGAAAGTGATTTGGAGCGCGCTCGCGTGTCACTTAGCAGCCGGCACGCACCCTCGGTGACGAGAAGCAGCGCGCACAGACCAAATGTCCTGCTAAAATGTCCTGCTGCGTGCTTTCTCTGTACTTCTACAAACCTATACCTTATAAAGTCTATGACCTATACAGACGCAACTGTTGCCTCGCCTTGCCATGTCGCGTGCACGTGCTGAACGGAGATCTGGCGGATATTTTAAGGAATCGCCGCGGCTTGTTGGTCTGATGTGCCGTACTGGCCACCGTACTCCGGCTGTGGGCTGACGCTGCACACTGGGTCACAGCTGTAGTGAGAGTGACTGTGTTCCCCGCCACTGCTGAAATCTATCCGCATTTGGCAGGTGGTGTGCTAATGTCAAGCCCTGATTGATTCACCCTATGCAGTTGATATGGCACAACGGTTAGCGACCGTGTGACACATTCAGCTGACTAGGCGTTTTTTTTAAACTAAAAACAAGTCGTGAAAAGGGTCCTAAAAGTCAAATCAAAAGCCAAATCTAGAGAGAAAGTGGCTTGTCTTGGTTTGCACCAACTAGTTGCAAACTTGTCTGCTGCTTGGATGCAAACCTTTGCCTATTTATGCAACCAGCAGACTTGGAGCAACATTAGCATTCTTTTGGAGTAATGTTTGTTTTCATCTGATGGACATAATTCCAATATTGACTCACTTGAACTCACAAAGGAGGTACATGTTTGTAGGCTGTTTAGCTAGTTGTTCACTAGCTAGTCGCTCACTTTGTCTGTCTGCAGATTGGTGCTGAGGTAGTGTACAGTGTACACTTTAGCATTTCACTCAAAACTGCTGTCTGCTGCTGGAAATGAGGTTGATGAGAGCAGAAGGACTGAACCACATCGGTAAAGTTGGGAGCTATAAAACCAAAACAATGAGCTTAAAGACACTAAAACATTCAGTAGAGCTGAGAGGAACTGCAGATTTTGGTTATAATTCTCTGTGGGTTTGTCACTACGAGCGACCTCTTTCAAATTACACATTGTCATTTGATCCATTGGTACTATGAAAATATTGATAAGTGCAGCTTTAAATGTTGGAAATGGATTAGTCGATATCGACAACATTTCATTTCCGGGGTCGGTCAGGTGCCGCTGGAAATTCCGCCGGCTGTCCCTAATTTCTGGCCGGATGTACGTCACCTTATGCTTTCTTTGTGTCGGCATTCTAAACTCTGGATGATTTCTGAGGACTATGGTTAACTGCTCCTCAGATCTCTGCAGGGTAAATCCAGACAGCTAGCTAGACTATCTGTCCAATCAGAGTGTTTTCTCTGTACGACTAAAACAACCTTTGAATGGACACGTCCTACCAAAACAAGTTCCTTCCCGAGACTATTTTGCAATGGCACCGTTGCTCTGTCTGGCGCTAAGCGCCGCCCAAGACAATTGTGATTGGTTTAAAGCAACACTAGAGAACTTTTCCTCTTCGGTCCCCCTACAGGTTGGAAGCGGAATTGTCCATTACATTACATTGTCCAGTTCATTCGAACTACAGATCCGCTACCTGATCTGGCAGACTTGCATAGCGCGGTTTTAGCCGGTAGAGAGCCACAAAGCGAATGCAGAAGTGCCGTTCACCCTGTTATGAGTTGATGAAAAAGTTAAAAAAAGTTCTCTAGTGTTGCTTTAAAGAAATGCCAATAAACCAGAGCACGTGTTTCTCCCATCGCGGAATGCTGTGTGGACTAGCCAGACCCTCCTCTGCAGCGCTGTAGAGGAAGGTCTGGCAATGCGAGACTACAAATGGATAAATAAGAGCATATTGCTCACCATGCACAACATTGACTACAGAGCAGGATTAAGCACCTTGCTCTCTGTGCTGCCTTATAGCTACGAGTTCTGATTTATTCTTCCTGAACCCACCTCCTGTTCAAAGTTGAATGACATTTAAGAAAAAGTCTATGAATGGGGGGAAAGGTCTCACACTGAAATGCATTTATGTAATTTATTCAACTCTTAAAGTGCCTTTTTTTCTTAATTGATTTGACCATTATGACTCATTATCTCATAATGATATCTGAGAGCTATACCTTTCCATCTTATGCAGAAGGAGGAATATATATTTTCACTTAAATGAAAATGCAGTGAGAAAGGTAAATAGCTGCGAGGCTGATGTGGGAATAAATGCCATTCAGAGGTGACATTTGGCTTTGTTTCCTCTCTGTATAAGCATTTATTTTACACTTTTATTTCAGCTTGATCCCCATTAGCTGTTTCCCAAGTGACCACTTTTCCTGCCATGCCAAAAGTAATGGAACAGCTCTATTCCATTAAGTTTGACTAAATATGCCTGTCTATTTGTGTCTCTGCTGTGCTGTCTACTAACATCCAAATGTGTTCATTGGTGTATGAGCCAGTAAAAATAACTAGAAATGCAAAGGTGAAAGCTTAGGTTGTTGGAAATGACTTCTGATTTGCATTGCTTTGTAGAGTAATAAAATGTTATTTGTTATTTAAAACACTGTTTAACACTGGTGCAACCGAATCATAAAGAAAACCCCATTTCAAATGATTTATTCAAGATTTCAAATGAATCCTAACTATTGGAACCTGGTGCACCACAAATATTTTTCTTTTTAAACAAACAAAACGTTTTGCTACATCATCTGTCAATGTAGCATACAATATCTGTATTTGAAGAAATGTCTTTGGAGACGACAGCAAAGACATTGGAAGAAGTGTGTTCAGGTATGTTATTGAAAATCCGTAGAGTATAACGATAATATTGCAGACAAAGATGTATCAACAAGAACCTTAATAATTGGACAGAATTGAAAGAATCTGTCATCTAGACAAAATGGAAAGGATAGAAATGATAAACCTTGTTTGAAACCAAACCAAACTTGCCTGTTGGGCACCCTCAAATCAGATCTACTTCGTCTGTGAACTTAGACAACATTAACTTCACTGACAATACACAAGGACATGTCCTTCTTCACACTTTGAGCTCATTCTTTGTTTCAGCAGAAGGTCTTTGCTCTGCCTGATATCAACAAGCTGTGAGCAAAGTCCCGGCGGATTCAACAGGTAGAAACCCATCAACAGCTTGTGTCATGAATATTGAAGCCCTCTCTGTCGGCCTCCTATCATGACGAGATCTTCCACACGGCGAGCATCATTACAACAGCAGGTCATAATCATGAAGCCAAACCTGGTATTAGATGATTCATAATTACATCGTGCAAGGAGGCTGCACATGTTCCATTGGGTAAAGCTGCAATGTCTTTGAAAAACGACCTACAGTGTAGAGAAAATGGATCAATATCCCCAGCAGGTCTAAATGAAAACCTTTACAAAGAAAGAGATAGTCAAGCCTGCAAGGAAAGCATTAATGCTGAACAAAACAATAACCTTTAACCTGCTTTCGACAGCTCAAATGGAAACAAGAAACCACAAAGTTCATGGGTTTTAATTAGTGGCATATAGGGTCATATACTGTATGTCAGAGCAGGCTGTTCTCATGAAGCATTACGAAAAGTAAGGCACTTTAATTTGGATGTATTCATGTATTTATCACTGTATGCACCAGAGTGACTGCTGCTGTATAAGAGCGCGAAGGTCTGCCCAGGGAGGAGGTCGGGTGGATATGTGGCTTCTAAAACACACAGGGCTTTCCAGCAGGGGGAGCGGAATTTGTATCCCGGAAGACGTTAAGGGTACAACACCCAGAAACAAGGCTTTCACTCAGAAAACAGGTGTTCATGTCCAAGTAGTAATATTGAAGGGGACTGGGGTATTAGACCAAACCACAATACTGTATGTTATCTAATCTTAACTACCGGCTTTGGTGTCTAAACTTAACTGTCGTCACCGAATGATGGTTACCTTTTGTCGGCTAAACTTAACCCTAACGGCTCACAGTAACATTTTCCCAGCTAAATTTAACTGTAAAGGGGGTAGAGTGTGCCCCCCATGTGCAGAGGCTCAGTCTTCGCCGCAGCGGCCGCGGGTTCAATTCCGATCTGCTGCCCTTTGTTGCATGTCATTCCTCCTCTCTCTCCCCTTTCATGTCTAAACTGTCCTATCAAAATAAGGCCTAAAATGGCAAAAAATTATCTAAAAAAAAAAGACCACTAAACTTGATTTGTGTGATAAACTGGTTGGCTAAACGTTGTCACGTAACCGGCTGGCGGTAGCTGTAATTATATAGGACATCATACAAATTGTTGTGCATAACTTTTTGTACGATATCATGACAAATACATACAAACCCATTCATGAGAATGCGTTGATGTCAGTGATACGTGGACAGATTGTAGAGTAGCTCAACTGACCTAAAAATTGAAATATATCTGAATATATCTACCGAGTCATCTGTAACATCTGAACACTGTTTTGGGACCGAGTGTGTGAAAACTAACGTTAGCAAGGGTTAGGGTTAGGGTTAGCGTAGTATTGTATATTTGTATAGCGTAGTAGACTAATTGGTTAAAATGGTTAGCTCAAAATAATGGATAAATGGTTAAAACAGGTCGATAAAAATAATGGATAAATATTTGAAATAGATGGCTCAAAGAGACAGACGAATTGAAGTTGATAGCAAGCAGTTGAAAAGTTAGCTTAAATACTGTTTAAATGGTTAATAAAAGATGGCTAAATGAAAACAGTACGTGGTTGAAATAGAAAGCTAACAGTTTATATATTTAGCAAAAGAATAATGTATAAATTGTAACAGATGGTCTAAATGGTTGATAAAGTTAGCTAAAATAATGGGTAAATGGTTCAAATAAAATAGACAGCTAACAGCTAAAAGTAACAGATAAATGGATGAAATATATATATAGTTAGCTAAAATAATGGAAACATGGTTGAAAGTCCAGCTTCTGCCAGTCCAAGTGATAGTACAAAGTACTACAAACGCAAAATTGACCAAACCAACCTAAACAGTGACAATTCTGTACGAAAACAATAGTCTAACAATATACTTTTTCATCATTTTAAATGAACACATTTGGAACATGACAGGAGCAAACTGGCATACTGAAACTGAATATATAAACATGGCTAATTATCCTTAAAGACCAAGGGAAGTCTGTGTTTGTGCACATTTGTGGGTGTAAGCATCATTAACCGACAGCAAACTGTTCTTAGTCCTGCTTTGTCCGGATAAAACAAGCCCTTATGTTTTTTTCCGGCTCAAGTACAGTTTCAGGCTTGAGAGGACACAACGCTGGAAACATGTTGTGACCATAATTGCAGGTTTAACAGCTCGTTATTCACGGCCCAGTCACTTCATCCTACTGCAGAGGGAAGGGGGGAGCCGAGATGATGAAGTCAAAGTTTATTATGTACCCACATGGCTGATGCAGCATATTCGGAGCATGGTAATTCATCAATGTCAGGCGCTTGTGGAGAGCGGCTTATAGGTGCATCAGTGTAACTTATAGTTATTATCTATCACACTGTACATGTAAACTCATTGGGCTGATGTATTTTTGGGAATGTAATGGATGAAACCCTAAAATAGCTGCCTGACTCACAATGGTTTAATTAAATATGATTTTACACAACAAAAATTACATTTTTATTTCATCAAGTGATATGAACTGAAAACACCTTGCATAACACACACTGGGACAGGAAAAGTCTGGAGTCTGGCTTGTGAGAGAGAGATGAGTACAAGGGAATGGATGGCAGGTTGTTAATGTCTGCCAGCAGGACAAAAGGGGCCCGGGAGAATCTCTTACCTTGATGTGAGCTAGAATTAACTGTAGAAACAAAGCCACTGAAGTCAGAGACACAAACAAAGAGGGGAATGGACTTGCAGACTTCATAACTCCTAGGGGGGACATCCAAAGGATTCGTTTTTTGGCTGACTGTGTGAGTTTCCTCACTCCATTAAAAAGTCCAATTAACTTTCCCCAAATTTAAAGAATCCCTTATTATTTAACTGTTATGGTCTTTTATTCTCCCTGAAGTCATCTCATTGGGTTATTTTAAAGTTGAGTAAGGACATTTTCCACTCAAGATTACCTTGCAGATAGTGCAGGATTCTAGCCTGGTTGACACCAGACCCATCTCAGTTGTAACTGAGAGTGGGTCTGGGGAAGGTTAATTCACAGCCAATTTCCAAACCAACGGACGCTTCTCAAATGCCTCTGGGCGCCATTGGATAGTCCTTCAACCAGTCAGACCAACCAGGTGACGTAGCAGCGACAGCGGCATCAACGGGTTGCTGCTGCGCTTCGGTGACCGTCATGTTGAATGTAAACAAAAAGCTGCTTGCCGTCGCTGTGCTATCGTCATCGCGTAATGCCCGCCTCAACGGTTGTGATTGGTGCCTCGATTTGGAAAAACTGGAAATGGGCTTGAATGGGCTCTTGGCCAGACGGGTTTTCCCACACTAGCAGGATTCAACATCCTTCTTCCTGCATGCCTTCAACGTCTAGAATCGATACTTTCTGCAGCTCCTCTCCAAAGCCCGGACAGGAGTGACGTGTCAAAGAAAAGTAAATAAAAAAGAATACATTTACATGTTACATATCATTTAGCTGACGCTTTTATCCAAAGAAACTTCAATTAAGTGCTTTCAACCTTGAAGGTACAAACCTTGAAGGACAACAAGAAGTAAGTGCAAATATATATATATATATTTTTTTTTATCCAAGGTGCAGTCGGAAGAGATGTGTTTTTAGCCTGCAGAGGAAGATGTGTAGGCTTTCAGCCATCCTGATGTCAATAGGGAGCTCATTCCACCATTTAGTAACCAGGACAGCAAACAGTCGGGATTTCGAGTGATTAATTGTCCCTCGCTGTGAGGGGGCAGCAAGCAGGTTGGCTGATGCAGAGCGGAGCGGGCGGGTTGGGGTGTAGGGTTTGACCATGTCCTGGATGTAAGCTGGGCCTCATCCGTTCGTGGCCCTGTATGCAAGTACAAGTGTCTCGGTCAACAACTGGTAACCAGTGAAGAGAGCGGAGGAGCGGTGTGGTGTGAGAGAACTTGGGGAGGCAGACAAGACAAGTCAAGCTGCTGCATTCTGAATGAGCTGCAGGGGCCTGATGGCTCATGCTGTCAGGCCAGCCAGGAGGGAGTTGCAGTAATCTAGATGTGATGACTAGAGCCTGAACCAGAACCTGAGCCGCCTTCTGCGTTAGAAGGGGACATATTCATTTCTTAACAGTACATTGAAAGTGGAGATTCTTGCTCTCTGCCATTTACTGTACATTTAAAGCAAGACTATGTGACTTTGAAATTAGACATAACACATTCTTTATCTTACAAATGAAAGTTTCAATTCATAGCTATTATACTACGGTCTGAGTGAATACTCGATTCTGATTGGCTGCAAGGTGTCCACTAAAAAGTGATATAGGACACCTACAAAGGATTTCTGGTGAAAATGACTGTTTACCATTCTAAGGTCCGTCCTGTTTACTGGAGCAGTGACCAACACTATAATTGCATAAGGAACCTTATGGAATGAAATGATTGTTCCAGGTATTAGTCAAACCCTCAGCTGTTACCAGGGAAACAGACTTGTTGTTTGAATTTTTTTTAAGATTATGATGTGAAAATATAAATTAATGGTCTTAAAAAAAATATTAGGCAAGTGACCATGGTATAAGTGAGTGAATGCCCTATAAGGTGTCCCTTATCAGGTAACTGATGGACTCCAGCGGCATTAACCCTTACATAAACACACCCCTGCTCATGTCAATACACTCTACTGAGTAGAGTCTACTCGGTCTGATATGACCAATAACTCAATTCAATTCAATTTTATTTATAGTATCAAATCATAACAAGAGTTATCTCGAGACACTTTACAGATAGAGTAGGTCTAGACCACACTCTATAATTTATAAAGAGCAAGCATTTAGTGCGACAGTAGCGAGGAAAAACTCCCTTTTAGGAAGAAACCTGGGACAGAACCAGGCTCTTGGTAGGCGGTGTTTGACGGTGCCGGTTGGGGGTGTGATGAACAGTGGCAATAACAGTCACAATAAAGATAATCATGTCAAATCATGATCATTATCATCATAATCAAATGTAGTCGTAGTAGTTCATGTCATAGCAGGGCACTGCAGGCCGTTACAGTATGTAGCGTGGCACAGCAGGGCATGGCTGGATGTAGCAGGCTCAGCAGGACACAGCAGGGCACCGTAGAGCATAGCAGGGTGTAGTGAAGCAGGACCACGGCGACAGCTGTAACCAAGATCTTGGTGCCATCCAGATCCAACAAAAAAACGCTGCGAAAAAGAAACAGATAAGAAGGAAAGGATAAGAGCTAGGTTATATAACTAATGGCTAATGTAACTACAGTAATGTTAGCAAACGTTTTTTGCTGAGTCACAGATATTACTATAACTCGTCTTTACTTGTGCCACTATTGTGCTACATTGTAGCACAATATCTATCTATTTAGGGCTATCAAAACGATTCCATTTTCTTAATCGCGATTAATCGTTGAATTTCTATAGTTAATCGCGATAAATCGCATGTTTTATCACATGATTAAAATTCTATTATTTTGCATTTCAGAACAGTTTTTAAGTACATATTAACAATGGAAAGCCATTCTTACCAGTGTATCTTGATTGGGAATCAAATCAACTTTATGAACTTGATTTTAAGATTTGTAATTGTTTTATTATATATTTAATCTAGTCACACATTTGAATTTAACAACAACTTTGAATGCACCATAAGGCTGTAAATTACCAGTTTCAGTGACACACCGTCTGTGTTTTTCTGACAACAGCAGCTGCAGATTGTTACATCCTGCTTTCGGAATCGTCTACGGTGAAATACAGTCACACTTTACACCGTTTAGCGTTAGCTGTCAGCATTGTAACCGTGTTTAATCCAGCTACTAGCTAGCGGTAGGCTAACGTTAGCTGCTGTTGAGTATAGTGTTAACTAGTGTCACGTGCAGCGGTGTTTCTGTTTCCTGTAACGTCTGTTTTCAGAGCATCAGAGAGAAGTGGAGGCATATCAGTGGCACTGGAATGAAGCACCGAAATCCGCGTTGCTATTCCTGCAGCAGCAGGATGTGTTACAAGAAAGTACGGCAAAATAGTAGCCCGTTAGGCACGACGAAAAGCCGAGTGAAGTGAAAATAAATTAATAAATGGCGGCATGCGATTAATACGATTGAAAAAAATTAACGCATTATGCTCGACCCTTAATCGCATCGCGATTAACGCGTTAATGCTGACAGCCCTAATAGCCCTATATATACCGTAATCCTGTACCCGTTACATAGGCCTACTTTAAAGTAAATGCTTCTCAAGGATGATGAATGTAAACTAATGTGATAAGTACTTCCAACCAGCCAATTCCAACTACCTGAGTTACACTCTACATACGTTGCTGAAGATGCTGTACTTGACTTATTTAGTGACCCAGACATCAGTGTCCAATCATGCTACCTATATGTTATGGTTTTTCCTGTGTTTTTTCTCTCTCTCCTCTCCCCCTCCCTTCTGTGTTTTTCCCTGGTGTGTGTGTGTGTGTGTGTGTGTGTGTGTGTGTGTGTGTGTGTGTGTGTGTGTGTGAGAGAGGAGGTGTGGCTGGCGTGGCTTCCCTCATGAGCTGCAAGCAGCTGGCAACGAGGCACACCTGGAGCCAATCATCCACAATCACCTTCTCCATTTAAGCCCGTCATTTGTTCAATCCAGTCTCATTCGGTAGTGCTCCAGAGCATTTTTACTACACGTACTGTACTTTCCCCCGGTACTAATGTTAGTTAATTGGGAAGTCGGAGAAACTCACAGTACCCCGAGCAAGCTGACTTTGAAATCCGACATGGCTGCTCCGTGCATCAACAGTAGTGAAAGCTGTAATAATATACAGTTTATTATCACTTCTGTCTTATTTGCGTGTCATTTAGTTAGTCTAAAACACAGTCTGGTCCAACTTCTATCTGTGGACATGTTGCTAAGCTGTTTGTATGCACATAAAACAGCGTAATGCGTTGTTATCAACTGGTAATGCCAACAACGGCTAACCTGGATGGAGCAAACCCCACAGTGAAATCCAACTTGTTTTAATGCAACACGGTCAACACGGGTGTGACGTCATTCCCAGCTCCGACTTCTGACTTCTGAGGTGAATGGACCACACTATTACCTACCTGTTTTCCTGTGTTTTTGCAGCGTGTGCCTCGTCTTCTCTCGAGCCAGCATGTTTCCCGCCACTGCCACCTGTGATTTTGGTTTCTTCTTTTGCATAATCAACCTGCTAGATTATTTTTTTTTTCATCAATTAAAGAACTCGCTTAAAGCTTTAGTGCGTAACTTTTTGATATTAATGAATGTCTGTTACATTCAAGCCATTACCAAATTACTTGCTACAAAGCTAATTAAGACTATCAGCTCCACACAACTCTCTCTGTATGACTATGTTCAGAAGATTGTGGCGTCCGGTGACTCGAGTGAAGATAATTACCTCTTCTGAAGAGTCCATCGTGTTTTTTTAATCCTCTGTGTCTCCTTGGTTACCAGCAAGTGTGTGGAGGAGGGGTGGTACGCGATCACAGAAGGCTTGTATCATGTGGCTGCGCCGACAGTTTTTTATTTTTATTTTTTTGGATTATTTTTTGGGGCTTTTCCCTTTTTATTTGAAAGTGGATAGACATGAAAGGGGGAGAGAGATGGGGGATGACACGCAGCAACCGGCAGCAGGTCGGACTCGAACCCTGCGCCGCTGCAGGACTCAGCCAACATGGGGTGAGCTAGAGGCCGCCCCACGCGCCAGCAGTTTTGTTGTCATTACTTAGAAGTCCTCATGGGGGCGGCAGAAACTACGCACTATAGCTTCAATCTGTCTCCGACTCAGTGGGTCCAGAACACTAAAAACCCAACACTATAGGTAGGCCTTAATGTAATTTGTTGATTTTGGTAGATGTGCTCAGATGGACGGCAGGTTGGGAGTTCCAAAGGGGAACTCCACCAAATGAACACATACATGTCAGTTCACTACTCACTGAGAGTACTACTTTATCGTGGATTTTATAAGATGCACTTGTCCTATTTTAGTTAGATGTTTAGTTAGTAAGTTAGTTAGTAAAATCCTCTCTTTTTTTTCTTTTTCACAGAGGGGTCAGAGGTCAAACACAAAGCCACAGAGCAGCACCTCTGCATCTGGCGAGTGCTCAGTGTTTCGCTCAAGAACATTCGAGCATGATGAATGGGAATTTAACGGCATGTCATGTTGTTGACGGGTTGTTTCTGCAAGCAACGCGCAGCAGTCCCTCAAAAAACAACCACCTGTCCTCGATTCTATTTTTAGTCAGTGAAAACGGTTCCTATTTAAAATTTTGGACAGAGTCTTATTTATTTATTTTTATGTCAGCACATTTGCAGCTTTCACCCTGAGCTGTTAGCAGGATTTTTAGCAAAGCAGAGATCCTGCAAATGGATTTTTCTAGTGCCATCACCACTGTTTACTCTGGCATCAATCAGACTCCTGCAATTATTGGCTCTCTGCCGACTCTCATTTTGAATACACTTCGTTGAGCTTACGTCGTGTTGACAGACCGGCCTGAAATGATAGAGAAGCTCCAGCCAGTGGAGACAGGTCTGCAAAGCCACACCTACTGTATCAGCTGGGTGTGTCTGCCCCTGACTTTATGTCCAGTGGGGTGGATGCCTCAGCCACACTATGTTAACACTAACTGACACAATCTATTAGACAGCTATTTTAGTTGTCTTTTTCTCTTTAGGAATACATCTTAAAGAGCAAATGTGTGAAATGAATGAGTATCACATGACATATCAATGAAATATCATATGTTAGTAATACACTTTACAAACCGTAAATCCTTTTAATGAGCAGATTTATTGGCCAGATTTGTAATATGATGAAGATAACGCAGTCTCATTTATTCACAAGGAAAGAAAAAAATTAGATTAGACTCCATGGTTATCTCATAACAGTATACAGAAGCAATGCATAACACCCCCCCCCCCCCCCCGACGCTGTGGATTTGTACTGATGCAGTCGTGTTTTGCCAGAGACGCGGTTTGGCAGAGCGCAGCGCGCTGCTCCGGACGCACCTGAACAGTCAGAGCGCTGTGACCATCAGGGAGCTGGAAACAGTCTTTCACTTGCTCTGAGTCTCACACACACATACACACGCACACACACACACACACACACACACACACACACACACACACACGCACACACGCTCGCGCACGCACGTCGCGCTCTGCCACGTCGTCTCTGATGGAGAGCGGAACAGTCTGACGGAGTCTTTGTGGATGTGGAGTAACATGTTTGGCGTCTCCTAAGGACCAAATCATCCTTACGGAGCTCTGCGCTTTATATTTGTGAACATTTAAACGACGACTTTAAGAAGCCTTGAAAAGAAGTCCGCGCGGCGCGTGAGCGCTGCAAATTGATCCCAGCGTTAACTTGACTACGATGTCCCACACCATCTGCGTGGAAAACTTAAAGGCATGTCGAGAATTGCGAACGCGCGAGCAAGCTGAAACAGATGGACACGAGTCCAACTACACACTGGGTAAGTCTGACAACTAGCATTCTATCACATTGCTTGTTTTTGCTTTAATAACAGGCACGCATAGTTCTCAATCGTCATATGCGTTTACGGACCACAGCGAGGAAAACATTTAGACCAATCAAGTCTTTTATATATACAGTATATAATAGAAGCAGTCTGTTTTTATACATGTGACAAACTTCTCCCATGTCTTTGTAGTATCCGATGTGTGTCCCATTAGAGGGTAGTAAAGGGGCTAATGGTTCCCACTGAATGCTTTGATAATGTCCTCATATTTTTTTTCATTACTATAATAATGCTTTCATGTACCTGAAGAGACTCGGAGCGCTTCCAGAAGTGCCTTGTGGTACTTAATGTATCTTCTTCTGTTATGTTATTACACTGCTCCTATGGGAGTACTAAAGGCTACTCCCTTTCATTTAGGGATGTGTACTCGCATAATAGATGAGCTCCTGTGATCATCACATGTAGGCTTTTGATTCCCAATTGATCAAATCCGTGGGATAGCTGTGGCTCCCAGTCAAAACACACCTTCCTGGAGCATTGCCAATGGATAAACTGGATTCAGTGTTTGAGTAAAGGAGTTACACCTTAAGATGAGAGGCTTTCAAAAACAGCTATCATGCTTCTCAGAGACACCTCCTTCTTCCTTTCTTGTATGGATTGTCCATATATACTGCATACACGTGTCACTGCCCCCTCCTGTGCCGTGATCATTGACCTGTTGATGTGCTGTTGCCATGTAATGTGTTTATAAGTAATGTATTACAGTAATATCATTACATTTCCCAGTAACGAGTAGTGTAAGGAATTACAATTTCCAAAACGGTAATATATTACGGTTATTAATCCAAGTAACGCTGCGTTACTGCCTTACCAGAATGTGATTCATTTTTGTATTTTTTTTATTATTTTTTTATCCCAGGTAGGATTTCATGGCTACTAGCCAAAAAGCTAAACAAAGGATGGAGGATGACAGAGACGGGAATACTTTTTAACAGCTGGAAGTATTGTGATTGCGGCTTTGATCCGAGTGGGAACATGGATGACATGCAGCATGTCACTGTGAGCAGAGCAGAGCAGAGAAGCATCCCTCTCCTCTCTTGCCTTGTGCACGCACGCACGCACGCACGCACGCACGCACGCACGCACGCACGCACGCACGCACAGCGAAAGTAATACAGTAATATAACAAGTGTCGGAACTAATTACTTTGGATACTAAGTAATAAGTAAGGTACTATTACCTTTTTAACCCTTGTATGGTGTTCAGGTCTGTGTGACTAGTTTTCAATGTTTGCTAAAAGAAGAAATTATGCTATTTATTATTTCTTCTAACTCAAACTCATTGGCCTCGGCTCATTTTCTGTGAAGAACATAATAAATAACTTATTTTCAATGACTGCACACGGTACACCCCCCTTACACATAACTATTACATATGAGGTGTTCGGGTCTACTGGACCCGAGTGTAATAATTGTAGGTGCTATGAAACTTAACTGTGTCCTCCTCCTAACTGGGCCTGCTGTGTGTGTGTCTCTGTGTGTGTGTGTCTGTGTCTTTGCATCTCTGTGTGTGTCTGTGTGTCTGTATGAGTGCGTGTCTGAGTGTAGGTGTCTCTGTGTGGGAATGTTGTCTTTCTGCATCTGCTATTCCCACACAAAGTTAAAAAAAATCTTACATTTCAAGCACGTTCACCTGTTCTGATTAAGTTCTAAGAAATAAGCACCAATAATGATCAAAAATCTTGTTTCTATTTTTTTTTTCTTTACCTTTTTTTTTTTTTATAATTGAAATTCCTTATTTTCTCACAAAAAACCGAAAATGATCATATGATCATAAATGTGATCTCACAGGGGTAAATGGCAAATATGAACCATAAATGATGTATATATCATTGGTAATTGAGATCATCTTAAGTATTTTTACATACATTGTTATGGCTGTATTGATTTAAAAGCCTAATAATGTGATGGGTCCACCAGACCCGGGAACATTGGCTGTGTAACAAAAATATGAACACCACACAAGGGTTAAGGAATAATAAGTTAAAACGTATTGCACTTCCTAAGTGACTTGCCCAACACTGTCAGAGACGGATGAATCCATGGATAACTGGATTCAGTGTTTGAGTAAAGGAGTTACACCTTAAGATGAGAGGCTTTCAAAAACAGCTATCATGCTTTTCAGAGACACCTCCTTCTTTTCTTGTATGGATTATATATATATATATATATACATACATACATACAAGTGTCACTGCCCCCTTCTGTGCTTCTGTGATCATTGACCTGTTGATGTTCGCAGACGGATGCTCGTGTTTCTCCAGCGCAGTAAATTGTCACACCAAAGCACACACACTGGTGGGACCCTTAGGAAACCAGGGAGTCCAAACAAATGAGAACAGATTGAAGCCCAATTGTGGGCAGTCTGTTCTGAGCAGTGTTGGGAAGGATACTTTCAAAACGTATTCCGTTACAGAGTACAGAATACATGCCCAAAAATGTAATTTGTAACGTATTCCGTTATGTTACTCAATCTGAGTAACGTATTCTGAATACTTGGATTACCTCCACATTGAATTGCATTTTATAAGTAGGAATGCGGCCATCACATACAGCTTACTAAACAGGCCTATTCTGGTGTGTTCTTCTGTTCCAACTGGCTGAATGTGTACCTAAACAAGCAGATAGATTTTTGTATTTGTAGTCCCGAACTGCATACTACAAAAATCTAACCGCAGTCTAAACTACCACGAGCTAATTTTAGCTAACGTTAGCTAACATGTCAAACGGGGCTAGTCTTTCAACGGCTCTGGGGCGGGTAAATCAGCATGTAGGAGAATGTAAAGTCGCACGTCAACTATAAAATAGCAAGGTGACCAGTAAAACTACAGCAGACGACTACCCTTGGCTAAAAATAACTTACTTTAAGATATATGCTATTTTTTTCGTTTTCATATTGGGGCTTCTGGAAAATGCATGGAGTTGCGAGAGTGAATAAACCTGTGAAACAGAGAAGTATAATATGTAATCCATTGATTTCAACAATGTAACTGTATTCTAAATACCAACTATTTAAATTGTAACTGTAACGGAATACAGTTACTCATAATTTGTATTCAGAATACGTAACGCCGGTACATGTAATCCGTTACTCCCCAACACTGGTTCTGAATCACGGTGGTTTTCAACATGTCGTGCGTCAGGTTTGCCCTGCGATCAAACACTGCATTCCACTCATTAGTGCTCCTGCTCCGTAGCTGAAGGTGAACTAATGGGGAACCTGCACACTTTCGGGCTACACAATTTAGAAAGCCACTGCTGCGATTCTTGTATTTTTGTAACATAATGAGAATGTGAAATAGAGAAAAAGAAGAAAGATGATGTGCCACATTCTTCACGTGTTTGTAGGCGTCTGTTGTTCTTCTGTTTTGTATTCTGCCGTGATCTCTAAACTCTTTGTCCTATTGACTGTGCTTTTCCGCACAAACATTCAGACTCTTCGCTTTCAGGCTAACCTTCAAATAGATTCTTTCCCTTTCAGCAATTCCTCAGCCCATTATCTCCTCTCCCCTGTCTCACACTTTGTTTTGAATCCAGCACTTTCAACTGATTGACATGTGCACGCTTAATTTTCAATCAGAGATTGTCACCGTAGTTCTGGAGGTTCTGACCAGTCAGCAGTACTGATGAGACTGGCTGTTAAGTTCTAAAGACTCCAGCATTGGGCGCCGGCAGGTATTCTTCATTAATGAATTGATTACATTCCAGGAACTTTCCACAACGTGTTATAACCTTTATAATCAGAAGACAAACTCAACACAAACAAGTCAGCAATAAATCATGTTTATGTTTGTCCTTGCGCTTACCTCACGATTAGACCTTGACGACTGGGATCTTTTACTGTAGATAATAAAAAAAAAGGAAAGACTAGGACAGAACTCCAGTTTCACTTTGTAATATTGCCATATGGACGTTCGGGCAAGACATCCTGAAGAAGGGCGTGTTCTCTGAAAAGTCTGTGTGGCAATAAGTCAAATTGGAGTGTTGTCCTAGTCTTTCCTTTTTAATATTTATGATGACCTCTGCCAAGAAAGTTATGTTTTCAGCTCAGTTCTCTGTTCTTTGGTGTGTTTGTTACTTTGTCTGTCTGTCAGCAGGATTGCGGAAAAACAACTGGCCCAATTTTCTTGAAAGTTGTTGGAAGGGTGTAGCATGGAGCCAAGGAATAACCCATTACATTTTGGAGCGGATCTAAATCAGGGGGTGGATGCACAAACAATTTTTCACTTTTGTTAACATTGCGAGATGTTTGTGCTGCATTCGTGTGGTGTCAGAATAATCGGAGAAATGTATTCCCGACTGGGAGGATTGACACTGCATTAACTTTGTGAAATAGGCCATGCTTTGGCGGAGCTCTGCGCTCTCTGAGTGCCCTTTTAGTTACAACATGTATTAAGATCAAACTTGGCTGGGAGCTCCAGTGAGCAGTGTCGGTGGGTCAGCGCCACACTAGTCTATATCCACGACGTTCCACTTCTGGGATTGCTCCGTTGCCGCGGGAAATTTTGCAGGATGTCACTCTTTTCGGCCGGATGTCCGTTACCTTCCGCTTTCTTTGTGTTTAAATTCTAAACTCTGGTGGATTTCTGAGGACTATGGTTAACTGCTCCTCAGATCTCTGCAGGGTAAATCCAGACAGCTAGCTAGACTATCTGTCCAATCTGAGTTTTCTGTTGCACGACTAAAACAACTTTTGAACGTACACATGTTCCACCAAAACAAGTTCCTTCCCGAGGCTATTTTGCAGCGGCACCGTTGCTCGGCGCTTAGCACAGCCCAAGATGATTGTGATTGTTTTAAAGAAATGCCAATAAACCAGAGCACGTTTTTCTCCCATCCTGGAATGCTGTGTGGACTATCCAGACCTTCCTCTGCAGCGCTGTGGAGAAAGGTCTGGCAATGCGGGACTAGTGCCACACAGGCCCCTTACTGGATTTGCACCTGGTCTCCATTGTGTTCTGCAAAAGCACATCTCCCAAAACCTCTGAATTATACAGCTCCAAACTCAACGAGTGAAGAGTCCAAGTCCATTTGTTTAACTTTTAATGCTTTTTCGATAAGTAAATAAATGGGCTTTTGGGGTATAGAAAGGCTTGTCTACTTGGATCAACCCATTTAGCCCATTTGTAATTCATACTGCAGAAACCAGGCCATTATGTTTTGCCATTTGTCATTATGGACATTGTGAATTGAATCAATAAAAAAAGCATCTCTTTCACGAGACAAATCCCATCTGGTCAACAAAACCATCATTTCCTGTGACTCAGAATCTAAAAGGTGCTCTCCATCTCTGCCCTTCCGACTCTTTACGGATGTGATTATGTTGTAAAAGGTACTCTTTCCTTGATTATTGCTGTTGGAGAGAGACGTTGTGTATCAAATTGTTTTCTCTCTGCTGATTGCTGCGCTACTTCTGCAGGCAAGAAACTTAATTGTCATTGACAAAACGACGCTGTGGGGGAGACAACTCAGGCTGATTTAGGAGCAGGTCAAGTGATAGTTCAGCGTCATTCAAGATCTCCATGTCCCAAAATAGACCTCTCCTTCAGGCCCTTTTTACGAAGACAAATACTGAGTCGATATGGGAGGGCAGATGTTTTGGTGATGCATGAGTTACAGGGATGCAAAGAGGCATGCTGATTAAATTTGCATGGGCAACTGGTGGTAGAAGAATAAAGCAGAGTTCCAAAGTAGTCCACCTTTTTTCACGTGCTATTTCTGAAGAAGGGAAAGAGAGAAAATACCCTTGGAGGTATTTCTTAAAAGAAGCAGCTTCAACCATTTATAATTGACTGTTTCGTCAGAGAGCCAGATTCAGCATGCCAAACACAAGCACACAGGCGGTCGGGGTCACAGGTCTCGGGCAAAAGCCTTTTGTGTTGAGGATGAAAGGCAAGAACACGACTTCATATGCTGCACTCACCCTGCCTAATGAGGATGAGACAGATGTAAAGTCTTGGAAATTAAAGCAATTTTTCACTGCAAATCACACCTAATAGGTAAAGTGTTGCATTAGTGGCCTGGTTTATTAAATTAGAAAAATTGCTTTTGTGTCAAAGCCTTGCTTGTATTTGTTTTTCAGTGATTTACTGACATAATATTAGGGACACATACAGATATTAGGACTTACAAGATTAGGAAAGGAGTACAAAAAAACGTTGCTTTGTTCTTGAGAAATATGGGTTACATCCACCTCTTGAAATCCTTAAGATTATATAGACTGAGAAGGAAAAATAACTGTGTGGTTGAACTTCTCACAACACATCATCTGAGAGCTCCATTTATTATCCTATTTATAATTCACTGGACAAACATATTAGATGGTACTGATTTGTTTTCCAAATTGAATAAACTGACCCATATTATAAAAAAAGAGTTTTTCCAACACCAAACGATAAAAAGAATGTTCTTACCTTATAGTAACACTTGGTATTACTTTTTACACTTTTGTCAGTCTGTGTTCCTTCAGAAACGGTCCAAGAATACACAACTGTGGCCACACAGGTATTTCAGAAAGGATACATTTTCGAGAAGGACATTTAGTGCATTTATCTCAAATGCCCAAACTACTATACACTTACACATTCCTCTAAATATCTGCCATGAATGTAACAGGGAGAAGTCACCCACTGCCAATGTTATCAGCCAATAGACTGGGCGTAATCAATTGTTATCACTAGCGTAGATATGAGGTAGTATGGCACTACTCTAGTTAGCTCAGGAGGCTGTTATCATCTTTTGGATCATCCATCCGCTCAGAGTAACTGTTTGACCGCGGTGCTGTAAGATGACATAGTAGCCTATGAAGAGCGACAACGGTAGGAAGTAGTACTAGAGACCATCTTCCGATGGAAAAAGGGTACTAAACAACAGTCGGTGACATTAAAGAACGGCTTGTTTATTGCTAAGGCCATATGGTCAAAATTAAATGATTTAATAATAATGTATAACAATAACAATAACTTATTTCACTAGTAAATTGCTGTTAAACGACAAAAACAACCACCAGATGGGAAAAGGACATTTACAATAACTCCAAATGCACCACGAGGCTGTAGTTTACCAGTTTCATTGAACGCACCGTCTGTGTTGTTTCTCCGACGGCAGCTGCAGATTGTTACATCCCGGTGTTGAATCCTCTACAGGAAAACACAGTCACACTTTACACCGTTTAGCGTTAGCTGTCAGCATTTTAACCGTGTTTAATCCAGCTACTAGCTAGCGGTAGGCTAACGTTAGCTGCTGTCTAGTATAGTGTTAACTAGCTAGCGGTAGGCTAACGTTAGCTGCTGTTGAGTATAGTGTTAACTAGCGTCACGTGCAGCGGTGTTTGTGTTGCCTGTATCGTCTTCAGAACATCAGAGAGAAGCCCAGACATATCAGTGGCACCAGATTTCGGTAGCCAGGGTTGGCAGGAAGAAGATTTTTACAAGTAAATGTTCCAATTAATGATCCAGGCAGAACATTCTCGTCTCCCTCCTTCATTTTACAATCCAATGGTGGCTAGAACGGCTCCGGGTCAAACGTCAATATCATGGAATGGATTAATCTGCGTTATTTTTTTTTAGCGAGTTATTTTGACAGCCCTAATTGGCAAAGTTTTTAAACACGCCTCTGTGGCAAATCTGCTACAGTAGGTGTTTCCAGAACCACATTTTACTATGACGACACAGGCGCCGGAAGTAGGGAGGTTGGAAGCAGGGAAGGGGCCATTGGCCAACCCCCACTACGCTGGCCCGATTTAGCGTCGTGGCTGGTGTGATCCCATCTGAAGATGGTCTCTAGTTCAAAATCACGTAGTAGGTTAGCTTTCTTACATAATGTTCCGTATGTAGTTCTCTAAGCTACAGTTAGTAACTTTTATAAAAAATGACTTTTTGTCATATTTTGTTCATATGACACCATATCCTGACAGTACTACATGAATCTGATGATCTGCAAAAAATCATGTTCCTCTCCCTCCTCCTGGTGCTCTAATGGCATAAAAAAAACAATCAGAGCTGCTATTTATAAGACTTTGCATAGCTATGCTATCCAGGTACCTGGAGTGGCACCTTTAAGTACAAACGCACAAAAGCACTGGCTCTGATGGCTGGATTTTAAATAAACATTTCGGGATAAACTCTGTACTATATATATATATATATATATATATATATATATATGAAGGTACAGCCAAGAGACAGTTGGCATACAAAAATGGAGGCAAGTAGCCTGACTTTGTACAAAGGTTTTGAAAAAAAACGTACAAAGAGGTGCATCCCTTGCCGTAAATCTGTAACTTGTCATTTAAAGAAATGATATACAAAATGTTAGTGAGCTTTAGGAGTGCTGGTAGGTGGACTTTGGACACATACTGTAGGCATAATTTACAAGGGGGATATAGGGTTACAACCCCCACAATAATCAAAACTGGTCAGTGCAACCCCCCAAATACCCCCCCATAAATAAAGCCATTTGCACCATAAGTTGATGCAGAAAAGGCACAAATTGTTGCAGAAAAAATCACCACAATGCAGCAAAAGGAAGTGTTTAAACTCTTTATAACTTGAATACATTCTCTCAGTGCTCCTTGAAGCCACCCTGGGGTGCAGTGTTATGCTCAATAAACTGCTCTTGTCAGCTGTATAGGTACAGCTCTCTGACTCCCCCCGCCCCCTGTTTCAAAATGATTGGACTCACAATAGATGAGCAAACTCAAAGGATAGCTAGAGGGGGCCCAATCTTAATTCGTTGCGATAATGTGCCCAGCTTCCCTAGATCAGCTCCACTGCCTCAGGTCCATACAGTCATCCTCAGTGAGTAAAGGATCGCTGGCCTGTTGCTATACTAACAGAATGTGTTATCTGGATAGTGTATCCATATGGCCATGTTAAATAAAACAGGAAGTGCCTCAGCTTGTTAAGACAGCATGGCTTTAGAAAAGTGTAATTGAGTCTAAAAAGCTTTTTTTTTTTCAGAAGATGTGAAAAAAGTCAATGCCCACAGACATGTTACTTTTTGATCAGGGAGGGATGACACTGGTCTGATCCAGCAAGAACAGCAGGCAGTCGGACATCAATGTCTTGACGGAGTCAAAAACGTGCCTTTTTTGCTTGATCTTTTCTGATCTAGCTTTTTTAAGATTCTATCCAACATCCAACCGAGCCACCCAACCCCTAATACAAAATATGTACGCAGATGCTTATCGTTTTATAATTATATTATATTATAAGTTAAATATAATAATAATAATAATATAGGCCCTTTCTTGATCATTTAGAATAAAAGCTAACAGGTGGCAGATTTACAAATACATATTTAATCTAACATATTTAAATAAACAATTTCCATTAGCTTATATTTAAGGTGTACAAGGACAAATAAACAAACAAAAAAAGTGAAAGGACAGGAAGGAACTTGTTTTGGTGGAACAGTAACAGTAACATGAGTAACACTATTTAAATTAACTAGATACATGGTGAAACATAATTTGTTCTTACCAGTGTATCGCCGTGTGTACTACATCCACAGCAATCCCCACCAATCGGTCCCAAAACGTCCCAGTTACATAGTAACTGCCATAAACATATTATTTTGTGAATCTTTACAATCATTTCCCGAAAGAACCAAGCAGACCTAGCCTCGTGAGACCATCCTGATCTCGTGAGCTCCAGTTTTCCACTCGCAGATCAGTCTGACATCTTGAGAGAAAATTTGGAGCCGTTCGCCAAACGGCCGACCAATCAGCGTTGGTTTTGAGGCGGGTTTAGGTGTGACGCAACGAGAAGCGACTGTTCTAAACAGTCTAAACAGCATGGCGGCTTCCACGGATGAGATGAGCGTTTTATTAGAAAGTATTCCTTCATTGAAAGAAGAAGGGGAAGGGGCAAAGCTTGACATCAGGTTTTATCCTGGAAATGTACTTTCGTTGATCCAGACGTCTATTTCTCAGACTGCTAAGCTCCTCCAAAAAAAAAAAAAAATACTGAGTGAGGAAGTGCTTTGTGTTACTATGACAACGGGCAACCTTGAGTTCTCATGCCATTACCTTGTGGCATAACTGCAAATTACACATAGTGATTTTGATATTTATTACTTTTATCTTCTGTTTGATATGTGATATGTGATCAATATTGCAGCCCCCTGGGGTGAGGACCACTGCTCTAGAGAAGCATGTAAACCCAACTTAAAATCACCAAAACAACACATTACATAGGCTAATTTCCACACAGGAAAAGCAAGATGTCATCCCTAGATAAAATAAATATATGTACTGTGCGATATGTTGTTCGGTCATATTCCTTTCTTTTTCTTCTCATTTCACTCTGACATTGCAATTACCGTTAAGTGCATCCGTGGGGAAATCATTTTCATTTTCCTGTGACGTTTCTCCGTTTCTCCTTGTGCCCAAACATTCTCTTTAATTGCCGTACATGAATTATGAAGAAAAATTCAAACTCCTCGTCCTTTATCACATGAATTTAATGACTTTCACTTTGGATTTGAATGCCTCACCACATAGTCAGTTATGCTTACAGTAGTTGTCCTTTTGATCCTCAGAATAAATGAAGAAATAAAGAAATAGACAATGTTTCATGTTGACAGGGAAGCCTGTTTAGCATAATATATTGTTTTAGAAGCTGTGTGTTCACAAGAAATGAAAAATTAACAAACCCGTGTCACATAATTTAAACATTGAACTTACAGTGTGTTTACTTCACATGTGTTGTATAATAGCAGTTGATGCTTTCCTTTGGTTCATATCCGCCTCATTGAGCTGTGATTAGGTCTACAATGTAGTGTTGATTTGCCACAGTTTGTTACACAATGCTTTAAATTGTCTCATCCCAGAGCCTAAATAGAAAAACAACATTATTAATCTCTCTGCATTGGGTTCAGGCTGTAACATGACATCAAGTTGCTTTTGTTTGAGCTTCTTTTGCAATTATAGTCCCGAGAAGTTGTATTTGACGTTCCTCTCTTAAAATAAAGACTTTTTTTTGACTCGTGGGTTGTCTTCAACATTATTAATTACTGTGTTCTGTTTTCATTCCAACAAGAAAGATGATGTTAGGACTATGTGGATCTGTGTGGGGACTACATGTTCTTACTGTGTTTGAGTGCAGTGCACAAATTATCTTTTTGTCTTTAAGGGGCTCTCTCTATATCATAAAAAAAAGTTGGCACACCCTGCACATAGCCTCACAAGGCTATACAATTAAATAGTCTAGGTGCGAGTGGCGCTTTTGCGCAGTATATGAGCACGGTAGGCCTAGGCTATTATCTTGACTACTCCCACAACAGACAGAAATGGAGTCCTTTTAATTAATTTCAACATATTATTGATTGTAATAGTCCAATAGTTCATTTCAATTTCGCAATACAAAGAAATAGACTAAACGATTTAGTCTGAGCGTCATTCTCAATTTCACAATGAAATAAAACGCAACTCATTTGAACCGGACCACCGTCTCAGATATCCTCAGTGTCTTATCTCAATTAATATCACCGTCTCAGATATCCTCAGTGTCTTATCTCAATTAATATCACCGTCTCAGATATCCTCAGTGTCAAACACAATAATGCATTAAGAGTCTTTAACTTCTACACAGGGGAAATGCACTAACTGGCAGAAATGAATAAAGCCATTGCACAGCCAAACTATGTTCTAGTCTTATAATGTGCACGTAGTGATAACAACACCTGGGTGTTCAGTCGTCTCGTGTGTTGAGCCGTGGAAATAAATAGACGAACAATTTTGGAATTTGCATTGCGATGTTGTCGGGAAGTCTATTCACTGAACATTCCGCCGTCAGAGATTGCATTGTATTGCTGACAGGTGTTTCAAAATATCTGGGAACTTTTCCGGAGCTCTGAATGGCAGAGGATAGCTACAGATTTTATTTATTTAAGATGTATTGGTGGCATTTACCTCAAAAGCACATTAAGCTAAAAGTAAGGTGACTTCTTCGGACTTGCGAGTGCTGTCAAATCGATCGTAGCCATAGACTGTTAATATTAATCATAGCCTATATGCGGTTTGCTCACATAGCCTAGTGGTGTGGTGGTGAAATGCAGTCATGCTGCATTCATGAGCGTAGGGTAGGCTCAGGTCTACGTCCCGTAGTAGCCTATATTTTATATTTTAATTTAACGTCTTTAATGTTAAGAGACCACACAGGGATGGATAATGAGCGTTGTTTGAGAATAAATTACAATGCCACATATGGCAGACACTTTCAGATATGAGAGACCCACTCAGATTTTTGACTTTGTTGCTTTCATGGGAGCCGGTCCTCACTCTATGGGAGCTCGGCTTCCTCTGGCTCCCACGTAATTCCAGCACTGTTTGAGTGTGTTTCCTCTCACAGCCTGAAAATATTAAACTTAAGTGGATTGGAGAGGATCCAGTCTGATTTCACTGAAATATGTGAAATGACCACGACCTCTTAACACAGCACGTACCAAAAAAGAAGTATTGCATTTTATTTTAAACACCACAGAAACAATGCCAGTGATAGGTCAATTAGGATCTTTTGTCGTGGGTTACACATGACTGGTTCAACACAGCTAGAGCTGCAAAGAATGAACCGATTAATCAATTACTTGTCAACTATTATATTAATCACCAACTATTTTTTATATATATATATATATATATATATATATATACATCAGTCATTTTTTATGCAAAAACGTAAAAGCCCGGTCTCAAAGTGTACATAGGGGGAAGGACAGGGTGGATGGATGGGTCAAACAAACACAGGACTTTCAGCCACGAGACCACAGTATCCCGTGTGAAACCAAAAGTTAACGTTGATTCTCTTTTACCTAAATAAAATAGGTTAAAATACACAACATACTTACCTTATGCCACGTAGCCTACGTAGTGTACTTAACTTATGTACATAACATACTTAATGTTCAGGTCGGGTTGACCTGAAACGTACGATGATATTAAAAATCCTCTTCATCCTAACAGACTTTTGGCTCTGGTATTCCCCTGATTTTCCATCTAAGTGCTCCCCGGAGCAAGGTGTTTTCCAAATGCTTTGGCTGTGTGTGCCTTCTTTCTAGTAACTGTTGTTTTCACTATTTCTCAGAATAAATTGACCCCGAGACCACCAGTTCTCGACATATATATATATTACATTAGTTTATGCATTAAATAAATAAATAAATATTATTAAAATAAATAAATATTCTATACTTGCGTAATGTACTTATTTTAACCTAATAGTTTAACCTAAAGTAGATTTGTTGTCTAAACCTAAAGTGTTTCCTTGGCGCTGGCACATCATTTTAACACATTACGTGCTGCCACTACGTAATGCTGTGTAAAGAAGTTGGTCGTTTCACGAATTTCTGTGTGATCAGGTTGCTTATTTCACAGTTAAGGCCAGGATATGCTCAAAGTGAACTAGCTGACCACATCTAAAGCCAAAAGTGTTTATAGTTTGTTTTTAATGGCCACACTTAGGACAAGGTGGGACAAAAAGCCTGCGATCTAAAGATCTGATCACGCCCTACAAATTAATCCGCACATCTACGCAAAATATTTAATTCTAAAAGCTAGGTGACATAATACAGCAGTGATCACTCGCAGGGCTAACTACTAACTAACTAACTAACTAACTAACTGCTGTGGGCTTCCTAGGTGCCGATTTTACGAATCAAGGTATTTTCAGGGAGACCAAGATGGTGCAGTACAATCTTTAGTCAAAAAGACCAGAGTAAGTCTACAGATAGCAACTGAAGGCTATCTCAGCATTTGTTTGTTTTATACATCGGGAAAGTGGGCTCTTACTCAATCACCATACGTCATCTTCTCATAAAACTGACCACATACATCCCATGCATCTAACAGGACAAGATGTTCACATAGTTTATTCAGAACATGATCCATTTTGGTCTCTCTGGCTCGCCGTTCCCTAAAAGGTCAGCTCTGTCAAGACGGCTTGTTCTTGGTCAACAGCGTGGACTAGACACCTAACACTTGTGTGGGATGTACTTCGCCTCCATGAGCGAATGCAAGAATCAAGGGGATTTAACTGGAAAGAATTGCATGAATTTAAATGCTGACCAGCATTATGACCAGGCCTGAAGAAAGGGGGTGAAACGCGAGACAAATCATACAAATAGGGATAATGGCACACACATTCTCCAGTCCCGGTTCGGATGTCGGAAACGGTTTAGGGAGAGGAGATGTCAGACGTTGTTCAACCATCCAACAAGTACTTTGTGTGAGGCAGACTGACGCCTTTGGACCTTTCATAGACGGACCTGTCTTGGATGATAGAATAGAGAGAGAGGGACAGATAGATAAAATTAGGTCCTGCTAGCCTAAAAAAATGTGTAAAGACACTAAATAAATGTAATTGTTGACTGGTCTTTTTGTTCTACAGAGACGTGCTGTGTTGCTGAATGGGTGACAAGCTCCCAGTCACCTCGCATACCCTGAAGCCCACCTCCCATCGCATTGTGCAGGACAGGGTCCCCCCAGCTCAGGGGCAGTGATGTACCAGGAGGTGGCCTTCCTGGCTAATAACACTGAGCACCAGTTCACCCCCTTCCACTTCAAACGTGTGGAGAACCCACAGGAGGTCAAGTCCAAGAAGGGTTTGTTCTACAAGCGAGCGCAGCTCCTGCTCCAGCCGCAGCCCTGCCAGCAGGATGGAGACGAGATCGGCCTGGCTGACAGCGCGGCCATTATCAACGTGGGGGGGATCAAGTACCGCATCCCCTGGTCCACGCTGGAGGAGTTCCCCCTGACGCGGCTGGGCAAGCTGCGCGGCTGCAGCAGCGAGGCCGAGATCATGGACCTGTGCGACGACTACGACGGCAGCCGCAACGAGTACTTCTTTGACCGGAGCCCGTCGGCTTTCCGCACAATCGTGTCTTTCTTGGCGGCAGGGAAGCTGCGGCTGCTGCGGGAGATGTGCGCCCTGTCCTTCCAGGAGGAGCTGCTGTACTGGGGGGTGGAGGAGAACCACCTGGACTGGTGCTGCCTCAGGAAGTTGCGGCTCAGGCAGGAGGAGTACAAGGAGCAGCAGAGGCTGGAGGAGGAGGAGGCCGAGCTCACCTCGCCGCAGTCCTGTGAGGAGAGCCAGCAGCCGCCCGGCGCGGGGGAACAGGAAGAGAGCGGTACGGGGGGCTGCATGCGAAGACTGAGGGACATGGTGGAGAACCCGCACTCGGGCCTGCCGGGGAAGATCTTCGCCTGTCTCTCAGTGTTATTTGTAGCCATCACCGCTGTGACGCTGTGTGTCAGCACCATGCCAGACCTCAGAGAGGAGGAGGAGAGGGTGAGTTCACGATCAGTCTCTTCACTAATCAGCAGTGGTGGAAGAAGCATTCAAACCCTAACCCTAACCCTAACCCTACTTCATAAGTAAACGAACTAATACCACACTGTAAAAAATACAGTAAATAGTAAAAAGTACAAAATTTCTCTCTGAAATGTAGTGGCGTAGAAGTAGAACGTGGCATGAAAAGGAAAGACTCAAGTAAAGTACAAGTACCTGAAATTTGAACTTAAGTACAGTGCTTGAGTAAATGTACTTTAGTTACATTCCACCACTGCTAATCAGTTTCAGTAAAAACTTTTTTCCTTGCCCTTCTTATTCATAGACTCAATTTAAATGATCCCAAGAAGTCCAAACTCATATCTGGTTCCCCATATTTAGTTTCTGGAATGAAGTCCTGACAATTATTGGATTGGAATGATTTGACTCGACAAAAGCAGCAGCACTCAGCATCAAATTCATTTAGCTGGCATGGCCATTTGCACAAAGATTCAAAAGTGAGGCATCTCCAAACTTTGAATGTCAGTCAGGCTCAAACGAGCAATTTTATAGGGGTAAAAAAAACAGACTGTATGTGATATCAAATATTATGGCTCCCGCAGAGTAAAATAAAGTACTCCCTGTGGTGTAAAGTCATCCCATGCTGAAAAGATTTTCATAATGAACACCGCAGTTATGGTATTATACAACACACATGACTATAAACTTAAGGAACCTCGCTCTCACGATTCCTTTTTGTTCCTATCAGCTTTAGGAATGTGAGTGCTTCACAGCTACAGTGTAATTCAGATTATGTTGCTGCAGCAGCCCACATACAAATTCTTCCTGGGCTTTATTGTAAATCATTGTGACAGAGACAGAGGCGAAGGCTCAGGGACACCGAGGCTTCCTCTCCATTCACTTGAATACCAGATTATCGTGTTACTCCCCTCACTGTTTCTGCAGCATTAATTCCTTCATTGCAGTGGTAATTGACAGTGCATACACTACACGAAGATGAGAAAAAAGGACTATATATTCACGAATCTTCAAATGAAAATGTATTTTCTGGTTTGGGGGCTTCAGTTCTGTATTTGCTAAATCCCACAGATATTCTGTGCAGTTGATTTTAATTCACCTGCTTCCAAAAATGAATATGAAATATGATCAAATGAATATGATATAAGCTCATTATTGTTATATAACATTATGATTATGCAAATTATAGCCATGCAGTCTTAATCCATACAGTAAAAGGCTTGTTTACCCAAACCTTATCTAAACCAACTGACCAGTAAACACATTTTTGTGGAGAGGGAATGCTCGTTTCTCCTCCACTGCATTTCATTGATTGAGGGTGTAGCAGTAAACAAAGAAGTAGGCATATCTAGTATGGCTGGGCAATACGTCGTTATTATATTGATATCGATATACAGTATGAGGCTAGATATCGTCTTACATTTTGGATATCGTGATATGACACAAGTGTCATCTTTTCCTGGTTTTAAAGGCTACATTACAGTGAAGTGATGTCATTTTCTGAACTTACCAGACTGTTCTAGCTATTCTTTTATTTGCCTTTAACCACTTACTCATTATATCCATATTATTGGTCATTATTTATTAAAAAGCTCAATGTGTCAATGTTTGTGAAAGCACCAACTGTCAACCCTACAATATCAATATTGCGGTATTTGGTCAAAAATACTGTGATATTTGATTTTCTCCATATCGCCCAGCTCTATACTCCAGTATCGATTTATGAACATTTGAGGACGAGGGGAGAACTTTTGTCTTTGTTTGATCAAGTTAAAAAATGCTATCGGCTTCCTGACTCATTTAAAAAAAAGACCAAAAGACTGAGAGAGAGAGAGAGAGAGAGAGAGAGAGTCTCTGGTCTCTAATTTGGTTTGAACGTGAGAGCAGTGCATATCCACTTGTTGCTGCTTTCATCTTGCCGGAAGAGAAATATTGCTACCTCAGGCTTTTGTTCCCACTTATTACACTTATATGCTGTCACAGTCTGTGACAAGTGGAGCAAGAAAGCATATTAAAGCTGACGATGTCTTCCTCACGAGCCATTTCACGTCAGCCTTTGCCTCTGAGACTTCAGAAAGCCTTGGAGATCTGGCTCCAGAGCGTCTTTGCATCACACCTCTTGAATGTCATCAGCAGACCAGTGTATGATTAAAGAGCAGCGTCTCTCTTTGTCAGAGATATGTCTTCATCAGCAGGCTGGGCGGGGAGTGTTAGTTAGCATGAAGTGCGCAAGCTTCAAAGGGAAAATCAACCAGGACAACAAAAGCGAATGAAATCTGAATTAAGTCCAGCTTGAACATAGTCTCATTTCATCTCCAATTAAGTGTCATTTGTCATTACACGCCCGTATGAATCTGCAGTTTTAATAATTCAATCAGAGGAGCAACAGGAGTAATTACTATGTTTCACACTCTTGAGAGCTTAAAACGGTGTCATTGTGGCCCCAATTAACCACCCACATGTGCCTGAAAAAGTGAGTCTCGCTCCTCCTCCAAAAGAACATTAGGTGGTTGTGGTTCATTAAAAGTGAAAACCTAATCTGAACCAGTGACGGCAACCCCGAAATGCAAGGGTTTATGGGTATAATGAGGTGGCTGTTTCATTCTTGGAAAAGTTAGGATAGCACAATGAAGTGAGGTAAACTGCAATCTGCCACTTCTTTGCATATTTTTAACTGCCTTGAACACCAGAGGTGGTAAATTTAACAAAGTGCCACCCCAAATGCCAAAGTCTGTTTAATACGAGATGACACATTAGAAATACTTTGTTCTACAATGAGTATCGTGAGTGCACTTTTGTACACGCACACAAAAAAGACAAAAAATAAACTTTCTCCTAATGGTTCAAGAAGAGAAATAGAGGTGTGATCGCACCATATGATTCTCCTGTTATGTTCCCAGCAGTCATGGTGTGTACCGAGGTGACAGAATTGGCTGTGGAGCATCTGCTCTCCTCATTACTATGTTGGGGAAAGAATTTGGCCCTTGCTCTGAAAACGTATGTATGTGCTCTGTCAGTGGTCTTGATTCACACTAATGTCGAGCAAAGCATTTAGGTAGCTCATTGCTCTTCTTAAATCAAGCTTGAATTGGTGAATTTCTTTTGCTAATTACCAAATCTCTTTCACTTGAGTCCTCCCACACATCCTCCCCCATTACATAGCTTCCTAGTATCCATTAGCTTTGATAGCTAGCCATTTACATCCGCACAGATCCTCCCTATAATAATGAAACTAATGAAATGATAATTTCCTCAGATACCAATCTAGACTGTAATGTATTGTGTATTTGTTAGGTTGCCCTAATGCTTTTGAGCTGTATGACACTTTGAGAGTTATGGCTCCAGTGGCCAGCAATATGAAGGCAGCAGCACTCCATGTTTGAAACACTGCCTGCTAAACCCACCTGACCCCTGACTTCTTGTTAGTTTTTAAATGATACCACCCCATTTGCCATTCTGAAGCTTCTGATTTGACTTATATTGTTACTTAGAGCATTTTAATGAAATTAATTGTGTTAACCTATTATTAATTGAAATCTGCAATAACAGATTTTTTTGTGCAATGGAAACAAGCTTTGAAAATGACACTGACATATTATCACCATAGGTTTACATGGCTAATGTGCAAGCAAGCAGCAGCTTATTTACACATCCAGATGCTATTCTGACCATTTGGTGAAAGTAATCTAATATTCACTCTACTTTAAGCTCCGTTGTTGGTGTCCAACCACTCGTGAGAAAAATATCTGGCTCTAAAGCAGCTAAATGCTAGCCTGGTTGACACCAGACCCACTCTCAGTTGTAACTGAGAGTGGGTCTGGGGAAGGTTCATTCACAGCTCATTTCCAAAGGGGCTTCACCAACGGACGCCGCTCAAATGCCTCTGGGCGCAATTGGATAGGACTGACTGCCTCCCTGAGTTGGTCAAAAAAGTGCCTTGGGAACACACCGAAGCGACGCCGACTTGATCGTACATTCTGCGCGTGCGCGAGACGTAATACGTCTCCATAACAGCAGGCGGCGCTAATCTGTATTGTCGCCCAAAAAATTTAAACCGGCAGCTGATTGGACAAACACGTCCAACCGGGCATAATGACGGCTTCGTTCGTAATACGATCTCATATTTTACGAAGATAGTTCACCGAAACGTGTTTCTGAAAACATTTTAAGCGAGAAATAGGCCATTCAGTGGCTGAATCTGTCAGATTGGTCATCGAGTCCAACTGCCCGCCTTCCGATTCATGTCAAATCGGCCCACATGGAGGCCGACGGCTCCTTCAACTGACGACGGCACGGAACACACCGAACAGACTCGAGTCACTGACCTCGCCAGACTGTCCAACGGCCGATAATCGGGTTGGTGTGTCAGGGCCTTAAGAGGGTAGGAACAAACAACCAATGTGGTCGTTTGGGTTTGGACTTGTTGACATTCACATATAAGTAGTTATGTAAGACGCTTAAAGCATCTTTTCTTAAAGCATTTCAAGCATTTTTATTTGCCAGTAAATTAAGTCATGTTATGAAGCTCTCAGACATGTGAATGGCCTTTATTAAATTGCATTCTGAAGCAGAAGGGCAATGCAACCTAAACCCAGGAAGTGTCCAGCTTTATGCACTTGGTCACTTGAGGAGAGAGGTCAGACAGAAAACAAAACATTTTTAAGGCAGCCACTGCAATGGAAAGCACTTAGCCTGGCCTTCTAATCTAATGTGGCTTTTAGCAAAGTCTTCGGTGGCTGAGAGGCCTTTCTCTACCCCTCTCAATCACACACATGCAAAAAGAAAAAAGAGGCTATATTGCATTTCACATTTCATGGCCGCTCGTTGCACTCTCTGGATGAATAGGGGATTAAACATCTCAAGTGTTTTGTCAATTTTTTCCCCTCAGAAATGCTTACTCTGTTCACATAAGCATCTTTGAAAACTGTGTTCTTGTCCCATATATCTCCTGCGAGAGCCCTGGCTGTGGATCTAACCTTTCAGGGACTCTGCTCATGCCTTTAGAGCCCTATATGCACCATTCTGATATATATCCCAGCCACTTTAAAGTACACCCTCACCACAGCCATATATTATCACCGGGGTACGTGGAGCTAGGGCTCAGAGGATATGGACGGGTGGAAGAGAAATGTGTGCCAATGCTGTAGGAAAATAGCGATAATTTTGATGTAGTCTATGCTGAAAATAGAGGGTGAACATCACTCATTTTCTCCTGACTGTGTGACGCACTGCTGTTCGTGCTCAGAGAAGTGTGCAATCCAGCATGGCGGTGATGATTTGTGTTTCTGCAAATCATTTCTGGTGAGTCTAGAAGTGATTTCTTTCTAAGTAAATCCAGTAGATTCTAGATCGCTCCTGATACACGCGTTGACATCAACACGGGCATACTGCGCAGGCGCCAACACCATTCAACAGACGATTATTTGAAACCTACTAAAACGCGACACTGTGGTAATGTCCGTCATTGCAACCTACCGTAAAAAATCACAAATAAAGGATTCCAAACCAAAAACTACACAATGTTCTATCAGGAATGTGATGCGAAATTGGGGAGAAATAAACCACATCGGCAACCAAGATTGCAGGTTTCCCTGACATTATAAGATGTAGCTAGATGTAGCAGTGTATGTAACAGTACGTCAGTTAAATGGTGTTAAAGCCCAAGTGTTGGCGCCTGTGCAGTCAGCCTGTGCAGACGTCGACACGTGTATCAGTTACGAAGTAGCACCTAACCTTCCCTGTAAATCACCAATGAAATGTTGTCACTTTAGCAAACCTTCTCAACTCTTAATTTTGAAATGCCATAGGTGACGAACAACTTATTTCTATGGAAATTTAAACATAAAATGTTTTTTTAAGCTGTTGCTGTAAATTGTCGTGTACTTTATGTAAACGGGTTAAAATATTAGACATTGTAGACAGAGAGACAAAGAGACATTTCCCTTCGTTTGTGCCCTTTGTTTACACGCAAATGGAGAATTCGCCTCTGAAAACAAGTCTTTTTAAAACCTCTGGCCAGAGTGAAGATTTTGGAAATCTTCATTTGCACGTTTGCATGTAAACTGAGACAAACGGAGGTTTAGGCAGCCGAGAGAGAGAAAGAGGAAGTGATTCGTTGCTGTTGCTATTTTCGGGATTCTGATTGGCTAACGTGGGCTTGAGCTTCTCGTTGCACTGCCCCCTACAGGTTTGGCATGCTCTTGACGGCATTCACGACATATATACACGGGTACATGTAAACACTTGTTGAAAACTGACAGCTGTGCACAATGTTATTTTTGAAAACGGAGAGGTTGAAATGTCCGTTTATGAAAATAACCGGCCACGTGTCAACGTAGCATTAGTTAAAAAAAAAAAAAACACTAGATAATGTAATACATATGGTTAAAAAGTTATTTCATGAAAGGGTTAAAAAGTACATTGTAATAAATAAGTTTAAAAGACACAGATGTATAGTTATATATATCTTGTCTTATTTTGAAGAGTTCATGGTTATAAGAGTAAGTGGCATTCGTGAATAAAAGTAATACCGGTCGTCCATTGGTTAAGGTGGGTGGGATCGCAGGTGTAGAGGAAGTGAGTGTGAGAACGTGTGTTAAGAGTGATGGCTTGACGGGAAAAAGTCGGAACACGGGGTGTGTAAAAGTTTGCACAAAAATATGTAGCTGTTGTCTTAGACTATCAACTCGACAGTCTTCACCCAGACATTCAGTCTACATATATTTTGTGAGCAGCTGCATATAGTTCTACTCTAACACAACTTCTAGGCAAGACCCGCCCTTCAATAGCATTCACACGCTACTATTGGCCAGGCGTCCATGCTTACGCAAGGTAACAGAACACGATTTGTTCAGGTCCTATCCCCCGACCAGTCGGCTATCCTAACCTTAACTACTCGAGGTCAATGCCTAACCACTGACGTTATCCCATTCTTCACCAGAGACCAAGAGACGGGTAAAAGCTTCCGACACCTGCTTGCCCTCTCATTCTTCACCAGAGAGTGGTACAGAGTGGACAGTGGACTTGTTTTATGATATGCGATATATACTTGTGTGTGTCTGTGTGTGTGCTTGAAGTGTGGGCTCACTGAGTTTAGTGTGAACTTGAACTTAAAGTGCTCATATTATGCTCATTTTCAGGTAATAATTGTATTTAGAGGTTGTACCAAAATAGGTTTATGTGTTTTAATTTTCAGAAAACCATATTTTTGTTTTACTGCACATTGCTGCAGCTCCTCTTTTCCCCCTGTGTGTTGAGCTCTCTGTTTTAGCTACAGAGTGAGACATCTCACTTCTGTTCCATCTTTGTTGGGAGTCGCACATGCGCAGTAAGTACTGCTAGCTTGTCAGTTGCATAGTATGAGGGCGTGCCACGCTAGCAGCTAGGCGAGCATTATAATGTGTGTTACAAAGTGATGCACGTTTGTCTCTGAAGTAAAGGCTGGACTACAACAGAGCTGTTTGGAGCAGTTAGTGAACAGTGTTTTCTTTGGAAGATGGTGAGTCCCTTTGGAGGGGGACTTTGGGCTTTTTCACTTTGTAAACCTATAACGTGCACAAAAAAGACAATAAAGGAAAGGGAAAAAGCCAAAAAGCTTAATATGAGCACTTTAAGGTAACTTGATTTAGGGTGTGTGTTTACAGTTAAAGAGAATAATTATTGGGGTTATACAGTAATTGTGTTTCCAATTGAAGGGAATTATTATTTTTTGCTGTAACTCAAGTTATTCAAGGGAAAAGGAAAACTAAGTTTAAAGGAGACTAATGTCATTTTATTTCATTTTATATCCATTTTCAAAAGTAAATATTGGACGTTTAGTGTCTCTAGAAGTGATTTTATTGTTTAGTGTTTGGTTATTTCCTTTACTAGAGGTTTTCAAGCCAAGGTGCTAAAGGTTAGTATGTGTTAAATAGGTGATACATTCATCTCATTGTCATATGCTAATTCCTTAAAAGCCATTTCAGTGCATTTATTTAAGTGGGTTAAGTAAAGTAAGCCTAATAATAGTGGTTACAGATGATTTAAGGTAGCTAAATGAACTCAAGTCACTTAAAAGTATAAATAGGTAAAAGAGAAATAGTACAATATTACTTTAGGTATTCTTGATTGTAAATTACTTTTACTGATTTAACAAACTCGGGGCCCTCCCCTGACTAGACTAGACTGACTATCTGGGGATAGGTGGGCTACATTTACAAAAACCTAATTAGTAGGGGATGTTAATAAAAGGCTCAGTCAAAGTTACCCTACTGCACAGCATCAATTTGTCATAGATAATTATTAATATGTATTTATCAATGTGTCATAATGTTGATTTATTTGCATTAGTAAACATTTGCAGGTCCAGTAGTCTGTCTGCCATAAACTGAAACAATGTTCAGTAATGCCTAATGTTTAAAAATTATTTCTTCCACTGTAACCACAGGAAGCACTTTGCTGCGTGAAAAGGATGGAGAACATTGAGTCATGATTCTCCGGGAATATGAGAGTACAGTTGTGCCAAAATCGAATCAAAACATGGAGAGTCCCAGGAAACTGAGCTTTCAAGTTGTCCAAATGTTCTTTCCCAGTGAATTATCACTCAAAAAGAGAATCATTTGATGCTTAGCCCCATCTTAAATGTTGTCTGTTCAAACTTCAGCTGTAAATAACCAAAATTAGAGGTTAAAACTGGACCACTTTTACTCATTACAGAGAGAGAGTGAAGCCATAGACTGATCAGGAAAGAGCCATCAATATTTATGGTAGTTAGATTAGGTTAGGTTAGATCAGATGAAACTGTAAAGACTCCCATGGGGAATTTGGGTTGTCACAGCCGTAGAGAACAGGATATAAATAACATATGTATGGGCATTGTTATGGTTTTGGTGTTTTGTCTTGTCTTATCGTAGTCTGTTTTCCTGTCATTTCTGTAGCCTGGTAGCCTTGTCTAGTTTTACTCCCTGTGTTTTCCCGCTCTTGTGATTGCCTGATGTTTTCCACCTGTTTCCCAGCCCTTGTGTCACCTGCCTCTTGTTACCTCGGTACCCTCTGTATTTAGTCTTTGTGTTCCCCTTGTCCTGTGTCAGATCATTGTATGTGTGTGTGTGTGTGTGTTTGTTCCGGTCGTGTTTATCCGTGTCAGCTATTCTCTGGACTCCCTTGGTTAATTTGTGTTTTGGTTTAATAAATCCTCAGCTTCAACTTTCTCCTGCCTGCCTGCCTGCTCTCTTTGGGTCCTCAACTTCCCGGAACTTAACAGGGCATACAGCGCAAAGACACAGTGTTCCTGTTGTTGCAGGTTAAAGTGGATGGTCAGCTATTCAGCTATACTATTATCAGGTGTACAGACGGAACAGTGCATTAATGTGTCAAGGAGTGCAAACAACGCAAGCTATTAGCAGAGCAGTAGGTAGTCTCGCATTGCCAGACCTATCTCCACAGCGCTGTGTGGCTACACCACACATACACTACAGGATAGAGGGAAAAAACGGTCTGGGTTGTTTACATTTCAAACCAATCACAATTGTCTTGGGCTGCGCCAATCTCCGGTCGCAAAGAGAGTGGCCCTGCAAAATAGTCTTGGGAAGAAACTTGTTTAGGTGGGCACATTTGCACACCGCAAAAGAGAACGCCACATAAAATATGAAATGAAGTTAACTGTCCACACAATACGGTTATGTGAGCTATATAAATTAGCTGGATACATGGGTAAAGGGAATTTTGCTCTAACCAGTGTTGCCTTGTGTATTTTGTCCATAGCAAATCCCCGCCAATGGGTCCCAAAACATCCCAGTTAGAGAGTAAATGCCGTAAACATATTCTTTGTAAATCTTCACAATCATTCCCCGAAAGAGTCAAGCAGGCCTGCCTTGTTGCACGATCCAAATTTTCTTTAAAACCTGCTAGCTCAGAGGTTCTGGTTGCTGTTTTTCGAAACGACTGGAGTTTAGAAACACAAAGAAAGCGGAAGCATAACTTCTGGTGGCACCGCAACTATCCGATAAATAAACCATCGTCGATCCAGACTAAGCAGTAGATAATAGTAGGTAACATGCATGCGTTAAGGTGTATAAATGAGTGGCTTTAACAGAGGGAAGAGAATGTATTCTGAAAGCTGCTAAATATTGGGGATGGAAGGAATAACATATTTTTGTTCAGCAAAGAACAAAATGCATTTTGTCATAAAGTTCCGCTGCCCTCCCCAAACAACCGAGCATAGTTAATACGTATTGACAAGCAACAAAAGTGCTTGGGCCGGAGCCAATGCCCCGTGTGTGAGAGTTATAGCATTGTTTTCAGGCTATTGATAAATACATACATTTTTCAATCTCCATGGCGGTGGTGGATTAGACCTCTTCTTCTTGCCAAAGACAATGTTTATTAAAAACTTCCAGAGAAAGTAATCATTCTTATGTAATTACACACACACACACACACACACACACACACACACACACACACACACACACACACACACACACACACACACACGCACATGTCCTGAGGAAATTCACAAAACCAGAGTGGAGAAATGACTCACAAATGATAGTTTTTGGTCATTATGAGAAATGATTAGACACACAGCAAGTCACTAAACTATTGACTTAGTGGGATCATCGGTCATATTTGTTATACAGTAATTTGTGTGAAATGACTTGAGCAAGCCTCTATCTGCTTGGGTTTCTTCCTGAGGCAGGTTTCCTCTGTACCATCCTGCTCTCCTAATTTGATGTCTCCTCTTTCCAAGGCAACATGCAATAATCTCAAAACCAGCAGCATTCAATGTCACTGATTTTACACTGAATTAAAGTCATTTCAAGGTTGTGGAAGAAAAATTAAGACGAGGCTAGAAAAATATACTTGCATGACAGTGTTTAGATATGCAGTAGACGGGCTTGAGGCCCTGTGCTGATGGTGAAATGTGGCATGTTACTTACGTAAGTACTAATGGATATTGAATACGTCGTTAACTGTGAGGGGCAGGAGCCTATCCCAGCATGCACTGTGTGAGTGGTAGGAGACCAGTCAGTCTTTTACAGGGCTATAAATAGACGGACAAATACATTTCCTCTGTGGGCTATGTAGAGTGTCAACCTGTTCTAATGAACCATATGTTGTAAAAGATACCGTATGAAAAGTTAAGCGTTGTAATTCGTAAGCATTCCATGTTTTTGTGTTTTTGCTGTATGCATCACAGTGACTGCTGCTGTATAAGAACG
The DNA here is from genome assembly GCF_031162955.1 of Sander vitreus. Lineage (NCBI taxonomy): Eukaryota > Metazoa > Chordata > Actinopteri > Perciformes > Percidae > Sander > Sander vitreus. The sequence goes on along the minus strand of NC_135868.1, from coordinate 23,655,672 downwards.
TGGCTGGCCGCGTAGGGAAGTGGCCAGAGTGGATTGGAGGAGGAGTCCACCCCCCAGGGAAAACAAAAAACTTCATACAACAGGAAATGGGTGTTCCTTAGGAGTGTTTTAATCCAAACCACAATCTTTTTCCTAAACTTAAGTAGCTAGTTTTGGTGCCTAAACTTAACTTTCGTTGCCGAATATAGCTCACTTTTCTTTTTTCACCCGTTCGTGAGAATGCGTTGAGCACCGCTGTGCATACTGCAGCCAATGTCACCTCTCAACTACTGTGTAGACAGTCCCGATTGCTTCCATTTAAAACGCTTACAGAAGTGGATGTGTGCTACTCTTCATTGGAGGTGGGGAAGTTAAGCAGACATGCATTTGCCAAACCTGTCTTCATCTTTGAAGCCTTCTCTTGTGTAAAACCCGAAACATATCCCCCTCAAATTCTGTTAGAGTCCTCCCTACCAGCATATTTAAACATGCAACAGGAATGAGGGAGCAGTGAGTACACAGTGTTTGCCGCAAAGGTTGTGGGGACAGGCTGTGACAGGCAGTGTGTGTGTGTGTGTGTGTGTGTGTGTGTGCGTGCGTGCGCGGGAGTGTCAGTACAAAGCACATACTGTATAGTATGGCTGTAACCCTGCTGTTTCTCGCAGTTACTGTTACTGTTCGTCAGCTCTAAAAAATCTTGTTAGGCTCTGAATATAGCACAACTACCGGAGCCCATATGTTGTGTTTACTGCCATAGAGGAGGAGTATATCTCTCGCTCATGTACATCGCCTCTCTCCGCTGGTGCTTTTGAGGCTTGCTAACCCTACCAACAGTTGTGTGAGAGGCACAAACTGGGGCTACGGTTAGCCAGTATTTAATATAACGTACAAGTCAACATACAAAATAGACCTTGGAGTCTTGCCTATTACATTACGTTAAGGGGGGGGGGCAGAAATTTGGCTGACCTGAGCGTTCACATCCAAGCAGACGGATACAAGCTTGTTTTGGGAAGAAAAAAACCTATATCAACAACAAGAATCTTGGATAATGTGTACTAAGATTTAGTGTGGTGTTCCTCTTTAAGCATCTATGTTTTGTGTAGCTAGTCCAATTTTATTTTGAGTGTGGTATGTGCTTATTGTTAGGGATGCACCGAATCCAGATTTTTGGGGTTCGGCCGAATACCGAATCCACTGGTTAAGATTCTGCTTAATCCGAAACCGAATACTGAAACCTACTCCCATCCTCAGTCTATTAACACAGTAAACACATTAATGAAGTAAACAAATGGTTAACAAAAGTTTTTAGCTGTGATTGTCCTTCGTTTGCCGTACATGAAGTTGCAGCATTTTGGCCGCTGTCTGTAGATTCCTTCATGCACAACTCGTATTCTTTCGGATGTTTTATACGCAAATGTTTTAACAGCGGCGATGTTGTGTATTGTTTAGGGTCCTCGCCACCACGAGACAAATCGGCATTGCAAAATGAACATGTAGCTGGACTTGAATGGCCTTCTTTTGACTGAAAGTACTGCCAAACAACACTTTTTCTGCTCAGTTCCATTTTCACTTTCTCACAGCCTACTGCATTGAATGCTCCACCTACGTAAACACCTTCCCGTAATCACTGGCGGCGTCATTACGTCGACCAGCGTAGCGCGCGTAGTGCAAGCTTAGGGCTCAGTTCGGTGGGAAAAAATTCTAAGGTTCGGCAGAAACCGAACCCCGTCAAAAGCCCAATATTCGGCCGAATCCGAAGCAGAATCCTGGATTCGGTGCATCCCTACTTATTGTTGCCTCTTGTGGCTGATTGAGAATAACTCTAAGATTTCAGTTCTCACCCAACTGTAGTTCCAGTGGGGGTTTGTTTTTCGTCTCAGGGGTTAGAAATGAGCCTGTTACGGTTGCCGCACCAGAATGAGACGAAGAAGACGGCGCAATAGTGAGGCAATAGTGTATACTCCTTCCCTTCCGGTGGAAATTACACATATGATGTTTGTCAATGTGAAATATAATTTTGCAAGTGAAGAAAGTCTTTAGACAAATGCAGCTTTTTCTTTGCTTTTACATTGACAACAAGTGCTAAAAGTGAAAGAATCTTAAATCTGCCATCTCTTCTTATGGATGGAAATTGCACTTGCTTGACATTAAAATCCTGAGAATTCACACACAATCACGTTATTGTTCTGTAATATAATTCTTGCATTTTGAAAAAGCATATTAGATGTTTTCTGGAAGCGAAAGAAAAGGGTTGAAACTCAATCTGGCCGGCAAACAAACACACAGACCACTCAGTACACACAGTAGGGTCCAGTGAGGTGAATAAGTACATCCATTAAAAGCATGTGTGTGCCGAAGACTCTGTACTTGCCTGTTTGTGAATCACACCCCCTCCAACTTATCTGTGGGGATCAGAGGTGAGCCGCCGCCTCCGTCATTGTTTGGTTTACATGCTTGTCTTCAGCTGTGACAGGGTCAGAGTCCCCTGATCGCTGAGACAGATAATTGTGTGCTTTTAATTTGATCCTCCACGCTTCTGCCTACATCAGAGGCTTTGCAGTGTGGAGAACAGGCAGGAGGGAGTGGAAAATGCACTCAGCCAGAAAACCTCTGACGGAGAACAATACAAATACTGTACGCTGGTCAAATTCAAGGGAAGGGACAGTATCAGTTGCAAATGTGTCACAAACAGACATAATCCTGTGTGGATACAGAAGAGCAGAATGACAGAGGAGGTGTGAAACATACTGGTTAGCATGTGAAAACGAGTGAGCTCCTTAAGGACTTGGACAGTAGCACATTTGTTTGTTTTGGCTTCAGACTGGTATTACTTTGGATGTGAAATGACAGCATGTGGTTAGAGGGTGGCTCAAATTAGAATCGCTCCGCTGCAACAGCAGAGCTTCAAGATTGCCATGCGCTTTAATGTACCCGCATTTCAGGAAAACTGGCATTAAGAAAACTACTTTGCATGAGGGTGCAAAGGTAGATTGATAATGCAGACATCAAGAATATAATGGGTTAGAGAGAGAAACAGAAAATATGCATCTGACGATACGAGACTGAATAGAGAGGCTGTTTCACTGAATAATAATATTCAGCAAAGTACAGTCGCCTCTTTTATTTATCCAAATGTTTTTGGCATTCTGAAATGGGAGAATATGAACAAAAAGTGTTTTTTTTTATTTTAAATGTCTGGTCCAATTCATCTTAAAATCCCCTCAAAGTGAAGTTGGCAACTGTAAACTCTATTTATCTTTTCACATTTAAAAAAATAGTGTGCTGAGGCCTATTCATTTTATTTTTACTGTGACTTAAGCCAATGGAGTCTTTCTGATATGACTAACAAAAACTAAAATGATATCTATCCTCATGTGCTGTTTTTACTCCTTAGTAATGAGGTTGTTTGGTCGGTTACTTTTTTTTTTTAGCATGTTAGCATGCAAACATTTGCTAATTAGCACTGAACACAAATTGCAGCTGAAGCTGATAGGAATGTCATGAGTTATGTTGGAATTTGGTCATAAAGTATTGGACAAAAAGAAATGTTGACTAGATAATGGCGCTACATGAAAAGTAAGGAGATTAGGATCATCAGGAGTTATTAGAATTCATCCTTTGGGCACCATGAATGTGTGTACCAAAGTGAAGGCCAGAGTGGTGTTAGAGGAGAAGTCGGGGGATCACCAAAGTCAGTTGGATTTATCCTCTGGGGACCATGAATGTTTATACAATGGCATGGCATACTTGTATAATATATATGGATGGATGGATGGATGGATGGATAGATGGATAGATAGATAGTCAGCCTTTATTATTAGACTCATGGTCCATTTAGAAAAAACAACAACACAATTAAAAAAGGACAGATACAAAAGAACAGACACCAATTAAACAAGACAGCTATACCAGTAATCCCGTAAGGGTGACTGGTATCGCACAGCACTGAACCTCGGGTCAATCAGTTGTAAAATGACAGAGTTACAAGAAGAATTCAGGCGACCAATACGTTTATACATTAGATTCCTCAGTAAAGCAGAGAATGTAATAAGTCCTGCTTGACAAAACAATTGCAACACTTGCACTACACCACCTTGGTTTTCGGAGTCATTATAAGCGACCCGCAACTTGTCTTTTGAACCCACAAGGGGGCAGTGTAAAAATCTTTTCAGACAGCCTTTACTTTTCTGTAGCATTGACATTGTATGTAAACTTTAGATGGTAACACTTTACTTGAAGGTATCTGAATAAGAGTGACATGACACTGTCATGACACAGTCATGACACATGAACCCTAACCCTAACCATAACTTGTCATGACAAAAACCGAATGACACTTATTAAAAGACGCGTTATGCCATAAACGTTTATGACTTGTTCATGATGTTTATGACACGTCACTCTTACGTAGATACCTTTAAGTAAAGTGTAACCCTTTAAAAACACAATGATATGTTTGTATGATAAGTAAGTAATGCAGGCTGGCGTTTAATTATCACATAGCCTTTCTCATCCATACTGTGAAGGTCGGACATAACCTATTTATTCTGGCCGCACGAAACAGCTTCATCTGTCAGAGGGGGCGATTTACTACCGTCATCAACCAAAACATCTCATATACCACATAACATAAATCGGCCTGCAGATCTATACCACTTTTGATCATGATGACTACTTTTCCAAGTCCATTGCAGCTGCAGCTGCTGCAGCTGCTGTGTGAAAAACTGCAACTCCAGCTTTGCTGATCAGTGATTTACATGGTCCTTAATAGGTTTAGCACGTTCGAGGTCTCTAGGGCAAAAACCATGCTATATGCAAAACTAAGTGTATACTCTGAAGAATGCACGAGGCTCAATCTGAGAGGAGGGCAGTCAGTTGGAATAACATCTCCATGGAGCAGAGCTGTTGACAAGGGAAATGGTTTGCTTATATATTCACGCTGGGGCATGTTCACACTTAATAACCTTTACAGCCGCAGTGTATGTGGTTGTCTCCCTAATGTCATCATATGTTTCTGCACAACCTCAAAACGTTTTGGTGTGTATATCTGAGCCACAAAACACTGTGAAATGAGTCTGAAACGATTCAAGGTGTTTTAGAGCTACCTATTTTACAGTATTACACATGTCAAAGATGAAGGACTTAAAAGTTTTAAAAGAGTCTGAAGAAAGTATTTTAGTTTTTGCTCCAGATTTTCTAATTAATCCACACATAATAATAGTGGAGCAAAGACATTTTTTTGTTGTTGTAATTAATAACACTTAAATGCAGAAAAAATGAAAAGCACATTTTCTTTTTTTCAGTGTCCTCCAGGGGTGACTTTGACTTAATAACCAAGTAATTTCTTCTAATTATATTTTAAAATATTTATGAACGCTATTTCAGCGGTCTCGGAAAAATAGATTATCATTAAAAGAGTAGAATATTTCAGCTGTGGTAGCTTAAAGAATCCACAGTGTGGGTTTAGCTATGACTGACTGCGGTGAGACAGTCGGCACATCTACAGCTTTCGCCTCTTGATCACTCAGGTTTGATGCGGGAGTCAGGGTTCACTAAATGAGAATAAGCAAAGCCTTTTGTTTCACACTTCATGAATCTTTCAGCACCTTCCCTTTTGTGTTTTCTTCACTGTCACCTTTTTGTTGTGAGATCAAACGTGTCCTCTTGTCAATGGCAAACCCACAATCAAACGGGAGGCTTTGAAATAGATTCCTAATTACTGACTTTATTGGAGTTCACGTCTCGCACACTGAAGGCTGTTACTCCTGTTGCGTAATGTAACACAACCCTTAATGTCTGTCTTTATGTGTTTTTTTTCCCCCCCTTTTCTCCACAGGGTGAGTGCTCCCAGAGGTGCTACAACATCTTCGTGCTGGAGACGGTGTGCGTTGCCTGGTTCTCCCTGGAATTCCTGCTGCGCTTCATTCAGACGCAGAGCAAGTGTACGTTCCTGCGTACGCCTCTAAACGTCATTGACGTGGTGGCCATCCTTCCCTACTACATCACCCTGATTGTGGACTCTCTGTCAGTGGGAGGGAAAGCTACGGGCTCAGGGAACAACTACCTGGAGAAGGTGGGGTTAGTCCTCCGAGTCCTGCGAGCTCTACGGATCTTTTATGTGATGAGGTTGGCGCGCCATTCCTTAGGCTTGCAGACGCTCGGTCTGACAGTGCGGAGGTGTACACGTGAGTTTGGCCTGTTGCTGCTGTTTCTTTGCGTCGCCATGGCTCTTTTCTCGCCACTTGTGTTCCTAGCTGAGAGCGAGCTGGGCGCCAAGCAGGAGTTCACTAGCATCCCTGGTAGCTACTGGTGGGCCGTCATCTCCATGACCACGGTCGGCTACGGAGACATGGTGCCCAGGAGCATACCCGGCCAGGTGGTGGCGCTCAGCAGCATCCTGAGCGGCATCCTCCTCATGGCCTTCCCTGTCACGTCCATCTTTCACACCTTCTCTCGCTCCTACGTAGAGCTGAAGGCAGAGCAGACCCGCGCTCTGAGGCAGAAGCCGGACTCACAGGACAGCACCAAGTCCCAGAACAGCGAAGACTCTCAGGAGACGGACAGCTACCACGGCATCACTGAGGCTGCCGCCTCCTCCGTGCAGCGGAGGAAGTCCATGGCTGTTCAAAGGGCTGCTGAGATTAGAGGGTCCATGAAAACTTAGCCACTCTGCCTGTCTGTTTGTTTGTATTCAAGTGGCAGCCTGGGAGGCCGTGACACCCAGCGCTGAGACTGCCTGCCAAGTTGACATGCTGCAGGATTGTGAACAGGGAGGAGATTTTCTTCTCTGGAGATTGAGGTCTCTGGCTTTGATCGTGTGCAGCGCTTGTGCACCAGAGTGAATCTGAGTTTATTAAGTTTTACAGAGGAGCTGCAGCTGCTTTTTTTTTTTCGTCCTAAATTTGACTTGAAAATATGGGTAACATTGTATGATTAGATATTCATGATTAGACAACCAAGTCAAATGAGATTTAAAAAGTGACAGATATAGTACTCTCACTGACTGCTATTCTGACAAAACTAATGTTCCTCGTGTAGCTGCATATCAGAGGATTGTCTGAAATAAAGGTGTTTCATGTCAGACATGCAGTTTATTATTGATGTGCAATATCATCTCCATTGACTCTGTGTTGTATTTGGCTAAATCAAATAACTTATTGTACCTGGGGTTTTGTTATATCCTTATATACACATGATAATGTCAGCAAGTTTATTTGCAAGCAGAGCTAACCCTAACCCAGCACTTTGGTCAAGTGCAACTGCCATGCCATGCAAATTGCCAAGAAGTCTGGTATGGCTAGTCATACTACAATAACTTCCAATTGATTATGGTGATCTTAATGTTTGTGTTGCACCATCATCAGGTCAAATGGTCTACTTTTCATGTATTGCAATAACAAATGGCCAAATTTCCCTAATGTGGAAATTAAAGATGTTGCTGTTTATGACAAAAACTAAAAGGGGACCTATGCTCATTTTTTAAAAGTTCATACATGTGATTCCTATGGTCTAAGACATACAAAAAACAACTCTCTCCCAAATCCAAAAACTCTAAATGCTAAAACGAAACCAACGACCGGTACCTACCAGACCAAATTGCAATGCGGATTTCGGTGCCTCATTTCAGTGCCACTGAAATGCCTGCGCTGCTCTCTGATGCTCCACAACGGACATTAGAGGCAACAGGTAACGTTAGCCTACCGTTAGCTAGCAGCTGGATTTAACACGGTTAAAAGGCTGACAGCTAAAGTTAAAGGGTATGAAGTGTGACTGTATTTCACAGTAGAGGATTCCAACAACGGGACGTACAACGTAGGACGTAGCTGCCGTTATTGGAAAAACAACACCGACAAGACTAAATGTTGAGTTACATGAAACTGTAGTGTACGCCTCGTAGTGCATTCAAAGTTATTGTAAAATACCCCTTTCCCATCTGGTGGTTGTTTTGTTTAACAGCATTCTACTGGTGAAATAAGTTATTGTTATTACATTATTCATTTAATTTTGACCATATGGCCAGTAAACAAGCCGTTCTTTAATGTCGCCGACTGTCGTGTGATCTTTTTTAATTTTATTTGTTGTACTTTTTAAAAAAAATGTTGGTTCTTGGCACTGCTTAGGCACCGGTACTGTTTTAAAAGTATCACTTTAGCACCGGTATCGGGATACCCAACCCTAGTTATAGATGACACTGAAATCACCGAGAGGAATATTCTTAGTATATGGGTACATTTTCCGTTTCACAACTGAGAACACTACAATAGAATGAAGCTCATTTGCGTAAATTAAAAGAAAACATCAGCCTCCCATTTATTGGTTATAGAGCAGCTTCAGATGTTATACTTATTGACTTCATAAGTTTGAGACTTATCTGGCTAAACTTACGTTTCTGGCTTTGAGAGAGCGAAGCTCATGTTCACAAATACTGATTGAACTTTCCTATGCCATAGAAATAACACACTGGAATTCCTCATTAAGGTGGTGTTGTTAAGCTGCATGTCACATAGGAACTGTATATTTCTGCTGAAGTTTTTTTTTTGTCTTATTGCCCAATCCTCTACACCATTCTGGCAGGTTTTGAATGTATTATTATAGTAAATAACCACCCAAAGATGGAATTAATACACTCTCTCTTTTTGGATATCATCTCTGATTACACAGCATCCTTGATACTAAAAGTGGAATCTGCACTGGTTCAGAGATACTGTATCTTTAGGAGAGGTGGTACTCTTGTCACATATTATATAAATATATAAAGTGACCACTGGACCAAAAAATTGAAAGTAATTCTTTAATGTAAATGAAACCAGTCAGAAGCACACTTATAGAGAGGTGTAATTCTTTTTTTGATTCTCTTCAAAGAGTTTGACTGACTGTGGCAAATATTATTCCTCCACCTTCAGGCAGTGAAAACAACAGACCCCAAATGCTTTAGTCCAAAAACATTTCAGATAATTAATAATTTTCATCATAATGTTCACAGTCTGACACGATTTCCTCATGTAATTGTAAATGCAGCACTTCATTTTCTAAGACTTGAGTGCCTTGTACTTTGAAGTCACACATAAAAAAGCATTTGCCCAAATTGTTGTCAAGTTGGAACTTGACAAAAAAAAAAACGAGAAGAAAAAAAGAGTGTGCACAAGAGATATTGATATGCCATACAGGTTGGAAGGGCACATTTGATCGGCTAACTCTGAATTGCAGTCATTGGATTAACTGACTCATTAAAAAGCATGAAAAAACACAACTATTATATCTAGGATATTTAGGTTTAAGAAATTAAAATATTGTGTTGATGAGGAGCGGATGGTGTTGCAATGGGACATAATTTGAACAGAAAGACATTTCAAATGGATCTGTGGTTTGCATCATTAATCCATAGCCTGAGGAACAGGCTGTTTTCAAAAAATGTAATAAAGATTATAATGAACACAGTCTCATGTGGAGAGGCTTTAATTTAACAATGTATTATACGAGGACAAGGACGCTCTCAAATTCGCAAATGAGAGTTGGTTAGGGTTAACCCATAAGGCTTGGTTCATGTCTTATTTTATTAATAATAAATTAATTATGTTTCCAGCAGAGGTGTTAGCACAGTGCACTGTAAATTTGATGAATATTGACAGCCAGTGCTGCAATGAAGTGTTCAACAAAAGGAGCCTGTTCACATTGCTAGCACTGTGAGGTCAAGCTAGACAGGAGACAATATATTCTGGTTCCAAGGTAGGCAAATTATCCAAGGATAGATGTTACCATATTAGCTAAAGGTTGCCTATGTACACCCCCGGCAGACACAGACAAACATTAGAATTAATTTAGAGTTGGGTTTCTGATGAACCCACAAAGGTCAGTCCAATATTCACTCTCCTTTGAGCTTGGTTTGGTCGCCAACTCCTGAAAAAACATTATAAAATGTAAGGATTTTTTCAACAAACTATACTATGACTTTTTCTGACTTTTTTCAACATACTAAACTATGACTTTCATGATATTTTCGACATACTACAGTATGACTTTTGTATGACTTTTTAACGATTTTTTCAACATACCTTTTGGATTTTTTCTACATACTACTATGACTCTTTATGACTTTTTTTTTTACAAGTACCTTACTTACACTCCATCGTCCACGACGGATGGATTTACTATACTATGACTTTTTAATCAGGTTTTAGATATACTACACTATGACTTTTTTATGATTTTTTGACACACTATACTATGGCTTTTTTGACATACTATACAATGAACTTGTAGGACTTTTTTCCCCGACATACTATACTATGACTTTTCATGACTTTTTGACATACTATTTGTTTTGCAGAATCAAAATCAATATCAGCTTTAATGGCCCAGAAAGTGTGAACCTATAGCCTACAGGAAATTTGACTTAAGAGTTTTGTTGCTTAGAAAGTAAATACACAGAAATAGACATATGGCTTAAAACAATGACAACAAAGCTGAACAAGTTAAACATTTGACTTCTATGTGCAGATATAAATTTGTATAATAATTAAGTGTATATATCCATATACACATGCATACAGACATGTAAACTAACAGCTCTGAGGATTGTAAACAGTTATACAGTAGTGCAGTGCCTCTTTCTTGACTTTGGATGGAGGGGACATGTTTTTTCTGCTGTCCTGACTGTCTGTCCTGTCTGTTGTGGTTTGTTCCTGTCCTGTTTGGTGGCCGATCCAAACCAAGCAGTGATGGACATGCAGAGAACAGTCTGAATGATTGCAGAGAACAGTCTGCAGCTCCTGAGGTAGGTTGGACTTCCTGAGCTGACGCAGGAAGTATGCAAAAAGGCCTTTTTCCTGATGGTGTCGATGTTGGACATCCACTTCTCGTCCTGAAAGATTGTGGATCCCAGAAACCTGAAGGATTGCACAGCAGACAATGTGTAGAATACTTTTCTATGACCTTTTTATGACATTTTATGATTTACTAATTTACACTATACTACAACTTTTATTGATGTTTTTTATTCTATTTTCTAGTATAATATGCCATAAAATGCTAGATGTCATCCCCCCTCTTTCTTCTCTGCCTTTTCTGTCTCTCTCCAAATTAATAAAGCAAAAATGCTGATGAAGGATCAAAAATTCATAGCATAGTATGCCATTGTGACGACTCACCCTTTTTGGCTACTGGGCTGGCTGCCTGTCTTTGTGTGTATTGTTGTAGATGTATTTAGGTGTGGTCGGGTTGTTGTTTATTTGGAACACCTGGGCCTGTTGTTCCCAATACTATAAGAACACAAAACACTCAACGATGGAAGGAGAGAGAAAAGGGAAACTACGCTCCATGCTCCCATTCTTGTCTTTGTTTGACCTTTTACTATACAGGACGCCACTCGCTATTCTTTCATTCATGAACACACACTGTCACTACTGATTACCTGACTGTCACAACTCATAGTGTTTGGACAGATTGTTTGTTTCAAATAAATAAATGGTTTTGTTTGCTTTGACTCTTGTGTCCCTTTCTGCTCAGAGCAATAGAACGCTGATTGGAAGAACACAGCGGTTCTGGGTTTACTCCTCACCAGATGTGTTGACTTTTAAGGTCTAACAGTGAAAATGAAGATGTCAAATACGCCAGAAAAACAGTCCTAAGACTAACTCCTTGGGTTAGAGGGTAGTCCGTGGCACATAAGGAAAAGCTGGATACCAATACCAGCTTAGATAGAGGGTACAATTCTAATGAGGCGCGTTGAATTTTAACAGTAAACAGTAAAAAATGAAATATGATCTAAAACATTTATTAAGTATGTCAGATTGGATGGCTCAGAGTAATAGAATGCTGGTTTAAAGAACACAGCGATTGTGGGTTCTATCCTCACGAGGTGTATTGAATTTAAAGGTCTAATACTGAAAATGAAGATGTAAAACATGCCAGGAAAACAGTCCTAAGAGTAGCAGATTTGGGGGAGAGGGTAGTAATTAAACACTCTTTATGAGGATTGAACCCACAACCTCTTTGCTCTTCCAAACAGCATTCTATTTACCTAAACCATCCGATCTGACACACTTTAAAATGTCAAAAATACATAGTATAGTATGTCGAAAAAAGAAATGAAAACGCTATACTATAGCATGTCAAAAAAAGTGATGAAAATGCCATAGTATAGCATGTCGAGAAAAAGTCATAATACAGTATGTCGAAAAAAGTCACAGTATAGTATGTCAAAAAAATTGTCTAAAAAGCCATAGTATAGTATGTCAAAAATGTGATAAACAAAAGCCATACTATAGAATGTCAAAAAAGTGATAAAAATGCCATAGTATAGTATGTCGACAAAAGTCATAGTATTTCGACAAAAGTGATAAAAATCCATAGTATAGTATGTCGAAAAAGGTCATAGTATAGTATGTCAAAAAAACTGACAAAAAAGCCATGGTATAGTATGTCAAAAAAGTGATAGAAAAAGCCATACTATAGTATGTCGAAAAAAGTTATAGTATAGTATGTCGAAAAAATTGACAAAAAAGCCATAGTATAGAAAATCGAGAAAGGTCATAGTATAGTATGTCGAAAAAAGTAATAAAAATGCCATACTATAGTATGTCGAATGAAGTGATAAAAAACCATAGTATAGTATGTCGAAAAAAGTGATGAAAAAATTCATAGTATAATATGTCAAACAAAGTGATAAAAATGCCATAGTATAGTATGTCGAAAAATGTCATAGTATTTCCAAAAAAATGATAAAAAGCCATAGAATAGTATGTCAAAAAAGGTCATGGTATAGTATGTCGAAAAAAGTCATCATATATTATGTCAAAAAAGTGATAAAAAAGCCATAGTATAGTATAGATTATAAAAAGTGATAAAAATGCCTTTATAGTATGTCTAAAAAAGTCATAATATAGTATGTCGAAGAAAGGCATTGTATTGTATGTCAAAAAAGTGATAAAAAAGCCATAGTATAGTATGTCGAAAAAAGTAATGAAAACGCCATATTATAGTATGTCAAAAAAAGTGATAAAAAAGCCATAGTATAGTATGTCAAAGAAAGTGATAAAAACGTCATAGTATAGTATGTTGAACAAAGTGATAAAAAAGCCATAGTATAGTATGTCTAAAAAAGTAATGAAAACGCCATATTATAGTATGTCAAAAAAAGTGATAAAAAAGCCATAGTATAGTATGTAAAAAAAAAGTGATAAAAAAGCCATAGTATAGTATGTCGAAAAAAAGTAATGAAAACGCCATATTATAGTATGTCGAAAAAAGTGATAAAAAAGCCATAGTACAGTATGTCAAAAGTCAGAGTATAGTATGTCGAAAAAAGTGATAAAAAAGCCATAGTACAGTATGTCAAAAAAGCCATAGTATAGTATGTCAAAAAAGTGATGAAAAAGTCATAGTATAGTATGTTGAACAAAGTAATGAAAACGCCATAGTATAGTATGTCTAAAAAAGTCATAGTATAGTATGTCGAAGAAAGGCATTGTATTGTATGTCAAAAAAGTGATAAAAAAGCCATAGTATAGTATGTCGAAAAAAAGTGATAAAAAAGCCATAGTATAGTATGTCGAAAAAAAGTGATAAAAAAAGCCATAGTATAGTATGTCGAAAAAAAGTGATAAAAAAAGCCATAGTATAGTATGTCGAAAAAAAGTGATAAAAAAAGCCATAGTATAGTATGTCGAAAAAAAGTGATAAAAAAGTCATAGTATAGTATGTGGAATAAAAAGCCATAGTATAGTATGTTGAAAAAAAGTGATAAAAAAGTCATAGTATAGTATGTCGAAAAAAAGTGATAAAAAAAGCCATAGTATAGTATGTCGAAAAAAAGTCATAGTATAGTATGTCGAAAAAAAGTGATAAAAAAGCCATAGTATAGTATGTCGAAAAAAGTCATAGTATAGTATGTCGAAAAAAAGTGATAAAAAAGCCATAGTATAGTATGTCGAATAAAGCCATAGTATAGTATGTCGAAAAAAAGTGATAAAAAAAGCCATAGTATAGTATGTCGAAAAAAAAGTGATAAAAAAAGCCATAGTATAGTATGTCGAAAAAAAGTGATAAAAAAGCCATAGTATAGTATGTCGAAAAAAAGTGATAAAAAAAGCCATAGTATAGTATGTCGAAAAAAAGTGATAAAAAAAGCCATAGTATAGTATGTCGAAAAAAAAGTCATAGTATAGTATGTCGAAAAAAAGTGATAAAAAAGCCATAGTATAGTATGTCGAAAAAAAGTAGCCATAGTATAGTATGTCGAAAAAAAGTGATAAAAAAAGTCATAGTATAGTATGTCGAAAAAAAAGTGATAAAAAAAGCCATAGTATAGTATGTCGAAAAAAAGTCATAGTATAGTATGTCAAAAAAAGTGATAAAAAAAAGCCATAGTATAGTATGTCGAAAAAAAAGTGATAAAAAAGCCATAGTATAGTATGTCGAAAAAAAGTGATAAAAAAGCCATAGTATAGTATGTCGAAAAAAAAGTGATAAAAAAGCCATAGTATAGTATGTCGAAAAAAAAGCCATAGTATAGTATGTCGAAAAAAAGTGATAAAAAAAGCCATAGTATAGTATGTCGAAAAAAAAGTGATAAAAAAAGCCATAGTATAGTATGTCGAAAAAAGTGATAAAAAAAGCCATAGTATAGTATGTCGAAAAAAAGTCATAGTATAGTATGTCGAAAAAAAGTGATAAAAAAGCCATAGTATAGTATGTCGAAAAAAAAGTGATAAAAAAAGCCATAGTATAGTATGTCGAAAAAAAGTGATAAAAAAGCCATAGTATAGTATGTCGAAAAAAAAGTGATAAAAAAAAGCCATAGTATAGTATGTCGAAAAAAAGTGATAAAAAAAGCCATAGTATAGTATGTCGAAAAAAATGATAAAAAAAGCCATAGTATAGTATGTCGAAAAAAAAGTGATAAAAAAAGCCATAGTATAGTATGTCGAAAAAAAGTCATAGTATAGTATGTCGAAAAAAAAGTGATAAAAAAAGCCATAGTATAGTATGTCGAAAAAAAAGTGATAAAAAAAGTCATAGTATAGTATGTCGAAAAAAAAGTGATAAAAAAAGCCATAGTATAGTATGTCGAAAAAAGTGATAAAAAAGCCATAGTATAGTATGTCGAAAAAAAGTGATAAAAAAGCCATAGTATAGTATGTCGAAAAAAAGTGATAAAAAAGCCATAGTATAGTATGTCGAAAAAAGTGATAAAAAAAGCCATAGTATAGTATGTCGAAAAAAGTGATAAAAAAAGCCATAGTATAGTATGTCGAAAAAAGTGATAAAAAAGTCATAGTATAGTATGTCGAAAAAAGTGATAAAAAAGCCATAGTATAGTATGTCGAAAAAAAGTCATAGTATAGTATGTCAAAAAAAGTGATAAAAAAAGCCATAGTATAGTATGTCGAAAAAAAGTGATAAAAAAGCCATAGTATAGTATGTCGAAAAAAAAAGTGATGAAAAAAGCCATAGTATAGTATGTCGAAAAAAAGTCATAGTATAGTATGTCGAAAAAAAGTGATAAAAAAGCCATAGTATAGTATGTCGAAAAAAAGTGATAAAAAAGCCATAGTATAGTATGTCGAAAAAAAGTGATAAAAAAGCCATAGTATAGTATGTCGAAAAAAAGTGATAAAAAAGCCATAGTATAGTATGTCGAAAAAAAGTGATAAAAAAGTCATAGTATAGTATGTCGAAAAAAAAGTCATAGTATAGTATGTCGAAAAAAAAGTGATAAAAAAGCCATAGTATAGTATGTCGAAAAAAGTCATAGTATAGTATGTCGAAAAAAAGTGATAAAAAAGCCATAGTATAGTATGTCGAAAAAAAGTGATAAAAAAGCCATAGTATAGTATGTCGAAAAAAAGTGATAAAAAAGCCATAGTATAGTATGTCGAAAAAAAAGTGATAAAAAAAGCCATAGTATAGTATGTCGAAAAAAAAGTGATAAAAAAGCCATAGTCAAAAAAAGTGATAAAAAAAGCCATAGTATAGTATGTCGAAAAAAAAGTGATAAAAAAGCCATAGTATAGTATGTCGAAAAAAAGTGATAAAAAAGCCATAGTATAGTATGTCGAAAAAAAAGTGATAAAAAAGTCATAGTATAGTATGTCGAAAAAAAGTGATAAAAAAGCCATAGTATAGTATGTCGAAAAAAAGTGATAAAAAAGCCATAGTATAGTATGTCGAAAAAAAGGAATAGAAAAGCCATAGTATAGTATGTCGAAAAAAAGTAATAAAAAAGCCATAGTATAGTATGTCGAAAAAAAAGTGATAAAAAAGCCATAGTATAGTATGTCGAAAAAAAAGTGATAAAAAAAGCCATAGTATAGTATGTCGAAAAAAAAGGGATAAAAAAGCCATAGTATAGTATGTCGAAAAAAAGTGATAAAAAAAGCCATAGTATAGTATGTCGAAAAAAAGTGATAAAAAAGCCATAGTATAGTATGTCGAAAAAAAGTGATAAAAAAGCCATAGTATAGTATGTCGAAAAAAAGGATAAAAAAGCCATAGTATAGTATGTCGAAAAAAAGTGATAAAAAAGCCATAGTATAGTATGTCGAAAAAAAGTGATAAAAAAGCCATAGTATAGTATGTCGAAAGAAGTGATTAAAAAAAGCCATAGTATAGTATGTCGAAAAAAGTCATAGTATAGTATGTCGAAAAAAGTGATAAAAAAAGCCATAGCATAGTATGTCGAAAAAAAGTGATAAAAAAGCCATAGTATAGTATGTCGAAAAAAATAAGCCATAGTATAGTATGTCGAAAAAAAAGTGATAAAAAAAGCCATAGTATAGTATGTCGAAAAAAAGTGATAAAAAAGCCATAGTATAGTATGTCGAAAAAAAGTGATAAAAAAGCCATAGTATAGTATGTCGAACAAAGTGATAAAAAAGCCATAGTATATTATGTCCAAAAAAGCCATAGTATAGTATGTCGAAAAAAGTGATAAAAAAGCCATAGTATAGTATGTCGAAAAAAGTGATAAAAAAGTCATAGTATAGTATGTTGAACAAAGTGATAAAAAAGTCATAGTATAGTATGTCGAAAAAAAAGTCATAGTATAGTATGTCGAAAAAAAGTGATAAAAAAAGCCATAGTATAGTATGTCGAAAAAAAGTGATAAAAAAGTCATAGTATAGTATGTCGAAAAAAAGTGATAAAAAAGCCATAGTATAGTATGTCGAAAAAAAAGTGATAAAAAAGCCATAGTATAGTATGTCGAAAAAAAGTGATAAAAAAGCCATAGTATATTATGTCGAAAAAAGTGATTAAAAAAGCCATAGTATATTATGTCCAAAAAAGCCATAGTATAGTATGTCGAAAAAAGTGATAAAAAAGCCATAGTATAGGATGTCCAAAAAAGTGATAAAAAAGCCATAGTATATTATGTCAAAAAAGCCATAGTATAGTATGTCGAATGAAGTGATAAAAAAGTCATAGTATATTATGTCCAAAAAAGTCATAGTATAGTATGTCGAAAAAAAGTGATAAAAAAAGTCATAGTATAGTATGTCGAAAAAAGTGATAAAAAAGTCATAGTATAGTATGCCGAAAAAAGTCATAGTATAGTATGTCAAAAAAAGTGATAAAAAGCCATAGTATAGTATGTCAAAAAAAGTGATAAAAAAGCCATAGTATAGTATGCCGAAAAAAGTCATAGTATAGTATGTTGAACAAAGTGATAAAAAAGTCATAGTATAGTCTGTCGAACAAAGTAATGAAAATGCCATAGTATAGTATGACAAAAAAAGTGATAAAAATGTCATAGTATAGTATGTCTAAAAAAGTCGTAGTATAGTATGTCAAACAAAGTGATAAAAAGTCATAGTATAGTATGTCGAACAAAGTGATGAAAAGTCATAGTATAGTATGTCAAACAAAGTGATAAAAAGTCGTAGTATAGTATGTCAACAAGTGATGAAAAGTCATAGTATAGTATGTCGAACAAAGTGATGAAAAGTCATAGTATAGTATGTCAAACAAAGTGATAAAAAAGCCATAGTATAGTATGTCGAAAACAAAGTGATAAAAAAGTCATAGTATAGTATGTCGAACAAAGTGATGAAAATGCCATAGTGTAGTATGTCGAAAAAAGTCATAGTATGTCGAACAAAGTAATGAAAACGCCATAGTATAGTATGTCGAAAAAAGTCATAGTATTTCGACAAAAGTGATTAAAAGCCATATAATACTATGTCGAAAAAGGTCATAGTATAGTATGTCGAAAACAGTCATAGTATAGTATGTCAAAAAAAGTAATGAAAACTGCCATACTATAGTATGTCGAATGAAGTGATAAAAAAAGCCATAGTATAGTATGTCGAAAAAGGTCATAGTATAGTATGTCGAACAAAGTGATGAAAAAAGCCATAGTATAGTATGTCGAAAAAAGTGATTAAAAAAGTCATAGTATAGTATGTCGAATGAAGTGATAAAAAAGCCATAGTATAGTATGTCGAAAAAAGTGATAAAAAAATTCATAGTATAATATGTCAAACAAAGTGATAAAAAAGCCATAGTATAGTATGTCGAAAAAAGTCATCGTATATTATATCAAAAAAGTGATAAAAAAGCCATAGTATAGTATGTCGAAGAAAGGCATTATGTATAGTATGTCAAAAAAGTGATAAAAAAGTCATAGTATAGTATGTCGAAAAAAGTGATAAAAAGTCATAGTATAGTATGTCGAAAAAAGTCATAGTATAGTATGTCAAACAAAGTGATAAAAAAAGTCATAGTATAGTATGTCGAACAAAGTGATGAAAATGCCATAGTATAGTATTTCGACAAAAGTGATTAAAAGCCATAGAATACTATGTCGAAAAAGGTCATAGTATAGTATGTCGAAAACAGTCATAGTATAGTATGTCGAAAAAAGTAATGAAAATGCCATAGTATAGTATGTCTAAAAAAGTGATAAAAAAGTCATAGTATAGTATGTCGAAAAAGTCATAGTATAGCATGTCGAAAAAAGTGATGAAAAAGCCATAGTATAGTATGTCGAAAAAAGTGATAAAAAAATTCATAGTATAATATGTCAAACAAAGTGATAAAAAAGTCATAGTATAGTATGTCAAAAAAAGTGATAAAAAAGCCACAGTAATGTCTGTCGAACAAAGTAATGAAAACGCCATAGTATAGTATGACAAAAAAAGTGATAAAAATGTCATAGTATAGTATGTCGAAAAAAGTCATAGTATAGTATGTCAAACAAAGTGATAAAAAAGTCATAGTATAGTATGTCGAACAAAGTGATAAAAAAGTCATAGTATAGTATGTCGAACAAAGTGATGAAAATGTCATACTATAGTATGTCGAATGAAGTGATAAAAAAAGCCGTAGTATAGTATGTCGAAAAAAATAATGAAAATGCCATATTATATGTCAAACAAAGTGATAAAAAAGTCATATTATAGTATGTCGAAAAAGTCATAGTATAGCATGTCGAAAAAAGTGATAAAAAAATTCATAGTATAATATGTCAAAAAAAGTGATAAAAAAGCCATATTATAGTATGTCGAAAAAAGTTAGAAAAAAGCCAAAGTACGGTAAGTCGAAAAAGGTTATAGTATAGTATGTCGAAAAAAGTGATAAAAAGTCATAGTATAGTATGACGAATGAAGTGATAAAAAAGCCATAGTATAAAATGTCGACAAAGTGACAATAGGCCATAGTATAGTATGTCAAAAAAATGAAAAAAGCAATAGTATAGAATGTCGAAAAAAGTTATAGTATAGTATGTTTTTCACTTTTTTTGACATACTATACTATGGCCTATTGTCACTTTGCTGACATTTTTCATCAAAATTTTGAACATACCATACTTTGGCTTATTTCGACATACTATACTATGGTTTTTTTCACTTTTTCAAAATACCATACTATGACTTTTTTTTTTTAATCACTTTTATCGACATACAATACTGTGACTTATTTTTACATTATATACTATGGCTTTTTTATTTTTACTTTTTTGACATACTATACTTTGAGTTATTTCAACATACTACACTATGTCTTTTTCACTTTTTGTGACATACTCTACTATGGCTTTTTTCGACATACTATACCGTGGCTTTTTAATAATTTTTTTTCGAAATACTATATCATGGCTTTTTTATCACTTTTTTCGACATACTATACTATGACTTTTTTATCACATTCTATGACATACTATACTTTATGACTTTTTATCACTTTCTATGACATACTATACTGTATTTTATCACATTATGACATACTACTATGACTTTTTATCATTCTATGACATACTATACTATGACTTTTTTATCACATTCTATGACATACTATACCATGGCTTTTTTCACTTTTTTCGATATACTATGGCTTACTTACTATGGTTTATTGTGACATACTATACTATGACTTTTTACTTTTTTCGACATATTATACATATATATATATATATATATATATATATATACACACACACAGTATACTATAGTATGGCTTTTTTATCACTTATTTCAACATACTATACTATGACTTTTTATCACTTTTTTCGAAATAATATACTACGGCTTATTTGGACATACTATACTATAGCTTTTTTATCATTTTTTTTGACATACTATATTCTAACTTTATCACTTTTTTCGACAAACTATACTATGGCGTTTTTATAATTTTTTTTAACATACAATACATTGGCTTATTTCGACTTACTATATTTGGCTTTTTTCGACATACTATACTATGGCATTTTTATCACTTATTTTTGACATTCTATACTATGGCTTTATTTTTCACGATAAGGTTATCTATATATGTGATCGACTGTGAAGAAAAACGTTAACGCTCAAATAGGTAGGCTAGTGTCTGGAAATGAAAATGCATATATATATATATATATATATATCTCATCTCCCGACGTATGTTTAACTCCCTGCGAAGTAATACAGCTTCTTCATCAACGGGATCATCGACAAAAGGAAATGCCATGTTTTGAGAAAAACCCATACGTATAGTCTGCCTAACATAGTTCATAAACCAACACAGTTTTTTCATTCATGCAGATAAACTGTGCTAAAATTGGCCTGATACAGACTGAATGAATGAATGAAGAAAGGAAAGAGCGCTGTGTGAAAGGGACGAGATTGAGAGAAATCAAAATGCCTTTTCAAATCCATCTTTTTACCCCTCGGCTGGCACATCCTTTATCTGTGTCCTGCCCCCTCCGTGAACCACTGGAGAGCCTGATGTGACAGCCCTACACATTACAATTCACGTGCTTAGATGGCATATGCCCAAAGACGGACCACGGCCGGTCGGCTTATTCTTCCTTTGACAATCGATGTCTGCCAGAGCTGCATCGCTGATAGGGGCAGAGGCGGATTGAAAGTGGAACGGTGGCACGACTGACACTAAACATTCTCCATAAACAAAACATGACGCACGAGTCTCTCCATGTCCTATTTATTGGGTGTCAACGCCACGCTCGATTCTCAACTGTACTTGGTGTTTAAACAGGTGTATGACACCAATTTATTGAGATGGACAATTGGCAGTTTAAAAGAAAAGTGAAACACAAACCAACAATGTAACATAGAAAAAATTATATATATATATATATATATATATATATATATAAAAAAACATAATAGTAATAATATTTTTGGTACATTAACAAACTAGGTGTGGGTTTCACACACAGATGGCAATGGACAACATGGCAGTTTCTATGGTAAAATACCTTCACATGATAAAATGAATAAACAAAATGATACAAAACACAAAGTAAAAAACAAAAAAACAATACATGGAATGAAACGGTAAACTAAGTGACGCTCATTTTGTCATTTGATCCTGTTGAGCAGAACAACAACCTGTCAGGTATCGGACAATATCTAAACAACACAGTCACCCTCACCACTGCCTGAATAAACAACAGGCATGCACTACCTCACATTGGCATTTGAAGATTTATAAAAAAAGCGCATAAACAGAATAAATAGTTTGAACACAAAAGGTCCACATCCATAACAAAAAAAAAACAAGTAGCCACCACATCTCGCCCCAACTGTATATTTAGAGCTAGGAAAGAAATATTTATAGAAAAGTCTTGCCACGTCCCTCTGGAACAAAAGGGAACTTTCCATTTCTTGAAGCTTAGAAGAGGAGGACAGAATCAGGTCACTGAAGGCCTAACAGTCATGACACCTCCTGGTTTGGCATTTCTCTGCTCCCCAGAGAAAGATTACAAAACAACAACAATAAAAAAAAAAAAAAAAAGCACGGTGTGGCTGATTCTCGATCTGAACAGGAAATTAATTTCTTATGACAAAATGGTGATGAGTATAAATCTGTCCAACGCAGTGATGTGGAGTCATGAGTAGGGCTACCATGGGATGTTATTAGATTTGCAGGGTACGTGTACCCCTAGGGGTACTTTGGAGGACTGCAGGGGGTACGTGAGATATTTAACAAATTGTTTAATAGTTACAAGGCTGTTGTCCAGAACATTGTTCCTCTTTATGGAGACTTTTTTCCTACCGAAAATGTGACATTTGTGTTGCCTTCCTTCCTTCTACTGTCCTACTTTTTACAAGTTTCTTTTTGAAGTTACGTCACTGTTTTTGAAGGTTTTTTCCGACTATTTTCAACCTGTTCTTGGCTTTGGCTACTACCTTCCTTCTTTCTACCATCTTTTTTCAAAAGGTTTTGTCTTCTTTTTTTTCTCCTTGTCTCCTTTTCTCATTAGCATTTAAGTGTTTTTTCAGTTACAAGGATGTTGTTTAGTAAATCTACCGCTGACGGCGCCATACTGTTCCTCTTTATATAGACCTTTTTTCTACCAAAAATGATTAGCGCTGGTCAGGGGGTGCTTAAAGAAACAATTCAAAAGGTACATTATTGAAAAATGCTTGAGAGCCACTGGTTTAGAGGATTTGGTTTGAAATCCGATCATCGCTTCCCAATTTAATACGCGCGAGTTCTGGTTTCCGTAGCGGCCAGGTGCTTGTTGTGTTGCAGCTTTGGAGCACGGTAAGCAGCGCTCTAGTGTGGCTTTATTTTACGTTGACAAAGCCCTGTAAAACTGCAACCCGCCATTGAATCAAAATAAAACTTATAGGCATGTGACCCGTTTCACCTCCACCCCTCAAAGGATCGGAATCGATAAGAACCGGAATCGAAAGGAAGATTCGGAATTGGAATCAGAATTGTTCAAATCCAAGCGATGCCCAACCCTAACCCACAGCCAACATGATGGGAAGTGGATATATGATTTGGCTGGACATATTCAGAAGTATCAGTCAATGGAAAAAGTGAACTTGCCTAAAAGGATAATTTGGCTGCAATTTCTATCGGCAATAATAACTTATTATCTTTGTAGCGATGGCGCTGCATTTCCAAGATCTCAGCAATTAACTTATTCTTATTCTCATCATGCCTAAGTTATTCTCGTAGATAGGAGTGATGGTCACATTTGGAAAATAATAAAGCAGTATCTACGTCATGTTATTCAGACCGTAAATCAGCCAAGAGAAGAAAAAAAACAAACAGCTGCAGCTAGCAAGCAGTGTATGCATACGAGTGTATGCAGAGTTTGTCAAGCAAGCCTCAAACTGATCTCAGTTGAACTCCAGGTCTTTCTGTTATTTACTCCAGTATTTCTCCTTTTTCCTGTTGTCCCTGTACCCTTTGGATTCATAAACCCACAGGATGAATCAGATTTTGCTCAAACGTACACATGTTCAACTCAGGCTGACTCGTTCCGATTCTGATTCTTCCTTTCGATTCTGATTCTTATTGATTCTGATTCTTTGAGGGGTGGAGTTGAAATGGGTCACATGCTTATTTCACAGATACGAGGAAAAATGTATTTTGATTCAATGGTGATTTACAGTTTTACAGGGCTTTTTTTTTTTTAAATGTAAAATAAAGCCACACTTTAGAGCGCCGCTTACTGCGCTCCATGGCTGCAACACAACAGGCTCCTGGAAGTACGTCGGCCACTTGTGCATGTTAAATTTGGAGCCGATGATCGGATTCGTAACCAAATTTTTCCAAAAAGATTCCAATAAAAAAGAAAAGAAAAAAGATTCCATTGGAAATCGGCATTTTTGAAACGATTCCAAGTTGGAACCAGTTCTCGATGCCCAATCCTACACTTCGCCCTGGCCAGAGCACATCCCTGCCCACTTGTATTAATGACTTTGTATGCAATTGTGATAAATACACCTCAATTCCTTTGGGGATTTGATATTTGTGGAATGAAAATGATATACAAAATGTCAACATCTTCAGTACAAAAATCTTGGCGTCCGCCTTTCTTGCAGCCTGAACACCGGTCATGATGCTTTAATGATGCTTCAGATAGAAGACTGCCCTTATGTTATATATATATATATATATATATATATTTTTACAAAGCTCTGATTTTCTCATCGCTCCGTTACCATCAAGGCCACTAATATATTATGATCCTTTGTTTTTATAAAAGCCAATACATTGCATCTTCAAGCCTTTGGGATTTACCTTCTTTTAGCGAAGTCTGATTGCCTCTACTTTCTTACAATTCCATTCCTCAGTTGTCTGTCCAACAAGTGGTAGACTGACCAGCATTTCTCCACGGTGTTGGGAATATTTATTTTTTATTTTGTACATTCAGTAATGTTGTATAGTAGGATTTCCTTTTCTCCCTTTCGATTAATTCATACATGTATATTGCTTGTAATGCAGCGAGCCATGTTTGAATGGGTGGGTTTTTAAGGCAGAGGGTCCATGCAACAATCATCAGCTAATGAGGACGACAGCAGCTGGTCCATGTTTCCTTGAGCACGGATGTCAGTGCATGCTGTATATCTCCAGTTATTTACAGTATACACTCATGTATGTGCATACTATTCTCCACATGCACAGGTGGATTCAAGGACATATTCTTGTGAAGTCTGCATTCCAAGACAAAAGCATACTGTTGCAGTGAGGAGAAGTCAGTAGGATAAATAAATAAAAACGAAAAAGAATCTGAGTTTGTTTGTAACAAGTGTCCGTCAGGTATCGCTGCAGACACCAACACCACCAAGTGTCTGTGTGTGTTTTTGGCTGATTCATGGGTGTGTGTGTGTGTCCTTATGTTTACTTGGGAGTGAGGGTGAGCAGCCTGCATCATCTCATGGTGCCTCTGTACTGGCATCTTGTTATACATGTCCACAGCGCCTCTGAACAGTGCTTCCTCGCTGGCGTTTGTTGAGTGTTGACATGTCCTCCGAGAGCTTCCAGAGGCTCTCAGAGGGCTTTGGCACTGGTGGTGTGGGAGACGGTGTGGGACACTGGTTTCTGTGGGTAGCGGCTGTAGTAGTAAACCTGGAACAGGATGGTGAAGTCCACCAAGACCTGCAGCAGGCCACACGTCCAGAACTGCACCGGAGCCTGGGTGAGCAGGAAGTAGCCCGTTTTAAAGGTGTCGCCGCTGGTCCACATCAGCACCATCTTGATACTGGGAGGAAAGAGTGAGACAAAGGGAGAATGAATAAACGAGACCATCATGAACACTTATCTCAAACTCATTACCGTGAAATGTTATTCAACATTAAATATCATTCTTATTTTTATAACAGTTGGAGTTCCTAGGTTTTTAATGTCATTCATATGTTTTCCATTTCAAAATGCCCATTTTCAAACATGTTTCAACTGCTTTTATGTTATTTTGGCATTTTTTTACAGTAGCCCTGAGAGACAAGGTGAATAGGTTTTGTTGCAGGCAATGTTGGGCAAAAGCGAAGTTTCTCCTACGTATGGGATGTTATCTCCTACGTATGGGATGTTTTCTCCTACGTGTGGGATGTTATCTCCTACGTGTGGGATGTTATCTCCTACGTATGGGATGTTTTCTCCTACGTATGGGATGTTATCTCCTACGTGTGGGATGTTATCTCCTACGTATGGGATGTTATCTCCTACGTATGGGATGTTTTCTCCTACGTATGGGATGTTATCTCCTAAATAGGACATTATATCTAAAACTTTATCACCTGTGTAGAATATATTATTACCTATGTAGGAGGAAAAAAAAAAACTACTTTTAGGCTTACTTAGGCTGTTTTAAGAATCAGAAAGCAGCATAAACAATAGGTTTTACCTTTTCAGTCAACTACAAATGTCCACTGTAAAACTCAATGTAACTGTGGTTGAAACAGTGGGGAGGGCAAAACATTTAATAATGTCTTGTGAAATTTGTTGGCCCCTGTTTATTTATTTAGACTCTAGTGAAATTTTCATGCCATGGGACCTTTAAATAGACTTCACGGGGGGGGGGGACTGGAAGCGACTGGAAAAGAGTTTCCGTGTGATTTTGAGAAGGCAGAGTTCATTTAAGCATAAGCTTTGTCGTTCATGCTCAAGAAATGAGGGTACACACTCCTCTAAAAGTCCTTGTCCTGGTTATTACAAAAGAATCAACACACCTCACCACTTCTGCAGAGCGTTTGGTTTTCATAAACTTTTTTATGCGTGAGGCACGGATAAGTGTAGGCAATGCTGGCAAGGAAAAGGACTGAGCAAGCACCGTGTCTACAATGCACCCATGTGCACGTATACACACACGGCAATCTTCAGATGTGCTTCCTAAAGCAACCTGCCTTCGACAATACCAACACATGCCGAGACATTTGAAATCCGTTCACTCGAGCGTGTCTGTCTGGTTGGTCAGCACAATTTGAATAAGCTTTGTGGGAGAGTTTTTTTTTTGTCACTGAGCAAAGTGCTACTTCAATTTAAAAGGGTTGGTTTATTCCCCAGGGCCATCTAGCAATGCACACAATCCGATGCATATTGGTTAGCAGAGGTAGTAAATAATCAGCAACATATCTTTCTTTGGAATCAGGGTTCCCGTTGCTCTACAATGGAAAAATCCATTTCTCTGGGACTCTTCTACGAAATAATACTTTTATATACTTTTTTTTAATGTCATTTTTCAATGATGTGTGCTCCTAAGATGAAATTCAGTTCATCTCTATCCTAGAGATGGATATCTCAAAATCAAGATCAAACTTTGCTTAACTATATGGCCAGAAGCATGTAGACCACCCTACCCTTATACTTTGGAGTACTTTTTATATGGTTTTTAATGGTTGGTAGTTTGCTTCCAATTTTGTGGCAACAGTTTGGCAAGGCACAACACTGTCCCTAAAGTCAGGTCGGTAACACTTTACTTGAAGGTATCTACATAAGAGTGACATGACACTGTCATTAACACATGACACTGTCATGACACATGAACCCTAACCCTAACTTGTCATGACAAAAAACAATTGACACTTAATGACAGAAGCGTTATGTCATAAAACGTTTATGACTGGTTTATAATGTTTATGACACGTTCATGACAGTGTCATGTCACTCTTATGTAGATACCTTCAAGTAAAGTGTAACCGTCAGGTCTATAAAGGAATGGTTTTTCCAGTTGGTGAGGAATAATGTGACTGACCTCAGCCCATGTGTGAATGGAGCAGGAAATTGTCCGGAGAATTCACAGCGAGCGAGTGGCCACGTTCATGATGTTTCTATCACGCGGCTGGTGCGAAACCGGAAGAAAACAAACATCCGAGGGTCAAGAAGCATGGCGATTTACGCCGAGTCAAATAAAAAAGGGAAGAGGCAAGAGACTTGTTTATTTACTTGCAATGTTAGCCGCGTCATGGTCTGCCTCTTGCACGCTTTACCCAGGCTCCACCCCTCGTCTTAACCACACTACGTCTTTTTAGTAGGTAAGAAGGTGTTTGACACGGACAATCTCCTGTTGTGTGCTACATGTGTGAAGGGCAAGTTATGAGAAAAAGGCCTAACACTGTTGTAGCTGAATCAACCATATCGCAGGACACAACAAATTGGGCGATTAATTTTTTTTATACGACAACATAATTGTACAGCCACTGAATTGGAGCAAATCCTTGCAGCCAGGGTCCAAAATCTTAAGGAACGCCTTTCCAGACGAGTGGAGGCTGCTGTAGATTAATGCTCAAGCTTTTGAATTGAGATGTTCAATATCCTATATGGGTTGTATGGTTTGTTTTGTAATTTAAGTGAACTAACACTTTAAGCACGATAACTTACAGATGAATGAAAAAGTAATGAAAGGACCTATCTAGTGTATGTCTTGCACTTTTTAAATCAATGACTGTGTCCTCAACAATCGACCGGAGGCTGATCCTCACGACACATTTCCCCACATCATGATATGTATTCACTTTAATAATCCACAATGAGAAATCAAAGCTGTAATTCTCATAATAGGGTCATAACCATTAATCCATGGCGGGGTCAAGTATTGTCTGTAATTCATAACTGAATGTTTGTCCGACGGAACCTCAAATCAGCACAGAACAAAGCTTTGGTTCCTGCAGCAGGTGAAACATGGTGGTGTGGCGATAAAGCAAACAGGATGAGTCTGTGTGTTAGCAGATTCCCTGCCTTTCTATAAGCCTCTTAACAGATGTAGGGGATGGATGAGAGGTAATCTAGTGTCTCTCCCCCCAGCAGAGCTCAGTGTAACCCCAACAGTCTGTCTTTCAGCCTCGTCGGGGCAAAGCTTTGTTGCCAAATCTCCTTTTGCATTATATATGCCTCCAGCTTCACCTTAGCCCTTTTCATTTGTAAGGCAAGTTTATGCAAACCTTGCCATGTTCCTCATACTCCTACTTTTTTGCCAGCTCTTTCCATACAGCATCTCTGAATGTCCCTTCTACCTTCAAATTTCACATACTTTTTCTTTTTTCATAAGCCCACTCTATACAGCTCTTCTCTCTTTCTCCTCGTCCATTCATCTTCCTACCACCTCCTCCGCCTCTCTATACCTGTTTGCATTTGCCTCCCTGCCTACTGTCCTCACACTCATTTTTTTTTTTGCCTCTCAGGAGCTTGTTAGCTCTGTAGAAAGAGATCCTACCACTACTACCCCCCCCCCCCGTTCCTCAGTGGCTGCTGTCTGAGTTGTGGCGATGTGTATCTGCAGGTAATGATGAGAGAGGCAGGATTCGTGTATGAGCAATGTCTTTGCTGGTTCCCTAATAAGAGGTAACGCGAGGAGGGCCGGGGAACAGGGTGCGAACATGTCTGGCTACTTACTTATCACCTTCTCTGTGACATATATAAAGGGAGGAAGAGAGAAAACATGCGTAGCTCTGGGGCTGATAAAACGACGGGGGAGAACTAGAGCTGCACTGGACCAGACAATTTCTAGAGCGGGCTGCAGATGCACTGTATAGAAAAACTACAATAAAATACATTCTAGGTTAAAGCACATACAGATTTATTTTTAGGCTATTTTAAGCCTAGATGAATAAAAGTATCTTGGAGCTCTTTCAGGGTTAAAGAAAATGACTTTGACAGAGTAATATTGACAAAGAATGGGAAGAGGAGCTTAAGTGGACAACACAATTCCTACAATACAAGTGCTGTACAGGTTTGGGTTGTACCCAAGCAGCAACCTCCGGGCCTAAAAAGTGAAGCCAATGCGGAAGTGCTTTAAACCTGCATTCTTTCTAATGGCCAGCAGGGGGTAACCTGACTGGTTGCAAAAAGAAGCGCGATTCTATGAAAAAATGACCCTACTTCTCACTTGATTTATCACATCAGTAAGCATTTTCCTAATTAGTTTATTGCTTATTGCTTCTTCAATACAGCACGATGTTCATTTTGTAAATTATGGTCCTATTTAGGAGTAAAATAGACGACAAAGAAGGGTATGGTTTAGGGCTTGGCTACCTTGTGATTTACAAGTCGCTAAAAAACTGAAGTTACCCTTTAAGTCACGTCACATGTTTTGCCAAGATTGATTCGATTGCTCTTTTTCCGCATTTTGCTGATTTTTCAGTTTGCTGATACACAAACTTATTTTCAGCTTTTTCCCTCTGATTTTTTATGTGCAAATTGAAAATGTGAATAAAAAACAGGTGGATGAAAAACACACCAAGTGTCCAGTATGGATAGGAAAGAAAATTACAGCTAACAAACAAACAATCTTTCAAAGAACATATGGGCAGGTGAGTATTGTTTTAAGACACTGGAAAACTGGCTTGTAAAGGGTTACCCAGACAGTTTCATATAGTATCATTTCACACAGTATTGGGGTTATTAAAGGACTATCATTGTGAAAATATTTGCAGAGATCTGAGATTTGACACTCGCGGTGCCTGCGCTCAAACTCATCATTCAATTGTCTTATATTCAGGGTCTGGGCTGGAACAGCATTATCATATGTGGACAAAGCAGTTTAGTTGCAACCGCATTGAGTTTCCTACAACAAGTAACTTTATTTTTGTTTTATGAGAGTAGATGCCACATTACTGAAATTCGTTTTGCTGTTCTTTGCTTATATCATCCGGTATCGTCTTTTGCCTTGACTAAATTATGTGCAATTTGTTTTGATAGAAAAACGCATAGCACACAAAATGCAGAGCAATTTCCCTCACAAAATAAGACTTTACTTCCATTGCCACGTCTCAACAGGATTTTCACCCTGGAGGAACAGAAACAAATTGATTCATTTTTCATGTATCCTGATAAACAGGAAGCATCCTTCTGAGTGATGTGAGCAGATGGAGGGAGGAAGGGTTGGACAGATGATCTAAAGGTTCTCCAGCTGCAGGGAGCCAGAGCTGCTCTGTTCTACAGCCCTATGCACACAGCAGCACCATGCACCCGGACACATGGGTGATGGCCCAGAGCATCAGTAGTCAATACGGATCTCTCATCTCTCCCAGCACGTGGCTGTGAGTGTCTGTGTGCATGTGCTTGTGCGTGCGTGCACAGCAGCCTGCAGACTAAATAAGGCTCTGGCCATCTTATCTAGCATACTGGGAAGCAGCTCAGGACCACCAGCCTTATAAGGCTGCAGTTGTCTGTATGAATGTCCCATCTCCCTGTTTTGTCTTTGTCTGTGTGTGTTGGATTTGATTTGTTTTATGGCAGGCTGGTCAGTATCAGCATGTACCTCTGGCTCTCTAAGCTGGGGACCATCTAATAATAGCAGCAGCAGCCTGAAAACTATTAACACAAACACTTCAAAACCCTGTCAACCCCCACACACAAACACCTTTCATCTGGCCTAATGTCTCCTTTAAAATGTCTATCTTCAAGTACAGTAGCCCTGGCTGAGATATTTGCACTTGGTTCCAAATCCAGTTTTAACTATAGTTCAAAAGATTCAAGAAAAATTCTAAATAAAAAATAAAACTAATACAAATAATAATAATAATAATTTTAAAAATTGGACCATGGTATTAGAGATCTGACTGGGCAGAATTTTTCCGTCCGAACCCGGCCCGCGTCCGACAGAGCCGTGACCGAACCTGACCCGAGCCCGACAGGCATTAAGATATTTATGTCCGAGCCCGACACAGTTAAAATCTTGTTTTTTTTTCCCCCTCATACTAATGACACATGTACGTTTGTTTGCGTGGAAAGCCCGCTTTTATTAAGCAACTAGGCTATAGGAAGGCATTCGGAAATGTCAACAGAGGAGCGCATCAGCGCACACGGGGCAACAAGCGCACGTTAATAAGCTGTTTAATTTAAAATGTTCAATGTGTTAACCTTTCCTGCTTGCTTCGATTCCGACCGTGATCAGAAAACCAGGGGAGACTCGTTACCTCCAGGGCCGACGTTACATAACGTCGGGGTTAAAATCCCGTTTCTGGTGAGCACATGAATGAACTTGGCTTTCAGTCTGGGGTTTATCTCGGACACCGCACACACTGTGTAGCCTACAAAACTTAAACTTATTCCACCAACTCTGCTCCGGTTGCATCTACACGTCTGCTTCCTCTTTCTCTTTCTCTCTCTCTCTCTCTTCTGCCCAATTTACACACACACACACACACACACACACACACACACACACACACACACACACACACACAGACCTCTCTTAAAAAGGACCCTTAGCACCATTTTACAACAAATGCCTTATCGCGCTGATGTGACCGAGCCCGACCCGAACCGAACCCGACCATCATTTCTAAATAGGCTATCTGTCCGAACCCGGCCCGGCCCGTCGGGTACCGTCGGGCTCGGGTATCCATGCCTTACATGGTATCCCAGCCAGCAAGGTCACTTAGTTTTAATTATTTTTTTGCTGCATATCTGTGTTTTCAAGTCAATGAATCATGGCCCTTGTCCTTTTTAAGGTATCATTTCTCGAGGGTTCGGATGAGCTGTTAAAATGGGAGGCCTGGGCTGCCAGTGGCCTTAATAACTGCATCATTGCAGCGTGATAACCAAAAAGGGCAGGGCCCTTGAGTAGATGCGCAAAACACAAGCGCTGGCTTGCTTGTATGTACACAAAGAAGGAACAGGGCGCTGTTTTTTCAGTCCAAATATGGGTGAAATTTTGACTTGACTTTATGCTACTGGCAATTGGTGGAAGGAGTGAAAAGACACAGTTATGAGCCAAAGAGAATGCACACACAAGCTGAGACGAGAGAAGCAGTACATTCACAACATCCTCTTTCAATATGACCAGCGTGAAAAAGGCTACCAGTCGTATTGGAAATGGTGCCATTTGCTTCAGCACTTATACGAATGCAATACATTTTATTTACTACAATGTATTATTGTTGAGCAGTGCATGTCGCTAATTTATACACATCTAAGAATCTATGTGTGATTAGTCCAATTAGCATACGAAAGTGACTTTGATGAGAGAAAGCAGTGGGTGACGCCGAGGTGGCAGTATAACTTCACATACATAGTGGAAATAATTTGTTTAAGCATGCCATTTTATTGTGAAGAACTAAGGTACGGTCACGGATGTTTATACAGCGGGCAGAGTGTCCGAGGACGCCCAAGGATAGTGCACAGCTATTAGCTCCATTTAGTGGTCTCTTGTAAAGACAAAGCTAAAGTAAATGGTTAAAATGATATTCCATTTGAAAAGGCAAGATGTTACACTTTAGTTTTGCCCCATTAAATTAACTGAAAACTAAAATGGGGAAAATTACAATACAAGCAATGAAACATAAATCTGACTTCTGTTGCTTGTCCAAGTCTAAAGTAAGCTAAGCATGTAAACAGGGGTTATGATTTAACAAAATAACAGTGTGATCTTACATTTCTTCTTATCGTACTTATAGTACTAGGACTACCTGTACGCTGCGGTACAAGAACAATGCCGTTTCTTTATTTGCATGCCTTTAAAATCATCCGATCACTGTCTGGCGAGGTGGTGCCAGCAACAGTTGTCGTTTCAGCAACAGTGACGAGTGTTAGAAATGAGAAGCTCCTTTTTATCTCATCATGGTTTCACAAATGTGTGAGAATGTTTTGGTGGTAAATCTGCCCCTGTTGTAATTGTGAACTGCACAAGTTACATTTAAAAGGGGAGAAGAAGTACTAACATGACCAGGGGGGGGGGGGGTAGAAAAAAAATAAGTTGGATGTAACAGAGAATAGCGCACTCAACACATGCACAATGTATGAGTGGCATTCATGCAAACCTCCAAGGACCCATTATGGTAACAGAGCAGTTAGTGGTGTCAAACAGCATCAGTGATGTTACCAGAGAACCTGGGTAGTATGTAATCCTCATGGGACTAACATCTCCAATGCAGGACTCATCACCCTCCGCCTGAACACTATCCATAATTAATGTGTGTGTGTGTAATGGTGCAGTGCTAGTGTGTATACATACTGAGGACATCCAATATGATTCTACTGGCAACATTTACACAGCTTTGACTCCATCCCCTGCCTACTTGGGAGGGTGCATATACAGTAAGGGGGTAAAGAGTCCTACTGCAAGCACTGTGTTTCTCCGGTCGCAGCAGGGTAATTAACTAGGAGGAGGTTTTTCCACACGTTCATGCTGCATGGGATCTTGTTGCAAGGGGCACTCTACTTCTCCTGTCTGTTTGTTTTTGTCTCTGCAAAATGCATGTGTGCGCTTGTTCATTCACACACACACACACACACACACACACACGTTTGTGGCACTATCTTTGTGGGGACCTGTCATTGACATAATGCATTCCTTAGCCCCTTACCCTAACCTTAACCATCACAACTCACCCTAAAACCAAGTCTTAACCCTCAAACAGCCCTTTAAATGTGTGGGGTCCAGCGTTTTGGCCCCACAAAGCTGTCGGGACCCCACAAGTATACTGGACTCCCGGTTTTTGGATCCCACGAATATAGTTAAACAAACCCGCCTGCCCACACACACACACACACACACACACACACACACACACACACACACACACACACACACACACACACACACACACACACACACACACACACACACACACACACACACACCTCTTGAATGGAGTGCTGAGGTAAAGTAACCTAGCAACAGCCTGACAGACCCAACAGGTTGTGCACAGAGGGAGGACAGGACACAAACAATAAACAGAACTGGAAATGACAATGTCCTCTGCCTCCTACGGCAGCTTTATCTGCACCGGCTGATGGCTGGCAGAATATGTTGCAGGGT
Source organism: Sander vitreus (assembly GCF_031162955.1). NCBI lineage: Eukaryota > Metazoa > Chordata > Actinopteri > Perciformes > Percidae > Sander > Sander vitreus. The sequence goes on along the minus strand of NC_135868.1, from coordinate 23,621,252 downwards.
AAGACAAGAACTGACAAGCAGAAATGACCTGACACCTCTTGTTTCATACTGCCTGGGTATTTCAGTATTTTAGAATTAATTTGACTCCATGTCACAAGTTTAAATGTGCAAAACTCTCAAAATACTATATTCCTTATTTTTGGCCTTAAAATCTTGCATAGCACATAAAATGAAAATGTATAGAACACATTAGGTAATACATTCTGCAGTACCTTTATCAGAGCATCACAGCATTGTATATGTGTATAGCACTGAATTTGAATCATTGTTGCATTTAAAAAATGTTTGAAATGAGACTTTAAATCTTTCATTTGAATCCATTTTTGATACTACTTATGGCCTTTACATTTTTTGGAACAAGCTGGACCAACTGTAAACTATAAACCGATACACCAGTTGCTTGAGTGTTTGCTGTCGTATTAAGCCGCGCTTGCCGTTACCACGGAAACCACGGGCGTCACCCAGTAGACCAACAGAGTTTAAGGAAAGAATTTAGAAAGTCAGTTGGGCTGAGTTTTGAACATTGAAAACTTTGTCGTGAAAACTGAGCCAGAGCAACAGTAAAGAGGAAGTAATCCATACAGAAATACTGTGCATGACTAAAAACTGCTTTGTATTCCTGCACCCGCTGCAGTGTTTTGTTGTGCAGTTTATCTCCGTGGGTAACTGGTAAAGGAGCTTTGGTGAAATGCATGCTGCGAAACCGCAGAAAACAACTAATTAAAGACGTCACTGAAAGTCGGGACCACCAAAAGGTCAGATGCACGAGCTGATCACAACATAAGAGAACCGTGTGTAAGTGAGAGTGGATTCCTCCTGTAAGCACATACTGTAGACAGTTTGTTGAACAATGAGAGTGGTGGGCAAAGTGTCGGGTGGGTAGGAAGTACACACAAAAATCAAATCAAAAATAAATAAGGCATGGGCCAGAGAGGGTATGAAAAGCACAGCGTGGGAGCTGTCATGGCCGGTTAAGTGGACAGGCAGCCCTGCTGGAGCTCTGTTATCTGTCTGCTGCAGAAAGCCAACCCGCAGAGAGAGAGAGAGAGACGGGGGCACACTCTGCTCTGAGGCAGGACACACACCACAAGAAAGCTCTTTTAATACATACCTTATCGGTTTCATCTTCGTTTAATGACTTTCTTTACAGCTTCAACATTTCTCCTTATCATATTTCTTAAGTTCTTTGTAAATCCATTTATGTCTCATTGCTTTTTGTTAACCGTTTAAAAGTGCTACACACTCAATGTGTATACTATTAAAGTTGTTTCAAGGGCTGGGCTACGGCTAGTACAATAGATTTTGAAATTGCATATGCTTTCAAAAATGTATTTTATGTCAAGGCTTCTAATTACAGCCTGAGACTTGAAGCAATCAACATTAATGATACATTACAGCAAGACAGAATACTTCATCACCGTATTGATTTCCAGAGAAACTTCAGGGGGTTGATTGTCATGTTTAGCATAATAAATAGTTGTCAGGAGCCCAGTCCTTACTTCCTGTTCGACAGGTGCCAGAAATACTTAATAAGCATGTGTCAGTGTTAATGATCATATTCGAGACGATATAATCTGGAGCCATTACTCACAATTGCGTGCTGCCTGTGATGGAACTGGCACTCATAAATAAAACAACGATCAGCAGGATGAAGACATTATCATCAATGAAGGATGCAACAAGCTTTGTTTTGATTTCCATCTGACTGACTGTTGGTAAGTTATACTAACTAGTTGAGGAAAAAGAAAGAGTGACAGTAAGGCTATCTGTTTGAAAACTAAACTGACCTTCAGGAAGGGCAACGCACGTCACGCAGTCTTATCGGTTAGGTAGGCTTACATACCTCTCAGTAACAGTTCCACCACATTGTTTGTCCAAACAAATACATCCCTGGACTTTTCGCCATTGTTGTTCTTTCTCCAAGGTATTTTCTGTGTTTTCAACTTATACATCCATGGATTTCAAAACTCTGCTCGAAAGATGAAAATGTAGTGCAGATGTAGCCTAAATAACCTATTTAACATTCAAAGTGTGTTTACACTGTATGAATTTGAGCTCTCTGAGATGAGAGTTGACAATTGTGAAAGAAACTTGGTGAAAACTTTGGCCGTCGTTGCAAAACAGTCCTAGATCGCACTGTTCGGAGCTTTGGTGACCAAATTCTGACAGTGTCAGAAATACAGAACCAAATTCCCACACGTGACTGCTGTAATGACCCACGTCTACAACCCAACCAATCAGAATACAACAAGAAAAGGACATCGTCATTGATGTATTAACTTTTCATGTGCTTGTGGTTCATTCTTTTTTTTTTTTTTTTACTGATGTTTTTTTTCTTCAGTACCCCTTCCTACAAATGTGAGTAATATATAATTCACACCCCTGCCCCGTTAGTGTCAGCGTAGCGCAGGAGGATCAGCATTGAATCCGTACCTCATGCCCTCTGTGGACTTATTCTGATAATTGCAGTAGAGCTGCGGTGTGCCCAGCATTGCTTCAGAGAAGACGGCCAGGAAGCCCAGGGTCTCCACGAACAGCGCGGAGTCCAGGAAGAGGTAGGTGATGTAGGCTGCCATCAGCGTGAAGGCCAGCACACACTGCATGTAGTCCACGAAGCGACTCCACAACCAGAAGTAGCTCCAGTCAAAGTCTAAAAAGGTGCACAGCATAGGGAAATCCCAAATGAGTCCACAGGAATGAATTGTGTTTCTAAACACTAGCAACTCAAGGAGGTTCTTAACCAGCTGACCAATACTGGCATAATAACAGAAACATTACTTGATGTGTGCACTGTTCCTGTAAGACAGTAAAGCAAAGCAGTTCTTTTAAAAAAAAAAAAAAAACAGCAATAGCCGCTTTCCGACCAAGTACTTACAGGAACGTAGTTATAGGAAAAGTCCACTTCTAAACAGATCTACTTACTACGCTCCCCCAAAACCGTTTCTTCCAATTGCATTCGCACTGGCCATAGGGACTAACTGGTAGGAGGGGTAAGGGAGTGACGCAAGCACGGCAACGGCCTTTTTAGCGTTAAAATACGAAAACAAATACACCAAGAAAAGTATGAACTAAATCTAATGTATATAGCATATTTGTCATAATTTAAAAAAGTCTCCCGAATAGAAACGGGTATCTCTCTCTCCCCCGCCTCTGCCTGCTGCGCTGTGGACGTGTGTGTGACTGTGTGTGACTGTGTGTGACTGTGTGTGTGTGATGGCTGGCGAGCCGCAGGACCGCTTGAAAAGACAGTTAACCACAGGTTCCCGTTAACCTTATGATGGACGTGCGTTGTGATATTTAAACAAACGAACTGTCGTTAATAAAACTGGCGAAATAAAAGCCTCTTATTTACGAGAGCGGTCTGAGAGACCTCCAGCTCACAGCGGGGTCTCTGAGCCAGTCATGGCCGAGCGACGAGCTAGAGGCCGGGGGCAGGCGCCTGCTGGCTGTCGCCTGCTGGCTGTCGCCTCACTTCATGGAGCTTCTCAACTCCGAAGACTTTGAAGCAAATTGTCAATTCGGCATCAATTTCCGCAAGACTGCCTATATTCAAAATCTAAACAGTTAATTTCTCGCCTAAAACGTTGTCAGAAGTGAAATTAGTGATGAATAAGATGGCGAAAATTGTTAAAATTGTCCCGTTGTTGGTCTGTCTGTACCGGAAACCCGACCCTCGTTGACCTAGGTTCATATGCTGAAAAGGGAAAAGAGAAAAGACCCTGCCCTGAAGTAGGAGCTGAAAGAGAGGGAGTTCGATTTTTAAGCGGCATGTGGCACGTGCCAGTGGCATGTACTCCCGGTACTTCCGTATGCCAGTTGCGATTGCGTGTGAATTGACGCCGTAGCGAGTAGTATCAAACGGCGAAGATCCCTTTAGGTACGTTGGTCGGGGTGGAGGATGGGTAAAACACAGGACTTTCACCCAGGAGAGAGGGGATCGAGTCCCGCGTTTAACTCTGTGTCGCTTTTCAACTTTGATTGATATTTCCTTTTCACGTTTGTCGTTTTCCTGACCCTAGCCCCGTTATTCTTTTCCTAAACCCAACCGTTTCTTCTTTTCCTGAACGCAACCCTCGTGTAACGTAGCCTCGCAATAAGACGTAGCCTCGCGATAACACGCCACGTGGCTTTAGAAAGTGCCATGTATATTTTAACAAAATCTTACGTTATAAGTTATATTTTAACGTTATGTTATATTTTACATCTTACGGTGAAGAACTAAGTTTATTAGGGGCTTTCCGCCCGGAGGGATTTTTGCAGTTCTTAGAACTAAACGTCCCTAGAACGCTTTTTTCGTCGTGTTCCGACAGGAAAAATGTGGGGATTTTTAAGTTCCTCTGGCCGCAGTAGGGGACTTTTTTTAGCTCCTACTTCAGAGCAGGGTCTTTTCCCTTTTCCTAGGTGTACTTGATTGGTCGAACTTATAAGTCACGCCCACTGCCAACTTGGAACTTGCAGACAGAGCAACAACCAGCAACGGGACATTTTTAACAATTTTCACCATCTTATTCATCATTAAATTCACTTCTGACAACGTTTTAGGCGAGAAATTAACGGTTTAGATTTCGAATATAGACAGTCTTGCGAAAACCGATGCCGAATTGACAATTTGTTGAGTTGAGAACCTCCATGAAGTGAGGCGACAGCCAGCAGGCGCCTGCCCCCGGCTTCTAGCTCGTCGCTCGGCCAGTCTTGCTCAGACACCTCGCTGTGAGCTGGAGGTCTCTCAGACCGCTCTCGTAAATAAGAGGCTTTTATTTCGCCGTTGACGGTTCGTTTGTTTAAATATCACAACGCACGTCCATCATATCTGCGGCTCGCCGGCCGTCACACACACACACACACACACACACACACACACACACACACACACACACACACACACACACACACACACACACACACACACACACACACACACACACACACACACACACACACACACACACACACACACCATTACTACGAGAATGGACGGAATGCGGAACTTGGAAAAGTGGACTGATGCGGAGGTGCAGGCATTGCTGGCCATGTACTGCCTCCTCCATGCTGCTTTGTTGTTGTTGTTGTATGTGGCACTAAGGTCTAGTGACGATGCTATTAAGACCGTTGCCGTGCTTGCGTCACTCCCTTACCCCTCCTACCAGTCCCTATGACCACTTGGCCAGTGGGAATGCAAACGGTAAAAAAGATTTTGGGGGAGAGTAGTTCTTAGAACTGCTTAGAAGTGTACTTTTCCTCTAAAAAGTACAAGTACTATCCGGTCGGAAAGCACCTATTGTAACGTTATAAATTATATTTTACGTCTTACAGTGAAGAACATGCCACTTCCGGTGGCACATGCCACTTAAAAATCGAACTCCTACTGGGAAAGAAACTAACTAAAAGTGTAGCCAGTGGCTCCTAGAGGATGAAACATTCATTACATCCAAAAAAAAATACAACAAAAATGTCCCAAAAAACAAACAGCAATGCAATGATTTTCCTGTTCTTAAAGGGGCAGTCCACTGATTTTACACGTACAGGTCAGTATAAGTGTAAGGTCTGATGTATAGTGTGTTCTATGACTCTGGAGGGAGCTCTCTAAAGTGTGGCAAATAACCCTGATGATATCCAGGTTATCTCAGGCTTCATCCACACTAACACGTTTTCATTTCAAAAGGCATTACATTTGCTACATTTGCTGTACGCCTGGCATCCACACTACTCCATTTAAAAACGCTGCTGACCCGGTTATAGTTTGAAAACTCCAGGGTTGTGTTTTAGTCTGGACGGGCAGAAACGGAGACCTTTGGAAACGATGACGCAGACAGCCGCGTTCGCTTCCTGATTGGGTCTTATCGGTCCCCACGTGTCCTTCCGGTTTCGTGATGACTTGTCGGTGCTACATGTTGTCGTAGCTTGTAGTGTATGCAACTCTTCTATATCTATGACACACAAATTGTGGTTTCGATTTCAGGTTAGTTCGTCCAGCACTGGAGGAAGTAATTACCTACTAATCCCATCGGTTCTTTTTGTCGCGGTATCTAGTGAACAAAAGGAAGCAAGAACCCTATTATTGTGACATTTTTTTTAACTAGCTTCAAACTTGAGCTGCACATGTTCACACGGCACCCACCATCCTCTTCTCGTATTCAGAAAAAAAAAAACGATATGTCACTACCACAAATGTGTTCTCATTCAGATTCTTGCAAAACAGAAGCTTTTAGCCTCAGGGTCCTCCGGGAGGGGGCAAACACCACTGTGAGAAACACAAAGTGGTAATGGGCTGGGTGGCAATCTGGACACTGATGCATGATGATTTAAACCCCGTTTTCCACCCTAACACCTTGTTTGTGTTCTTTCTTCAAGGAAATAATTAGATAAAAGATTCTGAACACAACAACACCGGCATCCAGTAATAGGCAACACAGCCAACACCAATCATACTGTGATAATATCTCAACTTGACAATTCCACAGTGTGTAGATCGCTTCAGGTACTACTTTAACTATAGCAGATAAGGGAAGAGGTACAATAAGCAATGTCAGACATTTTAACATGGAATTCATTCTCTGCTAAACCCCATTCAACATATCTGTATGGTATAAGGGCTATGGGGGGAAAAGTGCATGTGTATCTGCTGGTTTAATTTGCGAGCTGAGGACATTGAAAGATTTATCATGAAAATCTAATCGTGGATGAGAACCAAAGATGTTTCTTCACCGCTGTCCTATTGTAAATGGGATTTCTACAAGCCTCAAATGCAATAGAGCCGATTGGTTTAATCACGTTTAAATGAGGCTCTCTTTATCTAAGAGGCGGACCTAAGCACTCAAAGGAAGCATACTGCATAGGCATGCAAAAGGCCTCCAGAGAAGAGCCCATACAGTCGATAAAGCAACAAAGAAAAGAAATATTGTTTGGAATAATGCCAGCACTAAATAAAAAAGTGGTTAAATTGAACAAACCTATTTTTCAAGAATTGATAAAATCAGAAGTGAAAGAGTGAAAGCGTTGATGGCATTTAAGTTTCTGGTTTAATTAAATATTGTTCCATTAGGGAATTAATGGTGACAGATTCTGACATTTAGATGGCATTTCGATGAATCCGCATGGCCGGCACGTACACGTGCAAGGTAACCTGGCTTTGCAATATTGAGCAAATCCAATTGTTCCTTTCTGACGGACAGGTTAAACAAATCCCATAAATGTAACCAAATGAATCTCAAAGAGCAATTCAGACCAGGTCACAGCCTTCGGTCAACCCACTACACACTCCACACAAACCAAGGTGCACCATGCAAAACGTTACAACTGTGTAGGATGGCAACACAATGCAGTGTTGAACGAAAACAAGCTAAGAGTTCGTAAAAGCTATAACAGGGCATGCATTTCTGTTCCGAGTATAATCAACACCAAGAATATCCTTTGAGAGCTGATAAGCATACTGCATAGAGGTGTTCATTCTGTAGGTGTTGTAGCTGCAGATGCCTGGCGTGGCTGTGGAGCCCTGTTGGCAGCAGAGGACTGTGAATCTGGGCCAACTAGCACCAGGCTGGCGCTGCCTGATAACAGCCAAACACAAAAGGGGAAGCAATCAGGGGCAATGGGAGAAGCGTTCAACACCAACCTGGCAGCTAAAGGAATGCACAGCTTTCGCATGATACATTTAAAATAATGGCTCAAAGTGATGATACGACTGGGCCCCAGCTTGGATAGTATAACAGAGAAACACATACAGAAGTAGTGGTTGGCGGGAGCCTTGGAAACATTTAGTGTTTTGCTAGCCTGCTGGCTAATTAGCTAGCTAAGTATGTTCCGCCTAAGCAGACTTCTGGAGTAGAGACCAAGGCTAAACACAAAACTTTGAATTAGCTTTAACACATTTCTTCAACAGTGTGAAAGCCCCCAAAAGAGAGCTAAAAGAAGAGTGAGTACTGGACTTCTAGTTGTCAGGCCAAAAACACCGCACTGAATGAATGCTTACGTCGGTGCGTGCAAACACGTAAGCCAAAACAACTCCACCGTGTGTCGGTTAGCTTGTTCCTTCTGCACTGCAAGTAGCTAAGCAATGCAGCTAAAGTTAGTAATATCCTTCAATGTAAAATATAGCTGTAATTTTAGGATGTATGTGGTCGCCATATTACGTTAGCTTGTTTTTTTGGGGCTTTTCCGCCTTTAATTGATAGGACAGCTTGGTGAGAAAGGGGAGAGAGAGAAGACATGCAGGAAATCGTCACAGGTCGGACTCGAACCCTGGACCTCTGCATCGAGGCATAAGCCTCTCAGTATACGTGCGACTGCTCTACCCACTGAGCCAAGCCGGCCACACTATGTAAGCTTGTTTAAAGTGTGTCACAGTTTTGAGTTCATACAGTATGTTCTGAGATAAATAAAGTTTAGTATTAAAAGTCTGATATTCTAAAAATTCTTTTTTATTATAAAGCAGGTTGAGGTGCTATACTGAAAAAAGCTAAATCCACAGAGAAATGCACACAGCCCATATTTAGAAACTGTGCCTTTAGAAAGGGCAGAAGACCCGGAAACGCAGAGCAGACTGGGCTTTTTTGGGAGGGGGGCTTAAAGAGACAGGCACTAAAAGAAAGTGTTTTAGAGAGAGGGTCAAAACAGGTACATTCAGAAATACAGTATGAGAAAAATAATGTTTTTTGATCAGTAAAGCATGTAAACATGTTCTAGTAGAAATCCATAAAAAACGAGAATAAGCCTGAAAGTTAGCATAATATGGGTCCTAAGTATAACTTTCCCTTTGGTGTGTAGTGGAAATGAGTCTCTTAGCAAAGAGCCAGTTCCTCAAAAAATTGTACTTCATGCATATTATTTTAAAACACATCACCTCAAACTTCTTAAGACCATTTATTTGTTCTAAAATGAAATTTCTTCTGTGGTGAAATTAAACTTAATTTGGTGGCCAGTGATTCTGCAAAGAACAGAACACCTTTCTTATGAATACTTTCGACTCAAACAAAGAGAAAGCCAACATTGTGATTATGACATGCTTTTTAATTATTTGTGCAGTCCTCGTATCCCGGCTCATGTTTTAGTGGTTACACTCCTTCATGCTAGCGCTGTGCTGTCATCATCCCTTAATCCTGCGTGTGCACACACTGAAGATGCACGCAAGTCTGCCTCCAATTCTCAGCAGCATGCAAATGTAGAAACAATATCTTAAAAGGCAGATCTGTGTGTCACGCCATTCCACACTGACCACTAAGGGACATTTATCACAGTGCTGTACCTCCTCAGCCATACACTCTGTCTTGCTGTGCCACTTGTTTACCCTGGGCATTCTCCTCCCCGTCTTTAATCCCTGTGCTGTGTGGCAGCCACGGTAGCACTCTGTGTGGGAACAGACTGGAGCTGCATACAGTAGGCTCCCTGTACTGGCCAAACTTGTCTTGTGCACAGCTCAGTTTGAAGTCCCACAGAATTGTGGTACATGTGTAGGAAGACAAGGGTCAGAGTTGGAGATTTCAATCGCTTGTTTACCAACTGTTCCCTGCCAGATACAGTTAGGCCCCAGGAAAGGTCTACGGGGGTAGCTGAAATAATGGCTTGCCGTCACTCAAAAGCACCCGCGGGAGCAGCAGGAACGTTATTATGAAAGACAGTTATGACAGTCCAGGAAAAAGAAGCTCAGATTTCAACGAGCTTAATTTTCTGATACTTGGACAGGGAGCTTTCTCACAATGACTAATGGGCTTTCACTGCCAAGCCAAAGCACAGAAACTTTTCTGCACTGCCACCTAGACTGAAGTCTCTTTTAGAGGCTAAGTTAGGCCTCTAACCTGTCCTTAGGGAGAGGATAACTGTACCTACAGGATACGGTGATTTATTCTAAGCTGACAAACTCAATAAAGCCAAAGGTACAGACCCCCATGGGACCAGAATGAGCCATTACCAAACAACAGAAAGAAAATGGAAATCTCTTGTATTACAGAGGTCTGTAACATCACACCACTCAATCATTGTGACATTTGAGCGGGCCACAGACAGCGCGGGGACAGTGGATTTTACCTTTTTGTGGAAAAGGTTCCAAAAAGTGGTGTCTTTTTTTTTTTTTTTTTCAATTTGGGGATGCTATTCTTTGCTGGTTAGTGACTGAGCTTGTTCACAACTATACGCTGTGTAATAATAAAAAAAAAAATTGTATGTCAAACAGACCGCGCTCGACTTCACCACACCACAGACTGTATGAGTTGTAGCTGCTGCAGTAGTGGGCCAATCACACGTCACATTAAATCGAAGAACGCTTTCAGCAAGACCATACCAATAGTCTTTTTCCTAGATCTGGGTACAAAAAGGATCAAATGCAAGTATCGTTTAACTGGAGAACTGTCGATGCTGATTGGTTACTGGGTTATTTCCTATACTCGCCTTGTGTACCTTTAAAGATATACAAGGAGAGTATATAAAAGGCTCACCCTAGAGTTTGCATACAGGATTTTCAATCATGGAGCAGAGGCCTATTTAATGGTTTGCTTGCTGACACAAATTAATTTATATGCTGCTGGAGATTTTGAAAAAATCCAATCAGGGTTTCCTCGGTCGGGTCTTCAAAGTAACTAAAAGTACATTTTGACTCTGTGGCACACGTTAGAGAAAGTGAAACTTTCTCCAGCGTCAACTTTTTCTGCAAAGATTTCTTTTTTCCTTCCAAGCCCTTCTACTTCCACCTGAGGGATCACCTGCATTTCTGTTCCAGACACAGCCAAATGATCTGATCTTTTAATCTCCTTAAAAGGATTCCAGCAGGCAGTCTCCCATATAAATTACACTGAGCTGCTATTAGACAAGGATTTCTCCCGTCTTAAAAATAAAAACTACACGGCCTACAACATAGGACACGCTGTACAGCGCAGATGTGGCACACCACCGGCGTTCATTTTTAATCTAAACATCATGTTATTTAACCAGGGCTCCAGACTAACTTTTTGCCTTGGTTGCACTGGTGCGCCTAACTTTTTTTATTTAGGTGCGCCAGCACAAAATTTAGGTGCACCCAAATTTTTCCTTGCGTCGCCGTTAACGCTGAATGGCGATACACTATTTATATATATCTATATCTCTGTATTTTTTTACAAAGTGGGCTAAATGTTCAGTTTTAAGTCAAAGCCACTTTTCACAAACTCTTTCATTAAAAAATATTGTGATTAAAATAAAATGCAAAGAAAGGGTTTCCTTCCCAGTTTGAAAATATACAGCTGCAACACATGTAAATGAAAGCCTAGGAGATAGATAGAGATATATATATATATATATATATATATATATATATATATATATATATCTATCTATCTATCTATCTCTCTGAGGAAAGCTCCTTCACTTGTTTTCAACAACAATAACAGACAGACAGACAGAGAGAGAGGACGCCTGAATAGCTCAGTTGGTATATATAGAGGTTCTACTCCGACCTGCGGCCCTTTCCTCCATGTCATTCCCCCCTCTCTCTCCCCTTTCATGTCTTCAGCTTTCCTATCAAAATAAAGGCCTAAGTCGTTTAAACAAACAGACAGAAAGACAGGGAGACAGAGGGAGAGAGGGGGAGAGAGGGGGAGAGTGCGATGGACTGAAGCGTATGCTACTCACAGAGTGACGGCTGTCTCATTATGAATGGGTCCGGCACGGGTCGAATGTGCTTTGGCGGGTCAGCGGCGTTACACACGTCTTGTGAAGGCTCACTGCGCTGCATTTTTATGAACTATGATATTCTGGCCATGGGTCACATCTCTCGCCCAGGTCCAGCAGGCTCCGTCTCACACGCTATCACTCAACCAACTGAAGTTAGTTGCATTTAATAACTTCTAATGTGTTTTTCGCCGTGGCGGCCGCAATAACAGAGAGTTACCAGCGGAAACACTGGTACCAATACAGGTTTCCCTCTCATACTTAACAATGTACAGCTGTGTTAATAACAATTACAACTGTAGACAAATTTCAGCAGGGGGGGGGGGGCTGCGGGGAGGAGAGATCCAAACACAGGCACGGCTTTACAGAAGGAATGGGTCATGTAACGCAACATTAAACCGTATCGATAACAACGACATTGCTTCGTTCGTGGAGAGGCAGCGGATGCGAGGACGTTAGGTGCACCGGTGAGACCTAGGAACAATCTTAGTCGCACCCTTACAAATTTTGGTCGCATGTGAGGGGGACCCCGAAGCTCAACGCCAGGCCAATACAAAACGTCAAATAAACGTATAGTTAACCCTTATGTTGTCCTCCAGGTCCCGGTGACCCGAAGGACAACACAAGGGTTAAAATTCAGCTACACTGTTTTTCTTCTTCGGTACAAATGCCCAGCTGTTTGACGGAAGTGCCTGGTGTGATTATGATGTAGAACAAATATGTGCTATGATAAAAGGGAACAAACTGAACAGTTTACAGTTAACAGTTTACTGTACAGGTTTTGAATGTACCCTGCTGACTAATCAACACTATGGTGAGTCACTGCAGAAAGATATAGTGTGAAGCTGTTCCACCTGACGGCTACACACTGACACCAGTTTGGTGCGATATGTTACACTGTTAGCTCTCCAGAATTGGCTTTCCCTTTGCTGCATCTCTGATCCTCTACCACAGTTGCTCCAGGCCTCGGAGTGATGCTGCGTGTCTAACCAATCCACACTTCGCTTCTTCATTTCTACTTCCCTCTGCTTGGCGGTTTTTACGCTTCTATCAATAGTAGACAACATGCTTACCCTTGAATATTTCCACTAGCAGACCAGCAAAGCTGCGATCAAAGAACACTGTGTTCTGTCAGTGTGGTGCTCTGCAGAGTTCACTGATCAATGACCATTTATAAAATCTGTTTCAACATCTGGGCACTGAAGACAAGGAAATAATACTGCTCCTCCTCGGATGTCACAAACACGTAATCAGGCTTGAACCATAGGAAAGCACAATTGTGTTGAAACTAATTCTACTTTTCTTAACATCATCCAACAAAAGGGTATGAAATAGCACTTAAATACCGAGCCATCTAGTGTGCACTAGTCAGTCCCAAGAGGCCAATTTGTAATAGATTATATCCTGCTGAGCCAAGTGTACTCTCTGCTTCTTTTAAATAGTTTCATACTGCCATCTAGTGTCCATACCAGGAACAACAGCCCTTTCTTCACTAGTACTGTGTCCTAATTCTGTAGTGCAGTTTAGAATGGAAGAAATCAATCAGACCAAACAGGAAAATATTACAATCAGACATTAATCAGACTGCAACTTTAGAATGTTACTGTCAATTAAACTCTTTTTTTGCAGATGTGAGAAGGGCCCACATTTCCTTTGTGCAATGCATCGTAGTTTACATCAAAAGCACACAAATATCGACCTTTTTTTCAGCATACTTTGTCACTTAATGTGAAGTTGCTGTTAAAGGTTTAAGTCTGGCGTATCTCATATTTTTCTTACGGTCAACAAATCCATTAAAAAGACCCAAACCGAGGATGTGTCTCAAGGTACTTTCCTACTTCTCTCCGCTGTCTGCTGTGCCACTCAGCCCCAAGCCCATTTGTTCCTACTGAAGGTTTATATCTTTACAAAATGGGTGACACATATAGTTTCCTTTTTCCTAAAAACAGCTGGGCAACGTAGTCTTCAGCAAATGTTACTCAAACAGGACAAAAAAAGTACAGTTGTTGGGGACTATTTCCAGCTGCTCTAGTGAGCATTCACGGCAGCAGGATGGTGTGTGTGGGATTGAAAATAAACTCTGTGTGTGTGTGTGTGTGTGTGTGTTCATTGTAATGAAGTAACAGGTCATCCAGTGCAACAGTGTTTGTGGCTGACAGATGTGTCTCAAATAGTTGTTGGACAACAATGGAGCTCTGTGGCACAGTGGAAGAAGATATATCAGGCTTTGGATAAACAGGCAATACTTGTTAGGATCAATTCATTGTTGGTTCTTTTCTTTTCATTGGCGTTGTTGACAATAAGAAAAAATTAGAATATTACCAGCTTTGTCCTCGTCGGCTTGGCACACCCCACCCCACAGTATTCGTGACATATCTATTATAAAAAGGGGCATTGCGCTGAAACCAAGTGTAGTTCAAGGAACAATTTTAAAAAGCTGGTTAGAAGACGACATCAATTTGCATAAATCAGCCAATAAATACATGCTTTACATTCACATTTCAGGGCAGGATAAAATAAGCATGCACAAGTTTAAGGGTCATTAAACACATAAAAAGAGCTAATATTAAACCGCAAAAACAAAAGCATAAAGTTAGAAAAACTACAAGATGCAAGTAAGACTTTGTAGTGTGTCCTATGAACAGGTTAGTCTACTGTTAGTGTGACCTATCTCCACAGCGATGTGGAGTAAGCATGGCTACGCCATACATACTGTACATTCCAGGATCTGAAAAAAAAACACACTCTGGGTTGTTTGCATTTCTTTAAACCAATCAATCCCAATCGTCTTGGGTGGCGCTAAGCTCCGGACGCGAAAATAGTCTCGGGAAGGAACTTGTTTTGGTAGAACATTTGCACCCTTCAAAAGAAAACGCCACATACGATAAAAAATGAAGTCAACTGTTCACACACTGCAGTAAGGTGAGCTATTTAAGTTAGCTGGATACAAGGTTAAACGTAACTTGTTCTTACCAGTGTATCTCCGTGTGTATTTCGTTCATAGCAAACCCCCGCCAATCGGTCCCAAAATGTCCCAGTTAGATAGTAAATCCCGTAAACAATTTGCAAATCTTTACAATCATTCCCTGAAAGAACCGACGCAGGCCTGCCTTGTTGCACGATTCCAAATTTTCTTCAAAACCTGCCATTTTCAGCATGTAGCTTGCTAGCTCAAAGTTTGTTGTTGTCGTTTCCCGTATCAACCCGCAGAGAGCAGAAGATGCGGGGCGAAGCCTGACATCCGGCGCGTGATTTCAGGCTCTATCCTGGAAATGTACTTCCGTTGATCCAGACTAGTCTACTGTTAACCACTGATAACGTGTCTAAGTGAGTATGGAACACATGGGCTTTTGATTTCTTCCTCAGCTGTCATTTTTACATACATGAAAGCACAAACAGTACATGCACAAAAAATAAATAAATAAATAAATAATTAAAAAAAGCTGAGCCTTCATTTGTACTGAGGATGTGAAGGGTCAAATGCATTGGAAGCATCATAGCAGTGGCTCCAATGGACGGACTCTGTGAATCAAACATGGATGCAGCGAAACAGGACGACATGCGGGTGGAATGGGCTCATGCTTCATCCAGACATGCGGTAAATGGTGTTAAGTCATGAGGGAGAGCCACACTGGGTCATCATCATGCACAAGACACAGAGATGGAGAGGCAGATGAACTACAACTGATGTTTCATGGCAGACACATAAAGTTCTGTACATACCCAGAAAGAGCCTCTTAGGGATTCTGATCTCCTCGTCCTTACTGTCTGTTGCTACAGACAAAATAAATAAAGAGAACAAAAACAGGGAAAGAAAAAATAGCTTGGTTTTCTTCTCTCTTTTTTTTTTTTAATCAGCAAAGCTAGAGGTAAGCCGTGTTACGATAGGTTACTGAACTTGGGCATTACTTTGCAATACCGTGTGACGGTTGGTCAGACATTTCAGGTCATCACAAAACTACTGATAGTCTGATTCCCGGATTAGTTATATCACGGATTGCAGTGATATAACTAATCTGTCATCTGGCGTTGAAGACCACAACAAGGCAGCGGTGTTCCCACTGGCAGAGTTCGTTCAAGTATCATCGGCATCTTCGCACCCCCTGAAAACACGTTTTCTCATTTGGCTTCCAACTATGAGTGATTTGGTCCTACATAAAGACACAGGTTTCTGCCAAAGTTAGAACAGTTTTCGGTTATTTCAGATAGAGGGAATTTTTGTATTTCTGGTTTGTTTTTTTTCCTGTGCTCTTCTTAACAGAGATGGGAAGTTACCATTTATTTTTGTGCCGACTTTTTACTGTACTCCGTACATTTTTAAAAACACAAATATCGGTACTTTCTACTCCTTACATTTTACTAAATTAACTCGTTACTTTAGTTTCAAATAATTTCAGTGGAGTTACCGTTATTATTTTTCGAGTCATCAATACCGAATTCAATCTAATTGGATGGGAATATATACGTTGTTATAATATGCTGCAAATTGTGCCAACCGAAACACCACCAACTGCTGGCTTTCAAGAATTGACTATCAAATTTGAAAAAAAAACATAGAGGCAAAGGCATATTTTTGTTGTTATCAAAAGCTATTTGTTTCAGTAACTTTATTAAGTTCACGTTAATGGTCAGTTACATTTGTTCTCCTGCTAGCAATGGCGATGCCTTGGTTCGCTAGCATTTAGTTAAGTAACGTTAAGGTTAGCGATTTGAAAATCATCTAATACTAGCTGATAACAATATCTGCATGTACAGCTTTATATTAAAAACGAATTCAGTAACTTGATTTAGTGCAACAGTGCTGTAGTAACGTTACTCAAGGCCGTTCTTGTGTTCGAGACCACTTCAGTTAACTTTACTTGGTCTTTACTTTGGGCTAATGTTAACGTTAATGTCTCAAACCTCTCAGAAGTAGGTTAGAGGGCTCATGTTTGAATTCTCACAGAATCACAACTGAATTCAAATCTTGCTACTCAGTCAGAATCTTATTAACCCGGAGTCCCAGTCTCTGTCACAATAATCGTATATGTGATGTTTTAGGCCTATTGGCAGACATCCATTTAAAATGTCAGCATATAAAGAGCCTTTTTTCCATGTCCACTGAAGTTTCTCAGCTTGCACTCTAGTAACATCTGTGTGGTCCAGGTAGCTTAAACTGCTAATTAGCTTATAACGCTAGTCACCGGGCATGGGTAAAGTAAAAAGAAATCGCTATTTCTACACCACTAACAAGGCTCAAAATAGCACCACACTTCCACGGTAGCATAATGAGGGTCCCTACATGTAAACCGAAGCACTGAGAACTTTGGACGTGTACAGACAGTTTATTAAAAAGATAGTTTATAAAGACTGTACCAGTGCCCCGACGACAAGCGTTATAAGCTAATTAGCGGTTTGTGCTAAAACTGGTCACATTCGATTAGCATGAAAACATATCTCAGAGAACGGTCGACTCGGTATGTGTTATTAACCCCTAGGTTCATTTTGCCCGGAATTGTCCTTTAATTACCGAGCTTTAGAGTTGCTGGTGGGCAGATTTTCTTACATTCTGACAAAGCCGGACTAGCTGTTAACCCCTGCTTTCAGTGTTTATGCTAAGCTAAGCTAAGTGGCTGCTGGCTGTAGCCGTATATTTCCAGAGAGGGACAGTCTGGTTTGCACAAAATGCATACAACACAAATATATAAAAAAAAAAAAACCTCAAAGTAGTAAATCCACCAATCTGTGAAGTCTATCTAGAAGCTGTCTGGGAAATTAAATCTTTTAACGATGGACATTTAGCCTGACTTACACTGGTTGTCAAGATGGCTGACTGCTCTGCAGCTACAGGGTTCTCCTTTTTGATTGGAGACTACAAATATGTTAGTGCTTTCTGTACTACAGTTCTAGAGTTTATTTCATTTCCTCTGTATTTTATCATCTGACACTGAGCCTGCAGACATTAGCACTCATTGTCCCAGTGTCTTCCCCTCCCCTATCTTCAGACTGCCACAGGGACGGGAAGAACAGCTGAAGCATCCAATCCTGGAGCAGAAACAACAAGTGATACAGGCCTTGAAACACATGACCGAGAGAACCACAGAGGGCTGCTCCTTGTCCATTTTTTTGCAAAAGTGTGTACAACAAAATTTCAAAAAACAGATCCAATGTGTGTAAACATGTTGGGTATTGAATAACTTGATGAGGCTGTTAAGTAAGACAGTGTAGTTTTGACTTCTGTTTACAGGAACAGAGACATCTCAGTTTCTCTTAACTGTACTGCAAATGGCATTTTGGATTATTTCCCTTTGTTTCAATTGCTTCTTAAGGGAGGGCACATAACAGTCGGATAGATTTGGATGGCTAATATTGTTATAAAGTTGTAACTAAGTGCTAGAATCTAAAAATATCACGTACTTTTTCACAATAAATAAGGCATATATCAACTATTTTAAACAGGTAGATGTCTACTAATTGAATACTAGAAGAAAGAAATCTTTTTTTGCATTAAACAAAGTGATGCTTTCAAGCTTTTGGGCCACTAAAAACATTAAAAAGTACTGAGGTGCAGTATGAAGCCAGTGGTTCTTTCTTTTAGAGGGCTGATTTTTCAGAAATAGTTTTAAATCATCTCTTCACAAACACATCCTGCACATCACATCGTCGACAACAATCATCAGTGTAGCTAAAAGGCAACGTTCACATGTGTTGAAACAGGTTTAACTGGATTATTCAAACAGTACCATTTTAAGGAATGACCCTAGGGTCACTCACACTGGGAGGTAACGAGACTCACGCACAATCATTCACACATTCTTACACTCACTCACACGTGCACCACCTGCCTACACACATTCACACTTCGCTCCCTCTCAGATATTTTTATACTCTCACACACAATCCCACCTCACACGTTCTCTAACCCTCGCTCACATACACTCCCAAACACACACACACACGCTCTTTCATGTCCATAACAGCAGCACTTAATAAAAGCACACGCAGACCTTATCGCTCAGTAAACTAAGATAACTGTGTAACTCTGTATCTATAAAGAGGCCGTGCGGAGGGTTTCTGACCTATGAAGGAGCGTCTCTTTGTGTTGAGTTCAGTAGCCGTGCGGACGTCGGTGCACAGGCTCAGCATGATGAGCATGGTGACAATCATGATGATGCTCTGCCACAGCAGCAGTGTCTCGAAGTATCGGCCAAATCTGATGGGAGTAAAAATGACCAATTATGTAACATGTAATATGTAGCCGGCATGAAATACAGTGAAAGCTTTGCCACACATGCACGATTTTCTAGTTTTCATACAGAATCTGTGCTGCCGCAAAGACAGACTCAATAAAATGATGGTACTTAGTTGCAGCAGCTTGTAAAATGATTCCTTCAGGAAGATGTAGAGGAAATCAATTTGTTTACCCCTGCAAAACGTATCCCAGTATTTTCCCACTGTACTTTTTCTCCCTTTCAAATACACATACAGTACCTGCCACATTAGTTTAGTTGGCAAACAATAGTTTAGCGTAAACTACTCAGTAGTTTGGGGTTTTCAGAACCCTTGATGGTAAGGGACCAATGTGCCTTTGCGTAACCGGTTAGTACTCCAGTTTAACTCATTAAATAAAATACATTAAAGACCTTATATGGATCATTAGAAACCATGATTTAATTCAGCATACATGCAATCCACAAGCAGCTGCTATTCAGTTAACTTGTATAAGTAGCAACTTGTTCATCTGTTGTATCCATCGATACATTGGATTGAGCGGGTCGCAACAATGCAATGGCAGCTCGTGAGACGACCTCTTTTCAGCCGAATTTCAGAGAATAGCCCATTGATTCTTGAAGCATGCTAACTTTTTTTTTCTATAAAAAGGTAAATATGTTGGCTTATAGGCAGAAATGTATAGCCTACAATTAGCAGATTTTTTGAATGCTTTGTACAAAAGTGTATGGTGTGCGTGAACAGGCATTGGAGGCAGTGGTGTAGTCTACGTGATACGCAGGTATACGCAGTATACCCACTATGAAAGCTCCAGGATTTCCATATACCCACTTAAAAATGTCCAGTGACACACAACAACATACTTTCCATTATATTTTTGATATATTTTGAGTTGTCATCTGTGTTTTTCTTCTTCGCATAGACTAAATAAAAGGTATTTCCACTGGAAACTGGTGAATAAAAGTTATCTGAATGCGTCTTTGACGCTCAAAATCACCCTGGGGGAGGACAGTCAGACCCCCCCCCCACCCCCCCACCCCACTCTGATATGCCCCCCTTCCCCCTGGCCGAAGATTCTGACCCATATATATAGGCCAATATATGTATATACAGTACAGTATACCCACTACAATACATTAGACTACACCACTGATTGGAGGATGTGTTACCTAAAGAGTATCCGTAAGATGTTTGCCACCAGGAGGACCAGGCACACATATGTGGAGAAGCCCTCTGCATTCTGAGTCCGGCGGATGTCTCTGTATTGTGGGATGTAGGGCACCACCCCACCGAACACCATGGCCCCGGCAGCGACCCACGACACCAGGTTGTGAAACACGAACACAATCTGGTCAAACACCTCATCTTCCATGTTCAGTCGCTCACCTGTCCCACACCTGGACAACAAGTTGTGAAGTGATGTCCGCTGGCTTTCACGGGCTCAGTGGAGATTATTATGATGCGTGTATCCTCCTCTGGTTCCTTGTAGCGACTTTGACAGTGTAAAAAGAGTAACATCCGTGTTTCCTATGCATAACGTTGGTCCCTACACCGATTACACAGACAAAAAGACAGGCTACTGCCACGCCATCACAAGCCGAGCAGTGTATTATAAACAACGAGCCCGAGGGCTAACGCACAGTAGCTCCAGTAATATCTGAAAACGATAATCCAAACAGTGAGAACATTAATATATATTAGCTACAGTACCGACAGAACGACGCTCGCTAAAAACAGAGGTAGTTTGCAGTGGAGTAGACCTCTGTTATTCTGCTTAATAGGTCCCGATTCCCGTTTCTATAATTCAACACTTCTGTTGATGCTAGCTCGCCTGTTGAAAATGCTGCACTAAATTTAGAAGAATAAACTCCGAAGGTTCCTAAAATTGTCTAAAGCCCTTGATATTGTCAGGAAAACTGGAACTATTTTTTTGTTGCACAGGTTCCCTATGTTAATATTGTTTACTCACTGACTGTCCCATATGTGTGTTTCTGGTTTCTATCAATTAGTTGCTATTATATCGTCTTTGGTCTCGCCCACACTTCCTGAAACGTAACACGTCATGCGTTACGACAAAGATGTTAGACTCGATAAAGATAGTTCTCGCACTACCGTAGTCGTGTCAGTGGTTTTTAGACAAGAATGTGTGGATATGCACGGCTATTTATCAAGCTTTTCCTTTTGAAAGATAATTATTTCACAATTATTGAATATAAATAATGATATGATATAAATTAGCTAATCTATCAGCATCGCCTGAGTGCACCAACTCCACTGTTAGTTGCAGCAGACAATCAATTGTGGCCAATAAGTAGCTCTACCCCCTGCCCCTGGGGCCCCCATACTTAATCCTGCAGAGTAACATCCATTGCAGAATATAAAGTGAAGAATCTCACCATGCCTGTGTTTTGCCCTGTGTTTTCATCATGTTAAATATTTCATATAGCCATGGACTGTAAAAAAAAGCATATATATATATATATATATATGCATATATATATATATATATATATATTATTATATATAAAATAAGCATATTTTAGTAGACTAATTGCTTAGCACATCCCACCAGTAGGCTACACAGTTTAAATGCAACATATTCAGCAGGAGTGACTGTCACAGACACAAAATCCAGATTATACAGATTTATAAAGGTTTAATGAAAGTTATGTAACCCTCGCAGAAAGCCTTTCATCTCTCATCTGTCACTAATACCAGTTGAGAATGGGGTCTATGAGCCAAGATAATCTCTTAGCCTATATTAAAAACCAAAGCTCAGTGTGAGGAGAGGGAATTGTCCCTATTCCTCCACATCCCACAGAACACACCGTATAAACAGGATAAGCTAGTTTGCAAAGAGTTAATAAAAATGCTCTGTCAAAGTCGAGCTAGTCAAAGTAAGTCAGCATAAGAGTCTTGTGTTGTTGCAGAGGAAGAATCAAATAGGTAGCCTACAAACAATGTTATGTAGACTAGTTACTGCCGTGTCTTGTGACGTAGATGAGCAGCCCCATACTGAAGCCTGGACGGGCCAGGGAAGAGGGAAGTCGGCTTCGGGAGAGCTTGAGAGGAATGGAAGAAGAGGTGGAAGATTACAAGGCCGCTCTGAAGTTCACGCAGGAGGTAGTAGCATTGCTCACTGCATTGTTGGCGAGCCTTACCCAACAGCTGGAACAATTGCAGCAGCGTGAGAACATGTACCAGAAATGTATGAAAGTGTATGAGTAAACGGAAAACCAACTCACATTGGTGAGAGGGCAACCACTCAACGACAGGGGCCCTCTGCCATGCATAAAGTATCTGGGTTACCCACCAACATTAACAAAAC
Source organism: Sander vitreus (assembly GCF_031162955.1). Classification (NCBI taxonomy): domain Eukaryota; kingdom Metazoa; phylum Chordata; class Actinopteri; order Perciformes; family Percidae; genus Sander; species Sander vitreus. The sequence goes on along the minus strand of NC_135868.1, from coordinate 23,599,081 downwards.
AAACCTCCAAAGAAATTAGGGCTGCACCAACAATCGCAATTTCATTGGGAAAGTTTACCTCTAAAGTTAGTTTAGCCAAATGTTTATTTTTTCCAAAGTGCTACCATGCTGCTAACATGCATGTGTATTTCTCAGTACTGACACATATCCCACAGCCTGGTTGACACCAGACCCTTCTCAGTTGTAACTGAGTTGTAACTGAGAGTGGGTCTAATGGGAAGGTTCATTCACAGCTCATTTCCAAAGGGGCGTCACCAACGGACGCCGCTCAAATGCCTCTGGGCGCAATTGGATAGTCCTTCAACCAATCAGATCAACGATCCGGGTGACGTAGCAGCGACCGCGGCACCAACGGGTTCTCTTAATACAGCCATGGTTGCTGCACTTCGGTGGCCGTCATGTTGAATGTAAACAAAGAGCTGCTTAGGTTGTGATTGGTGTAAAGCCCGCCTCAACGGTTGTGATTGGTGCCTCGATTTGGAAAAATTGGGAATGGGTTTGAATGGGCTCTTGGCCAGACGGACTTGCAGAGCAAATCTCAAATTTGCCGGAAGTTCGTCAGGGTTTTCCCAGACTAATCCCAGGTTAAGGAGCCTTGGAACACCATGTAAACACATTTTTATTTACTACAAAAAAAGGAAAATGGTTTTCTGACCAAGAATCGTAATGTAGAGATGTATATGTATGTAGACTTTTCCAAACCATTTTTTTAAATTTTTTTTTTACCCTCAACGTGTAAGGAATACATTGGATGCATTCATACTGCTTCATACAATATTTTCTAAGCAGACTAGCATCATTTTTTGAGCGTTGCATTGGTAATTATACAGAAGGATTTTTTTTTTCTTCAAACTTTAAGCATGGTTGTTGTTCATTAAGTCATAACTAGTTCATGTTATCAAGAAAAACCCTATGATTTGGAAACATTTTCAGGGGCAATAGTAACATATATTATTTATTATTTAATTATATATAATTTGACATTTTGGGAAAACACTTATTCACTTATTCAGTTGGTTGCTGGTGAACCTCACACTGCTCCCGGCCAAGAAGTAGTCCTGCACATATCTATTAACTAGTTACTAGTCTATATCCTCGACATTCCACTTCCAGGATTGCTCCGTTGCCGACGGACATTTCGCCGGATTTCACTCATTTAGGCCGGATATCCATTGCCTTGGGCTTCCTTTGTGCTGGCATTTTAAATTCCGGATGATTTCTGAGGACTATGGTTAACTGCTCTTCAGATCTCTGCAGGGTAAATCCAGACAGCTAGCTAGACTATCTGTCCAATCTGAGTTTTCTGTTGCAAGACTAAAACAACTTTTAAACGTACACACGTTCCACCAAAACAAGTTCCTTCCCGAGGCTATTTTGGCAGTGCGGCTTTTCCCGGTGTTTAGCGCCTCCCATGAAGATTGTGATTGGTTTAAAGAAATGCCAATAAACCAGAGCACGTTTTTTTCTCCCATCCCGGAATGCTGTGTGGACTAGCCAGACCCTCCTCCGCAGCGCTGTGGAGGAAGGTCTGGCAATGCGAGACTATCCTACATAACCCCTTGGAAAACTAAAACTTGTTGTTTTAACACTTCGATTTTGTATGGAACAAACAATATATAATGTGTAAATTAGTGAGTTTTAAAGTTGCGGGGGGAGGGAGGGAGGGGGGGGAGATTTTGTTACCTTCTAACAGAGCCATGCAGGCTCGCTGTTTACCCTTACCCCATATTCAACACTTGCTGTTGATTCGGTCTATTCTATCGCATGGATGTATTATAGACTAACACTAATCCTTTGGTCTACCCCACACTTCCTGAAATGTCACGCGTTACGACAAAGATGTTCGACTCAAATAAAGATAGTTGTGTGTGTGTGTGTGTGTGTGTGCCCCCCCGTCCCCTGCCTGAGTTAATTCTGCAGGCAATACATATCGTAATGAAGAGTAACATCAATTGCAGAAGGGGCCTAATAGAAAGTGAAGAATCTCAACATAGCTCTCAGCAGAGCTTCATCTTCTTCATATTTTTCATGTAACCATGGACTGTAAAAATAAGCATGTAACATGGTTGGTTGTAGTAGACTAATTGCTTAGCACATCCCACCAGTACACGGTGTAAATGCAACATATTCAGCAGGAGTGACTGTCACTGACACAAAACTCAGATTATACAGATTTATAAAGGTTTAATGAAAGTTATGTAACCCTCGTGGCAGAAAGCCTTTCATCTCTCATCTGTCACTATACGATCCAGGATAATCTATTATATAAAAACCAAAGCTCAGTGTGAGGAGAGGGAATTGTTCCTACTCCTCCACATCCCACAGAACACAAAGTGAACAGGGTACACTAGTTTACAAAGAGTTAATAAAAATGCTCTGTCAAAGTCAAGCTAGTCTAAGTAAGTCCGCAGGAAATGGCAAATTCAGTCAAATGTACCTTCATATTAAAAGCGTATAACATGTCAACTGCGGGAAATGAGTCTTGTGGTGTTTCAGAGGTGTGGATGAATCAAATAGGTGCAAACCATTTTATGTAGTTACTGCTACATTTTGTTAAAACAAACTTCACATGTTGCAACGTAGACACGTTAAATTCCATAAAAACTTACCACAGTAAACAGATACAGACTTACATTTTAAATCCTACATAAAAACTGCCTTTTATGTTCGAGATCCCATTCATTTTCCTTTGGAAATTGTTAATAAATGACCACTGGTAGAATGTAGTTGAATGTAGTAAGTATATTCACTCCAGTACTGTACTTAAGTACAAATTTGAGGTATTTGTTCTTTCTACTTCTACTCCACAACATTTCAGAGAGAAATATTGTACTTTTTTACTCCACTACATTCATCTGACAACTTTAGTTACTTTACAAATTAAGATTTTTGCGCACAAAACACATGTAGTTTATGAAATACAATGTTTTATTATGAATTAAATTACCCAAAAATATAACGGCCTACAAGTCCAGCTGAAATAATTAGCAGATTAAACACTTAGTTGATTGACAGAACTGTTTGGATCGTTTCCAGTTTCTAAAATTAAAGGATTTTTCTGCATTGAGTACTTTTACCATTAATACTGTAAGTACATTTTCCTGATGATACTTACTCACTTTTACTTAAGAAACATTTCCAATGCAGGACTTCTACTTGTAACAGAGCATTTTTACAGTGTGATCTGAATACTTCTTCCACCACTGAGTATGACATGCTGCTATGTTGTCTGGCATGTTTGGTAATGGCTTTTGTCTGACAATTTGGCATATTTATTTTAATATTTAATCTCATCCTTGACTGACACTTAACTGCATGACTATATTTGTATTTCTTTATTCTCTTTGAGAGTTCACTGAAGAAGAAAATGTAGCAAATGCTTTTGTCAGGTGACCTTTATTTTGAAACGACCAAAACTCCAAGAGGAAGTTACATTGTTTTCACTTCCTTCGACTTATTTTTCCGCAAAGTTATGGGAGTTTGCTAACGTTTTTTGAGGTGAAACTGAGTGGGGATTTTTACAGGCGTTGTCACAACCCAGTTTAACCAACCAAACAACTATCTTCAGGTTGTACGACCGAGATTTAAATTTCCATCGCAAGATTAGTGTGTTGTTGAAGAAATGATGTCAAAAACAGACTGCAAAGCAGCTAAAGATATGACAGAGGCGGTGAGTTTGTCTTATGTGAGCTGTGTCTTGTTAATGCATTACTGGCACGCAAACATTATCATACAGATTTTTTTTCTGACGTTTTTCTTTGCCTTTAGATGGAGGAATCGATGCAGCGACTTCAGGGAAGATTCCAACTAATGTCTGAACAGCTGGAGTCCAAAAATATCCTTTTTCGTGACCTGTTCCTGCTGTAAACACAGCTGTTAACTTCACGGCATGCTTCTCTTTTTTTTTTTTTTTTGGCGTTTCCCGGTTTACCTCAGAAATGACGCAGCAGTCATTTTTGGAGGATCTTTGCTAAACAGTTAGCTTAAAAAACACCTGAGAATACTTCCAATAAGACGTGTCCCCCCCCCCCCTCTATAAGATATACAGGCTTAGGTGCAGTTTAGTGTCACATGTTATTTTCCAAAAACATGGTGAACTGAAAAGATGATGAGGGTCTTATTTGAGACAGGTTAGGGTTGGGGTAGGGTTAGGGGTAGGGTTAGGGTAGCACAGGTGGTTTAGCAGGTCATAATTAATTAAGGATATTGTATGGGGAATTTGTGACACTAAACTGCACGTATAGACGATAAGGGGGAATTTGTGACACTGAACTGCACGTATAGACGATAAGGGGGAATTTGTGACACTGAACTGCACGTATAGACGATAAGGGGGAATTTGTGACACTAAACTGCACGTATAGACGATAAGGGGGAATTTGTGACACTGAACTGCACGTATAGACGATAAGGGGGAATTTGTGACACTGAACTGCACGTATAGACGATAAGGGGGAATTTGTGACACTAAACTGCACGTATAGACGATAAGGGGGAATTTGTGACACTAAACTGCACGTATAGACGATAAGGGGAATTTGTGACACTAAACTGCACGTATAGACGATAAGGGGGAATTTGTGACACTGAACTGCACGTATAGACGATAAGGGGGAATTTGTGACACTAAACTGCACGTATAGCCGTTAAGGGGGAATTTGTGACACTGAACTGCACGTATAGACGTTAAGGGGGAATTTGTGACCCTAAACTGCACGTATAGACGATAAGGGGGAATTTGTGACACTAAACTGCACGTATAGCCGATAAGGGGGAATTTGTGACACTGAACTGCACGTATAGACGATAAGGGGGAATTTGTGACACTGAACTGCACGTATAGACGATAAGGGGGAATTTGTGACCCTAAACTGCACGTATAGACGTTAAGGGGGAATTTGTGACACTAAACTGCACGTATAGACGATAAGGGGGAATTTGTGACACTAAACTGCACGTATACCAGATATACATTTGTCAAATGTAACTTAAAATTTGAATGAAAATAAATAGTGTGCGGCAAAGCTGAACACATTTTCAGTTTTTAGCCTTGTAGCCCAGTCCCATTCCTCTTTAATTAGACCCTCCTTTAATTAGATGTTGTTTACAGTATACAGTCCCACTTGCAAGTGGGACAAAAAAATAAAAAATAAAATGATGAGGAATACACGTCGCTGTAAATCATTAACCCTTGTGTTGTCCTCCCGGGTCAAAACTAAAAATGAACACTTTTTAATGCTTGTTTGTTTTCCAACACTTTTGCCGCTTTGTTCCCCACTACCACCAGTATGTACATATGGTATGGTACTTCCACCAACTTATTACCACTAGTTTTACAATTATTTTTTTTGAAATTTGTGGTCAATAAACCTCATTCATATGAAATCAGAAAAACAAAAAGACAAAATTAGAAATTGTTTTGAAAAATAGTTAAGATCAAAGGCAAGGTTATCTAACTGGATAACATGTACAGTTGCTGGCAGAGTTTTCCTTCACTTTACCACTAGAGGAGATGGGAACCCGCATTGACGGCCTTGAAAAGAACGTGTCTGAGCTCATGACACAGGCTGGTATGGAGGAGCAGGCCATTTCCAAGTGACCACAGGCCTGCAGTCATCTGCCCGTCAAAAACTGAGGGGTTCCTTTTGCTTTACCAATAGTGATGTCATTTTAGTGGTGACTACAAAGTTCCTCACATTCGTCAAACATTTTGAAATGGGACTTATAACTTGACTAATCAGTTTGCCTCTAATTTTGAGATTGGCCAAATGTATGCGTTTTCCAAGGTGCTACCATGCTGCTAACAAATCCATGTGTATTTCTCAGTACTAACACTAATTCCAGGTGAAAGAGCCTTGGAACAGCATGTCAACAACACATTAGCACTACAAAAAAAAGAAAATATTTTTCGGTCCAAGAAGCATAAGGGTGCCATGTAAAGATGTATACAATGTAGAATTTTTGAACCTTTTTTTTTTTTTTTTTTATTTGTACCCTCACGGTGTAAGGAATAGATGGGATGCATTCACACTACCTCATACAATATTTTAAAACACTTTTTTTTAATATCTTGAAACCTGCATTGTATACATGCTGTAGTGTTCTGCACTTTTACTGGCATATTGCCACTTTTCACCACCCCCAACTGTAAATATGTGTGTGCATATGTGCAGATTATGTGGACGTATTTCCCTTAGGCAAACAATGCAGGGACCTGCTTGGCAGAACAGTGTTGCTCTACAGTGCCTTCGGCGGTCAAACACTCAACAGGCTACACTTAAAGGGTAACTACCCTTCAACCTGGACCCTATTTTACTATGTTTTTGTGTATAAGTGACTGATGGGAACAACAATCTTTGATATTTGTCCAGTATTAAGCAAGATTGCTGCAGTCGGCAGCAGAGAAACAAGCTACAATGTAAGTCAACAGGGCGATTGTCCATCTTGTATTTACCTTCACAAAAGTGCTCGTTTTGCCGCTGACAGGCTCAGATTAATATTCTAAATGTTTGACAACTTTATGGAAAGGATTTCTAAGGAGGTCGTCCTTTCTGTTAAAGAGTAAGATCCTTTTTTTAAACATAAAAACATCCGTGAAATTGCGTTGGCTAAACCCACCAGACTCCATGTAAATAAACTAAAAATAAGAAATTTTAGCGTCGTAAAATACACTTCATTCAAAGTCGACAGAAACAAAATAAAACAATCAAAAGCCGTTTTGGTTTGTCTTTCCACTTTTCCAACCATCAACACACGGTTTACTGATTTTACATGTGAAAATATGTTGGCTCTATACACGCTAAAAGTATTGCTTTTTTAAATGGAGTCTGGTGGGTTTAGCGTTAGCGACTTCAGAGCTGTTTCTGGTCAAACAGAACGGTCTCAAAGAGGTTTTAAAGGTCTATCCTTGAAGGGATCCTTTCCATAAAGTTGTCAGACACTTAGAATATTAATCTGAGCCTGTCAGTGGCAAAACGAGCACTTTTGTGAAGGTAAATACAAGCTGGACAATCGCCCTGTTGACTTACATTGTAGCTTGTTTCGCGCAGCGATCTCGCTTAATACTGGACCAATTTCAAAGGCTGTTGTTCCTATCAGTCACTTAGACACAAAAACATAGGAAAATAGGGTCCAGGTTGAAAACAATGGTAGTTACCCTTTAAACACAGAGGAAAGAAAATAATAAAGTCTTAACACCAAAGAAAATGTACAGCATGTTACGTGAGCAGGCATTCAAGCTGTTGACAGCAAAGCCAAGGAGACAGTCAAGCTGAACTGGTACTTTGACTGTACTCTGGCGTCCGTACACACACTTAACATGTCATTTTAACAAGGGTTATCTTCATTTTTATTTTTTTAATCAAAATAAGTGTGTATAGCTTTAGTCCTCGTTTACACAGCAAATAGTTTCTACCATGTCTTTTAAATTGTAACCTAAGCTCTGTCGGTAGGTTGTCTATATCCTGAATAAGTCACTTAATGTGCACACAGTGGCATCTAAAATTAGACATGACGTTATTGGTAGAAAATCTAGTTTTGAAAGAATTAGTAACCTATATGAAAAAAACACCAACGTCATTTGAATGCTTTAAATAACTGACTAAATGTAGTAATTTATTTGTTCATAGAAATACAGCTCACCATATCGTTTTGGATCATTTGCAGTACACTAATGTCACACTATATCAGGTTAAAAATGTCATGTAAAGTGAGATATTCAGTAGCTTTAAAACTGTACGGTGGAAGTGGTGACTACTACCCGTACAGTAGGTTGACATGCTGCTAATAGAGGATTTGCAAACTGAAGGATTCTTTTAAAGTGCTCATATTGTGCTCATTTTCAGGTTCATAATTAAAAGGTTATATCAGAATAGGTTTACATGGTTTAATTTTCAAAAAAACATATTTTTGTTGTACTGCACATTGCTGCAGCTCCTCTTTCCACCCTGTGTGTTGAGCTCTCTGTTTTAGCTACAGAGTGAGACATCTCACTATTGTTCCATCTTTGTTGGGAGTCGCACACGCGCAGTAGCTAAGTAAGGACTACTAGCCAGTCAGAAGCAGAGTATGAGGGCGTGCCACGCTAGCAGCTAGATAGAGCAATATAACGTGTGTTACAAAGTGACGCACGTTCTCTGAAGTAAAGGCTGGACTACAACAGAGCTGTTTGGAGCAGTTTGTGAACAGTGTTTTCTGTTGGAGATGGTGAGTCCCTTTGGGGGTGGACATTTGGCTTTTTCACTTTGTAAACCTATAACATGCTCAAAAAAGATATAGAACACAATAAAGGAAAGGGAAAAAGCCAAAAAGCATAATATGAGCACTTTAAATTGTTTAATTGTTGACTTTAACTTATCTTTATTTCTGGGTGAATATACTGTTTATCACATCTATGCAATTTATTCCTGAGCATAATACTATATCATGTAATGTACGTGCCATGTGTCTTCCTCTGCTCTACCTGTGTGTAACCACCACTGTTTAATGCACTTACATATAAGCCATTAGATAAACTTAGTGGTTAGTAGATACTATAGTTCTGTGGCTGTTAATCACTGTGTGCACCAAAGTTCACATGCAACAGCCATGTTTTTTTTTTTTTTTTTAAAACCTTAAGTACCTTTTGAAAAAAAAAAAGAAAAGTGTATTCATTTAGTTCATTTATTTGTTATTTGCATGTCACGTAGTGACAAAGTCGTATCTACTGTATGTCTCCCACAATGCATGTGTTGATACTTTACCCTACTGGTGCATTATGAACAATGTTTTTCTTTTCTTTTCATTTTTGTCTTTGTCACTAAAGAGTCATATCAGTTGATCACATCACATTAGCGTCATATACCAAAGACCCTTAGGACCCATTTTAAAGTCTAACATAAGTTAGAGATAGATAGATTGGAACACCAGAGCTAAATACCTGTTTTCCATCGCTCAGATGTTCTACCTCTAACAAACAATACTTCAATTGTTTAAATGTCTTTTGAATTCCTCTTACAAATGACAAATGAGAAGAGGTTTTGTTTTTAGAGCAGCCTAAAAAAGAGTTAAAATAAAGCTTTAATTGGACATTTTAAAAGCCTTTAATTTCATCTGATTCACATACAACAGCTTCTCACCTTTCCATTGATGCCCAACATGTCCATATGTACTGTGGAATTATGGAGAAAATCCACCTCAAAAATCCAAATTTTGACAATTCTATTGCAACAATTGCTGACTTTGCACTTCCCCCAAATGGCCAAATATGGTTTCCCGTTGAATTTGTCAACTGATTCACATACTACAACTCCTCACCTTTCTAAGGATGCCCACCATGTCCATATCTACTCTGGAAGATGGAGAGAAAATCCACCTCAAAAATCAAGATTGTGACAATGCTATTACTAAAGTTCCTGACTTTGCACTGCCCCCCAAATGGCCAAATATGGTTTCCCGTTGAATTTGTCACCTGATTCACATACTATAGCTCCTCCCCATTCTAAGGATGCCCAACATGTCCATATGTACTGTGGAATTATGGAGCAAATCCAGCTAAAAAAATCAACATTTTGACAATTATATTGCAACAATTGCTGACTTTCCACTGCCCCCCAAATGGCCAAATATGGTTTCCCGTTGAATTTGTCACCTGATTCACATACTACAGCTCCTCACCTTTCTAGGGATGCCCACCATGTCCATATCTACTCCGAGACTATGGAGAAAATCCATCTCAAAAATCAACATTTTGACAATTATATTGCAACAATTGCTGACTTTGCACTGCCCCCCAAATGACCAAATATGGTTTCACTTTGAATTTGTCACCTGATTCACATACTACAGCTCCTCACCTTTCTAGGGATGCCCACCATGTCCATATCTACAGTGGTATTATGAATAAAAGTCAGACAAGCCAGCTTATACAAATCCCGATTTTCGAAAATTCTGTTGTTAAACGTCCTGACTTTGCACTGCCCCCAAACAGCCAAATGTGGGTTCCCGTTGAATTTGAAACCTGATTCACATACTGCAGCTCCTCACCTTTCTAGGGATGCCCAACATGTCCACATATACAGTGGAATTATGGATAAGAGCCAGACAAGCCAGCTGCCTCACGTGGTTCAGTAACTACTTTTCTGATAGGGTCCAGTGCGTTAAATCTGAGGGCCTGTTGTCTGGACCTATGGTCGTCTCTACGGGGATGCCACAAGGCTCGATTCTCAGGCCGACTCTTTTCTCTCTCTACATCAATGACGTGGCTCTTGCTGCAGGGCCCTCAAATATCCACCTCTACGCAGACTACACCATCCTGTACACATCCGGCCCCTCATTAGATCATGTGCTATCAAACCTCCAAGGGAGCTTCAATGCTATTCAGCACTCCTTCCGAAACTTCCAATTACTTCTAACCTCTCTAGGTTCACTGTACCGTGGACAGCACACTTTGTCACTGTGGCGTCGCTGTAACCTTCACTCATAAACATTTTTATAACTTTAAAACATTAAATCTTCAAAATATACAACCATGCAACACAAAAACTGAAAGCTTAGCCTCTCATGATTGAATTAAGCCCACACACAAAGCATGAGATGATTTATAGAAGTTATACAACTGTTATAAAGTTAAAGAAAATAAAGCAATATAGACGAAAACTGCGCAGCTGGTGTCTAGAGTCGAGAGTGCATCCATACCTTTTTTTCTTCTCTCTTTAGCCACAGCGGGGATATTTTGCCCAAAACTTATTTTTTTTGATAAATCCCCAAGAGTCCACGGAAATGGAATATCTAAGCCATTATATTCAAAACAAGCTGTTCGCCTCACAATCTTGAAGTTTCTGGCCGAATCACAACGGAAAAACGCTGAACATGTTTTTCATTTCCGCACTTCCCGACATTTGTGGATGCTCGATGTGGGCGTCACTGTATTCTCTAAGGTCTAAGGTTTCCATAGATACCTTGTTTGAGCCAATACGTTCAGTTTAGCTTTTGATAGCCCTATGGGAAACCGATGATCCCTCTGACGTGACGTCAGGCCCACGTGCGGCTGATCGACATATGCTCGGACAAGTTTGACTCCCATGTTACGAGACCCTAATATCCTTATAGCCAATGAGCAGACGAGTCAATAGACACCAAACTTGACACTGACATTTTAACCCTGTGATGGCTGTAGCTGTGTCAAAGCAAAAACAGGGCCTCCTATAAGCATATCACACCCTGTGCAATTTATAATTACTTATTTCTACATATTTATGTAAATAGTTTATGTGTGCTTGATGTGGGTGTGTTTTTGTATTTGAGAATTGTTTTATTTTGTATTTTATTAGCTTTTTTCTTTGCACTTTTCAAATTGAAATAAGAAAAACGGACAGACATATCTGTAGAAAAACATTCATGGCTAGACAGTTCCCTCACCTTCCAGCAACACATAATCCACCTTCAATCTAAAGTTAAGTCCAGGATCGGTTTTCTGTTCCGCAACAGGGCCTCCTTCACTCACTCAATTTGACCAAATCTCGATTTCAGTGATGGTATTTACAGAACTGCCTCAAACTCTCTCCTAAAAACACTGGATTTTCTCAATCACAGTGCCATACGTTTTGTGACCAGAGCCCCTCTTAACACCCACCACTTCAACCTCTATACATTAGTTGGCTGGCCTTCGCTACACACTCGACTCCTAACTCACTGGTACCAACTCATTTACAAGTCTGTGCTAGGCAAAGTCCCGCCGTACCTAAGCTCACTGGTCACAATAGCCCTACCCACCCACAACCTCCGCTCAAGCAGTTACATCTCCTTGGTCACCCCAACAGCGCACACCTCCTTCGGCCGCCACTCCTTCCAGTTCTCAGCTGCAAATGACTGGAATGAGCTACAAAAAACCCTTGAAACTCAAAACCCTTATCCCACTAACTACCTTTAAAGCACGTCTGACCAAGCTCCTGTCCAATCACTGCATGTGCTAATTGTTCATCATTCATGTTTATTTTTATACACCCTATCCCATTTTCTCCGACAAGCCCCATTGTACATCTGCGCACTTCTGTTTACGCGCTTTTGCACCTTGCTCATATCTGTTTACGCGCTTTTGCACCTTGCACCTGCCCTGGCATGCAAAACTGTATTTCTCCACACCACTGTTGCAACACCTTGTTGTCATACTTCGCTATTCAGACCACAACCTGCACTAACTATGTATTGACTCTTTACTACTTCTCAGCATTTAAATATTTCTGTCTATTCATGTATATTGTGCTACGATTGTTCAACATCACTATCTAGTCCACACTTTGCACATACTGTACATTGACTCTTTACTTCATCTCAGCATTTAATATTCATATAAACTGTCTTTTCATGTATACTGTGTTATTCATGTTTCTACCTCACCACCTAGACAAATATTTGCACTAACTGTATATTGACTCTTTACTATATTTAGCATTTTGACAGACTGTTCATGTTTACTGTGTTATTACTGATCCACATCACTAACTAGATTACATATTGCACTAACTGTATATTGACTTCACTACTTCTCAGCATTCATATAGACTATATATACTGCGTTATAACTGATCACTGGGTCCACAACACTATCTTGACCACAATTTACATTACACTAACTGTATTCTGACTCTTTACTACTCCTCACCAATGTTATATATTCTCTATTTCATGTGTATTATGTCATCACCATACCACTTTCGCATATCCATCGACTTACTTACACCTCACTTTGCGCCGGCTTGAACTGCCTACTTAATCTGTACCTTTATAGCCTATTGTATTCTGTTTTCTTGTACTATGTTGAATGTGAAACTATATGTTGTCTTGTACGCTTATGCTTTTCTTAGCCAGGCAGCCGTTGCAAATGAGAACCTGTTCTCAACAGCCTACCTGGTTAAATAAAGGTTAAATTGAAAAAAATAAAACATTCAAAAGTAGTTTTAGTCGTGCAACAGAAAACTCAGATTGGACAGATAGTCTAGCTAGCTGTCTGGATTTACCCTGCAGAGATCTGAGGAGCAGTTAACCATAGTCCTCAGAAATCCACCGGAATTTAGAACGCCAACACAAAGAAAGAGGAAGGGGACGGACATCCGGCCAAAAAGAGGGACATTCGGCGGAATTTCCAGTGGCACTGGAGAAATCCCGGAAATGGAACATCGTGGATTTAGACTAAGTATCACTACACGTTTGTGTTATTGTGTGCCTTTCTTTAGTGTTAGCAAAATAAATAGCCTTTGCTAGCTGCTAGTGTAGGCTAACTTAATCTGCGCTCCTTTCTATAGCAACCGCCCCCGTATCTGTGCAGGAGGGACTACTTTATTTAGCATTTTCATCATTTATTGCCATACATAAGCCCAACTTTACTTTTATCTTGCTCCACTTCTCAAAAAGGCCATGGTCAGCATCCATTTTAGGAGATCTGGGTCTTGCTCAAGGACACTTTAGCAGGAAGGACATTTTTGTGGAGAAAAGACAAATTCACTGATGACCTCCATTGTGTTCGTGTAGCTGCTGATATTAATCTGTATCCCCCTCTAGTGGTCGAATGTGCTCATCACAGTAAGTCTGCGTGTCGCTGACCATGGTACTGAATTGTCTTTGCTCAGCTTCTACCTGTATATTTTAAATATACATGTGTAAATAAGAATTACCTAAACAGTAGTTTTACTCTATTTAATATAGTATCCTTAACAAAAGAAAAACTTTTGTACTTTTAGTCTGGAACTGTTTTTGATGATTTGGGGTTGGGCTCCCTAGTTCCAGTTAAAGGACATCTTAAAGCTACAGCATACAATGATTTTTTAGAAAATAGTGTATTGTTTGTGGCAACAGTTTATGGAAGGCCCTTTGCTGTTTCAATGTGACCCTGTGCACGAAGCCAGTTCCATAAAGAAATGGTTTTCCCAGTTTGGGTTGGAAGAACTTTACTGGCCTGCACAGCGCTCGACCCAATCCAACACCATTGGGACAAACTGGTTCAAGACTGGTTCAAAGCAGCGCCTCGCCCCCATCTGGGATCATCAGACTACATTGCTGTCATGCTAATACCAACATATAAGCCTCTGCTTACCAGAACCAAACCCTCCACAAAACAGTTGAGGGTCTGGCCGCAGGGAGCCATAATGGCATTACAGGGCTGCTTTGAAAGTACAGACTGGTCAGTGTTTAAAGAGGTGGCTACTAACAGTCAGGGCACAGACATCAATACGTATGCTGATGCTGTATCCAGTTACATCTATAAATGCATGGAGGATGTCTGTGTCACTAAAAACATCACAGTCGGAGCAAATGAGAAACCATGGATGACAGCTGAGGTGCTATCCCTGTTGAAAGAAAGAAACCCCTGCTTTTAAATCTGGTGATGAGGTTGCCCTTAGGTCTGCTCTTGCAAATCTAAACAAAGCCATCAGAGTGACAAAAAGAGCCCATGGTAAAAAAAAAATTCAAGATCATTTCAGGGACCACAGAGACACTAGGAGACTATGGCAGGGATTTCCGTCTGCCACAGACTATAAACCTACTCCCCTGTCCTGTAATGACAGGGGAGTACACTGATTTTCCTGAATGATCTCAATAACTACTTTGGCTGGTTTGATGCACTGAACAACACACCAGCAGTGAAGGCCACCGCCCACCATGATAAACAGGTGCTAAGCCTTGGCCCGGAAGAGCTCCTTAAAACCCTGAGGAAAATTAACCCCAGAAAAGCTGCATGTCTGGACAGAATACCGGGCCAAGTGTTAAAGCAGTGTGCAGAACAACTCACACAGGTCCTTACAGACATTTTTAACACCTCTTTGTGTCAGTCTGTTGTGCCATCCTGCTATAAAACCTCAGCCATCATCCCTGTGCCAAAAAAATCTTCCATTACCTGCTTAAATGACTACCGCCCAATAGCATTAACACCTCTAATAATGAAGTGTTTTGAAAGACTGGTCAAAGAACACATTACCTCCATCTTGCCCTCATCCTTTGACCCGCGTCAATTTGCATACCGCTCAAATCGCTCAACTGAGGATGCAATAGCCACTGCACTACATCTGAGCCTGGAACACCTGGAGGGAAGGGTCCGAATGCTGTTCATTGATTTCAGTTTGGCGTTTAACACTATAATCTCCCAGCATCTGGTTAACAAACTGGGCCCCCTGGGGATGAATACACCCCTTCAGAACTGGATTCTTGATTTCCTGACTAACAGGCCTCAGGTTGTACATGTGGGGGCTAACTCTTTATCTACCACCTCATTGAGCACCAGCTCACCCCAGGGGTGCGTCTTGAGCCCTCTGCTATACACCCTTATGACCCATGACTGCTGTGCAAAATTTGACACCAATCACATTATTAAATATGCTGATGACACAACAGTGGTGGGTCTCATCCAGGGCAGTGATGAGGGCAATTATAGGGAGGAGGTGAAACTCTTCACAGAATGGTGCCAAAACAACAACTTGATCCTGAATGTTGAGAAAACCAAAGAGTTTGGTGATCGATTTCAGGAGGAATCGGCCTACGCGCGTACCGGTCCACATTAACAGCGCTGCGGTGGAGACTGTGGAGCACATGAAGTTTCTAGGGGTTCATATGTCTGACCGCCTGACCTGGTCCCTGCATATCTCCTCCATCAAAAAAGCCAACCAATGCCTACACTTCTTAAGGAGTCTCCTTAAGAAGTGCAGGCATTGGTTGGCTTTGGTTGGGTTGAAATGGGCCTTTTTCAGTCTGAAAAAGGCCCATTTCAACCCAACAGTCCTCACCACGAGATCACGCATGACAGCATGAGAGCAGCAGCGCCTCAGAGAAAAGGGCCCTGAGGAGGGGGTTGAGGTCAGCTGAGAGGACCATTGGGATAACGCTGCCGCCTATTGAGAACCTGGCCAAACAACGCAGCCTTTCAAGGGCAAAAGAAATCTTCAAGGACTCTACACACCCCTGCCACAGTTTGTTCTCTCTCCTGCCCTCAGGCAGGCGGTATTGGAGCCTAAGGAGTAGGTCTGTGTGGTTCCGCGACTGCAATAAGACTGTTGAACAGCACCACACTGTAAACTGCGACAATGTGGAACATACAGTATGTGTGCATATGATATATGTATATGTATGGGTATGTGTGGAATAATGTGTATACACGTGTATTTCTACATCTCTCATATTTTTTTAAAATGCTAGCTATCTTATTTATATATCATATTTTTAGTACACCATATTTATTTATAATTGCATTCCTCTAGCTGCTGATGGGGTTTTGTATATGTATAAATATGTTAAGTTCAGGTGTCCACATACTTTTGGTCATATGATGTACATGTCATGAAGTGATGGTGGTTGTTGATGCATTTGCTGCGTTTGTGCTGTAGATGGCAGTATGTATTAATCTTGGCACCGCTGCTCTTTTATCATGTTGAAGACAGATATAACAAATGAAATGAACAAATGAATCAAAGGCACATTGTCATACATTATGTGCAAGAGAATACAGTTCATACATGCTTGGATATGTGTGTATGTTTGTGTGTGTGTGTGTGTGTGTGTGTGTGTGTGTGTGTGTGTGTGTGTCTGTGTATAAAGAGGTGGGTACTTGTGTGCATGTGTGAGTGTACTTCAAATACCGAGTAGCCTCGCTGTCGTGCTCGGTGAAGCCAAAGAGCAAGTACGCTGCTGACCGTGTTGCCATGACACTTGTCAGCTTGTGTGTGTGTTTACCAATGCATGTGGTAATGTGAACTTGGAAGACTGCCAAGACAGGGGAGAGAAGAGAGTGGGGGAAAAAAAAAAGTGTGTTAAGCTGATGCATCCTGCTCCATGCACAGTGTGAGCGGCGGAGACACTTTAAACGTCACATCGGTTCTTCTCCCCCGAAGGTGGAGTGCTGAGTGGGTGTGTGAAGAGCTGTGGCCGGCTGCGAGGGGAGGCTGAGAGGTTCAACCCTGTGGCCCTTCGCTGGGTGCTCTCCACTGGGAGGGACGGGCTCTAATGGCTGTCTGCATGGTTAGCATTCGACAGTGGATCGGGTGAAGCACTTCGGAGAGTGTGTATGAGTGTGTTTGTGTATGAGTGTGTGTGATTGCATGTGGGTGTGTACACTTGTACGCCCTATTTCACCCTCTCCCTAATGCTATTGCAAAGTAAATGTCAATAGTTTAAAGTGGCTTTCTCTCTTCTCTCATTATTCACAGATCCTTGCACATCTATCTATCTATCTATCTATCTATCTATCTATCTATCTATCTATCTATCTATCTATCTATCTATCTATCTATCTATCTATCTATCTATCTATCTATAGCAGCTACAAATGTGTGTCCGATTGGCTTTCAGATTTCCCCGATTGGTGACTGGTTTCCCTCTTGGTGTAAAAACACAGATTCACATATTGGAGCAGGATATGTGTCAGCTCTGTCAGGAGCGAGCCAGAAAAATAGAGATTTGAAATGTGTTCACGTACACTCTCGGCCTCTACTTTATCCTGCTACAGTTCTCACTTTTCCTTCCTGTATTTATCTTGCTCTCAGCTCACACCCGAGCATATTTACTCTCTCTCCACACTTTTTTGGCCCAGTATTCGCCTCCAATTTCCTCTTGCCATTAAATAATCTTCAGAGCATCAGTGACCTGATGGGGGAAAGTGCTCTGCACAGAGGCGCTTCTATGTGCATGTGCATGGAGGACAGTGGTGGAGTAAAAGTACAAATAACCAGAGATATATTTACTTTAGTAAAAGTAAAAGTACAACAATGAAAACCCTACTTAAGTAAAAGTAAAAAGTACCTGATTTTAAATGTACTTTAAGTATTAAAAGTAAAAGTAATTGCATAACGATTTATTCTCTTAATGTCTATATTCTAATAATTAAAAAAAAAACGGTATGGGCTGTGGCATTTTAATTAAGTTAGTTTTAGGTTCATTTAATTGTGCTTGCCATCTGTGGCTCAGTTTACATTCTGACTTACAATTCTGGTTATCTATCAGGGTGATCTGCATGAAGCTCGACTTTGCATTATTTCCCACGGGACAGTGAATGCTGCACACACTTATTTAGCAAGAACACACGGGCTTGGACAACAAGTACGTGGCTTCACAGCTGAGGACGACCGGGAGTGTTTTTAGGATAGATATACGGGTTGTATATTAACCCTATGTGAACGGATGCTTCAGATATGACCAAGGAGACAGGGGCGGACCTAGAAAAATATTTATGGGGTGGCGAGGGGGGCAGGAATTTTTGAGGGGTGGCAACATATGGCAGACGTATATATATACACTGAATTTTATTACAGTTTGATGAGACATAGTATGTACACACTACAAAAGGGCACAGGCTGCCATTTACAAACTCATACAGACAAACTTAATCTCAATCAATGAATATCTTGGTCCCCGGCGGCCGCCTCCCGGCGTCCGCGCGCGTCCCCAGCTGTCCCCAGCGGCCGCCTCCTGGCATATGGGGCGTCCTTTCCCTGTAGGGTATTTCATGCTGGCCACCACGTAAAAACCGAGAAAAACGTCCCCGTGAACACGTTATCAATAGATTAAAAATAACGTGACATTTACACGAACTGCCGTGAGACTGGGTTGAACTTAGTATATATGCAGCAACAATTACCATACCATGTGGACCAGCTCGACTGGAGATCGCTGGTGATGGCCCAGGCACTCTCTTTTCCCTTTCACTGTCTGAGCCCTGCACGTTATCTTGTCTCTCGCTTTCTCCCTCCTCATCGTGGTGATGGTCTGCCTCCATATCTTCACCGCTGTGGTGTTCTCCCACCTCCTCCTGTCCCTTGGCCTTGTATTCTATCTCTGTCACGTTTCTGTTGCCCTTTTCTCTCCACCTCTTCTTCGTCTTCTCTCTCTCCTTCCACCTCTTTTCTCTCTCCTTCTACCTCATCTTTTCCGTCTACCTTGCTCAGTTGTTCATTTTCTATTTCTCTCGCCTTTGTCTTTGGTGAGAAAAAACTACATATGCTACCTTTCCTCTTCATTTCTGTAAGATTAAAAGTCATTTTACAATGTTCTTCAACCTGTTTTTATCATCTCAAAATCAGCATCGCAACTATGCTAGCACTGTAGAGATAGATAGATAGTTAATCCGTTTTGACCTCTTTCCTACTGTGCATCTTTCCTCACGACTCCTGGCTCCCTCGCTTTTACAGTTTTTGGAAAGGAATCACTGGCATGAGCTTTAAGTATTAAAGAAAGATGTTTGCACCTAATCACCGATAATCTATTTACGCAAACGTGGTTGACACTGTACTTGTTGTGGTATAGGTAGGAGGTAGTATTTGTAGAGGACCTAGTTTCAGTAACGATCGTAAGATGGTGGAAAGTAACTAAGTCCATTATTTAACTTAAATGCAGCATTATGATTTTCTGCCCACTTGAGGGCAATAACCACTTCAGAAAGTCTAAATAGCAAACTTGTTAGCACACTTACACTTACACTTGCCCATATACAGTACACATCCACCACACACACACAGAGCAACATTAGCATACATTTGGAGTCATGTTTCTGGCCACGTAAGTCTAATAATCTCCTTTTAGCTCTTTTTTGGTCTCCATCAACTTCAAAAAGACACATTTGTCTCACACTATGTTCGCCAGTTAGCTGCTAACATTTGCTTAATTTCCAATGAACGGTTCGACTCGACTCACTTTGTGTCCTTTTGTCTATTTTGTTTTCCTACTCACTAGTGTAGGCGGGGTTGTCAGCTGATCGCCATAGCGATTCCACGTAAAAAAAAAATTGTGACATCTTCAATGCAACACTCGCTGAACCATTTACCAGGTACTATCCACAATGTTTGCTCATGGAAAACCAAAAAGAGAGCGGGTTGGGTTGGATAGATCCATGCTGTACCATGCAGTGGGAATGTGGCAATTGTTTGTCTGCCATTTGGTGCTGGGCTTATAGTTTGCAGTGCGTTCTTCAGAGATTTTGGGCTGAAAAGTGATAATCAGCTTTAAAGGAACACATTCACTTATTGGGACTTTATTGGGACTTATACATGTCATTTAGCTGACGCTATTATCCAAAGCGACTTAAAGTTCCTACATATGTCAGAGGCCGCACACCTCTGGAGCAACTATTGGTTAAGTGTCTTGCTCAGGGACACATTGGTTGATGTATCGCAGTGGGAATTGAACCCAGACCTCCCACACCAAAAGCACGTGTCATATCCACTGCATCATTACCACCCAGCTTATTCACCGTATCCCCCAGAGTTAGATAAGTCCATACATACCCTTCTCATCTCCGTGCGTGTCATAACTCTAACTCTCTGATGCACCCACCGCCATACTCGCTTAGCACAGATGCTGGAGGTAACCGGCTGCAAATAGCTCCCAATAAGTGACAAAATAACGCCAACATTTTCCTTTTTACATGTTGTGATTTGTATAGTCACAGCGTGTACAAATATCAAAGGTCACATGAGACACAGCCATCTTCTAACCGGATACAAACTGGGAACTATTCTCAGAAGGCGAAGCACTGCTACAAGTGATTTGCTCGCAGCACCTGAAAAGCACCGTTGTTACTTTCTGCTCCTCATCACGGGGGTTCTCAGGTGCTGCGACCAAATCACTAAATAAGCTAAAGTCCCAATAAGTCGGCGTGTTCCTTTAAGTGTAATTATGAGGCACTTTACTCAGGTGCTTTACTTGTGTTTCCATTTTATGTTACGCTCTACTTCTGATGCTTTTGTATATATTTTTCATTCATAGGTGACCCTTGACCCCAGGTTGGCTGGCAACTTGGTTTGACTTGAAGGTTTGTCGTTGCACTCATTATGCATTGGTTACGATGCTGTTGTTGGTTACACCTACACAATTCCTTATGAATGTGAATCTGCACATAAATGTTTCAAAATATTAAAATAACCCTTATTTTGGGTACTTGAGTAATTAATTCATTATTAAAGTCACCATCAACCTAGTCTATATCAACAGCGTTTCATTTCCAGGATTGTTGAGGTGCCGCCGGAAATCCGGCCGGATGTCCGTCACCTTCCTCTTTCTTTGTGTCGGCGTTCTAAACTCCGGTGGATTTCTGAGGACTATGGTTAACTGCTCCTCAGATCTCTGCAGGGTAAATCCAGACAGCTAGCTAGACTATCTGTCCAATCTGAGTTTTCTGTCGCACGATTAAAACAACTTAACGTACACGTTCCACCAAAACAAGTTCCTTCCCGAGGCTATTTTGCAAAGCCACCGCCATTGAGTCCGGCCCAAGACGATTGTGATCGGTTTAAAGAAATGCCAATAAACCAGAGCACTTTTTTTCTCCCATCCCGGAATGCTGTGTGGACTAGCCAGACCTTCCTCTGCAGCGCTGTGGAGGAAGGTCTGGCAAAGCGAGACTACCGTCAACCAGACTTTGAGATGCAGATTGGTGGAAAAACTACAAAAACACATTTTTGGCATGGGACTCAGTAGTAGCACTCCATAATGAGAACCTCAAAACTTATGCTCATAATATTTCTCCATTTATACTTCTGCACAATGCATGACTTTTACTGAAGGAGCATTTTTTTTGCTTGTTGTACTGGTTCTTTTACTTAGAACGTAGAGGCAGTACCACCAATAGTTAGGCACCAGTGCTTTTGTTGTGCAACACTATAAAAGGCTCCTCAAATGTTACTGGTGGGAGACTTCCTTTATCTCTGACAAAAACACCTCAATGTTGAATGTCCCAAATTGCACAGACGAAAGCAAAGAGAGCAAGAACCAAGAGAGGTGTTGGGAGAGATAAAAAGTAAAAATAGATACACTCTCTCTCTCACACACACACACACACACACACACACACACACACACACACACACACACACACACACACACACACACACGCACACAGGGAGGACACCTGTGTGTTGCCTGCCACCTGAGGCTCTTTGATTCCCGGTATGCTTTAATCTGTGCTGTGCTTTTGCTCGTCTTTGAAGTGGAAATCCCTGTCCCCTTTGCCTCTCTATTCCTTCCTTTCCAAACACACACACACACACACACACACACACACACACACACACACACACACACACACACACACACACACACACAAACAAACAAATGACCACCACCTGTTATCATTGTCATAGTAAATGCAGACTCGAGCTCACCCAAGAGCCCGGCTCTCATTCATATATTCTACTCCACAGCGTTGGAGGCGAGCTATGCCTAAATTTAGCCCAGCAGTTATTTTAGGGTCGTTGTAACATACATCACCTTCTGTCTGCTGTAATACATTTATATCTACAGGAATAGCTTTGTTTCATGTCTGGTGGACGGAGCACGCAGGGGTTTAGGTAGAGAGCAGTAAAGAAGAGGTCTGCAGGGGAGAAATGACAATGTATTTGTATTTTTTGTAACTTACTACCTTTTATAAATTACATACAGGATGGAAATATTGATTTCACCTCAAGGACAACTTTGAACGCTTGCTGAGAGTTAAGATGAGAAGAAATTGCTCGGCACATAACCCGCTGCAAAAAGGCAAATAGTAATTCTTATTACATAATCTAGATTACACATTTACCAAAATGTCAAACTTTACCATTGAACTAGTCTGGATCAACAACAGTACAATTCCAGGATAATTGCCTGCATAGATCACTAAAAACATTTGGTTTAATATTGGTTTAATGAATTTCTGCAAGAGCCACATATAACTTGCTTCCCTACGTGCACATGTTCCACCAAAACATGCACACACACACACACACACACACACACACACACACACACACACACACACACACACACACACACACACACACACACAGGTTCTGGTCATATAATTAGAATATCATGAAAAAGTTGATTTATTTCAGTAATTCCATTCAAAAAGTGAAACTTGTATAATGTATACATTCATTCCACACAGACTGATATATTTGTGTTTATTTCTTTTACTTTTGATGATTAGAACTGACAACTAATGAAAACCCCAAATTCAGTATCTCAGAAAATTAGAATATTGTGACGAGGTTGAATATTGAAGACACCCGGTGCCACACTCTAATCAGCTGATTAACTCAAAACACCTGAAAAGGCCTTTAAATGGTCCCTCAGTCTAGTTCTGTAGGCTACACAATCATGGGGAAGACTGCTGACTTGACAGCTGTCCAAAAGACGACCACTGACACCTCGCACAAGGAGGGCAAGACACAAAAGGTCATTGCTAAAGAGGCTGGCTGTTCACAGAGCTCTGTGTCCATGCACATTAATAGAGAGGCCAAGGGAAGGAAAAGATGTGGTAGAAAAAAGTGTACAAGCAATAGGGATAACCGCACCCTGGAGAGGATTGTGAAACAAAACCCATTCAAAAATGTGGGGGAGATTCACAAAGAGTGGACTGCAGCTGGAGTCAGTGCTTCAAGAACCACCACGCACAGACGTATGCAAGACCTGGCTTTCAGCTGTCGCATTCCTTGTGTCAAGCCACTCCTGAACAAGACACAGCGTCAGAAGCGTCTCGCCTGGGCTAAAGACAAAAAGGACTGGACTGCTGCTGAGTGGTCCAAAGTTATGTTCTCTGATGAAAGTACATTTTGCATTTCCTTTGGAAATCAAGGTCCCAGAGTCTGGAGGAAGAGAGAGAGGCACAGAATCCACGTTGCTTGAAGTCCAGTGTAAAGTTTCCACAGTCAGTGATGGTTTGGGGTGCCATGTCATCTGCTGGTGTTGGTCCACTGTGTTTTCTGAGGTCCAGGGTCAACACAGCCGTCTACCAGGAAGTTTTAGAGCACTTCATGCTTCCTGCTGCTGACCAACTTTATGGAGATGCAGATTTCATTTTCTAACAGGACTTGGCACCTGCACACAGTGCCAAAGCTACCAGTACCTGGTTTAAGGACCATGGTATCCCTGTTCTTAATTGGCCAGCAAACTCACCTGACCTTAACCCTATAGAAAATCTATGGGGTATTGTGAAGAGGATGATGCGATGCGCCAGACCCAACAATGCAGAAGAGCTGAAGGCCACTATCAGAGCAACCTGGGCTCTCATAACACCTGAGCAGTGCCACAGACTGATCAACTCCATGCCACGCCGCATTGCTGCAGTAATTCAGGCAAAAGGAGCCCCAACTAAGTATTGAGTGCTGTACATGCTTATACTTTTCATGTTCATACTTTTCAGTTGGCCAACATTTCTAAAAATCCTTTTTTGTATTGGTCTTAAGTAATATTCTAATTTTCTGAGATACTGAATTTGGGGTTTTCATTAGTTGTCAGTTTTAATCATCAAAATTAAAATAAAAACACTTGAAATATCTGTGTGGAATGAATGTATACATTATACAAGTTTCACTCTTTGAATGGAATTACTGAAATAAATCAACTTTTTTATGATGTATGTATATATTAGGGCTGTCAAAATAACGCGTTAATTTCGATTAATTAATCTGAGAAAAAATAACGCGTTAAAAAAATTAACGCAGATTAATCCATTCCATATTGACGTTTGCATACAGACGAAAATCTGGTGCCACTGATATGTCTGCGCTTCTCTCTGCTGCTCTGAAACAGACGTTACAGGAAACACAAACCCCGCTGCACGTGACGCTAGTTAACACTATACTCAACAGCAGCTAACGTTAGCCTACCGCTAGCTAGTTAACACTATACTCAACAGCAGCTAACGTTAGCCTACCGCTAGCTAGTAGCTGGATTCAACACGGTTAAAATGCTGACAGCTAACGCTAAACGGTGTAAAGTGTGACTGTGTGTTACTGTAGAGGATTCAACACCGGGATGTAACAATCTGCAGCTGCCGTCGGAGAAACAACACAGACGGTGAATATGGCCTTAGCAATAAACAAGCCGTTCTTTAATGTCACCAACTGTTGTTTAGTACCCTTTTTTTTTCTTTTCTTTTTTTACTTTCTTAAAAAGTATCGGTTCAGGCACCGTTAATTATGTATGCGATTCATTTTGATTAATTAGAGTATGTAATTAATTAGATTACATTTTTTAATTGACAGCCCTAATAAATATATATATATATATATATATATATATATATATATATATATATATATATATGTGTGTGTGTGTGTGTGTGGGAGGATATATATATATATATATATATATATATATATATATCCTCCCACACACACACACACACACACACACACACACCTTTCTAACTAGCAAAAAAGCAGCTGGACATTATTAGGTGAACATTATTAACGCCATCACAATCATTGACATATGAACCATATCATAAGGTAAAAATTATGTAACTCTGCTCTAGATCACCAAGATTTGCATAAAAACTTAAATAACTAAAAAGCTTTAAAACTCCCGATGTCACAAATATCTACATGTCCGGAGTATCTTTTACTGGAGTATTATTACATGATTTTACTTTTACTTTAGTGAGAGATTTACTGTAAATACTTTTTTCATCACTCTGGGTGGCATGGTTACTTTTGTTACATGACCACACTTTCATGACAACCCTCTAATAGGTAACTAAGCCATCATATCTTATTCCATTTTCTGACACACTTTATATTCTAACCTGTTCTTTTTTACTTTTCTTTCCATCCCCTTCTCAATCTTTCTACTTTCCTCAACCCCAACTTCCTCTGTCCCTCTTTTTGAACTGCTTATCCCTCATCATTTCTGCATGTGTCTCTCTTCAACTCTTCCATCACTTCATTCCTCTGGCTGCATTTTACTGTCTCACTTCCATCTCTCCATCTCTATCTCTCTGTTTTACTGAAAAAAGGGCGTGTCCTGGGGATCAGCAGCCAGCAACCGACCCCTATTTCTGTCGCCATGGAAACTGGGTCAGCTTCACGGTAGCCATGGCAGTGAAATGTGCGTGTTGTCCTGTGACAGGTATGTGTGTATGCCTGTGTGTGCTCATGTGTGTTAGAACAGGTGTGTGTGTGTGTGTGTGTGTGTCAGTAATTGGCGTGTGTGCAGGTAGGGGGCATTCTGGAAATAGACCGGGAGATGAAAAGCAAGTGTGTTAAGACGTGTGGTTGGTATGTAGTCTACATTATCTAAGAAATAATATTAAAAGACATTGAGTGAGTTTCGTGAGGGACCAACCTTATTTTTCAGAATTAAAGCATTCTTTTGGAAAATTTACCCACTGAACTTGTGAAAAACTTTGTAGAAAGGTATTTCATTGCATGGCACTAAACGAATTATTTGGAACTGCTGCCACAGGCTTGAACTAAAGTTATGGTAACACTTTACGGTAAGGGTACATGCATTATGAATTCATGATTTGTGCATTACTTCATTCCTTTATATCTTCTGAATCATCAGGAATTGAGTTCATAGCCTCTCATTCATGACCTCATGCATAAAACAACACATCAACTAAAGCCTTAGGTAAGGTGGGTACATCATCATGCACAAGTTGTGTTCAAATGCGCAGTGATGACTACATTCTTTTGCTTAATAATTCATAATGATGTGCCCGTACCTAATGCTTTAGTTGTGTTGTTCATATATGAGATCATGAATGACAGACTATGAACACGTCAATTCCTGATGATTCATGGGATATTAAGGAATGCAGTAACACATAAATCATTAATTAGATAATGCATGATAATACATAGGCCTACATCAATTAATGCATGCATGAATTCATGATAATTCATGTACCCTTACTGTAAAGTGTTATTCTAACCAACAACACACACACACACAAATGTAATCTCATTTGATAGAGCAGATAGCTTCCCTGTTGGAAACATTCATTCCGTATATTTGTTAGAGGAGTGAATCTGCTCAAGAATCAATGTGTTGGCTGAAAGCCTACTGTGAAATTGCGCACAGGTGTCAGCAAAATTGTCCCGTGTGACGAGTAGCGTCTTTAAGGTGGGAACGGTCATACGGTTCCTCTCGTCAGTCCATGTGTTGTTCATGAGTGAAAAGATCCACTCAACGGGAACATTTGTGCCCGGTAGACACATGGCGAACTTTTCCACCCAGCGCGCATCCACTGACTTTCCAGCGAACCCGGAGGGATTGGTTAAAACGAGACAGATAAGAAGAGGCATTGCGACAATGTTGATGCAGACTCAGACCGCTACGATTGACTGACACACACACACAGTTAAAATCATACACTGGACGCTTTATTAGTCTTTCTACATGGGTTTAGTTAATGATCGGGCTATAATAAGACCACGTCGGCTATGTAATCGCTGACAACCGGGACAATTTCATAGTGGTTGGTGTAAACTGGGACATTTTAGCGTCCCGACAGGCTTTTGTCGGGACTCGGGACACGCAACTGAAAATCGTGACTGGCCGGTCAAACCGGGATGTCTGGTCACCCTACACAAGGCTCTGTACAGCAATACAAGAATAATACTTTTCCATGTCTTCTAAATGGATAATCAACAGGTGAGGACGCTGACTTTTTCCTAGGGCTTCCTAGCTTTAGCTAAGACTTTTAGCATAATATCATGTATGGAGACGTCATTCGCAGACACTTTAACAGGATTCTCATTTTAAAACAAATCTGCTGGAAACATTTAAAAGTAAGCCAGAGACAGCTTTTTCACTCAACTCATGGAGCTAGCACTAGCTACAGCTAATAAAATCTGCCAGCAATACGCTATTATGGATCTAGTCTTTATTGACGATGTTTCATTTCTGGGATTGTTGAGGTGCCGCCAGACATTCTGCCAGATGTCCCTCATTTCGGCCGGATGTCTGTCAGCTTCCGCTTTCTTTGTATTGGCATTCTAAACTCCGGTGGATTTCTGAGGACTATGGTTAACTGCTCCTCAGATCTCTGCAGGGTAAATCCAGACAGCTAGCTAGACTGTCCAACAAGATCTATCCAATCTGAGTTTTCTGTCGCACGACTAAAACAGCCTTTGAACGTACACAGGTTCCACCAAAACAAATTCTTTCCAGAGGCTATTTTGCAGAGGCACCGTTGCTCCGTCCAGCACTTATTGCCGCCCAAGACAATTGTGAGTGGTTAAAAGAAATGCCAATAAACTAGAGCACGTTTTTCTCCCATCCCACAATGGGATGTGTGGACTAGCCAGACCCTCCTTTGCAGCGCTGTGGAAGAAGGTCTGGCAATACGAGACTATTATGGATCCAACTGCAGTTCTAGGCAAGACCCGACCCTTGTCCATGCTCGCGCAAGGTAACGGAACCTGATTTATTCAGCTCCTATCCCCCCGACCAATCGGCAATCCTAACCTTAACTACTCAAGGTCAATGCCTAACCTCAACCAATCGGGCTGCTTTGTAGGGCGGGTCTTGCCTAGAACTGCAGGGGAACCCATAAAAACATGTCAGCAACAGGTGTCATTACAGTCGACAAAAACCATTACAAAGAAAAAGAGAAGCCTGCTTTTGTCTACCTCTGTCGGAAATCAAGAACTCATTGTTAAACAAAAACTCGTTTGTATGGTCTGCTTGAATTCGTTATAGCAAAGTCCTGCAGATTCATGAAGGTGTTGAGGATCCCACTGCCCCCCCCTCTTACTCATTACCACAGCTAATTAAGGATCTGTCAGACTACCTCTGTCTCCTCTCCCTCTTTTTTCTTATCACCCCCCCTTGCTCTTCTTCTCTCTCTCCATGTGAAGTCACTGCAGTGGAATCATTGTCCGATTCGAGGTGATCGTTATGGGTGCCTCCTCCCCCCTTCCTTTCCCCTCACTTCATCTTTCCCTGTCTGCTTCCTTTTTATGTCCCCTTATGATTAAGTGGTTCAGTGCCCAAGGTGGTACATCCATTTGGTCTGCTTACAGACAGGGTCATTAACACCAGCAAACTCCGTCCACAGAGAGGTGAGAGTCGTTAGCCGTCTGGAGAAAAAGTTCATACTGTAATATGAATTACCAATGTAGAAAGCCAAAGGTAATATTGGATTTAAAAGGCCAGCGGTGATGTCAGAGCTTTTGGACTGAAGATGCTCATAGCCAACATTTTGTACTTTGCAATCATAATATATTTAAATGTAATTTTCGTTGAGAGGAGAACTTGCCTGTGACACACAAAAACCCACCTAAAAGAATACATTAGATAAACGGATGTTTGCTTTAAAACAGCAGCTATTTTCGTTTTATATGACACCTTTAAGGGAGGTGTTGTCGTGGCATGGTAGAGGTTTTCTCAACAAAAATGAAATGTGTGTAACTGGGATAGAGACATTACTAAGATAATGAAATGCAACAAGTGAACTGGGAATTGCCAACAGCTTGTATTGACTATTATATAGTAGATTATGCCCACCAATGTGCACATAAACAACCAACATGCTGCCAGTAGAATGTAGGCGCAATTTTGTTTAATGATGGTGATAACAGCACACCATTTCTCTTGGAAGACATTCATAGTGTTGGACTCAGTTGTGCACATGAAAAGTGACAGAAACTAATGTAAAGAATGAAAAAAAGAGAGCTACAGTTCAAACCATGGCTCCTTTCTCACCTCCGTGAAGCTGACCAATCATGGCTTGTGGGTGTGAATGTCGAACGGTTTGGTTCAGAAAGTTACAGAAACTGTCAATACCTGCAGAACATTGACATATAAGTAGTTATTTTGTAAATTATGGTGAACTAGTGTGTGTTGTAGCAGTGTTTTGCCATTGAGAACGAGGTAGCACGCTAGCGCTAGCATGCTACGGTTAGCCACCTCGTCTCAGCTACTGACGTAGAAAGCCCTGCAGATTTTTAACAGCTCACCCGGAGACTGAAGGCAGAAGACATTCAGAAACCCGTATCTCACTCAAAACAGAATGGATGTTTTTTTTTTTTACCAAGTTTGTATGTGTGTGGAAGCACCAGAGACCCAAAATAACACCCCAAATCCCAGAAAAAGTGATTTTCTTCAGCAGCTTTAGTGCGTAACTTTATATATATTAATGAATGTCTGTTACATTCAAGCCATTGCCAAATGTGTTGATACAAAGCTAATCATGACTATGAGTAATGACTAAATTCTCTCTGTATTTCTCAGTATGACTATGTTCAGAAACTGGTGTCGTCCGGCGACTTTCGCGCGCAGAAACTCGAGCGAAGATATTTACCTCTTCTGAAGAGTCCATCATGTTTTTTTAATCCTCCGCGTCCTCCTCGGCTACTAGCAACAGCGTGGAGGAGGGGTGGGGGGTGGTGCGCAATCATGGAAGGCTTGTATCATGTGGATGCGCCAACAGAGTTGTTGTCATTACTTAGAATTCCTCATGGGGGAGACAGAAACTACACACTATAGGTTTAACCTGTGATTGGGAGGTCATCACAGGACATTTTCGCTAATCTCATTACATCGTCACAGACAGGAAAGTAGTAGAAGTAAAGAAGAGAGAGAGTAAAGGAAAGAAAAGAAGGAGAGATGGCTTCCGTGTTCTTTGAAAGGTCACTGTTTCACCTGAAAGTTGTCGTACACTACAGGCTTGTGTAAAGCAGACTGACAAAGCCTTGGGACTTTTTGACACACACACACACACACACACACACACACACACACACACACACACACACACACACACACACACACATACACACACTTTAATCATCAGAGCTGGTTATTAGCTGTTAGGACACATTCCTGTCTCCTAGACACACACTCATCATCTCTCTCACATACCCACTCTCTGTCACTCTGGAAAGCCAGTGAGAAGAGGAAATGCTGCATTCACACAACATCAGTGCAGTGCATCTGCTCTCACTCCCTCGGGCCATCACTGCAGCTGTGCACACACACACACACACACACACACACACACACACACACACACACACACACACACACACACACACACACACACACAGTCAGATAACTTTAGACAATATAGAGAACGAAACAGGACGGGATTCGGTAGTCTTTCTCTTAGTAGTCTTTGATTCCCGTGTCACCCTCTAATAGACAGACAGAAGACAGAAACAAGAATGTCAACATTGGACAAATGTGCCAAACCCTGGAACAACCCTGGTACAATGCCAATGTTTTTAAAAATCTTGCTTTCTAGGATATCCGTGCATGGCAACACCAATGGGTTAAAGTAAGCTAAAGAGAATAGGTGTGGCAAAACTCGTCTAATATGGCAGCTTGGTCAGTGGCCCTCAGCTTTTGATAGCGACACACAAGGCACCCTGAGGTGTCACTGAGATGTACCAGGATTTGACAGCGGTGCTGTGAGAAGACGTAGTATAAAGAGTAACAAAGACTCACCGTGTTCCGGACACTTCCGACGCAGTAAGCACAGTAAAAGTCCCATAAGTCTCTGGGGGCAGGTCTTTTTTTTTTTTAAGATTATTTTTGGGGTTTTTCTGCCTTTTAATGGATAGGACAGCTAGGTGAGAAAGGGGGGAAGACATGCAGGTCTTACACACATACTAAAGTTTGAGTGACACATTTTGGGCAAATCAATCGGAAGAAATCTGTAAAAACAGTCAGTAGACATGGTGTCCGGATTACCGGCTCACGGTATTCTGGACAGCTGGGAATGTCACGTCGGACAAAAACGCCTCTGTAAATGTTTATATCCCTTTAAGAAGTCAAAGTATTTGCGAAAAATAACTCAAATATTATATGACACCTTAAGAACATTTCTGTCATTTTGATGGTGGGTTATCATACTTTGAACCAATACTCTGCGATCTTAAGTCTTTCCCTTCTGCCTGTCGTCCTGGCCGAAAACCTTCCCCTCGCCATTTTCTCAACGCTTATAGGCGCACTTTGGAAACTCACGTTGATTACTCCTAAACGATTGGATCTGGAAACTGGAGGTTGGTCCGAGTCAAAAGAGGAGGAGACAAAAATGGCATATATGTATATTGCCCATAAAACTAAGTATTTCTTTATGGAATTTGTGGTTAAAAGTTCAAGTGATGCGTCCAAAGTATCCAGGATACAGTGAGCTTACGTTAGGGGTGACCTTGAATACTCAATGCTTCGTTCGAAGGAGCCTGATTCGACTGCCAATCTCACAATGGAATCTTCGCAGAGGTGTGTAGCTCCAGTTCAGACCAAAAATTTGAGAAGAGTTACATCTTGCAACTACTTGCAACGCGCCAGTCTGCAACTTTGAGAAACCTGCCAGTTCACACCAATGAGACGAGACGGTGCACATGTATCATCCCCATTGCAATGACTCTTTGTACTTCTGTTTTAACTTCCGACTTTTAGGCTGTTTTTGTAGCTGGATATACCTTGTGTTGCATCTGAATATGAATGTGAATAACGTGAGTGATAGTCAGATGCTTGCTATATTTACATTTCTGTGACTTACTGCTTTGTTCTATCGCCGCTCACTCTCTTCAGTCACTCCCTACCTCGCTCGACCACATACCATCCTCGTGGGCACTCGAAGCTTTAGCTAGCCCCTGTCCAAAACTCTGACATTTCAACCAGTTGCCAGTTTGTAACATAGCATAACATTTGCATAGTTATGAAACGAGGATGATGCCATTTTGGCTATATGGGGGTGCTCAATGTCTGATTCCCCAATAAGTTAAGATACAGCCTATCATGATATCAATAACATATTGCTGTAAATTAAAATGTGAAAAGAAGCTTTTAATAAATCTTTTTAAAGTGCCTGAATAAATCCAACCGCCCCGCGACAGATTTAAGTTTCACTATCCATGATCTGTGACCGAAGAGCTACAAAATTGTAACTATTCACCCATGCAATAGTTACAATAGGAACATTTCTAAACTTTGAATCAGATCAGCAATGTCAGACATATTGTATGCACCAACAACGGAATGAATGAATGTTGAAGAAGGGTAAAAATGGAGGGGAGAAACTAGAGGACAGGAGGAGCGGAAGTGTCAAGGGAAAACGGAAAAGGAGGATGGGAGAAAGAGGAGAAGGGAGGGAATAGCAGTCGGAAGGCGGCGGGCGGAGTTGCCGTCCTTGTGCAGTGTGCAAAAGGTCAATTAGACAATTTACAGGCCGCCATGGCACAGAATTACACACAGCACACATGCAAGCTCGACACACACAGAGACGTGAATGGAGGTTTGAATTTCATTATCAGGCTGCCAACTTAACCATTAATTAGCATGAATAAGATTGTATCAGCTCTCGCTGAGGGAATCGGCCTGAGATCACAGCTACGTGCTGTGATCCACACATACTAGGTCTGCTATCCATATTAATGAGTCATTTTACTTCACTAAATCAGCCTGTGAAGTAATGATTCCACTTGTTTCTTGTGGAAGATTCATTTATTTGGAGAATAATTTGAAATCAATGATATGAAGCGACATGAAAACTGCAACAACAAAAAACCTGCAGTGTCAATAGAATAGAATAGGAGTGGAGGAAATTACAACACCGAACAGCGCCTAAGTGCAGAGATTAGTGGCAGGATGGTGACAGAGGACTGGAGAGATGAAAGAGAGGAGAGAGGGATGAGATGATGAGAACAGGCCCGATGGCATGTCTCCCGTGGCAACCCTCTGTTGCCGACGGACACACACGCACACAGCCATGAATATTCACTGAAGTAAAAGGGAGAGAGAGCTTCATACTATATTCATGCCATTTTCAATAAAGCATATTTCAATTAAAGAGTGAAAGATTCATTTTATATCAAGTCATGTAGTTTCAATTATACATATCTGAATTAGAGGTGGGAGGAGAGAAGGAGCGGCAGAAAGACAAATTGGAAAAAAGGAGAAGAATTTGCTATAATAGTAATTAGTAAGGCAAGGCAAGGCAAGGCAGCTTTATTTGTATAGCACATTTCAGCAACACTGCAATTCAAAGTGCTTTACATGAAAACAGATTCAAAAATTAAAAACAGATAAAATATGAGAAAAAAAAGTAAGAAATTAAACCTTGAAGAGCAGTTAAAACAGTTAAATATATAAAAGCAGATAAAATAACTTTCCGGGACTCAGTGATCCATTTTCTGGAAAGCCAAAGCTTTTTGACCAA
This sequence comes from Sander vitreus, assembly GCF_031162955.1. Taxonomy (NCBI): domain Eukaryota; kingdom Metazoa; phylum Chordata; class Actinopteri; order Perciformes; family Percidae; genus Sander; species Sander vitreus. The sequence continues at coordinate 23,565,192 of NC_135868.1, read as the reverse complement.
TATGACAGATATCTCAAGCAGTCCGGTCCATATTTTCTAACCATCTCACCCACTATGGGTCCAGATGCGTCGCACGGCTTTGAGGTTTCATTCCCCATATTTACAGAAGCTTTTCCTTTAGTATACTCTTATCTTTTTCGATGTGGTCCTCACCGCAAAGCTTAGTTCTTTTCTTCGGCAAACCTAGTAGTGGAATAGTTCGAGGTTTTGTGAAATACACTTATTTGCTTTCTTGCCAAAACAGTAAGTGCGCAGTTTTACTAGTAAATGTAGTGTTTTTCACGTTTTCACAACTGTGTATGTAACCTCAGATATCTTACTTGGACATATTGGTATCTTTGCTCTTTTACCTGTTCACTGCTTCTCTCAAACGGTACAATGTATAACTGTTTCATTCTTATTTGGTGTTTCTTTCTTTCCAAAAAAAGGCGTTATGAGCTTTCCCTATATACTGTATATACAGTATGTGTTCACTAACCAGTCTAAAACAAGAAACCATAGACCTTTTTCACGGCAGACATGTTGACATGTCATAGTAGGAAAAGCACAGGTGTATTCAAAACCATTAATGATGGCTGCATTCCACTTAGGAGAGGCCCTGGTGTTGTTCATGCTGACTCACTGAAATAACTTACTGGGACACTTGATGGAATTGAGCCATTGTTATGGTTATCAATTTCAGCTGTGCTTTTCCTATTATGACAAGTCAACATGTCTGCTGTGAAAAACGTCCATTGCAATCGGCAGTGTTTGAAATGCACCAGGCTGAAATCCATACTGTTTTGAATGCATGGTTGACAGCTTTCAGAGCAGTGCGTTAGCATTTGAACAAAGTGCTGTAGATCCAACGTTTTGTGCAGGTTGTGGTTACAGTCATGGGATAAGTCTGTAGAGTTTTGAAAACAGTGTTCAAGCGATGAAAAACGAAATAGAGTTCGGTTCATTTGAACTGCTGCTGTGCAGACTGTAGTTAGAGTTTTGCACATGTAGCTCCAGTTGTGCCCATGTTCGTTTAGCAATCGAAAAAAACTGCAATGAACGTCTGTTACATTCAAACCATTGCCAAATGAGTTGATACAAAAGGTAATCAGCTCCACACAACTCTCTGTATTTCTGTCATTGAGTCCCTCATGGGGGCGACAGAAACTATGCACTATAGCTTTAATCCCGACAGAACCCCACAGTGAATTTCAGCGCGTGCATCTTTTTAACCTGAAACAGGGCAGCTGATATTTTCATTCATTTGCATCTTTTGATCTGATTTGTGCAAATTGATGTTGTCTTCTAACCAGCTTTTTAAAATTGTTCCTTGAACTACACTTGGTTTCAGCACAATGCCCCTTTTATAATGTCTATGTCATGAATACTGTGGGGTGGGGTGGTGTGTGCGTGTGCGCGCGTGTGTGTGTGTAGAGAAAAGCGGCAGTAAATGACAGCATAACACTGTAAAGACGGTCACACTGAGCTAAAAAGGAAACACTGTGCTGCAACACTGTGTCTTTCAGTGAAATAAAAGCCATTTATTTTTAAGGATTTTGTTACTGTACAGTATTTAAAAGAAAAAAAACATTTGAAAACCAAATACCTGCCTAACGAACAAATATTACAAAGTATTCCTTTAAAATGATAGAATGATCATTGTATCCGGCATTAATTCATTTGCCTGCATATTGCTGTGTTACACATTCAGGCTGCAACTGGTTGTTTTATATCCAAGTCTCTTTCAGACTGACTCATGCTTACCTTGGATTGAAGGACACACCATGGCATCCAATAAGTGTTTGTTGCAGTGGCCCCGCAGAGTGATTGACGTTGACCTTGTGCTCGGAATGATGCTCGGAACTCCCAACGAGCGACTATCCCTGGCTGACCTTGGCTAATCATACATATTTTCCCTCCTTTCTGCTATTACTCTATTTCCTATGTCTTTCACACACACACACACACACACACACACACACACACACACACACACACACACACACACACACACACACACACACACACACACACAGACAAACAAACAGGCACACACTAACATATTCTTCTGTCTGACTGCTGCAGAAACAGATACTATCACAAGGGAGGATTTCTTGTTTTTCTCTCATTAAAAAGGTGATATGCGTTTTACTCATTAACTTAACAATAAATTGCAAAATAAGAACAAAAATAAAACTGTTCTTGTTGTTTCAGTGTTGTTTGAGAATAGGGTTAGCCCTGTTCTCCGAAACTAACCCTAACCCCATAAACTAACCCTTACCCACACACCCAAAGCCAATGCGATGGTGTGGGAGTGTTACTTAAATGCCCCATTTGTGCGACGTCCTGTTGTGTTACTTAACCCCCCGCCCCCAAAGTAGCACAAGTAGACTTCATGTTTTACAATTACTGTTTTCTGTCAGATAATTTATAGATCTCGACATTTCTGACCGCATTTGAAGGCAGCTTCATTTCACGGAGAAAGAGAGAAAGAAAAGAGACGGAGCGACTGTGCTTTGTTGTTGCAGGAAACAAGTCAGCCGTCACCCAGTAGTAAGTAAGTGCTTGTGCTTTAGTTATTTACCCTCATAGCTTTTTAAAACTTTCTTGTGGTAGCGATAAAGGCAGTGATGTTTACCGTTTACTGTACGGGACTCTCCCACCGCCTCAAAACACACAGATCAGTCTGATCGCTTTCTGATTGGAAAGACATGCGTTAATGCCGCACTGTCCGGCGGCCGACGCAGGCAGTGGGAATGCAGCCTTAGTCTTTGTCAGTTTGACTTGCAGTGGACGTCATATATAGTTACGGAAGAGGATTAGGGCCACATGTGAAAAAAATGTATTTGAGTTCTGAGGTTAAAGTCAGAATTCTGAGAATAAAGTTAGATTTCTGAGAATAAAGTGAGAATTCTGAGAAAAGTGTGAATTGTAAAATAAAGTCAGAATTCTGAGCTTCAAGTCAGACTTCTGACTTTTATCTCAGAATTCTTACTTTAAACTCAGAACTCAAATACATTTTTTCACATTTGGCCCTAATCCTCTTCTGTTTATAGTAGTGTATACACAGCTGTTCAACAGTTTGGAATCAGCTGCATGATTATTGATGTGTATCTTCTTTCCTTCAATAATGCCCATTTTAAAAGAGATAAAAACAGTACTATAATTTAATTATTCAGACACCTAATGTCTTATTTACATTTGAAATAGTTTTGGCCCCAAAAGAAGAAGAATGAATGATTAAAACTTCCATTTAGTCGACATCCCCACACCGTTGCAACCTTTGTTTTTCCAAAATACCCTTTGACTGAATTTGTTTTCCTGTCCAGAACAAGTCGGCCTTGATCATTACTGAAGCACAACAATGGAACTGGACTCTAAATGATACGTTTGTCCATTTTTTTTTTTTTTTTTAGCCCTTCGAACTGGTAACATTGAATAAGTTTAAACAGTGATTTGTCAATCCATAGTATGTTCAGCTGATATACTCCCTGATTCAATTCCAATAGTAACCCTCGACTAACCTTCTATTTCTAGTGTGAAGTTTGAAGAATAGCTTTGCTCAAGCAACACGTTGCCTGTTTATTCCACCTTGTTGTGAGCTGCATTATTGTGCATTTGACACACACACAAAAAAAGAAATAAACCATATTTATAAATCTTGGGTTTTCTGGTTCTGCTTTAGTGTTTCTATTATTTTAGAAGAAGGCGAACAATGTAAGCAGCTGACAGACAGCGAGTGACGGAGAGAGAGATAATTGCCCAATCCCAAAGTCTGGACTCACGGACTTTGGTGCGCGTTCTCGCGAAATCCATAAGGGCTTAGGGTTGTCCCAATGTCGAATTTCAAAGGGCGTGAGGGTTTGAGTACACACTTACCGAGCCCTTTCCGTGAGTTTGCATCAATGCAGACTTCACCAAAGGGAATTACCCACAGTTCAAAGCGTTGTGACGTTTACCACGGAGACCATAGGGAAATCCGGAAATTACAAAGGTAAACAACAGCACAACATACGACCACGGAACACAGACCAACCCGTTGTCCAGCTTGTAATAATAGTAAAGAGTTTGAAAAATTTTGGAATCAGGCAGCCGTCTCCTGTGCCTTGGCCGTGTGGAAAGCAACAAACTTAAAAGGAAAATTCCCAGACCGGCAAGTGTCAGCGACATCTTTGTTATTAAACGTCGCCAAGGTAACATATGATCTCGTGAAGTGCTGTCCCAATCCCATTTATACCTATCTGAGCTCATGTGGCCTCACACACTCACTCACTTAGCACCTGAGATCAGTTAAGTCTGTGAGTCTTCAGTCTGTAGGGCTCACTTTGGGATTGGGCCGATGTGTTGTCACACAAAACTGTTGTCACGCTCCAGGGTTCGCTTTAAACGGACCAATAGAGGTAGGTGTAAAAGCAACATAAGAAAAAAAGTGTTGCACACTCTGGCTCCATATGCATTTTATTTTGATGACGTTTCGGCCCTCAGGCCTTCTGCAGAATCAACAATCAAAGTCAAACAGATGCACTGACCTTATATATAGGTCACACCCTGGTCACATATCTGACGGTGGTTAGATAATCCTGTTCCTGGAGACGGATAGCTTTGTTTGGCAGCACTTTACTGTTGACACTTCATCAGCTCCACAACAACAACAACACTTCCTTGTTTTACTTAATCACATGTAGCTGAACTAACCAATCATATACTAGCAGAACTTAGACTCAGGTAGATTCTTAACTGCTGATGTAAATAATAAAAAAAAGTAAATATATCAATTATATAAGATATAATTATAGCAAACTAACTCAAATATATGAATTCACTTGTAAATCTTACACTTGTATTGAGCAATTATCATTTGTATTTTCCTGTGTTGACTGCTGGTTGATTTTCCTTTGCAATTCTCTCTCTCTCTCTCTCTCTCTCTCTCTCTCTCTCTCTATTGCTTTTCTTGATTCTCACTTTTTTATTTTACCTGAGGGCAGATAGAACAGTTTCCTATGCAAAACAGAAAAAAAGAAAAGGTAAAAGGATTAAAAGAGGCAAGCAATAAAATACGTTGAAGGAGAAAGAACATATAAATGATTGTTGGTTGTACTGATGTTAAGACACACACACACACACACACACACACACACACACACAGAAAACTGACCTTAATTGAGCAATTATTTGTATTTGTACCTGTTTTGACTGCTGTTTGATTTTCCTTTTTTACATCTCTGTCTGTCTGTCTGTCTCTCTCTCGTGCGCGCGTGGTCGGCCGCGCCACAGAGAGGACGCGAGGGCACAGGCGCGCGCTTTTTTTTTCTTTCCTTTTTTATTGACATCGGATGAAAAGGATCCACCTTTATACAGGCATCCTAGCTAATCGTAGCGCGGGGGAGGCGACCTCTATGTAAATGTGTTGGCAAGGGAGACGCAGCGGTTCATTCATCATCTTCTTCCAGAGAGAGAGAGAGAGAGCGAGAGAGAGAGAGAGCGAGAGAGAGAGAGCGAGAGAGAGAGAGAGAGAGAGAGAGAGAGAGAGAGAGAGAGAGAGAGAGAGAGAGAGAGAGAGAGAGAGAGAGAGAGAGAGAGAGCGAGAGAGAGAGAGAGAGAGAGAGAGAGAGAGAGAGAGAGAGAGAGAGAGAGAGAGAGAGAGAGACAGAGAGAGAGAGGTGAGCCAACACGAAGGTTATTTTACATGAGGGAGAGGGAGGAACTGCTTTGGACCAAAAACACTGCCGCGAGAAAATCCGCAAAGCAAAGAACAGGCTTTGGTTTCAAAGCTGCAAGGAGCTATATTCTTCTTCCAAACATTACAGGGTAAGTGGAGGACATTTATTTTTGATTTGTGAATGGTCTCTTTGTAGCATCATGTTAATGTGTACAAGTGTTGGTACAAAATGTGTCAGCTATGCCTTATCTTACCTTTAGTCCCTAACTAAAGCAATAAGTGATGAAACAGGAAGTCATGGACATTATTTTTATTTTATATTATCAAAGGTGTCTCACCATGAATGAAGCCCTTAACCTGGCCAGTTTTAGTGTGTTACACTTATTTAACACTACAAATGTAATGTAATGTAATAACACTACAAAAGGTTTTTTTTTTTTTTTTTAATATACTGACAGTTAGGGGTCTCAGTGTCTTACTCAAGGACACCCAGTACTGTAGAGTCAATGTCACTGTACTGTGTATATATATATATATATATATATATGGGCCAGAATGGGACTTTTTTTTTGGGGGGGGGGGAATTTTGAGCGTCAAAGACTTCATTTCCTGCATTTTGATACACTTTGATGCACCAATTCACAGCTGAAATACCTTTATTTAGCCTATGCAAAGAAAAAAAACACACATGACAATTCAAAATATGTCAAAAATATGATGAAAAGTATGTTGTTGTATTTAATTGCGCATTTTTAAGTGGGTATATGGAAATCCTGGAGCTTTCTTAGCGGGTATACTGCGTATACCTGCGTATCACGTAGACTACACCACTGTCTGGGAGCAATCAGTGGATGAACAAAATAAGGCTACCGGTGTGTCGCATCACTGAAACTGGACTCTTGCTCCCTGTTCTCCACATGCAGCGCCTGAATAAGCATGTCAATTGAATCAAATACGGGTTTCTTTGTGCCTGTCTGTGCTTGAGGACTGCAGTTGTAGGGCTGGAATGCCTTTAGAGTCTCTGGTTGTTGTACTAACTATAATAAGTGCATAAAGACTAGGGCTGTACTACATATCGTCTTCGCGATATCAACTGGCGCAATATACACATCGCCAAAGGCTGCGGCATATCGCGAAAGACACTCCGATTTTTTTGCGTTGGTTGAAAGAAAATATGATTAGAAAACTGCACTTTGAAATGTCATTCTCTTTTTTTAGTGGTGCCTTTTATATTCAATTCAATGTTCAGTAAAACAGAAGAAAGTCAACAAGCAATTTGTTGCATTTTAGCAGAATACTGAAAGCAGCGGAGATGCAGAACTGAGTACACTTTAATATCTGTTCATTTATCGCAAGTAATTATTCAACAACGCTATCACACGTCACATATTTTTCTCATATCGTAGCCCTAATATAGAGTTAGTGAGTAAAAGAAGCCTATGGCTGCAAGTTTAGCCTTCCACATCATTTTAAATTGTATGGATAAAGAGGGAGGAAGATACAGACAGCGAAATAAAACAGGCTGAACAAGTCCTATCTGCATAAACAGGATGAACAAGTGGTTTAGTCCTATCTGCATAATCCAGTCCTCTGTGAATGACACCAGGCCCCGAACAATCAATAGGACCAGCTTCCAGTGTGTGCTGTGTGTGAGCTTGTCCACATTACCGGTGGCCTTCAGGCAATGTGCATCAGATAGGATCCTATCACATGGGTTATTACATCATAGCAACTGACCATATGTGTCTGCCTATTTGTATGCCGTGCTGGGTCTATACAGCACATAATGTTCATTGATTGCGTTCTTATGCAATACAAAGCAAAGCAATGTTCCTTGATTATGGAAAGACACAAAAAAATGCACAAACACACCAGTGATAGGCACATCTGACAGACAGCTGGTCTCAGTGGCCCTTTGGCTGCCTTTAACTGAACAGCAGCAGATCTTTAGTGCAGGAGTGTCTCATTTTACTGCATGGGCCACATACAGCCCACTTTCATGTCAAGAGGAGCCGGATCAGTAGAACCATTGCATAATTACCAATAAATGAATACACCATGTTCACCATTGTTCACACCATGAACAATGTATTTACAAAACAGTTCATGAACAGGCCTAGATGTCTAGTTTAATAGAAGCACAATTTCAACATGTCTCGGTTTTCAACTGTATTCTGGTCAGGATGGACTAGGAAGTGAGTCTGATTGTGGCGATAAATATTCCTTGAGGACTGAAAGGTGCTGTAAACACACCAAGCACACTGGTCACACGGCCCGTTTACCTCTGTGAAGAAATAGGAACTGGTCTTTTTTTTTCTTGGAAAACCCAACACTCTATGTCCACTTTTCCTTTCTTTGACAAAGACATTTTCCGCCAGTGGGCTGGGTTGGACCCTTTGGCTGGCCGGTTCTGGCCCTAGGGCCGTATCTTTGACACGCCTGCTTTAGTGCATGATGGGTCTCAGTGCCGAAGGATACACATTTACTACTCAGTGTCACATTGTCTAGGTTAACTTTAAGTGATGCTATCAATACAGATGGGTCTGTTCTGCTTTACTTCTACTGCAAGCCACTTTTACACTCAGCAGACCGTGTATAGTTTTCAAGAGTAAGGCAGTGGTCTCCAGTGGTGCTGAGCATCCCACTCAAGGGAGGGCTCTGCAATATTTCCTTTAGTCAGCAGAGACACTAACAGAAGTGGTTGCTATGGCAATGCGCACCCATGAATCTTGAGAGAATCTCTATTTGTATGGCATTTTAGTTCACAGATCAACAATCTTCGCGCAGCATCGCTTGCTGCACCTTTAAAAGATCTGTCGATCACTTTGGGAGTGACATCATGTTCCAATTTTGTCTTTTAAATGTTGATGGTGGAGCTTCCCCTTATTTATATATTCAAATCATGGATTGTGCCTCTAACTGTTGAGAGCGTAGACTGCAAATCAGGCCTGATTGTTGCCTCCAGTCCGCGCTGACACTCTAAGTACACTCTGTTGAGTGATAATCCAAATAAAGAGGATGGAGCTTCTACTAATATGTTTTAGTGTTTTCTTTTTAAACTATACTTTAAGACTTTATATAAACACTACCATTGCTATATTATATATATATATATATATATATATATATATATATATATATATATATATATATATCTCAAAACAGTACACTGTTATTGTATACTCTCAATCAATCTTAGCAGGATTTACAAAAGTGCCTCTCAGTGGTGTAGATTGTTTAGCTGTACAGCAATGATTGCTTGGTCTGTGCAGTAATGTTAGACCTAGTCATAACTCCCTGTTATTATACAATAGGAGGTGAGAAAGAAGCTACAGTAACACATAACAGCTGACTGACAGATCACTGGATTGGAAAACACAGGATAAAAGCTACTTCCTCTAATCTGGAAAGACCTATTGATCCATATACTGTGGAATACAATAGAATCAGCTTGGAGGAACATATTACACTACAATTTCCTGTCTGTGCATGTGTGGGTTTGTTTTTCCAGTCATTTTCTTTTCTCTTTTTTGTTTACAGCAGTAGATGGTAGATGAATGATGCTACGACACCCACAACCACCCCACGCTTTCTGTATCTCTTCCATTTTGTCGTAAGCCTGTGGCCAGGTGTACTATGCATCTGTCTCATGCATCACCGGCTCATTGTGTGCGCGTATGTGTGTGTGTGTGTGTGTGTGTGTGTGTGTGTGTGTTGGGGTGGCTCGCATGAGCTACTACATATGTATGTCCCTTAACTGATTGATTGATTCATCCATTCCTGTCACATGCTTTATTACCCAGGGAGACAGATTTTGGAATATGAGGATGGATTTGTGTTTGTGTGTGCTGCACACGCTGCCAGCTCCTGTGAGCCTGTGGACCAGCTGATGATGGTTGAGCAACAACAAAGGAATGTTGAGTGAAGGAGTTTTGCATCACTGGCGGATAACTAATGAACACCCACAGTCATCAGTGGACCCCATTGATAGAGTGTCCTCCAGTGGCTTGTCAGATACAATACAGTAAAAATAGAAAGGTAACCTATACCAGAAACTGTGGTGAGGAACTGATCTCAGAACTGAGATAGTGTACTGTGTGTGCTCCTTTTTTCCGTTTTCTTTGCATATTTAAATTTGTCAAAAGCAAGGTGCCTCCAGTTGTTCCCCCATTGCATTTGACACGAATACCTGTATTTATCATGACCTAACATTCTGTACACAGTCTGCCAACAGACGGCTGTGTGTGTTGGCATGTGATGCATAAGATGTGCCTCTCTGTTGGCTAACTTATCAGAGGTAGTCAGCTGCAGCAGTCTTAATTAGGGTTGGGTATCGTTTGGATTTTTACGATTCCGATGCCGAACGGGTACTTTTAAAACGATTCCGACTCCTAAACCGATTCTTGAAAAACTGAAAAAGTGTAATATGTTTACTAGCGATCACGTGCAGTGAATGGTTAATATGCTTTTACGTCCGTTTTGGTGAGCCCAGAGAGAAAATATGGCATTTTAAAAGTAGCCTACATTTACGGTAGCTAGCGAATGGTAGACTACAGAGAAAGTGTGACATTTTGACCAACCTTTTGTTTGGTCTAATCCGGTCCGATTCCTACCAGTTGAGTAGGAACCCAACCAACCCTAGTCTTAATAGGCGCAGAATCGATCACCGGTGATCGCCGCCCAATGCATGCCCGGTTAGATTTGTGTCCGACTTGATCCCGACTTGCTCTGATATCATGCACACGTGCACAATGATAACCTCACGACATCAAGGCAGCCGCAGTTTTTAGAGCCAGGCGCCGCAGTTGCTCACCACCGACTGCAAGACCCAGGGCATGATGGGAAAGGCCTGGCTCTTAGCTGATCTAACAGCTGATTGGTTCAGAATCGACTCAATACTGTGACGTTTTATATAAACTTTTTATAGTTTTTTATTGGAGAGATTTTGATTGCCATTTGTCTGATTTGAAGGCTTATTCTGTTAACAGGATACATGTTGTGTGGCTGATAGTGACGTTTAGTCATCAGAGAGACTAAATCCGTTCAGATTACGGATCATCTACAGTCTGTTGTATTTTAACATCAGCAACAGGTCGCACGTGGAGCATTTGTCATAAACTGGAGACTGCATACAAGCTGATATATGGGTCTGATAACATTTTAATAAATCATAATCGGACCTAACAGGATGCAAGTGTTTCTGTGACTTCCTGTTCAGCCTGAAGGCTGCTTCAAATGGCTGTAAACTGTCCGACTTGACCGCGGCTTTTTGTCACCGCCCCCCGGCTGCTGCCGCCTGGTCCCATTCACTTTACAGGCGAGGCACAGCTCATCTCGAACGAGCCTAATGTGTGTCACATTTTTGTACTAAATACATTTGCTGGGGATTACTACACTTTTATCAGAAGCGGAATTGGAAATCAGTCAGGGCCAATGTTTGCAGTGTCCACATCAGTGCCAAAACAAAAAGAGACGCTGGCAAAATTAGCAAAACAGTCTATCTCAAGGATGTAGACCCTATACATTGTATCAATACATTAGTCTTCAAATATGAAAATAATGATTAAAGAGTTTGCATTGAAAAGGAAACATTGTGTAAATCTACAATAGAGTTATGTGCTACACTTATTTCTGAATTCAACCATTTTAAGCAAATATGTTCCACTAGATTATAAAACCACATCCTTTAGTGCTTTTTACACATTTTCCATACTTTTGCATGTATTACAGAGAGTGCTATGAAGATATGGTCAGTTTTGTCACTGTCTGAAATGCAAGTGGTTCTCGCATTGCCAGACCTATTTCCACAGCGCTGTGGAGTAAGGTCTGGCTACTCCACACATACATGCATTCTGGGATATGACAAAAAAAAAAAAACATGGGTTGTTTGCATTTCTTTAAACCAATCACAATCGTCCTGGGCAGCGTTAAACTCTGGACGCAGAGACGCTGGCTCTCTATTTTTTCCAACGAATGTTTCTGGTGATCCGTGTACGATGGAGAACTGGCCAGCAGAATGTTTATTGTCTGTGTCCATATCTTGCCGTGCGTAATAAGCTTTATCCATATCAGGCGGGCAAACATGGTAGCACGTCCCTGTTAGATAGTAAATGCCGTAAACACATTCATTGTAAATCTTTACAATCATTTACCAAAAGAACCGAGCAGGCCTGCTTTATTGCATGATCCAACTTTTTGTCAAAACTTGCCATTTTCAGCATGTAGCTCAAAGGTTGTTGCTGCTGTAGTGAAGGGATTTTGAGAATGGCAACACAGAGAGCAGAAGGGGAGGGACAACAAAGCCTCTATTGCGCCAGACTAAAGTTAAAGTGACTATATGTAACTTTTTAATGTTTCTAAAGTCATTTTTCATACAATGGTCTTAAATGACTTGTAACAGCAAATGAGACTAACAGTGAAAAGAACGCTATTTTATGTAGTTTTTAGTAAGGCATCTGCCCGGTTTTGATTTTTCCCGCAAAGTCACAAAATGATTTGTGGCAGGTAGACGGCGCTACAGAGCAAACATTCCGATGGGAAACAGATTTCTTTGCAAACACCAGAAAAGCCAGTGTTAGCGTATGCCAGCGGAGCCAGGTAAAAGGAAGCAGGAGATTTCTTTATATAGGCCTAATTGTATTTTAATGTTATTGCAGAAGTTATCTGTTGTAGTTGTGGCTGATAGCTACTGGGGCAGGGCCATCACAGAAAAGAAGGAAATTAAACAAAGAACAACTAAAAGCTGAAAGGGAAAGACAACGGACAAATCACGAGTCACACTCTGCCGGGCTATTAACAGATGGAGACAATTACGGGATTGTAAATGATTCAAAACAGACCCAGAATTGGCCCTCAGGTATGTAAAAAATGTCTATTTTATTCATAAATTAACTTTAGATTGCGCGATGGTTGTACGTCAGTAGCCGACATTAAATTACGCCCCCCTTCCATTTAGCGCAGACGTTTTATACCTTTTATTCCGTGTTTGTGTTGGCCTACTATTTTCTTTTCCCTTGTCCCACTGTACTTGTGTAAAGCGTCCGTGGCTTTCATGAAATGCGCTATATTAATCTAAGTTATTATTACGTTGGTTGCTTCAACAAACTCCTAATGCTTTAGAGACAGTGATATCCGGTTTAGCTCCCAATACATCTAAAGTAGGCTAAGTTACCGTACGCAATACTTGAAATGCAACGATGCATCTGTAACTTATTATCTTATTGTAAATTCATTATTATTTGTCTGAGCAAAACATTCATCGCAACTATATAGACCTCCCCATAACGCTGACTCAGTAATATACAGTGGGCAATACAGCACCGTAAAGAAAAGACCTTTAGGACAGCAGGTGTGGTAAAAACTAGAGATGGCCCGATTCCATTTTTTGCTTCCCGATACCGATTCCGATACCTGAACTTGAGTATCGGCCGATACCGAGTACCGATCCGATACCAATGTGTCATATATTTTATTATGTTTTAACAACTGCATACTACTATCCCTGTATGGATGTGATATGATTTCTATCTTTGTTGTCGGTCTGGCTCAGGTTAAACTCTTTGTGAAACATGAACAAACACAAACAATGAACGCCACAGAACTTTCTTTTATTATCCAGTTTGACAGTCAGTTATAACGGAAAAAGAACATAAATAAACTACTTTAATGTAGATTTTCTTTAGGGCTTTATTACGTGGTATTGGATCGGTGCATAAACTCCAGTACTTCCTGATACCGATGCCAGCGTTTTAGGCAGTATCGGCTCATCTCTAGTAAAAACACTACCACTTTTGTCCAAAGCGGCCGCTAGAATCAACACAATCTGAAAGTTACATATAGCCTTTATACTTTAAAATGACACAAATAGCAGCTTTGAACACAATGTTCTGACATTATTCTGTAGGTTGCTGGATGTTGACTGGCCACCTATCAGCAGTTTTTGTTTCAGAACACATTACATGGTGATGAGAGGATAGTGGAGGTAAAGGTAAGTGCTGCAGGCATTTGTCCTATGCTCCCCTGTTCTCTCTGACAAGCCTTTCAACACACTACACAATTATCACACTAATACCATATATGTGTGTGTGTGTGTGTGTGTGTGTGTGTGTGTGTGTGTGTTTACAGGACAGTGCTACATTTTTTCTAGAGCCTGTTAGTGCCTGGCGCTGGAACACCTGAGCCTTAGATCCAAACAACTCTCCACCAGGGCTTATGTAATATAGAAAGTTTGTTTTTGTGTGTTTGTGCATATGAGTGTGTGTGTATGTGCGCTGGCATCTTTCCACTTCTGCCCGAGTATAAATGTGTCGCCAGAATATTATTAGCCACATTTTACAAGGCTGTGCAGGTCTGGTAGGGCACAGACGGAAACAAAAGGCCGAAATTAGAGCAGCACTCAGACATGAGTCACCCAGACTTCAGTAAATGTGTAACAGTTGTGGCAATAAAGAAATACCCAGGTGAATGAATGATGTTTTGGAGAGATGGGAGATAAAGGTTAGAAGAGAAACTGACTCATAAGGGCGCGCAGCCGTTTTGTCCCCCGTGTTTCTCCCCAGGCTAGACATGCTGCCAGGTCTTAAATTAGAGTTTGAACTGCACTGAGGTGAGCTGCGTTTCTATAGCGATGCATCCTTCCTGATCCAGTCACCAGAGAGATATATGTAGATAAGAATATGGAGATCATATTGATAAGAAGCAACACCTTAGCACCAACGTGTTTTTTCAGAACTCTGTAATTACTTACAGTACACAACCATCTATTTTCACTCGACATTAACAAGGAATTCACCATTTATAAAGACTGATATGATGCTGACGTTGTTGGTTATAATCATCGATAGCGGATACTTTTCAAACATTCAAACCATGCTAACACAATTACTATAACTTCTACTACTATTTCTATCACTTTTACATCTACTAGGCTACTACAACTATATTAGAACTGCTACTGTCACTACTACCTAGGGTTATGGTTGAAAAAAAGAATATTTTCCTGATAATTATACTTCCCGAAATAGCAAAAAAGAGTGGGCGATATGCATAAAATCTTCTATTGCAGTATATCTAATTTTAGATTGTAATTTTGATATTGAATGAATGAAAATGTAATACAAAAAACTGTTCATGGATAAGACCAACGAGATTATTGTATGTCATCACATGCTATACATTTAAAATGGCTAAAATTACAAACACCTAATAGAAGACAAAGCTGTTTTAAATCTTTTGGGGTAAAAACAAGTCTGTGGGGGCAGGTCTAAGTCAAGTCACAAGCAGGTTCAAGCAAAAAGTCACTTTATACTTTTTTTTACCATTGCGAGCATTCAAGTGGTGTGGGAATAATCGGTGAAATGAGTTCCCGACTGGGAAAATTCACACTGCAATAACATATAGGGCATGTCATAAAGTGCCCTTTAGCTTGCATTGGTTTACTAGGTCAAAAACGATTTTTTTTTAGGTCTCAATCCAAGAATTGCGTTTGTCAGCTCTCATGTAAATTAAGTCCAAGTCAAGACTCAAGACCTCATTTTCGTGACTTCAGTCTTGCTCAAATCAAAGCCTCAAGTCTGCAGCTCTGCAACCAGAGATTAAAGCAAGAACATGGAACTTGTGAAACAAGCAATGACACTCTTTCATTCACAAATAAAAAGCTGAATTCATAAGCAATAAAACGCACACTTTCGCTCAGATCAATACGGTCAGGGGGTAGGGCTGGGGCAATACAGTATAATCGATTCCCCCAATTGTTTGACTGATCTGATATTGATTAATAAAATCCCCAAATCAATCTTTTAATGTATGCCTTTCACCATGGATGTACAACCCACCACACAGTGTTTGGGGGTCAACTCTTAATGTAAACATCATGGGTGTGTGGACCCCAGAAGAGTAGCTAACTGCTACGGCATCAGCTTATGGGGATCCTTTTAATAAACAATAAACCATGGTGTATTACAAAAATGATTTGAGGGTTGCTTATTACTTGTACAATTTACAGCACGAGTTTTATATCCAAGCAAAACTGGTGTTGTACCCGAGATTTCCCTAACCTAATTGATAGCGAATTGGAAATGTAATCGAATCGAGACCTTGTGAATCCGAATCGATTCGGGAAATCATTGGCAGTACCCAGCCCTATCGGGGTTTGCTGCTACAGGTCTACTTGGTCTGGTATAACAAGTAGCGTATGTTATTAAACTTTAGATAGGTATTGCTGTGTAAAAGCCATAGACAGTATATAAGAATGGACCAACAGATCCCGTTGCTCTGGACGGAGACCAGTGAAGGCCTTTAGAAGCACTTTTCCGGTGATGGCTGAGCGTTACTGCGCAGCCTCCAACTGAGATAGACAACGTAAATGTGCCGTGAGCAACGTGTCTGAAAGTTGTAAGTCTTCTGGTAGCTGTGCCAAGAGAAATCTCAATTATTCCCAATCTTGCAGAGACGGAGAGCGTAGGTATATGTAAGGAGATAACATGGACACAGGCTAATTATTGCTAACTAAAATGCTAGTTAACATTAGTAATTAAACTTAAACAGCTAATGTGAGATATATAGGTATATGTAAGGAGATGACATGGACACAGGCTAATTATTGCTAACTAAAATGCTAGTTAACATTAGTAATTAAACTTAAACAGCTAATGTGAGACGAAACTGCCTGCGCACTTCTCCTGTACTGTACGGTAATTCCTCTACTATGCGACAGTAAGTCACGTGGTTATGACACAATCGTTATTTTTACAAAAACGTCTGCTACGGAGCCATAACGTGAGATACGAGGTAATGGAGCCTTTTATCCATTGTCGTGTTTCTTTAAAAATAAACAATGGACAAATAGAGTCTTTAAATGCTTCAGATGTAAAGTTATTCGCTGTCAAAGTGGCGCCAAAATGAATGGCAGTCAATGGAATGCTAACGGGAGGTAATGGCTTATTAGCATCAAAATGGCGCCATAGGAGGTTCACGGTCCGAGGAGAAGCTTACCCCCTTGGTAAAAGCTTGTCTACACAGGAAGTGTTTCAGCCATGTTTTTCAGCCCATCTTGCACGTCTGACAGAACAGATACGCTTCTTTTTTACATCAGTCCAGCTGTCCACACAGCTTGCGTAATGGCCAGCGCTTCACTCATGCTTTTTACGTATGTAACTGCGACCCGAAGCAAATTCGTACGAGTCTTTCCAATGTTTTTCCAGTGTAACTACAGTGATTTTGTGTTTGACTCTGAGCGCTGCAGAAACCCATGTGACCTACACAAATACAGACTGAAGCGGCTGCTGCTTTACCAACGTGCTGCATAAGCCAGAGATCTTTAACAGGGGGTCGGCGACCCTTAGGGGGTCCTCAGAGTTACTCCAGGGGGGCAGCCAAATTTTTGTTTGGGCATTCTTTTCTTTTCAAAATTGAAAGTCTGAAAATATACATCGATACATATTAATCCAACATATTATTAGCAAAGGTAAATTGGCCTCTACGTCAAAAAATAATAACATTACACAACATTGATGATGGTTAATAGATAAGGTAGCCACTATGATAACCATCCACAGATTTAGTTAAGCTTAAGGATTCACTGTGCCTTCCACATGTATGTTTAACATTAAAACATGTATAAATAATGTACGATATACATCTACCCAGTTTAATATGCAATTCAGTTTTATACAATATATGTTGTAAGGGGTTGCAGCCCCATCTCTCTTTCAGCTAAGGGGTCCTTGGCCTAAAAAAACCTGTAACTGATATCACTGAGTCAGTTCAAACAAATCAATTCGCAAACAAACACATATTACTGGTTTAATCACAAAAGCAAAACAAGAAGTAAACACAGCGTACCTCAACAGGAGTCCTTTCCTGTTTCCTGCTTGTGGCGTCAATCCACTTTTTCTCAATCAGCTCTCTCAATGCTGCCGTCTTTAAAGAGACTCTCTGGAAATAAAGAGAAATGTCTTTAAAAGTAGCCAAGGTATGGCAAAATCTCTGATATTTGAAAATGTTTTACTGTCTCAAGGTATACTATGTTGTCACAGCATTAGATGAGATCTTATCTTCAACTGGAATCTTTAATTTGGACTGCAGAATTTTGTGAGATGTTACCACGATATGACCATATCATCACAATATAATACTTACTTTTAATACAAAATTATTACTCAGTCCTGCTGCTATAGCACTAATGAAAAGACAACATTCATGCATACGTACAGTATGTATACAGAAATTTCATGAAATTAAATTTAAAATCAGGTTGCTTTCAGTAAACAACCAGTGTACTAGTTTATTGTATCTAGTCAAACACAGAGCATCATGTGGGTTGGGATGAGGAAGACACTGGCCAATATTTATATTTCAATAACCCCCCCCCCCCCCACATCGGGCCCATATATCAGTCTGCCAATTGCTCAGGTCCAGTTGGCAGATAGACTGTTCTGATTGGCTGAAAGCATCATGTACTGCTGGGACGGCTGTTTGGCAGTGAGCCAGGCAACTGTTGTCAAGACAAAGAAATTGTTCTATTTCACTTTTTGGTGAGCTGCCATGAAGATCATTCAGGGTGTGGTTTATCATCCACATATCAATAACCCTGTCCATCCACGTCTCATCAGATTTCTATACTGTATCATTTCTTTCTCTCTCTCACACACACACACACACACACACACACACACACACATTTCAGTGTAGTCCATGGCCAGAGTTGGTATTGGGCTGGTCCTATTGATTGTTCTCCTATTGCTGCTATGGTCCATTGTACTTTTTCCACTCTCACAAAGGTTATTGCAATTGCGCGCGCGCACACACACACACACACACACACACACACACACACACACACACACACACACACACACACACACACACACACACACACATTCACTATCTTTGTGGGGACCCGTCATTGACATAATGCATTCCCTAGCCCCTTACACTAACCTTAACCATCACAACTAAATGCCTAACCTTAACCCTCACCCTAACCATAACCATAACCTTATTCTAACCCTAAAACCAAGTCTTAACCCTCAAACAGCCCTTTAACCTTGTGGGGTCCAGCATTTTGGGTCCCACAAGGCTGTGCAGACCCCACAAGTATACTGTATTCCCCGGTTTTTGGACCCCACGAATATAGTAAAACAAGCACGCACACGCACACACACACACACACACACACACACACACACACACACACACACACACACACAGGAAATGACTATTGCATGGGAGGCCTAGCTTCCCATTTTTGCTCTCTTTCCAACTCAATTACAGCTTTTGCCAACTAATCATTTTCGGTCACAGGGTTGACAACACATTTTCCCCTCTGGGCTACGTTCAGTTAAAGCCTGAGTGGCTGAGCCTCATAATAATGACAGTGTAAGCCCACTGCTTTTCGACCTTGCTTTGCTCCTTGTGTTGACTCTTGCTGTGAGTGTCCAGAAAGGAAAACTTTTTTGTCATAATAAATATATAGGTGGTGTTGGGAGCAAATGAAGCCTCGGGAAATGAACCCTTTTGCGAACCAATTTGCTGGAAATCTTTGATGCTTCCAGAGGCTTCATCCCACCATCACTAGGAAACACACAGCCCCAGTTTAGTTTCAGTTAGATTTGTTAAGTTGCAGGTTTGAACAGTTCGTGTTTGTTTCTTCACACTCACCTGTTCTCTGTTACTTTGTCTGGTCCCCCATTCAGGACATGTTTGGGGAGGAGCCGTCGAGCTTTTCCTGTGTATTTATGTTTAATGACGTCATCACTGACATTATTGGACCGAACCAACTGATGGGGTTTCTTGTGTGTAGAGATATTTCATGTGTTTGTTTGATGCATTTGAGGGGTTATTGTGGGCACAGTAAACATTTCCATGGTAACAGCGAGTTGGACCAATCAGAGACGTTGCTGTTACGCTTAGGATTGTGGGTAGTTTACAGTAGTATTTCTCCATAAGATCGCAAATAAAACATGTTTTTCTTAAAGGAACACGCCGACGTATTGGAACTTTAGCTTATTCACCGTATCCCCCAGAGTTAGATAAGTCCATACATACCCTTCTCATCTCCGTGCGTGTTGTAACGTTGTCCGACGGCTCCACCGGTAGCTTAGCCTAGCACGGATCCTGGAGGTAATCGGTTCCAACTAGCCTACTGCTCCGAATAAGTGACAAAATAACACCAACATGTTCCTATTTACATGTTGTGATTTGTATAGTCACAGCGTGTACAAATAACAAGGTCACATGAGACACAGCCATCTTCTAACCGTATATAAACTGGGAACTATATTCTCAGAAAGGCGAAGCATTGCTACTCTGCTCGGGGCTTCTCAGGTGCTGCAAGCATATCACTCCGCCCAAGTAGCAGAAGTAGCAGTGCTTCGCCTTCTGAGAATAGTTCCCAGTATGTATACTCTGTAGCTAAAACAGAGAACTCAACACACAGGGTGAAAAGAGGAGCTGCAGCAATGTGCAGTACAACAAAAATATGGTGTTTTTTGAAAATTAAACCATGTAAACCTATTCTGGTACAACCTCTAAATACAATTATGAACCTGAAAATGAGCATAATGTGAGCACTTTAAAAAAAGGTTGGTTTCATACAGACTTCTAGCTTCTACAGGAGCAGAAACATTCGCTACACAACCCCATAGCTTGTGGTCAGTCTACCTCGGATGGTTTAGACCTCATGGTTACTAATTAAAATCCTTATGGAGAAAACCAATGGGATTTGTACTTCTGGAACCACACTGTTGAACTCTATAAAGGCATTTGCATTTTGCTGCTCAGGGAGGGAAAAAAATAATCGATTGCTTGTACAGAGTATAGATGAGAAGCCACGCTGCCACAAACTCATGCTTGGTTTTATCTGTATGGTACGAGTAGATGTTGTTATGTTGCTCAAGTTTTCTTTTGATAGTTTCATTTTATTTTATTTTTTTTCATTTTAAAGGTCTCACTTAAAAGTGTGGAATTCATGAAGTCTGCCTCCCTATCAATTGTTTTGACACTCGCTACGCTACATGAGACTCGTATCACAAAATGAAAAAATCACAATCACAATTTCCTGGTGATGATATTCAATTTACATCTAATTCTTAAACATTGAAATCTTTCCCAGCTGGAACCAGGAAAATGTGTGGCATTTTTTGCTAAATAAACCACTTTAAACAATTAGAAAAATTGTTGTTTCATTGACTAATTGATTTAACGACTCATAATGTCAGCACTATTCATCACCCCATTCATCAATTACAGGCAGCACTCACTTTTTATTATTTCATCTTCAATGCACCATCCACGACGAGATACATCACTGGACCTTCATCCTCAGTCCAACATACAGTTATTACTTCACTAGTCTATATCCTTCGTTCCACTTCCGGGATTGCTCCGTTGGTGACGGAAATTCCGTCGGATTTCACTCATTTTGGCCGGATATCTGTTGCCTTGGGCTTCCTTTCTGTTGTCATTTTAAACTCTGGTGGCTTTATGAGGACTATGGTTAACTGCTCCTCAGATCTCTGCAGGGTAAATCCAGACAGCTAGCTAGACTATCTGTCCAATCTGAGTTTTCTGTTGCACGACTAAAACAACTTTTGAACGTACACACGTTCCACCAAAACAAGTTCCTTCCAGAGGCTATTTTGCAGAGGCACTGTGGCTCTGCCTGGCGCTTAGCGTTGCCCAAGACGATTGTGATTGGTTTAAAGAAATGCCAATAAACCAGAGCACGTTTTCTCCCATCCCGGAATGCTGTGTGGACTAGCCAGACCCTCCTCCACAGCGCTGTGGAGGAAGGTCTGGCAAAGCGAGACTATTACTTTTACGAACAGGCCCACTACAGAGAGGCCCACTGGAACAAGAGGTCTCAGTATTTTCTGATTTATGTCATATAGAGCTGTAACAATTCCACATTTTGCTGTACAATAAATTGTCTCTTTCAGTCCAATTTAAACATATGTATTTATTTATTACATTTTTTAAACAAATTAAAGTTTTGATTGAATTCCAGGATACATCTTTTGGTTATATATCACAGTCATGTGACCCAGATAATGTAATAACACAGGTACACAGCCTATGAAGTAAACCACGCCTCTTTATTATCATTAAAAAAAAATTCTAACTGGATCTCCCCCCTTGTAATTTTTGTTGCCATAAACGTGTATAGGGTCAAGTGCCAACAGCTAACAATTGAAATAATAATAAAAATATATAGCGAGACCAATACACACTTATAATATGAAATAGTTCCAATTTGGCACATCTAAACAAAATCAACCATTACCAGTCATAAGCCTGAAGACTTTAGCCAATGTTAGGAATTTATTGCGGTTAAACAAAGACGCCACGGTTATGTAAAAGAAAAATTAGGTTAGAAAATGAGGTAATAATTGTTACAGGCTCTATGTCACAAGAGCACAAAGCTTCACCACGGCACCAGATCACAGTAAAGTGACATCACACTGTCCTGGAGTACATATATAGATACATATAGTTTGCTGTTGCGTTACATGACCCATTGCTTCCGTAAAGCCGTGCCAGTGCATCTCTCTCACACACTCCACGTAACCCCGCCCCTTCAAACAGTCAGCGCTCTCTCTAACAGCATCTAAAGACTGGAATATGTCGCCAATGCAGATAAGAGAACTAAATACTTAGCGTTGTTTTAGCTGAAGAAATGGCTTATTGATAATCAGATATGTGCACATTAGACTGCTGCCTGCCTGTTGACCTTTTCTGCCTGCCTGCAGATTTTTCTTGTTTTGTTGCTTGCTGTCTAATGTGTAACGTTACTTGTTGTTGTGCATTGTGCCTGTTTGAATGTTGGTCTGTGTATGTTGCTTTTACGTGCTGACTGCATTAAGTCATTGCATTGTATTTTATTTTATTTAGGTTGCCGGTTTTGGACATACAAGGTTTTCCCCCGACAGCGATGATTTGTTAGTCCTCAGATGCCACTGTAAGAACTGCTTGATGAATAGCACTCATGGCATAATAACAAGTGCCTTGACTTTAAGAAAACTGCCATCCAAATGTGAGCTTTATTACTTCTGACTCTGGCACGCGGACATGTTTAACTATAGCTTATCCAATCAGTTAGATTGTCATCAAGCTGGGCTGGCAAACACGCACACACACGCACACACACACACACACACACACAAACACAGTGACACATACAAAGTCTCCCACGCATTTACAACTCAGATTAGACTGTTTACTCTTAGTCTCACAGCTGGAATAAACATGCGTTAAAGCCCTTCAGATTTAATAAGATACATGTCTTTCTCTATTGAACGCCTGTTGGGACAATTTTCTACAAGCTCTGCTTATCCATCTCCCTGCTGCTACGCCCTGCTACGTCCTGCTACACCCCGTAACGCCCTGCAGTGCCCTGCTACACCATGAACTACTACAACTACTATTTCTAGTCATAGTTCCATTATCTTTATTGTGACTGTTATTGCCACTGTTCATCACACCCCCAACCGGCACCGTCAGACACCGCCTACCAAGAGCCTGGGTCTGTCCCAGGTTTCTCCCTAAACAACACAGTCTCACTCCCTACTCGTCAAATGGTCAATAACCCTGGCGTTAATTCTCAACGCCAGGGGGGTACCCGTCGCGTTATTTTTTGACGAGGGGGTCCGTCAGATAGAAATTCATGTTAATCCCTCACCGTCAGATATAGACGAAAGAAAAAACACGGCCCCTTGACTCGAAATCTGTGACAGTTTTATTATTGGTATTTGTAGCCCAATAACCGCTGTTTTAATCAACATTTTTCACCAGATATTATCATGGTTTATATGTATTTCTTTTAATGTTATTATTTTGGTCTATTTCGGCCAGGGAAGCTGGATTGCTTGTTTGTTTATTTATATTTTTTAAACTATAACGCTAGATCTATCAACATTTATTTAGATGTTATCCAGGTATTCATTTCTTTATTTTAATAATAATATTTCGGTCTTATTACCGGTGAAATATTACAGTATACTGTAATACAGAACATTACGATATGATCCGAGCTAGACGCATTCAAAGCCGGTATCCCACAATGTAACGCGGGCATTCATTCACAGAATCGGAGAGCAATCAGCGGGTTTTTAACGCCAGTATCGCTTCAATGTACATATATACAGTCAGTGGTTTAGTCACCAGCAACAACACGTTGCTCAGCTTTGTTCCAGTAAGTTATGCACCGTAATAACGTTTATAAACGAATCCGCGGAATACTCCGGAAGTGACGCAGTACGTCCCGCTCAGCGGATAAGAAGATAAAAATACATAATATTCGTAATATTGATGTTTTTGTCTAACGTTGTATTTGAGGATGTAAACAATAAAGATATTAATAATAATAAAATACAGTTTCATGTATTGTTTTTTCATGTATTGTGTGTTCGGTCGGCCGGCGGGCGGCGGCAATCTGAAATGGAATGAAGCCAGCAGCCGCGGCAGACAGCAGAAACACAGGAGTCGACCATGTCCCCCCAACCACCCCGGAAGAACTACAAAGCTTTGTAACAGCTTCTTTGGCGTCTCTTATGGGAGTTGTAGTTTTTAAATATATTGGTATATTTCTCATAATTAGAAGTTGGCAGTGTATAATTGTGGATACACCCTGGGGTTTTTTGGGATAGGGAACACACTGGTATTATCAGATTTTAAAAATATAATCGTTAAATAGGTGAAAATAGCTTATTACCATATTTAACAGTGCTTACAGTGGGTAAACGTTGGTGACCACATATACATGACAGCTGAGGTCCAGAGCTTTCTATAACAGCTGGTCCTATGTTTGTAGCACCTTCTGTTGCTAAATGTCAAGCCTTCAAAGATGGACTGGGTTCAAGGTTCAGAGGTCAATATTTCAAAGCAGGAGTAATGTATCCTCTTCAGACTGACATATGTTACTGTCCAGGTTGAGACCTTTCCAACGATGTGTTTGATATAGTCCTACGACAACGTTTTAATTTTTTACACATCATGGAGACCATGTTGCAGGTGATACTTTATTGTCCCCAGAGGGATATCTGCCTTGAGTTCAAATGCTTCACACATAACACTTGACATATTGTTTTATCATACAGCTGACATGTACTTACAATAAAAAAAAAAAACATAAACAAAGTGATATGTAGTCAGACTGAAGCATATTATCAGCCACAATCTATTGTTCATCTTTCACAAACAGTGACAAGAGCAACACACAACCATATAATATATCATGAAGCTATTCCCCTGCAGCCTCAAGCAACATTATTTAAAGTTTGAATTGAGGTAGGTCCAAATTAGGCCTATAGTTTAGAAATGTTAAGTTTACCCATATCTTGTGCCAGAGGATAAGAGCTCATACTTAGCATGGAGAATAAAGATCAGACCATATTATCTGTGCTTGCCTAGAGAGACTGGTTTCTATTCCTCTCCACAACCTTCATGACAATCATATATAACATAAACCCTCTGATTCACCGTGAGTGTCTGCTCTAAATGATAACACACACTTTGAACACGGGCTTCCAGCCAAAGGTGTTGTCCATATGAACACCAAGGTGCCTATAGGAGCAGAGCCGATGGATTGGTTCATCATTTATGACCTCTGATAGCCTCTGGCCCATGTCACGACCCTTTCCTCGGTGAAATTGTTGAATGAGATGTGTGAGTTTTGTCTGTGTGCAGTATGTAGGCTGAGGTAGAAGTGTGTCAAAAATGCCAAAACACATGTTGTACATGTACACATACCCATACAAAGCTACATACATCTTACTCTGTAAACAAAGACCTCGGCAACAATCTGATTATCTTTTTACTTTCCTGAAAATGCTTCCTAAAACTAGTCCCTTCTTAATTTTGAAAAGGTAGTCTCAGTAAAGGCAGCAAAGGTTAGGATGGCTACAAGCTGTAAACACGGTGATTGATATGAGGATCATCTTCTGAATATAATTATTAATATGTTAGGCCTACCATAAATTGATATTTCAAAAAAGTCATTTATTTAAAAGAACTAATAATGCAGTGTGATATTAAATCAAGCTAAGTCTCACACATAAATATGCTCATGTTTTTTTTTCCCTTTAGTCTTTGCTATTAATAGTCATCAACTGCAAAATTAGAAAATTGCGTTTTTAAATAAGTATGTATGGAAAATAAAATAAAAAATGCTTCTCTTTGTATATAGTTTATTGTTTTTCACAACAGTACAAGTCAAAACAAATGCCCATTAGTCAAACAAGCCATTAGGCTGTATTTCTAAACACTCAACTGTAGGTTTTTTATATAGTATATATAAGGCAAATCAAAGTGCTTAGCATAAAACACAATTTTTTCATTATTGGTATTTTATTGTGTAAATTCTTACGTGCAACATTCTTTCACAGACGAGGAGCGGTAATTACTACGTCACTTCCGCGGATGTTTTTAAACGTTTTATGTCCGCATTGCATTGTGGGATATCGGCTTTGAATGCGTCTAGCTCGGATCATATCCTAATGTTCTGTATTACAGTATACTGTAATATTTCATCGGTAATAAGACCGAAATATTATTATTAAAATAAAGAAATGAATACCATGATAACAGCTAAATAAATGTTGATAGATCTAGCGTTATAGTTTAAAAAATATAAATAAACAAACAAGCAATCCAGCTTCCCTGGCCGAAATAGACCGAAATAATAACATTAAAAGAAATACATATAAACCATGATAATATCTGGTGAAAAATGTTGATTAAAACAGCGGTTATTAGGCTCAAAATACCAATAATAAAACTGTCACAGAGTTCGAGTTAAGGGGGCGTGTCTTTTCTTTCGTCTATATCTGACGGTGAGGGATTAACATGAATGTCTATCTGACGTTGAAAATTAATGCCAGGGTTCCTTGACCATGCGTCATACATTTGACCAGTAGGGATTGAGACTGTGTTGCCCTAAAAGGACGTTTTCCTCACCACTCGAGGTTTCTGCCTAAAAGGAAGTTTTGTGGTGTAGACCTACTCCATCTGTTAAGTGTCTGGAGATAACTCTTGTTATGATTTGATACTATAAATACAATTGAATTGAATTGAATCTTTCTCCGTCCTTCCAGCTTCATCGCCTTTTCAGTCCCTGTCTCTCTCCCTGTCTTTCTATTTGTCTTTTCCCTCAGAGGTGTGAGTCCAGATCCCCCCTTTTTCACACACAGCCTCTTCTCGCTGTGTCCATTCTCCTCCTGTATTATAATTTTTTATGTCAGTGTATGAGTGTCTATAATATGTAAATTCCAGGGAGCGCCTGTGTATGTGATGGAGCTACAAATCTGGTTGTCCCTGGTTGAAGCTGGTATGTTTGTGCGTGCGTGTGTGTGTGTGCTTGGGCCGGCGTGTTGATGTAAAGGGACTGTCAAAGAGGTCATGGCGTACAAAAACAGCGTATCAACTGGCGCAATATACACATTGCGAAAGGCTGCAACATATCGCAAAAGACACTCCGAGATTATATGATTAGAAAACTGCACTTTGAAATGTAACTGTCATTCTTTTTTTAGTGGTGCCTTTTATATGCAATGTTCAATTTGTTCAAGACAAGAATGTTGGAAATGATTTCCTTTCATTTGTTTTAAAATCAACAAGCAATTTGTTGAATTTTAGCAGAATACTGAAAGCAGCAGAAATGCAGAGCAGAGTAAACTTTAATATCAGTTTATTTATCGCAAGTAATATCGTTATTGTGATATTCAACAACATTATCGCATATTTTCCATGGTTTCCTCATTCCTCTTGCAGACCTATTACATTTTGGATATCCTAATATCGTGATATGACAGAAGTTTGGTCTTTTCCTGGTTTTAGTGATGTCATTTTATGAAATGACCAGGCTTACTAGCTGTTTTATTGTTTGCCTTTACCCACTTAGTTATTCTATCCACAATATTGATGATTATTTATCAAAGCTGTTGTGTAAATATTTTGTAAAAGCACCAATAGTCAACCCTGCAATATCGCCGCAATATCGACATTTACGTATTTGGTCATAAATATTGTGATATTTGATTTTCTTCATATCACCCAGCCCTACTGTAATTGTGGGGAAAAATAAAGTTATTTCATATTAGCACCACAGGGAGTGAGTTTGAATGCACTGACATTACCGAGTTTTAATCGTGTGTAACCTGTTATGGGTTCATCATTGCCAAAACTGAAATTGGTAATTTTGTGCTAAAGCTAATGATAATTGAAATATGCCAGACTATTGCTGCCCATGCTTAACGTCCCAAGTCTTCTATTCATTCCAAACTTACTTCCTGTGAGCAAGCAAATAGTTCCAAATCTCAAATCAGTCTAATAATCAGACTGAATGTCCATTTTGTTTTACTTAAGTTATTCAGACTCACATCATGTCCATGTTAACCAGTTTCTGGTTTGAAAGGGGGTCGTATTGTTTTGTTTTGCCTTAACCAATCAGTAGTGCGTTCCATAACACAGGGTGATTGCTAGGAGCAGTTAACTTACTGTAATGGTGATTGAAGAAAGAGGCCAATTTGAAGCAGTATTATTGATTTATTTGGCTTCTTGGAGGCAGCAGAGCAATCTAGAAACTAGGGGTGCATGATATATCGACTCAATATCGTTATCGCAATAACTCCCCTTTTTATTGTATCTGCTCTTAAAAAAGACAGTTACTGAATGTAACTGTCTTTTTCTGCCTTTTGTCTGAACACGGCAGACAAAAGGCAAAAACAAAAAAAAGCAGCTCCTGGAAAATCAGCAAGTAACATCAGTAGGCAAAAATGTATTATGGTCTGTCACTGCATTGATGCAGAATCATCCAGTTCCGCATTGGAATGCATCATTGCAGTGATTAATGTCCACAGCCCCGATAAACAGTAGGGGTGGGGGAAAGAAAATCCATTCTTGGATGCATCGCGATTCTCTCTTGAAAGATTATGACTCGATGGAGAAAATTCAACATCCACATTTGTTGTAAATGTAAATACAAACACACATACAGTATATATATATATAAACACACAGTGAGAACAAATAAAATAATGTATAGAAATACATTTTTCGATGCATCAAGATGCATCAATAATCGTTTCATCTTCGTATCGTAGCCCTCTAAATCGGAATCGACTCGGAGGTGCCTAAAGATTCCCATGCCTAATAAACAGGTACATCAAGAGTCCATATTCTATGCATTCATATGTCTGCCTTTTCATTCTTTGTTTCTCTTAACACAACAATCATGTCTTTACTGCAACACACGCATACCCTAGTTTGACATAGGGCATTTGGCACCCATATATGTGTTAATGCACTCATATAGGCATCAGCTTCTCCAAGGCAGGCAAAAATATTAAAACGGCATTGAAGCCAGTTGATTCCACAGAGATTTGATTTATATGCTAATCCAAGAAAAATAAACACAGAGGCTTATCTCCAGATAACATCCAACACATGAATAGTCTCCCACAATAGATTATTTGCCTCAGTAAGATGAACTGGCAGAGACCTGAGCACTTGACGATTAGGAGAAACCTACGGCTTGCCTGTGTTGCCGTAGTGAGCAGTGCTTATTTTGATTCTTTCAGATGGGATAAGTTTCCAGTGTGCCTGGCTAGTCACGCCTCTCCCTGGCTTCCACAGGATACTCTATTATCCGCTATGTTTGCTTCCCTAACAGAGGGATACAATCTCATCTGCCTCAGTCAAAGACAATACACAATGTTGCTTGTGTGTGTGTGTGTGTGTGTGTGTGTGTGTGTGTGTGTGTGTGTGTGTGTGTGTGTGTGTGTGTGTGTGTGTGTGTGTGTGTGTGTGTGTGTGTGTGTGTGTGTGTGTGTGTTCAGGAGGTTACAAGCCAAAATTAACCCACCGCTTGTGGCACAAGTTGGTACGTTTGGTGTGTGTATGTCTTTGTTGATGCAGTGAGTGATTTACTGTACAGAGCTATACCTGAGAGGACACTTACACTGATTTAGATGCATTCTGGGATAGGAGAAAAAAAACACTCTGGGTTGTTTGCATTTCCTTAAACCAATCACAATTGTCGGCGGTGCTAAGCTCCGGACGCAGCGACGGTCGGGAAGGAACTTGTCATTTGCTCTTACCAGTGTATCTCCGTGTGTATTTCGTCCACAGCAAATCCCACCAATCTCTCCCAAAACGTCCCAGTTAGATAGCAAATGCCGTAAACATATTCTTTGTAAATCTTTACGTTGACAATGTATTTGAAGGGGTGTGCATAAGACTGACATGACAATGTCATTATTACGATATGACACCTGTCATGAACTTGAAGGAGTCATTTTGAGTATTCATGACTGTTGTCATTAAGTGTCATTTGGTAAATTATGACACTTTAGCATTGTTAGCATTGTCCGAGATTAGCATTGTCCGAGATTTCTTTGTCATGACAAGTTGACTTTAACGAAGACAACAATCCCCGTGCTATGACAACATGACATTAAACTAGACAATACAACCTGTCGATGTCTTTGTAACGACAACTTGACATTATCCTAGACAACATCATAAATATGTCATGACAGGCCCAATTATCAAACTTTAATAAAATATTTAGCTCTACGTGTTAACATGACATTAAAATGTCAAAAGAGGTTGGTTTTTACATTGTCGTCAAACTAGTCTTATAACGTTTAAGACATCTTAATGACAAGTCCAAAGTGTTACCATCTTTACAATCATTCCTCGAAAGAATCAAGCTGGCCTGCCTTGTTGCCCAATCCAAATTTTCTTCTTCAAACTTCCATTCTAAATGTAGACCTGCTGCTTGAGGCAGAGAGTCCTACGAGAGCAGGTGGAGTGGAATACCTTGAGTTTAATATGATCTCCATCCACAGTGCCCTCTTGCCTCTCAGGGGAAAATGGCGGTGCAGGTGATGCTGCCACAACATGAACACCTTTATGTATTTCTTCTCCACACTGCTGCCCCAAAACATCTGTCTGCACCCATCCTGCAGCAGTTAACAGTGTGAAACTGTGTGTGAGCATGTGTCTAAGCACGTATTTGTGTCCGTGCAAAGACAAGCGCTTGCTCATTACACAAATAGCTTCAAAAATAATTCCGAACTTAAAAGATCCTGAGTCAACTCTGATCATTTGTGTCACTGCACATTTCATTTCAGAGTCCTTTGTGAAAATGGAACACTCACAAATGCTTTTTTTTTATGGTTGACACATGCTGGTTTCTGCTATAAATACAATAAAAGTGGAAGCTATTTTCCGGCAATAACTGAAAAAAGTCAAAGATGTTTAAATGTTGCCAGACTGCATTGAACAGATGGATACCCAGCTGACCCAGTCACTGATACATCTTTGATTGCACCTGCAGTTTACAGGCATATTTCTTTCCTTTTCTGTCTGCACAGTCATTCTTTTCTTTTCTCAAACAACCATAACATGTTTCTCTGAGAAGAGAGAACTTACATTTTTGTGTTTCAACTTGAGAAGATCACAGGTGACCTTTTCAAAACAAGTTCAAGCTGGAATGTCCTTTTATTGCTCTTCTTCTAAACTCTGGGCTCTCCTGTGCGTCCCACTTGTCATGGGAATACAAAGTCCAAGATATTTGCGCCGTTTCCAGTGACTTGGGGTTTAGTTGCCTCTTTCTCCATGACTCACTCGGCATAAAGCATGACAGGATTATGTTTCGGCCTCTAAACTGTCCCTGCACACACTCTCTCTCTCTCCGCAATTTAGAGGAGGTTTTGTGGCCCCTTGGCTCGGCTGCGTCCCTGGCGTCAAAGTGCGAAAGCTGTCAGACAGGGCTATGAGTCAGGGATGGCGTCATGATAAAGGCACTGCAGTGGTTCTCAGCCATGTGGATATGTGTGTGTGTGTGTGTGTGTGTGTGTGTGTGTGTGGTGAGGAGCCAGGGTAATGGGCCATTTTATGGCCCATATAGCGGTGATGTTATCAGGGGCTTTGCTCACACAGGGTGATTATGTTGGTAGGATGATTTGAGACATTAGAATGATATGAGGCATCATAGAAATGGTAAGCACTTTGTAGCCTTTGACCTTTATTCTACTTGTCCAATGCAGATTTACTGTTTTATACTTTTTTTTATATGAATAGGGAAAAATGCACCTTAACTAACACTGACATTAGATCAACATCAATGTAAATGTACCGGTGTTAGCACAACAGCTATTTTTTTAACTGTAGTCTCGAAGTTGTAGAGTTGGGTCGTAGCAGCAGCAGTTGAGCGGGTTTCATGCTTCTTGTGTTCAGCACGGTCGGGGCGCTGCGGACGGAGCATATGGTCACCGCGGCGCAAACCGTCTCATCTTTCATACTGATTGCTGTCAGAGCGGTCAGAACGGCTCAAAGAACTTCTTCTCTCGTGTCGCCAATCATTGCAATGCGGTCTATGCGACCACACGTGTTGTTACAAAATCTTGAAGGTGCGCGGCTCGGCGCCAAGCGCCCAGGGCATGGTCCCCCAGCACATGGTCGCCCAGCGCACTGTCGCCAAGCACACCGTGCCGACCGCGCTGAATGCAAGAAGCATGAAACAGCTTTTAGAGTTTGTTTCATTTTTTATAATAAGTCTAATTGGCTTGCTTTGTTGTAGTGTGTATATGTGTGCGCATGTTTTATACTGTATCTTTTAACACACAAAGCCACATAAAGACAATGCAGCTCTCCTGTGTGTGTCACTGTGCAGGTGATTCCTTGTTTTCAAAGAGACCAGTGCTGTTGCAACACAGGGGCATAACTGCTGTTGCTGTGGTTTGTTTAGTGTCTCCTCAACTGTGTGCTCACACTGTCGCTCCCTCTCTCTCTCTCTCTCTCTCTCTCTCTCTCTCTCTCTCTCTCTGTCCCCGTACCCCCAGAGAGGTGAAGCAACATGGGGAAACACAACAGCAAGCTGGCTCCAGAGGTTCTGGACGACCTGACCAAGAACACCGAATTCAACGAGGCAGAGCTCAAGCAGTGGTACAAAGGCTTCCTCAAAGACTGTCCCTCTGGCATCCTCAACCTGGATGAGTTCCAGCAGCTCTATGTGAAGGTGAGGCTGAGGCGGAGGGCAGGAGACAGGCATGAATAGGGAAAGGAAGCAGAGGAAGTGAAATCATGGCAGTTTATTATGTAGTAATAAGTAGGGCTGGGGTCTTTACACAAAGTTGGGTAATGCAGTGTTTTCTCAAAGTTTACTGCAATGAAAATTGTTCTCATTGTTTTTTTCCATAGTTATATATATGAAAAAAGTTACCTCTTACATAGAAAGCTTATGTTTCCGTGGCTGACTAATGGTCCTCTACTTTGGGCATAGACTGTGACTCTGTTGATGCCTAAAACTCCCTCAGAACATTCCAGAGCCTTTGAGATGGTACAGCGCCACAGCAACACAATCAATGACTCCCAAAACGACATATATGACCGTTTCAGACATATGTCATATGTACCATTGTAAAAGAAAGAGTCGCAGTTTTAAACACGTGGTTAACGTGAAAGAGTCAAAGTTTGAAACGGAACTACTTTGTCAGGTTTAGGAAAAGATCATGGTTTCGGTTAAAATTAGTACATTTGTTACGTAACTTCAGTTACGTACGTAAGCTAGGTATGCTATGTAGTTGTCTTGAGTGTTTTTTTAAGCACTATGTAACATGGATTTTTGGTTTTACCTTGGACACAAAAAGCGGCCTCCTGTGTTTGTTTGACCCATCCATACACCCCGAGATCCTCCCTACGTAGACTTTGTCACTCTTTTTACTAAGTCACCAGACTTCCTCTTTTGCTGCCGTCCAGTGCAGTGGCGTAGGCAGAAATAGTATTTTGGGCGTAGAAGTAGCAAACAGGACAAACAAAAAACTAAAAAACAGCTACAATTTTACCTTCAACATACTGCATTACAACGGCAATAGCAGTACTGTCTACAACGTGCTCAACCAACAAAGCTCAGTCTAAAAAGTTACACAACAATATAGACAAAAACCTGTTCACTGCTAAAATATATTTGCACCGGCAGAACCAGCAGCATTGGCTCTGCACAGCACTGTTATAAAATGTATCATTTTATTGCACAAAGTTGCAACTAAACATGAACCCAAACAGCATGACATAGAATAGCCGACATCAGACAGAAATCGCACATGTAACATATCCTTTGTGCATTCATAACAGCATTGTTGCTTCAGAACTGTGGTCAGATCATAAGCAGCTACCAGCAGTAAAAGAAAATCAAAGAATGAAAACTTCCAGCCAAGCATTGTTTGAATTATGAAAGATAAAATGAAAAGTGGCCAGCAAGGCGCCAAATCTTAGACAGTGTATCGAGTCCATGGCAGTGACAGGATCAAAGAAAACTAAAAACTACATCACTCACAGATAAGTTATCTTCTTATTTAATGTGGGCAAAACACAAACGCGTCCATACCACTTTAAAGAGAAGCCATTGTTGTCGCAGTAACTTTTAACAGTACTTTGCTTAACACATCCATGGGACATTGTCTAAAAAGCCAGCTAGCTAACGTTAGCTGCGGAAGGCAGCCCTGAGAGTCTGCCTGTTGTTACCATAGCAAGCAATTACGTTCCGAAGCCTTCCTAACAGTGCCGCCCTGGCCCATTACTGACTACGCGCCTGGTCCAGTGTTGTAGAACTCAAGATCGGTCTTGGTCTCGAGACCAGTCTCAAGACCACTTTTTGAAAGTCTCGGTCTCATCTCGGAATCAACTGCATTTTTACTCTGTCTTGTCTCGATTTAAAATAAAAAGGACTCTGGATTTTATTTCAAGACTGGTCAAGACCATAACTTGATTGCTTTATTAAGGCATTTCTCATGATACACGTATGACAATTGAAGAGGTGAATATTAAGAGAAGAATATTTTGTGTTTCGTGGGTGTTTTTATGGGAATGTGGATCTTTCAGATCAATTTGAGGAGTGCCTATGGTTAGCATTAGCAATTTATCGTGGCATGCAATGTGGGACTCACACTGGTCTGGTGTTGGTCTTGACTCGGTCTCACCCTGCTTTGGTCTTGGTCTTGACTCGGTCTCCATACACCCTGGTCTTGGTGATGACTTGGTCTCGGTTTAGGTGGTCTTAGTCTCGCATTGCCAGACCTCCCTCAACAGCGCCGCGGAGGAGGGTCTGACTAGTCCACACAACATTCCGGGATGGGAGAAAAACTTTAATCCAATCACAATTGTCTTGGGCGGTGCTAAGCTCCGCACGGAGCCACTGTGCCTCTATAGTCCTCAGAAATCCACCGGAGTTTAAAATTCCAACACAAAGAAAGCGGAAGGTAACGGATATCGGCTGAAAAGACATGCATCTGGCGGAATTTCCGGCGGCACCGGAGCAATCACGGTAGTGGAACGTCGTGGATATAGACTAGGGTGGTCTTGACTACAACACTGCTGCCATCATAATTACTACGCCCACTAGAGCTCCCCGCCAAACATTATACATAAATATGGGTCATAATAAGCTGCTTGCCCAGACAGCAGACATCAAGATATCCTGACTTTAAATCCTTAGTATGGGTCAAATTCTAAAAACATTGGATCCATCTTTGCCCATACTGTAACTCAAAAGGGGCAATTAATGAAGTGATGCACAATGTAACTGTAACTTTTCTCATTTTCCACTCTCCAGTTTTTTCCATATGGTGATGCCTCAAAGTTTGCCCAGCATGCGTTTCGGACATTTGACAAGAACGGCGATGGGACCATCGACTTCAGAGAGTTCATCTGCGCCCTGTCCATCACCTCCAGGGGCAGCTTCGAGCAGAAACTCAACTGGGCCTTCAACATGTATGATCTGGACGGGGATGGGAAAATTACACGCATGGAGATGCTGGAGATCATCGAGGTATGCGTTTGTGAGGAGGGAGTTAGTGTGCGCCTGAGGTTTTACTGAGTAAAAGTCGTGTCCTCCACAAAATGTAATCTGGGCTTCCCCCAGCAGTGAACATGTTCTCTTTATGGCTCTCTTTGTGATTTCTTCAGCTTTATTTGAATGCCAGCTACAGTTTCAGCGGGCCGAGGCAACAGGAAATGAACGTTTGGCATTCAACTTCACATTACTAATAGTATAGTATAATTACTAATTTTATGACTAGAATGACAGGAAATCACTACACCAGCTTGTCGTAATTAAAGCCACCGTGTGTAGAAATTGTATGTGATTATCTTTACATTTTTCTGCTCGCATATGTTTTTTTTTTGCAGGTATAAAATGTTAAGAGTCTATGTCTTTTTAGTGCAGTGCATTGCTATCTCCACTTGGGGACACCACATTTTTACTGTTTTTCTGGTTCCTATAAGTTTACAGACAAAATCAAAAATTTTGTTTTCCCCCTCTCGCTCTGTGCAGGCCATCTACAAGATGGTAGGCACTGTGATCATGATGCGTATGAACGAGGACGGGCTGACCCCGCAGCAGCGTGTGGACAAGATCTTCTCCAAGATGGACAAGGACCACAATGATGAGATCTCCCTGGAAGAGTTTAAAGAGGCCGCCAAGTCTGACCCCTCCATCGTCCTACTGCTGCAGTGTGACATGCAGAAGTAGAGAGAGGGATGGGTGGAGAAACAGAGGGAGGGAGGGAAGAGTTGAACTGAAACAAGAGAAGGAAGGAGGATGAGAGAAGAGGGGCTGGGGATTTGAGGGAGGAACGCAGCTTAGGGAGGAGGAGGTAGGGAAGCTTTTTTCCTTCTTTTTTTTGAGGCAGTGATGAAGTGTTTGAAACACAGTGGACCTCTGATTGATGCCATTCTTTTCTTCCAGGCCATCCCACTGTACAGTACTGTACACTCCTGCAGCATTTCTGCTTCAGTCTAGCAGGCGTCTTTATAAATCCAATCTGATGATCTGTGAAAAGATGAAATTCCAGTGCAATATATATATATACTGCACCTTCGTCTTATATTTCCCAACCTTCTTGTAAAACAGTGAATGGTTTGCCCACCCTTTTCAAAATGTTAATATTAAAAGACAGAATTGCAAAGCAGGTTGCTTCCAATAGATGTAAGTTTACATGGATTTCAAATGTCATGAAAAAATAGTTTTAAAAAGTATGCATATTCGCTTTTCTCTGAATTACGTCAGAAGATTGATACCACTAGTATATCTGCTAAAGGTGAAGCTACAACTGAAAACGGGGAGAGAGCTAGCTAGGGGGTAAATAAATCTATTAACCAGTACCAGCACCTGTAAAACTCACTAACATGATATATATATATATATATATATATATATATATATATATATATATATATATATATATATATATATTTTTTTTTTTTTTAAGTATAAAAACGATAGCGGTTTTACAGGAGGTTTGGTGGAGTTCTCGCTAGTTGCTCGGCAAACCCACCGTGACGGTGCTTCCAACCAAGAAATACTCTCGCTTATAACCCTAGGTACAACTGCAGCTAATCGTCTCCTGGCTGCGATATTACGAATCCCACTATGGCCACACCAAGACCCGCCCTTCAATAGCATTTATTGGCCAGGCGTCCATGCTTACGCAAGGTAATGTAACCCCATTTGCACAGGTCCTATCCCCTGACCAATCAGCTATCCTAACCTTAACCACTCGAGGTCAAATGCCGGCTACAGCTTCATATTTTCCGTACTGAATAGAGAGTGTTATTGACCTTCTCATCTAAACCTTGTCAAAAAAGCACATCAACATATTTTCCAAAATGTTAAACTATTCCTTTTAATGTCTTACTCTAAGTGTTGATTCTGGCACCCAGAATGCCAATGTGGAAACACAGCCGGTGTTTGGATGCTTTGCACCATGGGATAGTTTGGAAAAAAAGGAATGGCATCAAACCAACAAAGGGCCTGTTGTTTGGTCCACATGGTCCTTCTAGAGCGATAAGAGAGAAGCAAATGTTATGCTGATATGATAGAGAGAGAATTATGTAAATGAACAATACCGTGAGTTTGTGTTCCGGTGTCCATATGTCTGTGAGTACTGTATGTGAGAATGTGCATGTGGACATTTTACAAGCAAAATATACGTTATGACCCCAGTGTGTGTGTGTGTGTGTGTGTGTGTGTGTGTGTGTGTGTGTGTGTGTGTGCCGTTACATTTCATTTGTTCCTTAACTGCCAAATTGTACCAGTTGTACAACACGGCGTCCACATGCTTTACCCTTAGCGTAGAGAGGCATACTGATATGCTGCGCCTAAAGCTTTAACACACATGCTAACAAAAACCGATATCTTATCAAAATGATTACGTGCTTCATTAAAAGGACATGTAATTAGGTTAGACTAACAGCCTTGTCCTTCACATAATGTAATCTGGGCTTCCTCTAGCAATGTTCTCTTTATGGCTCTCTTTGTGATTTCTTCAGCTTTATTTGAATGCCAGCTCCAGTTTCAGCGGGCCGAGGCAACAGGAAATGACTGTTTGGCATTCAACTTCACATTACTAATAGTATATAATAATTACTAATTTTAGAAGAAGAATGACAGCAAATCACTACACCAGCTTGTCGTAATTAATGCCACCGTGTGTAGAAATTGTATGCGATTATCTTTACATTTTTCTGCAGGCAAAGGTTTTTGTTTGCAGAAATAAATTGTTAACAGTCTGTGTGTTGTTTTTAGTGCAGTGCATCGCTATTTCCCAGTGTTGTTTTTGTCTTTTTATAACACTTGGGGATACCAAAGTCGGACATTTGCAAATATTACACGCTGTGGCTTTGAAGCCCCTGAAAACTTGGTTTTTCAAATCTTGAGAATTTCTTTTTATCATTTAATTTTCATGACTGAATAGAGCTAAAATCAATGTTCAAATTTGGAAAATAATATCCTTAGTTCTTATTTATCAAGAGTTCAGGGTTGCATCCGAAATTGCATAC
Organism: Sander vitreus; assembly: GCF_031162955.1. Classification (NCBI taxonomy): domain Eukaryota; kingdom Metazoa; phylum Chordata; class Actinopteri; order Perciformes; family Percidae; genus Sander; species Sander vitreus. The sequence continues at coordinate 23,526,716 of NC_135868.1, read as the reverse complement.
ATTGCACTACATACTCAATATGTATACTATCGTTCAGCATACTTTTGTGTAAATAAACAGTAGTGTGGATCGTTTCGGACGCACCGAGCTGTAATTTTCAACGTCACTTCCTGAGAGCCTCCTTGCCGTTGTAACCATGGTAACCCCTGCAGACCTCCACTTTAGCGGCATTGCCAGATAACGCTTAAATTACCGAAAGAGGTGAATAACTAGCCCGACAGTCGTTTAAATATGTAGAAATGTAAATTAGAGCGTTATTGACATTACAGAGCTCCTTGGTCTCTGTCAGTTATGATCGTTGTCGTAACTACCGCATTGCATTGTGGGATATTTATGCCAATGTAGTGTCCAGTATTGCATACTGTAATATTTTTCCGGAAAATATTATTCAATTCACGTACACATTGGTTCATATACTATACAAGGTTTCGGACGTACTAAAAAATCTCACATACTGACTTAGCCTACTAAATAGCACGTTAGTATGGAATTTCAGACGCAGCCCAGGACTCTGTGGATGTGGTTTGGTCAGATTCGACACGCTGTGGCATGGCAACATAAGAAAACAACCCCACAACTGACACCATGTTGTGAGGCAAATGTCGCTAATCTGTGATTGGTGGCCAGAAATAAGTGACCCCATCTTTTTTTCAACAAAGACCCTCCCACTTCGAACCACTGAGAAGAGCACAGTGAAAGCAGCACAGACACAAATCTCTCAATTAAAACAAAGTTAACTTTTGCATCTTGGATAAAAAAATGTAGAAAGAATGTGTTTGTAACCGGTCCTGTCTACTTAACGATAACCACTATGATTTGATAACGCAATAATTCATTGTTATGAGTTGTTTCATTCATTATTATTAGAAAAAATCATTAGCTGTAATAGATCACAGCTAATTGATAGAAAATTTCAAAAAATGTTAACTATTCATAACAGGTTAAATTAAGGAAGACTCTAAGTATTTATTGAGGTATTAAATTGCTACATTATTTCAGTTGGTATATGTGCATATATGTGTCTCAGCACCAAAAGAAAAGAAGAAAAATCAACTTTGTATTTTCTATTGTGCAGCAAAATTGAACTAACTCTGGAAATCGTGGCACCATGCTGACACAAATCATGTGATTTAAGCAGAACGAGAAATAATGAAAACATACAGATTAATATTAAACATGATTTCGCTTCTCTAACACCAGCAATTTGAGCAACTGAAGGAGCCTCTGGAATAGTGTGGAGTGGGGATAATCAGGACAGTAATTACAGGCCAGATGACAGAAACGGTATTTCTTGGAAAATGCCAAAGCTGCCTTCGTGGTTCACTGTTCACATGAAAAGCTGAAATAGCCGTCCCTTCTCTTCCCTCCATTCCTGCTCCTCCCCCCTTTTTGTCTTCTTCCTCCCTAAATGTCACACAGGAAGCGCTTTGATAATAGGTGGAGGGAGAGGAACTTTGCTGAACTCAGCTCAGATCTAAAATCAATTTGAAAAAGAGCAAAAGGTTGAAGAGGAACCCTGGGTGGTACGTGTGTACATGCGCTCACCTGTTTGTGAATGTGAACGAAAAAGTGTTATGCTGTCAATAAGTTCCATTTTGTAGCTTATGCTGCATTCACATGCTGCTCAAATGGTCCCATATCCTGAGTTGGGAAGTCATTCTTCTGACTTTGGTGTGTTCATGAGCTTTAAGTCGTAATGTGGAGGAAAAAAAACAGAGAAGATGTGTTGTATTTTCTTGCTCAGCATTTAAACAACACATTGGTAGATGTCTCCCGGATTTATTTCCAGTTGGAAGCTTTACCTTACTGATTTGTTGCTGCACCAGGGTAGATGCTAATAGGCTGCATACCATTTCTAACTAATCTAGGTTACTCTACTTGAACTAATGGTTACAACTAGGGCTGTCAAAATAACGCGTTAAAAAAAATAACGCAGATTAATCCATTCCATATTGACTTTTGACCCGGAGCCGTTCTAGCACCATTGGACTGTAAAATGAAGGAGGGAGACGAGAATGTGCTGCCTGGATCATTAATTGGAACATTTACTTGTAAAAATCTTCTTCCTGCCAACCCTGGCTACCGAAATCTGGTGCCACTGATATGTCTGGGCTTCTCTCTGATGTTCTGAAGACGATACAGGCAACACAAACACCGCTGCACGTGACGCTAGTTAACACTATACTCAACAGCAGCTAACGTTAGCCTACTGCTAGCTAGTAGCTGGATTAAAAACGGTTAAGATGCTGACAGCTAACGCTAAAACGTTGACTGTGTTTCACTGTAGAGGATTCAACACCGGTATGTAACAATCTGCAGCTGCCGTCGGAGAAATAACACAGACGGTGCATTCAATGAAACTGGTAAACTACAGCCTCGTAGTGCATTTGAAGTTATTGTAAATGTCCTTTTCCCATCTGGTGGTTGTTTTTGTCATTCAACAGCAATTTACTAGTGAAATAAGTTATTGTTATTGTTATACATTATTATTAAATCATTTAATTTTGACCATATGGCCTTAGCAATAAACAAGCCGTTCTTTAATGTCACCGACTGTTGTTTAGTACCCTTTTTTTCCTTTTCTTTTTTTACTTTCTTAAAAAGTATCGGTTCAGGCACCGTTAATTATGTATGCGATTCATTTTGATTAATTAATCACAGAGTATGTAATTAATTAGATTAAATGTTTTAATCGATTGACAGCCCTAGTTACAACCAAATACCAACTTACATGTCAGCAAAAAATTTAAATGCAATACGTTAATTAATAAAAAGTTTCTTATCGTCAACCTACTCGATAATTATGTCTGCCATGTTACTGCATCATATGACGCCAACTGGTGTACCAAAACATTTCGCCGACTTTCTGAGTTGTTGTTCAGACTTGAAGGGCATTCACGTGAATTTTCCTAATTGGGAACTCATTTTTTCTCCAATAATTCCAACACCATGCGAATGCAGCATCATAATCACAACACCTTTGATATAGATTTCAAATATGGAGCCACAGCCAGGAGACGGTTAGCAAGATATAATATGATAATTAATGATTTAGAGTGCTGTTTTTTTGTTTTTTTTTTGGGGGGGGTGTTAACCCTTTGGACAGCGCAAAGCTTCCTAACTTTTTCACCCTTGGCTTCATTCTTTGTGCTTAGCAAGCTAAGCTAACTGTCTCCTAGCTGTAGTTTCCTATTTAGCGTACAGACATGAGAATGGTATCGACCTTCTCATCCAACTCGATAAGAAAGTCAATAAGTGTACTTCCCAAAATGTCAAACTAATGTTATCACTGTTAGTTAATGTGGATGTTATGTCAATCTTGAAAGCTCACTGTGTTACAGAAACAAATACACCCAATAAACTCAGTATTGGCTGCTGTTTTTCTGCTTGCAGTCATTCTGAGTAGGAGGAAGTATAGGAGAGATGTATTCATCTGACTTTCTCAGAGTGTTGGTAAACTAAATTATAAGGTCATGAAAAGATTTGAAGGAGAAACTATAATTTAGGAAAAGAGAATCAGTGCTAAGAATTGGACTCAAGTTGTAGTATAACAGTGCATTATGTGAGTATGGGATTGTGAGATGGTTATCTCCTTTCCTTTGTGAAGAATGGACCTGTGTACTGTTAGCATGTGTTGCTATTTACTTCCACTTCAGTTGTCTCAGTGAGGAACCCCACAACTCTACGAGTCCTGTATTAATAATTCTGACTCACTGGGAGAGATCGTTGCGTTTTTTTCCTTGTGGATCAGTCAAAAATGTCCGACTTTCTCTGCATTGCAGCAAAAACATTTGACTTCCCTCCTGTCCGCCAATCAGAATCATCTCCTCCTTCTCACGCAGCCAATGAACACACTCCCTCCCTAAAACTAAAGAACGAGCCTCCTTTGTGCGATACTGTAATGATAAAAGTACATGTACATTATGATACGACTGTAATCTTATTTATGAATATAAACAGATATAATATGTAAATGTACCACTAGCTTCGACCTTATTTCATATGATGACGCAGCTACAGTGTGTGTGTGTGTGTGTGTGTGTGTGTGTGTGTGAGAAAAAGTGATAGAGTGAGCATGAGTGGAAACTGTGAGTGCCTGTAAAAGCTCAGTGTGTGCTGTATGTCGGGATACTTTTGCGAGTGTTCATGTGTGTTTTGTATTTGTATCATTTGTGTAACAAGAGATGCCTCAGTGTAGTATAACTGTAAAAATTTAAATGTGTAAACCCTCACGCCGAAGCACTATTATATGTATTATTACCCACGCCCACACTTGCTTTTGTGGTCCGCTGGTATACGGTTTGTACTGTCTCCAATATGGGACATGTGGTTTCGTTTGCTGTTGCCTACTGTTGCAGTTCTCTAAGTATTACTCACATAGATGTTAGGTTTCACCAAATGACAGAGTTGACGGGCGGAGAGGGGGCTTTCTGAAATGGATGTTGTTGAGAAGTTGTTGACAGAGGAATCCTGAGGTGTGAGGAGAGGGGTGCCAGTGATAATAATATAAAAAAACTGTCCTGTGTCACAGTGTCACCCAGTGGATAGAAGTATAATGTCATGCCTCACAACAACTCAACAACTGTACAGCTCCCCTTCGTTTATTATCCAGTGAAAGCCCCAAGATCAAAACAATATAGACAATACTCAATATTATATTATGATATATTAGTCCTTGTTCAGTCTTGTGTTTCTCAAAAGTGCAGACATCTGAAAGTGGAGGGAGATAATTTCATCGTTTTACAAGGTGAATTTGATGATGATTTTATTTTTATTTTTTTAAATATACAGAAACATAAGTGAAGCCACTTGATAAATGGACTTTTTCTGAAATTAAATAGCTTTTATGGAATGAAGATCTATGTGAAAGTGAAATTAAGCAAAAGAACAGTGTGTGGATGTAAAAAACAACACCAAAAGCTTCATTTACAACAAACTGTTTTTAATACAATTTTTTTATGCTATTGGGTGAACTGTTGGAATCATTTAAAGCTGCACTACTATTGTTTATAGGAACCATTTTTAAAAGGACTATGTGTGACAAAGCCACAAAAAATAATCACCTAACTCTGCAGTGCCTCTAAGCTCAATAGTGCTCCTTTTTTTCCCATCAGCCACAGCAGGCAGCTGTCAGTGAGAAAGCTTTAATAAATCCACCACCTGCCCAGCTCCAAACAGATAACAAATTCATTCATCAGCTACTGTAGCCAGTCAACATAGTGGAGCATTTAGCAGTTAGAGATCAACATATTTCTCACAGGAGGTGGTGGAGACCAAAACAGAGGTAAAAGGAGGGTGAATATCGGACTTACATTTGGGGGGGGGGGGTCAGAAGGATGACTGCAAATGAATGCTAATGTTGCTCTGTATTTGCTGGATGTGTAAATATACAATTCTATTCACCATACCAAATGTAGAATGTGATGATATGCCAATATTTATTTTTGGCTTCTTTTCCCCGGCAGTGGCAAAAATAAATAAATAAACACACAACCAAATAGGTATTCATGCAGCTCGATTAATCGATCAGTTGTTTGGTCTATGAAATGTCAGAAAATGGGGAAAGCCCAAGATGACGTCATCAAATGTCTTGTTTTGTCCACTCTCAAATAGAATCCTTTTACTGTCACAGAGGAGTAAAGAAACCAGAACATATTCACATTTAAGAAGCTACAATCACAGATTTCTTTAAACTTTTTTTCATAAAATATTACTCAAACCGATTAATCAATTATCAAAATAGTTGACAATTTAAAATGAGTTCACAACTGAGGGATGCATCTTTGAGATCTTTCAGCTCTATATTTGAGGGATGCAATATATAATTCTAAAAATTCTACACATAGGGGTTTAAGTGAAAATGTAATTTTGTTGTAGTTAGATTATCTCACTCGACTGGCAGATTCCTTGGCAAATATTTTAAGAAAACCAAAGACACAAGATTACTTTTGACACAACGAGAATGACAATCTTGCAAATAGTTTGCAGTCTACAAATAGTCACCCTTACTCTTGTTTTGACTAACTACATTATAATCACAGACTTGGTTAATCATCTAAGCAGTATGGCGTAAAACAGTTTGCTTAGAGCAGATTGGCTTCAAGAAGTGGCTTCACAAAGTGTTGATGTATGCTGATTAGATTCTGTCAATTCTTATTAGCACCGGTTCAGAGTGAGAGAGACACTTTGACTTTCCTCCCCAAGATTGCAGACACAAATGATTTTTTTAGTTTTTGCTGTTTTGATTACTTTTCTCATCAGATGTTTTTCATGCAGTATCCAATTCCAAACTGCTTAGACACAATTCAATGTTCACTCCATAGATTGCATGTGTCAAAGATGGGATCGCGTGAGGGAATTGAAATAGTATATATATATATATATATATATATACATATATATATACATATATATATATATATATATATATATATATATATATATATATATATATATATATATATATATATACATATATATATATATACATTATATATATATACATATATATATATATATATATATATATATATATATATACATATATATATATATATATATATATATATATATGAATATGATATGGAATACGGTGTGGTTGTATCAGGTGGAGGTAAACATGAAGTGACGCTGAGTTCACCAGTTCTCAGAAAACCCCTGGACAGACGCACTGAGCTGTGTCACATAATTAAGAACATGGATATTCTACTTTTATTTTGACAGAGGATAATTTGTGCTCGGTTGTGCAACATAAGTCTATTCTTCAACATTACGCTTTGATGTTAATGTAAATGTCTATTTGTCCCGTTTGATGGTTTTGCTTTTGATTTCTTTTTTGTTTTCAATAGCGTTTGGCTCCTAGAACAAAGACAATGTAATTATTTTTGTTACATAGAATAAAACACATGGATGTCCAGAGTTGTTGTTGTCGTCTTGCCTTGGCCCATGTGTTTTCATCCGATCGCATCTTCACACATTTAAACACGCATGCACACACACACACACACACACACACACACACACACACACACACACACACAGTAAGCCAAGAGTATGAGTCACCGTCTAGCAATGATGTCACACTGCTGCAGTGATGTCACCATTAATGCTGTTCTCATGGTAACCCTGCTGAGGCCACAATGTAGGGAGAGACAAGCACATAAACACACAAAACACACTCTCAAGCCTGGGTTACTACACATATTTACACACACACACACACACACACACACACACACACACACACACACACACACACACAGTCGTAATTTACAATGAAATTTAATGCCTGCGGAAATTAATTTTGCCCTAGGTATCTGCTGTGGTATTTACTCAGCTGGACAGCAATGGAGAAATAATTGAACACAATGAAGTGACCCATGAAGATTAAGCTTTGACCTTATTAATCTTAATGACATCTTAATTATCAATATGGACATTTTTTGTCATATGTCATATGGACATTTGTTCAAACACAAAAACACATTTCCCGTTTGTCAAATGCTTTGATAAAAGGACAATACCACCCAATGTAAGCTCTCCTTTGAGTTCATGTGTTTTTACCTAGTGTGACAAAAGTCTAATAGGAAAGCCCAGAAACACAGAACAGTCCCTCTAGGATTTCGCGATGTCGCAATCGTGCCAATTCACGCAAATTCAACCAATCACAGCAAATTTGGTTTTGACCAATCACCGCAACTTTGCCGCACATTTGACCAATAACCTGAAGTTTCCTGCGACTTCAACCAATCACAGCAGTCCCACTTGCACTCTGAGAGCCAATGACCAATCGGGAGCGAGAACGGGTTGATCATTTCCTTGTTTTTGATATGAAGACGAGACGCGCGTGGGACTCGAACATCTCACATTTGCTAACAAAACGTACAGCGAAAGACGGTGCAAAACATCTCAGACCGTCCTGCCAACCTGTATACATCTTAACATCAATGTAGACTGTAACGATTTAAAAGTCGCTGAAGTTGCTGCCGTTTCAATCCTGGCTGTCGGCTCTCTGCAGCGGGAGGGGCTGCTGCTCCGTTCCCCCCGCGACTGACGCTTGCACACACACAAACACACACACACAAACAACACACTCGGTGGATGCAGGAGAAAAGGGAGATGAGACGAGACGATGACCTAAATTGAGGACAGCTACGCTCATTATTGTAAGTGCAATAAGTTAAAGTCAGTACTTTATCAAACCGTATGAATGTGTCCCAGGCCAGGTTAGGAAATTAACTAACAATGTAAAGATCAACAAGCCACTGACAGACATGTTCAAATTTGATTCATTCAATAAATTATTATTTTTTGTCTTAAATCCACCAGCCATTTTCATATTATACCAACATTTACAGCATCCTGAGTCTTTTTGGTAAGGTTACTAAGAAAACTCAGCCCAGAGTAGTTTTATTCTCCCCAAAACAAGTTTCCTTTTTATTTTTAAAGAACTATGGAAAAAAAAAAGAAACTTTCACTGTCTCCCGCAACTTCATTGCAACAAACAGACAGACAGACAAAGACATCGCAACTTTTATCGCAATTTTTTACAAAAGCTCCCGCGAAATCAGGCATTTTGGGCCCCAACAATCTCAAAAAAAAGGCCGCGAAATTCTGGAGGGACTGACAGAATACTCTACACTGACAGAATACAACCCTGCCATATGATAAAACATAATTTGGTTATATAGAATGAAGATAATATTAATTAATCCATGTTTCTTATTTCACTGTTATTACAATTTTGGGTGTGTCAACCATACCATTGTTTTCCATTGCCCCTATCTCCAGCCATGCATTATGGATCAATATAAATCTATTCTGAGCCTGGCTGTATCAGGCTTCAACTCAGTAGAAAACCAAACATCACAAATGTGCACAGAGAGGCCGCGCAGCAGAGATACAGTGACTCACACTGCAGCAATAGAGGTCATGTTGAAGAGGTGCAGTTTGCAGAGTGGCCACAGGGTGGGGCTGTCAGCTCAACTCTAATGTCCCACCATCATGTCACTGACAGGCCATGCAAAGACCATGTCAACGTCTGTTGTTGAGTTTACCAGGCAGGGTAAGTCTGATTAAAGATGCTGCTGAGTTGCATTATGGCATGTGTGTCAAACTCAAGGCCCGGATTTTGATCTGGCCCGCATATCAATTTAGGTTCACAATAAATTTTGGCCCACCTAGTTTTTGTTCATTTTCAACGTTTTATCGTATTTTTTCTGAAGTTTTGTTACTTTTGCCGTTGCTTTTTTCGACGTAACTTGAAGTGAGAAGACTTTATAAGACATGCAATATGAGGGTTAAAGATATTTGACTTTTCTCTTAAAGCTTTAGTGCGTAACTTTTTGATATTAATGAACGTCTGTTACATTGAAGCCATTGCCAAATTAGTTTCATGAGGATTAAGACTATCAGCCCCATACAACTCTCTCTGTATTTCTCAGTATGGCTATGTTCAGGAGATTGAGGCGTCCGGTGACTTTTCCTTGCAGAAACTCAATTATCTCTTCTGAAGAGTCCATCAAGCCACGGAAGGCTTATATCGTGTGGACGCGCCGACAGTGTTGTTGTCATTCCTCATGGTAGCGGCAGAAACTACGCACTATAGCTTTAAATAAAAGCGTGTGAATAAACTAAACACGTCTGGTCCTTGATGTGATTCTTATTTTCCAGTGTAACCCTTAATGAAGTTGAGTTTGACACCCCTGCATTATGGTATAATAAATGTAGGATCCAGTGTTTTTGGAGATTGACAGATACTATAGGGACTAAAGTCAGGATATCTTGGCATGTGATGCTTCAATTGTGACCATTCATTTTTAAATGTGTCTCTTGCAAGCCTCCCAACTTTGTGGAAGTGCAATACTAAATCACAGGAGTACCCCTTTATATTGTGGTACAGAAAGAAAGAAATGAATCCAACAAAGCATTTTAAAAGTAGTGTCGCTACAGCTAGTACTAAATAATGCTAACGCTATAAATTATATTATTTTCACTGCTACCACTACAAGTACTTCTACTATGAATAATAATAATCCTATACAAATTAGACAATAAATAAAAGAGTGAACACTAAATACAAATATGCAAAAATAATCAAATACTAAAGAACAAATGCAAATATGAATTAATACATAAATAAAATCTTTGTTTTTCACAGTTAACATGCGTAAGAACAAATCAGACTTAAAGCTATGGCAATAAGTCCAAAATGACATTACATTCATTTGACGGATAAATACTACATGTATTTGCAAAGTTTGAAATTAATCTTTAAGTGGAGCTAGTGTTTGGGCACAGTGCCAGGCTTTCAACTCCCTTTTCCCTTATTTATATCAGGAACTATTTGATGTCACAAAACTTTCTTCATTTGAAAACTTAATCAAAGATGAATGCTATTGGCCAAGATATCTCTGACCTTAATGCAATACTCATAGATTACATGTTCAAACGCTAAACTGTGCGACGGCAGAAAGAAGAAACAGCGCCGCTAGCAGCTCTGTGAGGCTATACTGAGGCACCACGGTGCTTTGAGCCGGTAGCTATGTTTAGCAGGTATAATCTTTACATGTTCACTGTCTTAGTTTAGCGGGTTGGCATGCAAACATTTTCCAATTAGCACTAAACACAAAGTACTGCTGAGGCTGATGGGAATGCCATTAGCTTTGCGGGTATTTCACCATACAGCATTCATAGCATTGATGTATCGGAATGGTTTTCAATTGTGACTTGATGATGCTAGATGAAAAGTCAGGGGATCATCAAAGTCTTTACAATTTATCCTGCAGGGGGATATAAATGTCTTAACCAAGTTTCCATCCAATAGTTGCTGAGACATTTCACTCAAAACTACACGTCAACCTCATGGTGGCGCTAGACGAAGAGTCAGTAGGCGTTTATCCTCTGTGCACCATAAATGTCTTTTAAAAATGTAAAAGCAATTGTTGAGATATTTCAGGTCTGGAGCGAAGGCGAGGACTGACTGAACAACCGACAGACAGACATTGCCATCCCTAGAGCAATACTGCTAATAAAGCATTTCAAAAGTAGTGCAATTAATACGTTCTAACTATTACTATTAATACCAATATATTGTTAGTAATAATATTAGGATAACAAGTCATCCTGCTCCTTCTAGGTTACCACTACTGGTATTACTATCATTAGTATTAGTAATAGTAACACACACTATTTGTCAGGATCTGTCAAGTGTGTGGCGAGGCTTGGACCCAAATGCAGTCAAGACAGAGCTGTGCTTCAGTTCAAAGATTTAATTAGGCAAAGGGTACAACAAAAAGTGTCCTGAAGAAACAGGAAAAATATCTCGAGGATACAAAAAAACAGGAACGCGGAACAAAACAGGAACACAACATACCAGACCAGAGAAACCACAACAAGATAGTACTCGACTCGACAGAACAGCACGCAACAAAAATCCTCCAAATATTAAGAATGAATGATGACAATAAACAGAAATATAATTAAATATTGAAAGGCAAATGCACATAATAATTAAACCAGGCATAATAATGTCACAAACCCATCCCCTTGAGCATGTTTTCCCTGTCTGTCTGGTATGTTTTTGTGTTGTGTGTTCCTGAACGTACCCTGTTTCGGTTGCCGGGTGCAAGGCGGGAATTCCAGGATCGCCTGAACCTGCTCTCACCTGTTCCTCATCGGCAATCTACACACCTGGTCCTGATCATCATCACAACACTATTTAAGCTGTGACCTGCCATCCTGTGGCCAAACTCGTATGTTGTGCTTGCGTGTCAGCCTAAATTGTTTGCGAGTCTGTTGCTTTTGTGGGTTTGCTTAACTGGTTCCTGTTCCTCTGTCTGCAGTACCTTCACCCTGGAATTCCCTTCACCCCAACCTGGCAACCAGAACCATCTACTACATCGTTCCATCAAGACTCCTGTCCACCAGTATTCACCTACCTACCCGTTCGTCATCAGCATTCCACCACCCGGACTCACCTGTCTACATGTCTGGCATTACCTTTTTCAGTCTTCAATAAATACTCACCTTTTTCACCACCTACCTTGTCCTGGTCTGTGTTTGGGTTCAGAACCTGAGAGTCTGACAAATAATTATGTTTTGCCGCATTCACAGAGTAAGAAACTCCACCAGTGTTCATATTTAGCCTTGAGTAGCCTACGGACAGATCAGAGTCCAAAATGTGCCGCAGAGATGAGTGCAATTTAGAAATAAATCCATAACTGCTCTGGTAGGCAATGAAGTGAAGCCAATATTCAAGTACACTATGCCTTCTCTTTTCTTTTCTTTTTTCCAAGTATGGTCATACCAGTTATGACAAACTGTAGATCATTAGGGAGTAAGTCCAGTCACGACGGCAAAAAAACACCCATTTCCTTGTGGTTAAAAGAAACAAATTTGTATGAAACAAATAACAAACCACAAAGGCCACTGTAAGCCCAGGCACTGTGTTGTATTCAACATGCACCATTGAGAACACTAATGGCCCTGTTGTACATTCGGTGTACAACCTTGGTTTTAAATAAAGGTTACATCCATTATCTGCTACCTTTAGGCTAATATAAGTCCCCTTTCCTTACTCTCAGCTGTCATTGGTTTTGACTTTCCTATGCCTGTTAGTTATTTCCATTCTGTTACATTCAAACCACTATAGATGACTAAAAAAAAACGTGAAAATGTGTATAGTTTATTTAAGTCTACAACGTTCAGATTAGAGTATTATGAGAGGAAGTGTGTTACAGTGCAAAAAAAAAAGTCAATTAAAAAAGTGTTAAAATAAAGGCATTCTGCCAATGTGAGACTTAAAAAATGTTTTTTTTTCTTAAAGGGTTAAATGATTTAAAAAAAAAATCTATTTTATCATTACTGTATAGCAATATCATCTCAGCCCTTCTCACTATTTTGATTTGCCTTCAGATTAAATGGCTCATCGTGACAGCTATTTTTTGCTGTGTACTTAGTGTGTGCCTGAACCTCTTGGCCAAATTGCACCGTCAACAAGGGACACCGAGGGGGTGGTGGTGGGCGGAGCCATGCTGAATAAGGAAGCAGGGCTGTGATTGGTCAGCAGGAGGAACGAGGGGAATGAGCGAAGCAAGGGAGCTGAGAGAGTGATTGAATGGGACAGAGAGGGAGCGGAGAGGGTCACTGAGTGGGGAAAGAGAGAGCGAGACACACAGCGATAGCAGCAGATGGATCGCTGCACAGCCTGCAACACACACGTACAAAGGATAGACTGTATGTGTGACTGTGTGTGTGGGCTTGTGTGTGTGTAGGACAATGGTTGTGAATGAGTGACGGTGTAGCAGCAAGCGTCTTTCATGTCCTCTGGAATTGGACGCAGTAAGCAATAATCCTCTTGAGGGGGGTAAAAAAAGGATACAGACAAGTGAACAGGAGACAGAAGAGTGCACACTTATGCTCTTCGCACTTCGGCTGCTTTCACAAGTCCAGCAAAATACTGTAGGATGCTTGTTATGAATGTAGAGGAGAATCTCGATAATTGCCACGGACTGCAGAGGGACATTTTGCTTATTTGATTTTGCAAACGAAGAGAATTGTTGTTTTTTGTTGTTGTTGTTTTACAAAGGTAGCCTAGAGGAGTCCGGGTAGGTTGGAGGGCGCCTTTTGGGAGCACAGACAGGGTGATTCTCTATGGTGAAGATGAACCTGGACCCTTTACAGGTGATGAGCGGACAGGTCAAAGAGCTCAAAGTTTCCCCTTCGTCCAACGGGGACAGCAGAGGATCATGGGAAGAGAAAAACGAGTTTGATCAGGACCACTTGGGCCTCACCACCAAGCCAAAACTAGTAAGTCTCAGTGACATGCCAGTCGTCATACATGTCAGTACACCTGTGTCTATCTGTATCTGTGTTAGAAATCTGGATTTTTGGAGTCCAATGTATTGAATTTGTAGATCATCAGTGTGCAAAGGCCTCTTGTTAAGACATTTACTGAACAACACATTTCTTTCCAAGACCGCTCCATCCTCCTCTCTTCTCATCTGCCTTGTTGCTTCTTTCCCCAGCTTAGTCTTTTGAATCAGATGTTTATGTCACCCATGTGGAGCTAATGGTGCGTTCCATTTGAACAGGGAAGTCTGAATTTGAAAGTTCCTAGTCGGAGATTTCAACTGGAATGCCCCCTGAAGTCAGATTTCCGAGTCGGAAAGTCGGAGAACCTCACCAACCCCAACCAAAGCCGACCTCAAAATCCAACATGGCTGCTCCGTGCATCAAAAGTAGTGAAAGCTCTAGTGATATTATTTATATTAATTGGGTCTCATTTAACCAGACGTACACACAGTACTGTCCAATATCTATCTGGGGACATGTTGCTACAGTGTTTGCATGTATAAAATACGTTAGCCTAATGTGTTGTTATCAACTGGTATTGCTAACAATGGCTAACCTGGCTAGAATAAACCCCACAGTGAAATAATGGTTCATTCTGACTTGTTGAACTGGAACGCGGTCAACTTGGGTGTGGCGTTATTCCCAGCCTCTGGCTTCTGATTTCCGAGATAAATGGAACGCAGCATTAAAGTGTAGCTCTGAATGTGGGGGGTTAGATAAGGTGAAAGTGTCTTGAGTTTGGTCACAGAGTTTGGTGTCAAGCTCCTATTACACCATCCTTCCAAGTTATGAATGGAATTTTAATGGCAGATACATACGTAAAAGCAATGAATAAAAGTGTGAAAGTGAGAGATGAACAGGCAGGGGAGCCACAGAAATGCAATTTTTTTTTTACAGTGGTGATTCACTTTCTTCAGAACTCATTAATGAACATACGTTCCAGATTTTAGAGGCTGGGCTAACAAGCTTACCTACATAACTTAACTTTTCCATTGGACTTTGGTCTAGGCTAAGGCTCAGTTACATCTTATTACAGTATTCCTCATAAAGGTTATAATATTATGTATGACATGGTCTGCATTTCAAAATTTGAGCATGAAACTAAACTCATAGCAGATTAATCAGACAACATACATGATCAATCAATATATTTCACATGTAAATGACTGCCTGCTACAGCAGTGTTCTATAGAACTGGATCATATTTCTAACTGACACTCCAAATGTTCTTCAGTGAAAGTGAATCAGAAGCTAGTTTTGCTTGCTTTGATTTATATTGTGAACAATGTAACTACCTTCCATAGTTAGACTCCCCACACTGAGGTTTTACCCCACCAGTAGGGCTATAGTGTTGCGCCCAGCAGCTTTGCTTCTGAGAAACTTTGCACTTTGCAAAAAGGTTAACATGAATCCGACCCACTCAGTTGCATGGTTTAGTACTGTTTATTGCATTGCAGGACTTCAACATGCTGTACAGAACACAACAGCATTTCCAAGAAATCAGGGGACTCAGTTACTTTGGGTGACTTTGAAACAGAAGTGTTGCAATTATATTCATGAAACTAAAACATACAGAACATTTGAGTGAGAAAGTGTCACTGGAAACGAAGAACAAAAGAGAAAACAACAACGTGAGCGAAATACTGGAGAGCAAACTGAGATCAAGGTACTAGAGCTAAAAGTAGCTAAAAGCGGAGTAATCTCATGCTGCTTGAGGATTAGTGCGGCCACAGTGGTGTATTGTCAGACTGCACATACAGTGGGGCAAAAAAGTATTTAGTCAGCCACCAATTGTGCAAGTTCTCCCACTTAAAAAGATGAGAGAGGCCTGTAATTTTCATCATAGGTACACTTCAACTATGAGAGACAAAATGAGAAAAAAAATCCAGAAAATGTCATTGTAGGATTTTTAATGAATTTATTTGCAAATTATGGTGGAAAATAAGTATTTGGTCAATAACAAAAGTTCATCTCAATACTTTGTCATATACCCTTTGTTGGCAATGACACAGGCCAAACGTTTTCTGTAAGTCTTCACAAGGTTTTCACACACTGTTGCTGGTATTTTGGCTCATTCCTCCATGCAGATCTCCTCTAGAGCAGTGATGTTTTGGGGCTGTCGCTGGGCAACACGGACTTTCAACTCCCTCCAAAGATTTTCTATGGGGTTGAAATCTGGAGACTGGCTAGACCACTCCAGGACCTTGAAATGCTTCTTACGATGCCACTCCTTCGTTGCCCGGGTGTTGTGTTTGGGATCATTGTTATGCTGAAAGACCCAGCCACGTTTCATCTTCAATGCCCTTGCTGATGGAAGGTGGTTTTCACTCAAAATCTCACGATACATGGCCCCATTCATTCTTTCCTTTACACGGATCAGTCATCCTGGTCCCTTTGCAGAAAAACAGCCCCAAAGCATGATGTTTCCACCCCCATGCTTCACAGTAGGTATGGTGTTCTTTGGATGCAACTCAGCATTCTTTCCCCTCCAAACACGACGAGTTGAGTTTTTACCAAAAAGTTCTATTTTGGTTTCATCTAACCATAAGACATTCTCCCAATCCTCTTCTGGATCATCCAAATGCTCTCTAGCAAACTCTAGACAGGCCTGGACATGTACTGGCTTAAGCAGGGGGACACGTCTGGCACTGCAGGATTTGAGTCCCTGGCGGCGTAGTGTGTTACTGATGGTAGCCTTTGTTACTTTGGTCCCAGCTCTCTGCAGATCATTCACTAGGTCCCCCCGTGTGGTTCTGGGATTTTTGCTCACTGTTCTTGTGGTCATTTTGACCCCACGGGGTGAGATCTTGCGTGGAGCTCCGGATCGAGGGAGATTATTAGTATGTCTTCCATTTTCTTATAATTTTTCCCACAGTTGATTTCTTCACACCAAGCTGCTTACCTATTGCATATTCAGTCTTCCCAGCCTGGTGCAGGTCTATAATTTTGTTTCTGGTGTCCTTTGACAGCTCTTTGGTCTTGGCCATAGTGGAGTTTGGAGTGTGACTGTTTGAGGTTGTGGACAGGTGTCTTTTATACTGACAACAAGTTCAAACAGGTGCCATTAATACAGGTAACAAGTGGAGGACAGAGGAGCCTCTTAAAGAAGAAGTTACAGGTCTGTGAGAGCCAGAAATCTTGCTTGTTTGTAGGTGACTAAATACTTATTTTCCCAAGGAATTTGCAAATAAATTCATTAAAAATCCTACAGTGTGATTTTCTGGATTTTTTTTTCTCATTTTGTCTCATTCTGTCTCATAGTGTACCTATGACGAAAATTACAGGCCTCTCTCATCTTTTTAAGTGGGATAACTTGCACAATTGGTGGCTGACTTACTTTTTTGCCCCACTGTATACATTTTTGACTTATAGTGCCAGTATTAGTATATACTACATGTGATTATCCATCAGAGGTAATGGACCACACAGATTATAGGCCTTTCATTCAAATTAATGTGAGTTGAAATTAGATAGTATGACATTTACTGTAGTGGATATCAGCAGTAGGCAGAATTAGTCTTAACTTGTTCATTTATTTCCACTTCTTTATTTGTTACAAACGTTACGGTCAAAAAAACCTTTTGCCCCGCAGCTACTGCTAACCCACAACGACTGTTTTTCTCTAACAAAGACATGGCACTTGCGCAGTAGCTCATAACATAAAAATAGAGTACATTAGATCTGTAGCAACTAGCCCTCATTGAATACAACATACGTCAACAGCAAATCATTACAATAATAGTGCGTTCCATTTGTACTCGGAAATCGGATATTCCGAGGTCAAAGTCGGAAACCTTGGATTTCCGAGCTCGTAACTCGAACAACCTTCTAGTACCTTGCTGTTTGTATGCACAAAAAAAGTGCGTAATCCGTTGTTATCAACTGGTATTACTAACAATGGCTAACCTGGGTAGAGCTAGCCCCACAATATAAAATCCGACTTGTAAATGAACGAGTTCTGAGGTAAATGGAACGCACAATAATACAGAAAATCAAAATCACCCAGAGTCAGCTTTGGTTCCTACAGTTACTGTAAGTAATGTTGTGTTCTTGTTAGTTCGAAGATACATTTTAACATTTTATATTGTGTGCATGTGTTAATTGTCCAATTATATCTTGCTTGATGCTAAGGCTGAATCCCATTTCTCTATCTTATCCCTACCCCCCTAAGGGGTAGGGGTGAAAACATACCCCTATGAAATGGGACGCCACTTGGTTACATTGTCATACCTACTTAGGTCTGTTTGCAATAAATATTTGTACACACACTGCATGGTGTGTTGTATATCTGTTTCAGTTATCACTGTTTTGAATGTCATTGATATTCAGAAACACTTTCTTTGTTAACAAAAAGCTGTCTTTATTGCCCAATAAAGTAAACATTATTACAACTATTAGAACCATAACTTACATGTCACACACATAAAAAAGGCACTCAAATGTATAAAACAAAAAAAAGACACACAAGACCACAAACAAACAAAAAACTACAGCTATTCTGAAATTCCAGACCCCATTCTGATGCCTGTTGGCCAGTAACCTTTCCCCTCATACCCCATTTCTTTCATTCGTGTCCTGTATCATAACCAACAACAATGTACAGGTGCATGAACAGGAATGTATTACACATGATTACAATAATACAGTACAAATACAATAATGAATGGCTACAACATGAACACAGAAACTTCTGCTCGTTTTCAGAAAGGGGATCAGCTGCTGGGTTTCCTCCGGCGTCCCTGTGTGATACAGGACAGTGTAAAGCACATATCGATGTCTCCAAAGCAGCTAATGGAGTTTAGTTAACACTGTAGACATGCATGGAGTCCATTCAAGGCAGAGAAATGCGGGACTGTTGTGCAAATAAGCAATGTAGCTAACGTTAACCTTAACTTTAGCGTCAGCATAGCAAGCTAGCGATTTTTAAAAACATTTTAATTACAAATATGGTTGCAATATATATGTACAGGACTGTGTAGAGCACAAAACAAGACCGTTGTAATTTTTAAATCAATTCTTTTCAATTCAAAGCTGAAAATACTTTTTCATTTACATTTATGGATCTCTCTGGTCGACGGGGCAGCCATGTTCCTTGTTGCGTAATGAATCTGGGTCCCTTGCTGTTCAAGTAAGCTTGCGTTCTTACTTGGCGTTAAGGGGTATATAGCCCTTCCCCTTAGCCCTACCCCTCGACCAAAATGAGTATTGGGACAGCACTTACTCTCACGGGAGCGCACAAAACTAAGGGGGGTAGGGGTAAGATAGAGAAATGAGACGCAGCATAAATGTGTCATATATTTTTTTGTATTTAAAAAAAACAAACAACCCTTTTCCTATTCCTAGGTACACATACTGTATGTTTCCTTGTATCCATGTTGGTGGTCACTGTAATATAATGCAATCTATCCAATCAACAACACATTGGATGTATGTGTCACTGCCTGGGTCACAGTCACACTCCTGTTGCCATATCTGCCAAGGCCTGAATGGACTGCATCATCAGTGGCCTTTTAGTTATCTATAAATATCAGCCCCCTCACACTGCTACTCACCCCACCACCCCGTCACGCTCACTCTCTGTCAACACTTTCTCTCTCTTTACTGCTTCCCACTGCTTCTCCTCTTTTCTGTATCTGTCTGTTGTCTGGAAATCCCTTTCCACGTCTCCTTCACTTTTTATTCTTGGATGGATGGATGAAAGGGATGTCTCACAGCCTCAGATATGTATGACTCACGGATCTGGGTTGTGCACAGACACCAGTCATGCTGATCTGGCAGAGCTCTGACAGGATTAATATAAACAGGGTGGAGAAGAGAGGAGGGGGAAGGTTCAATGGCAAGTTTCCTTTTTTTTGTGCTTCACGGGACAATAAATGTTGCTGTGATTCCGAGGTGCAACATAAAGTAAAAACGGTTACACTTTATTTGAAGGTATCTCCATAAGAGTGGCATGACACTGTCATGAACGTGTCATAAACGTTTATAAACAAGTCATAAACGTTTATGACATAACGCTTCTTTTAGTAAGTGTCATTCGGTTTTGGTTAGGGTTGGAGTTATGGTTCATGTTTCATGACTGTGTCATGACAGTGTCATGTCACTCTTATGTAGATACCTTCAAGTAAAGTGTTATCGTAAAAACACATGAAAGTTTAGTCTTCATTCCCAGGTGGTTTAATTATATTCACTTGACTTTGTCATCACAGAAATCGATAAGTAGAGAGTGATTATGGTTATTGTGGGTTCCTGTGCAGAGGAGCCTTGTGATCGATGCATTCCCAGTGGCTAAGAGTCCCACTGAGAGGGGGCAGGCTATTAACACTAACAGTATCAAATCACATGTTATGTGACATGTTATTCATAGACTAAACTGACTCTAATAGATAAGCCACACCAAAGGTCTCGTACATCTGCGAGGCTGTCGCTGTGCAGTACCCATAAAGAGACCCTCTGGTGTAAAAAAAACTGCCATAAAATTATAAATGAATATTTTTTTTCCACTTACACTGAGTTAAATCTTTTAACCAACTTCAGATCTGACCATCACTCCCGAATATTCATTTATTTTCAGAATTCCAACCCTTTAAATGCCAGTTTGTTTGTTTACATAATGTCCCCCCACCCCCCCAAAAGAAAAAAAGAAAATTACAGAATTATTTTCTGTATACTAAATACTAGGTGGATTTTTTTGATTTCGCCAGTGTGGAAAATGTCAATGAGTAGCAACAGCATTGATTTTGATGATTTTTTTTGTGCAGTTTCAGATTAAAAAAAACTTGACAAAAATGTCCCCTTCCTAAAACTACTATACTACTAATTTCACAGAGTTTAAATATTTAATCAACATCAGTCCAGATCATAACTACGAAATATTCATTCTTTTTTCAGATTTCTTTTAAATGATAAAACAAATAAAAATCCCTAGTGATCCACAAGGTTGCACACTACACAGCACATTTTGTCAGATTTGTGTTCAATGCAACTGTCTGTATTCATGTGTCAAACTTGATTTAGGTATCAGGCATGTCGAGGAAAAAAAAAAAATAAAAAAATAAGGGAATAAAAGTATCCATCTTAACAGGTCAATTATACTGACATCGATAATACAGATACTGTATTTTTGGATGTATTTGGGGATTGGATTTATTTTCAATGAAGCTCAGTTGTAAATGAATGTTGTGTGAATGAATAAAAACAAACTGTCATTCTGCTAAGGTGACAGGGAGACGAGCCCGGAAGGTGGAGGGAGGCGTGTTCTTCGTAAGTATGTCCCATTATCACGTAAGGTCAAAAAGGTTGTGTCCATGGCTACCGAATGACCATCACCACCACTGCCTTTGCACCTATTTTTAACCTCCTTTGTGGCCACTGTCGGTTTGCCTGCATGATCACGGACACACCCACTCTACTAACCAACAACCTGATCCGATGCATCGTCACTCGTGCTGTCATGGTGATTCATATTGGGTTACACTTTACTTGAAGGTATCTACATAAGAGTGACATGACACTGTCATGAACATGTCATAAACATTATAAACAAGTCAAACGTTTCTGACATAACGCTTGTCATTAAGTGTGATTCGGTTTTTGTCATGACAAGTTAGGGTTAGGGTTAGTGTTAGGGTTAGGGTTAGTGTTAGGGTTAGGGTTCATGTGTCATGACAGTGTCATGTGTTCATGACAGTGTCATGTCACTTTTATGTAGATACCTTCAAGTAAAGTGTTACCTCATATTGTACTGGATAGTCACTGGCTGGACTGAGTTACTAAACCAGCATGCTGGGTTCTGATGACTACAGTCAAAGAGAGCTATGTCTCTTTGATTTGTCTTCATGCTCCTCTGTTGTTGTTTTTTTCCGTTTGTAAGTTAACTAATGCGCTCCTATAGGCTTAGAAATTTCTAAAAATTCTCCCAAGGAGAAATATGAGCTGTGTACATTTTTCCACAGAGAAAACCGAAAACTGCTTTTTTGGACGTATTTGTGGAAACAGCGTCTAAAATTCAAATATCTGGGTTGGTGTTTCTCATGGCAACGGTTGAGGTTAAGGGCCGGTGTTCCTAGGAGACATAATGTCAACTGCTATGCCACTGACTGGAAGACGTCATAGCCTTCTAAAGCCTACGAACTGATATAAGATGTTTATCCCTCTTTTTTACGTTATGTACTGTTAGCGTTTTAAAGGTCCATCATTGTAAAAAGTGAGATTTCCATGTCTTTTTTTATTTAAAGCAGGTTGAGGTGCTATATAAATACTTGGAAAGTATCAAAACGCGTAATCCACAGAGAAATGCACACAGCCCGTATTCAGAAACTGTGCCTTCAAGCAAGCCGTCAGGACTTCTGTACGGTTGTGATGTCACAACTATACTATATATAGGTAGAAAGTGCCACTACAGTGCCGTTACAGTCATTCCCCGGCTGCAATGACGGTGAAGAGACTCTGATGAGGAAGACCCGGAAACGCAGACCAATCAAAGCAGACTGGGCTTTTTCTGGAGGGCGACTTAAGACACAACCGCTAAAACATGTAATCATGTTGTAGTAGAAACCCAAAATACATGTATGAAAAATGAACTTGAAAATGAGCATAATATGGGACCTTTAAGACATCTGTTCCTTCATAATATTGATCAATTGGAAGGACCACTCGTGCTATTAACACACTTGTACACTCTGTACTCGAATGGAAGCTAGTAAACTATGCTAACTAGCCTCCATTCAGAAAGCCAGGCTAGTTAACCCTGTTTGCTTTCAACTGTCTACCACTAAGAAAGCAGTTTGTCCAACTTCCTTAAGTTTGATCCGACTGAAAATGTTATTATTACATGACCAAAAGAGGGCAAAGATCCACATTTGTGTATTTTTGCGTATACTAATTCATTTTTCCGTCACACTCTTGCACTTTTGAACATCCTGTGTGTTCATTTAGTTCTGTCCTGACAAATACCTACCTTCACAGTGACCCTGGGGAGAAGCTCTCTCTCGCTCTCTCAGAGCTCTGGTGATAAAATCGTCTTCAGTGTGTGGTACAAACATTACCTTTACATACGCCTGTCTTTGTGTGGCAAAAGCTAAGTATCATATGTTGTTGCTCCATAGTCAAATTGATTGGGTCTAATGTGAACATTCAAAATGTGTGTCTTATAAATGCATAAGAATGTATGACATGGGAGGACACTCATATTGTATGCACAGTATGCATGTATTTATATGTATAAAAACATTCATCACAAATCAGTTCAGTGGACACAGACGTGTATGTGTGTGTGTGTGTGTGTGTGTGTGTGTGTGTGTTAGCAGGTAAGTAGGTGACATGTCAGCAGGCAGTGTTGTGCGATGGAATAAGGCTAAAAAGAGGGACAGTGAATCAATTTCCCTGTCAGCCTGTGGCCTATTTACCAACACACGGCCATGGGGGCATGGACACAGACACACGTGTGTTTTATTACACAAATTTCTGCCCCTACTGCAAACCCACAGGCATATTGAAGCATGCATTATTTATTGCTGTTATGTTCTTTTATTGCAGTAACAATAACACTGTACTAATTAAAACATTATCCCTATTATTACATTTATTAGATCATTATTGGATTTATTAGAGTCATATTTTACCATCAAGTTATTATGGACAATATGGATGATTTAGAGACTCTTTTGAAAAATTTAAATACCTATGTGTGATATACTGTACAGAACATTCAGCCACATATTTTGGCTAAGTTGTG
This sequence comes from Sander vitreus, assembly GCF_031162955.1. NCBI lineage: Eukaryota > Metazoa > Chordata > Actinopteri > Perciformes > Percidae > Sander > Sander vitreus. The sequence goes on along the minus strand of NC_135868.1, from coordinate 23,503,129 downwards.
TGTACAACCCTCACACAAAATGTGCACACACAGACTTACTCGAGCACTGTATTGTACTTAAAATTAGCTCCCTCTACCCCCTCAACTCTTTTTTTCCCTCCACCCAGACATCATCTGAGTGCAGCTGCCCGCTTATTGCCCCCAAAAGAATGCCGGCCTCTCCTTTCAAACACTAGCACCCGAGCGTAAACACACAGGCAACATGAGACCACTTTGCCATCTAGTACTGTTCATTAGAGTTCATGGAGGAATATTCTTCAATAACATCTACACACACACACACACACACACACACACACACACACACACACAGACCAGGGGTCTGACATTGCAAGTCCTTTTGGTGAGTCACTGCACACAGACCACTTGACATACATATTAAAATGTCCTTTCAGTTGTATGCAATATCATTTTTAACACAACAACACAACAACCTCCAAAATAGCCAATCAACAGCTTTTTGGCACAGTCTCAACAAACATGGAACATTGTAAGGTTAACAAAGAGAGCATTTGTTGTTGGAATAGGGTGTTGGGGAACTATCAAGCTAGATGTACAGTCATGTGAAAAAATTAGGACACTCATGCTAAAGTTGACTAAAAAGAGGAATAAAAAAATCATCTTTTGGAAATTGATCTTAATGCCTTAATTAAAAAAATTAGGAAAAATCCAACCTTTAAAGACACCAATTTTCTTTGTGAATGAATAATATATCGTAAATAAATAAATGTTCTTCCTTAAAATACAGGGGGCATAAGTAAGTACACCCCTATGTTAAATTCCCATAGAGGCAGGCAGATTTTTATGTTTAAAGGCCAGTTATTTCATGGATCCAGGATACTATGCATCCTGATAAAGTTCCCTTGGCCTTTGGAATTACAATAGCCCCACAGGGGTGTACTTACTTATGCCCCCTGTATTTTAAGGTAGAACATTTATTTATTTACGATACATTATTCATTCACAAAGAAAATTGGTGTCCTTAAAGGTTGGATTTTTCCTCATTCTTTTAATTAAGGCATTAAGATCAATTTCCAAAAGATGATTTTTTATTCCTCTATTTAGTTAACTTTAGCATGGGTGTCCTAATTTGTTCACATGACTGTACCTAAAAAATGAGCAACTCAGAGTATAAAAGTAATTCTGGGGACACATTTAAAGAGTTGTTATTTGTCAAGTAACAGCTTGTGTTTAGTTATTACCGAAACCAGTTGATCTTAAACAGCACCCCTGAGTGCTGAGCTAATTGTTGATAATGTGTACTTGCCAAACTCCTAAAAGTGTTGTAACCTTTTTCAAACTTTTTAAAATATTGCATACTATAAACGGTACTGTATGAAAGGTATTAAGGGGGAAGAGGCAGTGATAAAATGGTAAGAGTATTGTAATTTTCATGTTTTTGTTTTCGATCCAAGGGGTATTGGTTGCGCACATTGTAAAAAAACGTTTTCTATTAAGGTATCAAATGTTTAAATGGGGGTAAATCATTTTCATTTCTTTATGCTTTTCCAATTTTAGTTACTTATTGTTAAATGAGTTTCACCAACTCAACATGTTATGTTATTTTAACATATTTGTATGAGGAATTTGCAGTTTTTTACTAAGTCAAAGGGGTCCACAGAAAATAATAGCATTGAGTTGTTCTTTAAATGTTAACCATAAGGTTTAGCTTTCCTCTTTACCCTAATACTTTTTGTACAGTCCCATATACAAATATGCTGTAGGTAGTTGTAGTTGCAGCTGTAGTGTATTGCATTCTTGCTGCCACTGTGAATAATTGGCCATACATATGTAATGTAATCTTCTTACCCCATGATTAGAGATGACACCATTCTACTGATGATAGATTTCCATTCATACAGTCATATGTCTGTTGTAATGTAACGACATTACAACAGACAACAGCTATGACAATAAGTGAAATGTATGACGTTTGTGCATGCAGTCCATTATTTATTGTGATTTGAAGAGCTCTAATAATTCCTTTTACTGCATCCAAATAAAGTTTGAATGACCCAATGTCTCACACAGCAGCATTCTTGAAAGCATGCACTTCTAAAAAGGAAATATTCAAAGTATTATTAGCCAGGTTTAGTTTTAGGTTCAATTTTGCCCCACAGGTAAAAATAGGCTGATCCATTCCAGTCTCTCCTCCCCCCTGTGTTTTTTAATCATTGTCTCAATGGGTCATTATTGCTCGCTCATCTTCATCACTTTTTTTCTGTTCCTCTTCATCATACCATTTTCTATCTTGTCTCTCCTTTTCTGCAGCCAAAGCCAGAGAACGCTGTGACCATTGCAGTTTCTTCTCGGGTCTTGTTTCGGACCGAGCGGGAGCAGGAGGTGTATCTGCAGAAAGGGGTGGAGGAGTATCTGAGATACCAAATCGAACACGAGAACGAACCCTTCGCCCCTGGACCTGCTTTCCCCTTCGTCAAGGTTCAAGTCACACAAACACACACACTCACACATGCACTTTACATCGCAGTGTAAACGACATTGTGATCCGTTCACTCAAACCCTCTTTTTTGTGCTTCACGGGACAATAAATGTTGCTGTGATTCAGAAGTGCAACATAAAGTACAAACACATGAAAGTTTAGTCTTCATTCCCAGGAGGTTTAATTCTATTCACTTGACTTTGTCGTCACAGAAATCAATAAGTAGAGAGTGATTATGGTTATTGTGGGTTCCTGTGCAGAAGAGCCTTGTTATCGATGCATTCCCGGTGGCTAAGAGTCCCACTGAGAGAGGGCAGGCTAACACTAACAGTATCAAATCACAGCAAAGAACTGGCCACCCAGACTGCGTGACATGTTATTCATAGACTAAACTGACTCTAATAGATAAGCTGCACCAAAGGTCTCTTTCCCCTTCGTCAAGATTCAAGTCACACAAACACACACACACACACACACACACACACACACACACACGATTTACAGCGCAGTGTAAACGAAATTCACTCAAACCCTTTGCCAAGGTGGCCTGGGACGCACTTCACCACATATCTTTTGTAAAAGTGCTGGGTATTGCCACTGTTTTCCTCAAAAAAGTGATTCTCAAAGAACTAATACTGTAAATTATACAAGGAACCTTCAAACCTGGTGCATTCTTTTTTTTAGAATATTAATGTTGTCGTTTAACCCCAAAGCAGTTACAACTCCAAAGAAGTTACATAGAGACAGAAACAAAAGTGCTTTCTAAAGGGCAGGGCGTGTTATGCAGAGACACTGTACCTAAAGCCATACATTTGTGAAAACGACCATGGCAGTTTTTCCCTCGCCAACATTTTGCCAACCTTTGGAGTGTAATTTATCATGATCGTCTAGTTTCATGTGATACCAATATCTTTACTCTAGCTTTAAAACCGAGCCTCTTAAACCATCGTTCTCTGGATTTTATGAATCAATATCGGTTCGTTCTAGTTGGAGAATTGATGTTTTTGAACCCAGCCCTATTTTCTAATATAAATGCTAATGCGTCTTGATGCTTTCCCGACGAGAACGTAACAGGAGGATACATCATCAATGCACGGGCGAGGTGGTTGTTTTCGTAACAGCGCGCCAATGCTCTGTAAATTACCCATTTTAAGACGGGTTGGACAATGTGTTGCATGTTGGATTCTGCTGAAAGCGATATCTCCAGCATTACCGACACTAACGCTAACGTGACTGGTGAGAGTGCAAACTTAACGGATGTGCGCGGGACCCTTTCACCTTCTAGCGGAAGTGACGTGAGAGGTTAACAAAATCCGAGCACCGGTGGTCAGCTGGAGTCCACTTGTGTCCGGATCACCGAAATGCATTTTAAAACCAAGTGCAAACAAAGTCAAATAGGCCTACAGTACAGACTTTAAATATCGGACTGAACATTTCACTTCTGTGCTGTCCTGAGTTTCAAAGCTGACTGTTGCTTTATCCTGACAGGCTCTGGAGGCGGTGAACACTCGTCTGCGGGAGCTGTACCCACAGAGTGAAGAACTGTTTGACATTGTTTTGGTGACGTACAACCATGCCCACGTAGGAATCCGGCTCATCAACACCATCAATCATCACAGTAAGTCTTACAGTGAGCTCCATATGAAGTAGATGTGGCTCCAAGCTGAGGAAGCAGGTGCTTTACACCCAGCATCATTTTCAGAGTTAGACAATAATGGCAGTAACACATGAGATAAAAGCCCCGATATGTAGAATTTGAAAATGTACTAGTTTGGCGACCCTCATTGGAACTATCAAATGATAGAATGTGCGAAGCAGAATAGTAGCTTTAAAGGGGTGATAGAATGATTATACAGGGTATTTCACAATGTTCCTTAAGGTCTCCAAATAGGGTATGTAACATTGGTTGGGCTGAAAATGACCCAGGTGCTGTTCTATGCGCCCTAATGCAACCCTGTGAAATAGCCCTGGATTGAAACAAGAGGTTTTCTCCCTTATATGGTATGCTCATGAATATTTAGATAGGCTGCGAGCTGATTGGTTGGTTTACAACGAGCGACACACACACACATACACACAGCCCCACCCCTCTTTACAACGAGCCGAGCGAGCGAAGCTACAGAGGCTCCAGTGTTGCCAACTTAGCGGCTAGATTTAGCGACTTTTCAGACGCCCTTAGCGACTTTTTTTAAAAAAAAGCAACTAGCGACAAATTTGGTACAATACTGGCGAGCACGCAAAGGTATTTCTCTCTTTTGTCCGTCACTTCTTTCTTCTGTTCTGTGACTGAGGAGCAGCCCCTCCCCTCTCTGCTTTCTCCTCATACAGCAGTACTGATCAGAAGGTGAGACGGCAACAATCTCTTGTGGAGCATTATAACTTTGAAAAACCACAGGTTCCAGTTAATCTTATAATGGATATGTTTTTTGAGTTATTTAAACAAACGATCGGGGAAATAAACGCCTCTTGTCCGCGAGTCTCCTGAGAGAGCTCCAGCCAGCTCACAGCGGGGTCTGTGAAGGTGGACAGGCCGTGCGGCAAGCCATCGACACCGGCAGGCACCCGGCGGCTGTCACGTCAGACTGTGGAGCATCTGAACTCCGACACAGTCGAACCAAATTTGCAATTAGCCATCAAAAAAAAACGGCCCATATTTGAGCTCGACATAGTTGATTTCTCCCATAAAAAAGTCTCAGAAGTGAATTTAGTAATGAAATAGCAGACGAACAATGTATAAAGGGTCTAAGATCTGCGCAACCAACATTCAGAACACCAGCTGGTCTCAGACCAGTGGTTTGTATGTCAATTTTGGGGCGTGACAAAGGTACAGACTAGAGCCAAATAAGGTACACCTGAGTTGACGTCAACTATGAGCTTTGTTGAGATTCGCCCGTTTTCAGATTTCAGTTTCAAATTGTGAGATTTGCAAAGGAAAGAGGTGTCAATGGGAGTTTGAGGTTCTATGTATGCCTATTTTACCCACCGAACTGTCGTAATTCAACTATGACAAGGTAAACTCGTTTTTGCATTCTATCACCCATTAAATAACTTCTTTTCATGGGGTAACAGAACATTGATAGGTCAGATTTCAAGCACCCACAAAGACAACAATTTTGACACCATTATCTCCCCTTTCATGTAGCCAAACTAAAACTGTGCATGAATAGATTGTGAATGAAATTATATATAGGAGTACATTTAATAAAATTTAAAAAATCAGGACAATAGGATGTTAAGACATTGGTGTAATGAGATAGGATACTGTCGCCGAAACAAGCTGAGCTGAGAGACAAAGTGTATGAACAGCTGACTGACAGGATCCTTCCCAGGGAAATTGCAGACCCTGTGATGACATCTTCCTCACAGACCACTTCCTGTTCGGCTCCTCAAATGTTTTCATGTCCTCGGAGCTTCAGGCCGGGGCAAGTTGAACTTTACGTCCTTCGGGATGTAAGAATAATCCGAGAGGCCCAAAACAAAAACAGGTCTGAGCGGAGTCACCAAAGCAACACACGGTCTTCCAGATGCTTCCATGTTTGATCTCTCTGGTGGCTCTCTGTATGAAGGGGCCGAACCCATTAGACCGCTGACCTTTTCTACAGAACCAAAGAAAAACATGGCTTCTCTGATGTCACAGAGATACGGATTTGTTGAATATCATTCCCGCTGCTTTGGCTAGCTAAGGGTCTCCACGGGTGTCAAAGTCATAACAAATCATTGAGAAAGAAACATTTACTTGCTCGTTAGCTTTTGACATTTGATACTAGATGTGGGCACCTCAGAGAAACATTCAAACACTAATTTATCTCTCATCACATGCTTACAGTAGCTATTTTTAACAGCTGCAGGATGAGGTATAACGTTTCTTTCCTTGCAGTTGGATGACTGGTGGCAACTATAAAGTTAGAGCATGGCTGTGAATGACAACAAACATAGGTGCCGACACTTTTTCAAAGTTTCAAGGTGCATTTATTGTCATTTTCTTGCACATTTTATGTAGTCCCTTTTATGCTATACAAGATAGCAACAAAACAAAGCCATTTTTAATTGGTGGAGCATTGAGGATGAGTTAAGGAATCTCAGTCTGAGGAAAGAAGCAGCAGGGTAAACAGGCTGTGGCTGGGGTGGGTATTGTCTTTTATATATGTCTCCTTTGGGCTCTGCATAGGCACCTCGCCTCACTGATATCACAGATGCTCGGTAGATGGGTACCAATGATGTTCTGGGTGGTTTTAATCACCCGTGGCACAGCCCTCCTGTGCTGGGCCGTGCACAAACCATGCCAATTTATAAAGGTTTCCAGTTGGATGCTTTCTATTGCTCCTCTGTAAAAGTCGTCAAGAACTTGGCATAGTAATTTTGCTTTCCCTAAAGTGCTCATATTATGCTTTTTGGCTTTTACCCTTTCCTTTATTGTGTTATATATCTTTTTGTGCATGTTATAGGTTTACAAAGTGAAAAAGCCCAAAGTCCACCCCTAAGGGACTTACCATCTCCAACAGAAAACATTGTTCACAAACTTTTAAAACTCAAAACTTTTACACAGGGATTTTGGAGAAGCTGGACAGAAAACTGGATAAGTGCAAAAACTGTGGTGTTTATTAAGAAAAAGAAAGACACACTAAACAAAGAGCATGACATGAAAACCAGGAATTACACAAAAAAAAACTTTCAGATCTGAGCCTGACCTAATTGGAACCTGCCACCTGCACAGGTAAGTATAGGGTGAGCTAAACTGAAAGAAATACTATTACATTTACATACATCAGATACAGCTGACATTAATATATATACTGTATATATGCACCCCCAACAATAGGCACCCCAGATATTATAAAAATATCATTAACTGCAGAACTATTGCATATGTTACTTATTCTCCTACACCTTAAGAGTGTGCAGCCCCTCCATGCTGTGAGGACCTAATCAGGCAAACCTGCATGCACTCTCCTTAATTAAGCTGGTGACCAGAGGCCTGTACTACGAAGCGAGATTTGGCGTTAACGAGGTAACTTCAGGTTCAACCAAGGGTTTTCTGTATCACGACGGTGGATCAGTTGTTATCGGGTTCAATCGCCGTGGTAACTTATGCTTAACGCCTAACCTGATCGTAGCAGGTTATGTTGGAGATTAGAGATCAACCATTGTAAAAGCACCGCCTACTGACCAATCAATACTCGATTGATAATGGCGTCACCATTAAGATCAGGTCGAGCTCGGTGCGCGGCGAGAGAGGTGCGCTCATAAAAGTTCAAACATTTAGAGACCGACAACCCCGTTAACATTCCCTGATGTGTCCATGCATCCATCCATCTTCATCCGCTTATCCGGGGTCGGGTCGCGGGGGTAGCAGCTCCAGCAGGGGACCCCAAACTTCCCTTTCCCGGGCCAGATTAACCAGCTCCGACTGGGGGATCCCCAGGCGTTCCCAGGCCAGGTTAGAGATATAATCCCTCCACCTAGTCCTGGGTCTCCCCCGAGGCCTCCTCCCAGCTGGACATGCCTGGAACACCTCCCTAGGGAGGCGCCCAGGGGGCATCCTTACCAGATGCCCGAACCACCTCAACTGGCTCCTTTCGACGCAAAGGAGCAACGGCTCTACTCCGAGCTCCTCACGGATAACTGAGCTTCTCACCCTATCTCTAAGGGAGACGCCAGCTACCCTCCTGAGGAAACCCATTTCGGCCGCTTGTACCCTGGATCTTGTTCTTTCGGTCATGACCCAGCCTTCATGACCATAGGTGAGGGTAGGAACAAAAACTGACTGGTAGATTGAGAGCTTTGCCTTCTGGCTCAGCTCTCTTTTCGTCACAACGGTGCGATAAATTGAATGTAATACCGCACCTGCTGTGCCGATTCTCCGACCAATCTCCCGCTCCATTGTCCCCTCACTCGCGAACAAAACCCCAAGGTACTTGAACTCCTTCACTTGGGGTAAGGACTCATTCCCTACCTGGAGAAGGCACTCCATCGGTTTCCTGCTGAGAACCATGGCCTCCGATTTATAGGTGCTGATCCTCATCCCAGCCACTTCACACCGATCCAGTGAGTGCTGAAGGTCACAGGCCGATGATGCCATCAGGACCACATCATCTGCAAAAAGCAGCGATGAGATCCCCAGCCCACCGAACTGCAACCCCTCTCCACCCCAACTACGCCTCGATATCCTGTCCATAAATACTACAAACAGGATTGGTGACAAAGCGCAGCCCTGGCGGAGGCTAACTCTCACCTGAAACGAGTCCGACTTACTGCCGAGAACCTGGACACAGCTCTCGCTTTGGTCGTACAGAGATTGGATGGCCCTGAGAAGGGACAACCCCTCACCCCGTACTCCCGCAACACCTCCCACAGTATACGCCTTCTCCAGATCCACAAAACACATGTAGACTGGTTGGGCATACTCCCAAGCTCCCTCCAGGATCCTTGCGAGAGTAAAGATCTGGTCCGTTGTTCCACGACCAGGACGGAATCCGCATTGTTCCTCTTCAACCTGAGATTCGACTATCGACCGAACCCTCCTTTCCAGCACCTTGGAGTAGACTTTACCGGGGAGGCTGAGAAGTGTGATACCCCTGTAATTGGCACACACCCTCTGGTCCCCCTTTTTAAAAAGGGGAACCACCACCCCGGTCTGCCACTCCTTAGGCACCATCCCAGACTTCCACGCAATGTTGAAGAGGCGTGTCAACCAAGACAACCCCTCCACACCCAGAGCTTTAAGCATTTCTGGACGGATCTCATCAATTCCTGGGGCTTTGCCACTGTGGAGTTGTTTAACTACCTTCCCTGATGTGTATCTTAATGAAAGATATAGATTTTCAGCGGAGGGAATTACGTATAGGATATTTGTCGGTTTGTTGAGCCGTGTGTTGCCAATTAATGCTCACATCTGTTTGAATTATGTTTTTATATATTTTATTTGCTCTCATGATGGCTTCCCACTGCCAGGGGTGCAACTGAAATAAAAGGCTAAAGCAACGGCAGTTTATGGAAAGTGCACAAGTGTAATTATGGTCAGATCTTGGTCCTGACTGATGGGGGAGTGATATTAATAAGTGTTGTGATTTATGCATTTACAGCGTCGGCTATTTTTTTGCTTGCTTTCCTTCCTGTTTTAGGAAGCAGCGACTGTATTGCGTTTTGCCTGCAAAACCGTGTCTGTGTTATTCATATTTATGTAGAATTATAGTTTGCTCTTCTTATGTAAAATATGCGGCCCTGGTAGATGTTTGCGATTGGTCGTGCTGTGCAAACCCCGCCTCTTTTAGGTGAACCTGTGTGCCGTTGAATTGGGAAACCCTGGGTTGATTGAACTAGTTGTTAACCACCGTCGTGACACAGGTAATGCGGGACCGCGGTTGTTAGGTTAGGTGAAGCCGGGTAACTGAAATTAATCCAGGACATGTTGATCTGGATTCGTAGTACAGGCCTCTGCTGATCTAACCCCACATCACAGGCAGAACCATAACAAGAATACTATGAACCAATAAACCAACCACACAGGCATATGTTATTTTAACATACATTAAATGATGATTTATGGACGAAACTGAAACCTTATACTGGAATTATGGATTAAGCAGATTAAAAAAAAACTTTACTTTTGGGAAAAGTGCCTATTGAAAGGGAGAACGGCAGCTTTTTCACAGTTAGATTGTGTTGAATGCTAAGCTGAAATCAACAAACATTTTGATGTAGGTGTTGTTATTTTCAAGATGTGTGAGTCGTTTGGACTGGACATTGCAGATTTTTTAGGTACAGGGACAATGGTGGCTGTCTTGAAGCAGGTGGGAACACTCTCCGGTGATAGTGATATGTTATTTTAGTCATGTACTATGCATGCATATGACATAGAAGGTCCCAAGGGCCAAGATGACTGGCAGGTCCTATAATGTGCTCCAGCAAATTGAGATTTCATGACATTATCGTTCTCTATGGAAATAAAAAATTGGAGCCACTACATGACCTCATATATGCCTACAATATGCATATCATCCCACATGGATATATATACCCAGCTACTATGAGTGTAAAGTGTTAAACTGCACACTGAAGCTGCTCATTCTTTGATGCGACAGCAGTGTCTCTGCAGTCCTGCTGATTTCCTGCTTTCCTATTACCATGTTTTAGATCTTCTGAACAAGCAAATAAATCATACGAAGATAGATGATATGAAAACATTTGTGCAAGGGGGAAAAAAAGATACAAAGACATCAATGGTGAGGACATTTTCCATTGAGTGAGTCCCACGCTCCAGCACCGGTCTGATAGGCATGGGACGCCTGGGAGGTTTGAAATGATTAGGTACAACGAAATGCGGGGGCCAAACTCACCAGGGCCCGAGTACAAAGATAAGTAAACCATTTAGGAAATCTGCCAAGGACATTTGGTTCTTTGAACTCTATTTCCCTCTGTTTTTTTGTCTGTCTTTGTTAGCACAAGTCTAACTTACTAAAAACTGCACTACACAACTGTGCACTTCTACAAATCCAAATATGATAACCAAAAACATGAAAATTTTTCTAAATGGAGTCCTCAGACAGTGGCTCATGTTACAACCTACAACCTAAATTTTCTTCTGTTTCATTAAATGGCTGGTGGGGAAATTGTACCTGTTATCACCCTATTGATGGCAAAAATTGCTAAAAATGTTTGGTGAACGAAGCATGGTGTGCTACGGAAGAGTGCTACTGTGTCTCAAATTTAGAAAAAGGTACACAATACCTAGTGTCCAAAACCACAAATATAAAAGCTTATAAAACAGAAATAAAAGGCAAACCAGAAGCAAAAGTGAAAGTCATAAAGTGTCACAGAGACAATGTCCAACCAGTTTCATGCCAGACCTTAAATTTTCATAAAGACCTCTGCCCACACATCAAATCAATAGCTACATCTCTTTGTCTTTATCCTCTGTCAGTTGAAAAACTACAAAGCTGTGCTTCACAAACCAACATCTGGTCAGGAGATAGTAATTCTACCTGCTAACTCATGCAAACAGTAATTCCTGCACTGGTGCACAGATACGTCGACATCTCAAGGTTCTTTCACAAAATGAACATACAGATTAATGAATGTACTGACAGTTAAAATAAGTGATTACAGAGAAAGTAAGGCGACAGGAAGCGACTTTACTTTCCTTAGCTTTGTTTTTGGGTGTGAAAGGAAGGCAAAAAACATATCATCACCTTCAACTGGCTTAATTAAAAATATTTACATTAAAAGATAACTTCATTAGTCATGATTAGTACTACTCAGCCTGTGAAAACGGTGATATCATGTCTTGCATGGCTGTTGAGAGAGCTAATCTCAAATCTGAAAAAACCCTGGTGATGTCATAGTGATGTCATCAAGGTTACCTTAGCTTGGGCTTGGACACGTGTTACAAACCGAGGTTGCAGAGTTGCAGAGAGAGAGAGGTTGCAAAACAAGGGTATTTACCAGGTGGGGAGGGGGTCTATTGAAAATATCCTATTGGTTGCATTATGGGATCCAGCTGTGGTGTGTGACTCTACTGAACTAAAAGTCTGGAAATCTCAACTTTTGACCCTTCTTTTATTTACAAGTCCCTCATCTTTATGGACGTGCAATACTAAATTGCTGGAGTCACTCTTTAATGTGGAAAAAGTCTAAGACAAGTTTCTTGCCTAGTGCAGCTTTAAATAGATGCCTTAACCTTGCCGTCTCTCTTTTCATAGTAAGCACATCAATCTGCCACCCACACTAACCTTCTCTTTCACTAAATCTCCATCTATCTTGGGTGTCACCCACCTCTTCTTATTCTATTACAACCCTCAACTCTTCTTAAGCTCATTTGATTAGTCTATCACTTTACTCCTCCTGTGCCCGTTCGCTCTGTTCCTGTCCTCTCTCTTAAATATCAGCTCATTCAGCTCTGCAATCGGTATTCATGCTTCTAGGGCTCCAGCCCTGAATGTTTTCTCAAAATCCCTGAATATTTTAGGCCGACTTTACGGTCTTTCAGAGGCTGTAGTGGGTTCCGTTTTGAAGCTAGAGTAAAGCTAGATATTGGTGTCATATGAAACTAAATAATGCTCCAAAGTATATTTTGTCGAGGGAAAAACTGGCACGGCCATTTTTCAAAGGGGTCCCTTGACCTCTCACCTCCAGATATCTGATTGAAAATGGGTTCTATGGTTACCTACGAGTCTGCCCTTTACAGACATGCTCACTTGATGATAATCCTATATAGTTTTTCCTTGGCAACTATCATGTTTTTCGCAAATGGTTTACAGGTTTCAGGCATTCTATTATCAAATTGCTTGTAAAATAGTGCAAATAGCTGCCACAAATGGGGGGGAAAAAATCTCTCCGAAGGAGGATGCGCCCCTGGGTTTGGGCTGAGCCCCAAATGTTTACAACATCTGGCTCCGCCCCTGCCTCATATCGGTCTCCTTTCGTTCTCCCCATACCGTCTCTCCACTGCTTTTTGGATCAGTCATCAGGAGTGAATTAAGAGACTGCCTCAGTCTAAACGTACACAGACACTCTACCATGCCCTTCTTGCAGTCCCTTCTTCGGCCTTCTAGGTAACCTCCTCTTTGGACCCTCTTCAACTTTTAAGTGCTTGTAAGTTTATCCTCTCACCCTGTCCCTAGCCCCCATCTCCCCTTCACTTCAACCCCTGTGACTCTCGAAAGTGCTTATCATGAACTCCTTGACCAAGCTACAGCTACGGGCAAAAACAAGTATTTTTCTGTTTTGTTTCTGTATCTCACTGTCTGTAAGGATACAAACAAATGTATCAATATTGTCAGTGGTGGAAGAAGTATTCAGATCTTTTACTTAAGGAAAAGTACTAATACCACACTGTACAGTACAATACTCTGTTACAAGTAAAGGTCCTGCATTGAAAATGTTACTTAAGTAAAAGTATGTAAGTATCATCAGAGAAATGTCAATACAGAAAAATCCTCACATTTCAGAAACTGGAAACGATCAAAACTGTTCGTGAAGTGTTTAATGGGCTAATTATGTCAGCTGTACTTGTAGGTCTATATATTGTAGGTTTAATAAAACATCATATTTTATAAACTACGTGTTTTGTGTGCAAACACCTTAGTTTGTAAAGTAACTAGTAACTAAAGCTGTCCGATCAATTTAGTTGTGTAAACAAGTACAATATTTCTCTCTGAAATGTAGTGGAGTAAAAGTAGAAAGTGCTCTGATAATAAAAGGCTCAAGTAAAGCACAAGTACCTCAAATTTGTAATTAAGTACAGTACTGCAGTAAATGTACTTAGTTGCATTCCACCACCCAATATTGTAATGTGTCTGCAATGCTGCCAATGTACTATATGTTGACATTTGAAGATGTACTGAAACTAGAAACCGTGTTGTTGTGTGTTGCTCTTGTCCCCAGACTTGTTTATTGAGAGGTTTTGTATGACGGGAGGAAGCAGTCCAATTGGCTACCTAAAGGCCTGGCACACCAACCTGTACCTCTCTGCTGATGCTGACAAGGTCCGGGAGGCGCTGGCTGAAGGTGAGAACACGCAGACGCATGCATGAATGCACGCACGCACGCACGCACACACACACATACACACACAGGTTTGTGGCACTATCTTTGTGGGGACCCGTCATTGACATGATGCATTCCCTAGCCCCTTACCCTAACCTTAACCATCACAACTAAATGTCTAACCTTAACCCTTACCCTCACCCTAAACATAACCTCATACTTCTTCTAATCTAATTCTAAAGTCTTAACCCTTGTGTTGTCCTTCGGGTCACCGGGACCCGTCCAGTTTATTTGACGTTTTGATTTTGGGCTGGCGTTGAGGAGGGGGACCCCGAAGCTCAACGCCAGGCCAATACAAAACGTCAAATAAATGTATAGTTAACGCTTGTGTTGTCCTCTGGTTCCCGGTGACCCGAAGGACAACACAAGGCTTAAGCAAGTCCAGCAATTTGGCCCCACAAAGCTGTTGGGACCCCACAAGTATACTGGACCCCACAAATATAGTTAAACAAGCCCACACACACACACACACACACACACACACACACACACACACACACAAAAAGCAGGCTCATTTTTTGTATAACTATCTGTGTTACTTTAGAATGAAAGCAGATGACCTACAGTACAGCAAAACCAAATAGTCATATGATTAGTAATACCGGTACAGTGAACCAGTAGACTTTGAAGCACACCATCCCAGTTTTAGTCTTAACATGTTTTTTTTTGGACCACAATCAGGATGTATTGTTTATATAGAAAACGTTGTTATTGATCTTTCGGTATTCATGTTGATCTTATATGCTTAATCGCTTTCTTGCTCAAAAGTTAGATGTGAAGATTGATATTTGTTTCAGTCAGCATCCAGTTAGCTTAGCATAAAGACAGAAACAGTTAGTCTGGCTCTGTACAAAGTTATAAAATCAGCCTTTAGCAGCACCTCTAAATTTGACTTTGTTTGAAGTGGTGGCTGGTGGGATTTATTTCTGGGCCGGCTATGCCAACAAATTAAGCAGACTTTCTGCTTCACAAACTGCCGTGAGGCTGGGTGGAAATAAGTGGCGGCTGCTGGTCTTTCATTTTCGGCCAAAATCAGGTCGACAATATTAGCATTGTCTGCCATCGTGTGCTGTTTCGCCAAGTAAATACCAAGAAATAGGTTGCAGTTTGTCTTTCGAATACACTTCCGCGATGGGAATGAGCTCGAATAGCTTCGGCGACTTTTTATAGTACAAAATCGCTGTCAATCAAAAGGAGATGCAGTCTTTTGACAGACCCTCCAATCATCACGCAGAAGCCCGCAGTCCAGGCCAGCCCACTCCTCCATTCACCCCCGCTTAGCGTCCGTGGGCGGGACATAATAGCAGCATTTATCCAAAGACTTTCCTTAAATTGTGAAATTGTGACTGGTGGAAATATAAGATGCAACACTGAGAAAATTGTTTGTTAATATAATGTACACAGACAGAACAGTTCATATGTTCCCTATATGGTTCCTATCAATAACCACAAAAATATCTTTTTAAGATAATGAATGACACATTTTTAATACATAGCTAAACAAGCATTTTGTTTTCTTCCAAATGTTTACTTGGTATATTTACATTCCCAAACATGACCAATTTCATACACTGTTCAATGTGGGATCTTGTTTTTTCATTTTTAATTATTATTTTAGAAAAGGGCTTTAGGTCATTTACACCAGTATTTATCCAGGCTTGGTCTGTTCCTTTGATATGGAAAAGGAGGCAAGGAAAGCATAATGGTGCCTGAGCATCACAACAGGCAGGCATTTTTACAAACAACCTGTTACAAAACTATGGATTGTATTCTTTACCTCTTTCACTTGTTTTCTGGTCAATTGTAACATCACTCTGATCTGGTCCAAGTTGTTTGACTACAAGTTTATCAGATGGTGACCTTCTTTCAAACTGCTTTTGTTTGGGGGATTTGATTGATAGGCTCCATATGGTCGTTTCAGTTAACGTTCACACGTAAGCTGTCAATATCTCATCAAAACACTACGGGCGAGATATTGGGCATAGAGGATTTGTACGTGGAAGTGTAGGACGCTCAGCCTGAGTGCTCTAAATCCTGTCCAATCCCTGCACATTTGCAAGACCAGGCTTTCCTCTCCTTGCTGCTCTCAGCTCGGCAGTTCTGTCGCCAGCAACCTCCACAATGGAAAATATCTTTTTGCATTGCAGTGGTAGGTTTTTGATTACATTTCACTGCAGAAAATGCATTGTAAGCTACTCATTGACTGCACAATTTTAATCTGGAAGGAAAATAATTAATTCATGAAATTAATCCATGAAAATGAACTTTTGATGTAGAGCAAGAGGGATAGTGCCCTAGTGCCCTCTATGGGCTGGCCGCCACTGGTTGTTTGTTTAACCCTTGTCTTCAAATCTACCGTGTATATGTTGTCCTCCCGGGTAAAAATGAACACCTTTTTGATGCTTTTTCTGACATTTATATGACTTTCTTCGACACTTTTGATGCTTTTTTCTGTTTTTGTCGCTTTATTTTAAAGCGTTTTTGATGCTTTTGTTACCCAACCACCAAACACCACTAACACCAAGTTATTACCACTACGACTACACTTATTTTTGGAATTCATGGACAATAATCCTCATTTGTAGGACATTATACCTAAGTTTTTTAGTTAAAAAAGCAGACATAATGAAATATTTAGACTAATATTAGAGGAACGTATGTTGATGGATAATCAGAGACTTCAAAGAGTCAAACTTGAGCCAGAATACAGTTTTGAAACCATTTCAATTATTTTGAAATGCTAAAAAATTCAATAAAAGTAGTAATCATGAATTGTACGCGCAAAGAGCATTGTATGGAATACATCACATTTCTGGGTAATTTTTATTTAGAAAAAAACAGCAACAACATACAGTATTTCTGATTTAGAAATTTATTTATATTTACAGATCAAATTGGACCCAAGTACAACATGAGGGTTAATTTGTCAAAAAAAAACAAGTGTAAAAAAGATGGAGGGTTATGTGCTGGACTGGAGTCTCTGGTGGTTGCCTGGCAACCTCAAAGAATGACAACATGACCCAACAGGTTACCGTTAACTAACATAGAGACCACTGGAGTATTTCTAAGTCAGCCCTAAGTTTGCAAGTAGGAGTAAGGTGAAGTATTTTTATGTTCCTCCAGTCCATTTACTAAACATGCACCTAACATTACAGCTTACCATTTTAAAAAGCTGTTGATGTAGAGTGAATGTATTTACACCTTCAAGGCCCCCAGATACTTTAACCGTGCTTCAGATAGGCAATCCTTTATGCCTATCTAGTGTTATTGTTAACAGTGTAATTATAAGTTCAGTTTTAAGTCTTGGGAAGTGGTTGTCAGTTGGAATAAAACTTCACACCGCCTTTAAAACTTTAATTTAAATGGAAAAAAGTATGATGCTATTCAATTCTTACACACACGCGGCGAGTTGCAAGTAAACATTCTGAATTCTTGTTTGTCCTGTTTGTATAATTAGTTAGCCTGGGTAAACCCTGACGAACTTCCGGCAAATTTGAGATTTGCTCTGCAAGTCCGTCTGGCCAAGAGCCCATTCGAGCCCATTTACATTGGCTTTACACCAATCACAACCGTTGAGGCGGGCTTTACACCAATCACAACCGTTGAGGCAGGCTTTACACCAATCACAACCGTTGAGGCGCGCTTTACGCGACGACGATAGAGCAGCGATGGAGAGCAGCTTTTTGTTTACATTCAACATGACGGCCACCGAAGCGCAGCATCACCCGGATCGTTGGTCTGATTGGTTGAAGGACTATCCAATTGCGCCCAGAGGCATTTGAGCGGCGTCTGTTGATGACGCCCCTTTGGAAATGAACTGTCAATTAACCTTTCCCAGACCCACTCTGGTGTCAACCAGGCTAATAATTAGTAGCAGTGACTGACATCTTCTCTAATGCTGAAATCACATATTGAAGATTTGCCCTCTTTCTGTTTCCTTGATGAATTTGTGTGTCATGTCATGGCATATCAAGACAAACATTAAATGGAATACCAGCAGGCTGTAACATCCCATTTGCTCTGGCTGTGACTCTGAATATGTATAAATATTTGAAAACATGGGCCGCTCTCTGCCAAAGAAATACAAGGTGTTATTATGCTGTGCTGACAAGGAGCTGAAAACAGAATACATTGATGTGAAATTCGTGGAACTTGGGGTGTCAACCACTTCTGAAGGTTTACATTTGTTCAGTGCAGAACATTTCATACTGCATTATCACTGCTGTCCAAAAGGAAGAGCTAATACTGATATAGGGCAGACCACGTGGAGAGAAATAGTGTTGAAACCAAGGGAAACTGCACACACACCCACCCACCCACACACACACACACACAGTATTGAATGTGATTTAAGTCAAGTAAAGTATAGTAAAGAGGAAAAGAAATTAGAAGTTAAGTGCAGTGAAGTAAAAAAGTGAACTGCAGTGAGATGAAAACGTAAAGTGTAGTGAAGTGAAGAAGTGAAGTGCTGTGAAGTAGATGAAGCACAGTAAAGTACAGTGAGGTACAGTGACGCGCACTGAAGTGAAGATGGGATGCGTAGTGAAGTTAAAAAAGAAGTGAAGTGCATTGTAGTGAGGTGCAGTAAAGAAAAGAAAAGTGCAGTGAAGAAGTGAAGCACAGTGAAGTGAAGAAGTGAAGTCAAGTGCAGTGAAGTGTAGGGCAGTTTTAAGTGAAAAACCAAAGTAAAGTGAAGGGAAGAAGTGATGCGCAGTGAAGTAGTGCAGTGAAGTGAAGTAACTTGCAGTGAAGTGAAACAAAGGCAAGTGTAAACTGTAAACGACCATTGCTTTCAACAAATCTATTGTTGAACCTATTCTTATTGACGTCTGTGTTTGTGTTTAGGCATCGCAGCAGCCACCATGTTCATGACAGAGAATCTGACAGAGGTATCAGAGTCCCAGCTGAGGGTGGCATTTGATGGTGATGCTGTTCTCTTCTCTGATGAATCTGAACGCATCTTCAAGGCACATGGGCTGGACAAGTTCTTCCAACATGAGAGGGACAACGAGGACACGCTATTGGATCATGTAAGTAGTTTTCACTGGAGGTCTGTTTGGACCAGAAGATGGTCAGAAGATACGTGTTGCCGCCATGGATATATTATATAATGTTCAGTACAGATTGCATTACACTCTATCCCAGAATGGGAAACAATCATCTGCCATTTTTTCCATTTACGTGCATACCTAATCACCTGTAAATGATATGCAGATGTTCTCAATATTAAATCCATTTCATTAACTGATGATTCTATGAATACATTATGCAAATTATATGATAAATGGTTTCAAAAGGCAGCGATTAAGACAGTTGGTGCACCATTCTGTTAAACAGTTAGCAATTGATATTAGCTTTGAGCGGTGCAGGCTTAAAAACAAATGGTGCTAAATTGGTGCTAATTCAATAAAAGTCTCCTTGTGCTACATGTACATATAGATGTGGCATGACAAAGCAAGTAATGATGCAAGGCATTAAATACACAAAACAGGACACTAAAACACATGGGAACACACAATGTCACCAGCTCTATTTTATCACAATCTCTTTATCTGTGGCAGGGACCTCTGAAGGGCTTCCTGGAAGCACTGGGGAAGCTCCAGAAAAAGTTTTACGCTAAAGGCCATCGCCTGGACTGTCCCATCCGAACATTCTTGGTGACAGCGCGTAGTGCAGCCAGCTCTGGTATCCGGGCACTGAAGACACTCAGAGCCTGGGGCCTGGAGATCGATGAGGCCTTGTTCCTTGCAGGGGCACCGAAGGGCCCCATGCTGGAGAAGATCAGGCCTCACATCTACTTTGATGATCAGATGTTTCACGTGGAGGGAGCGGCTGAGATGGGCACCGTTGCTGCCCATGTGCCCTACGGCATTGCACAGAAACATAATCTCAAACAGAACAGCAGTGTTGGGAAGTAGAAAGCAGGACTTAAAATGCCAAAGGCACAGTCATTCAGCCAGAAACAGAACAAGATAAGAAGGATGGGATGGAGAAACATCATTAAGAAGAGCAAAGTGAAGCTGAGAGGTTTCAGAGAGCTTGGAAAAGTGAACTTCTACGGAATTGTATGTGGAAATGCATCATTTCCATGGCAATTGTATTGTAAGTTTGTTCAATCACAATGTAAACTGTCTCAGCTTAATGCCATCATGTTATAAGTTAGATCAGGTCTGGATAGTGGTTAGATCTTGCTTCATATGGGAAATTCAAAGGTGCTTGATTGCCACGGTGACCTGCTATTTCTCTCACTACTACTTGTCTTCATAAAGAGGACACCTCTTCATTGAGTGCTGGAGGATACCGGATTAATGGCTTCACTTGAGTAAAGCACAAAGACTGCAATGTACGATGGCAATAAATGAGTCATAAGCACAATGTAGAGATATTATAAGGTTAAAAATGATAGCGATATACTGTAGCATAAGAATCATAATTTAAAGTGTCAATCATTTTACAGTTTGACTTCACAGGGACGTTTCAGTTGGTGCCTTAGTTTCAATGAAGACAATTATTTTAGCCACACTAGCGAGAGTAAAATATCTTGACTGTTGGATGGATTGCCGTACAATTCAGTCCAGACATTTATAGTCTGCAGAGAATGAAACCTAATGAATTTGGTGGTGATCCCCTGAGTTTTTATGCTTCACAGGTTTAAAACGTTTCAGTTAATTACAGAACACCTCTAAAGCTGTAGACTGAATTCCAATTCCTGCACTTCAGCTGCACACAATACCATTAGCATGCATACGTTTCTCCTCTTAGCATGTTAAATGTATTTCGTATTATCGAGAAAAAAAAGTATATTTTATTATTCTGCTAGTCCAAAATATAGACAGCCATATCTTTCAGTGGGTGTCTTTAGTTTCAATGAAGACACTATATATAGCTATGCCAGCAGCGTAATCTTGGTCCAGGCAAAATATCTCAACAACTTGGAATTAAGTTTCATGTTTCATTTCATGTGGCACCACTAACAGGTCACAGTAACTTGTATAGCCTTGCTAGCAGTGCTCCACTTTGTTCCAGAGAGAAAAATCTCGACAACTTGGAATATGGAGTCCCCTGTAATGAAGCGCCAGTCACATTTCAAAATTGAACAAAACTCCAACACTTCAGTTCACGACACCTCTAAAACTAACTAAACTGAATTTCCTTTAGTTACAGCTGTACAGTACCGTTAGCATGCTACATTTTTACTATGCTAGCATGCTAATGTTAATGGTCTTAAAGTCGATCTGAGCCTAAGTAAATCTGAGGATGACTAAGCCCAGGATAGACTGATTCAAGTTGAGTGAATACTTGCAGTTATGGTCTAAAAATGTCCCAAAATGGCTGATTGATGTGTACAACAACATGGCTTTGAACACTCAGGCCAGATGTTAAGACTCCAAATTTCCTTTGTTAGAGGTTAAAAGAAGAAAAGCAAACGTTTATGTCCACGTTTGATTCATCCAACAATTTAACTTCCCAGCGTATATAATGCATATTACAGCCTAAAAGGCTTTCTATTTAGTAAGCCATCCTGGTAGCTAATATGAGGGCATTACAGCCTCTCTGAAGGGTGATGTGGTTTCTCACCAACTAATGTATCACCAATAAGTGTTTAACAAGCAGCTGTCTTGATTTTATTGCCCTCTACTGGACATCAACTGTAGTACAAAGTCACACTGCTAAGGTGGCATTGACCGATGTTGTTAAGTTTAAACCAATTTAACTATCTGGTAATCAATAGCCAACTGGCAATCAAAACCTTTTTTGATTGATGCACATGAATTTGTCAATCATTAACAAAAAGGCCACAGTGGCCTTTTGAAAATATCAACTTCACATCACTCTGTCACTGCTGGCAAGTCCTCGGAAATCTTCCCTCTAGTGTATATTCCGTGATGCTTCGTTACACCTCATCAGCCGTCTGAGGACCTTGAAGCTCGGAAACATGACAAGCAATCCACATTAATTTCACAGTCAAAACACATAATTGAACAGATGTGTCTTTTGGCGGACGTTTGCCCTCAAATGATGGCTGGGTTATCGGAGGATACAGTTTCAGCAGGATCCAGGAGCAGGACATTTAGGAAATAGATTATTGCAGATGAAGCAATGTTTAAACATTTTAACAACAGGTTCATGACGACATCATTGACACTTATGAAACAAAAATTGCATACAATAATAAAATGTAAATGAACACTAATAAAGATGTCAATTATAGTGCTTGCTTTACTCATTAATGAAAATAGCTGCAGATTGAATTACCTCTCTGACAAAACAAGATGCACACATACTGTAATTTCTGCATTGCTGATGTGCACTCCTTCACTCTACCATGGAGTGGCAGCACTGGAATGATAAATGACCAGCAGCAGCATCTGGTCTTCATTGCCCACATTTTTGTTTAGGATGAAAAATGTTGGGAAATCATCACTTGATATTGATATTAAAGTTGTCTTAAATGATTGCATTGTATCTTTACATCTTTCGTTCTTTCCTGCCTTCCTAAGTTCTTTTTATTTCATTTTTTTGTCACCTGTCCTTCCTTATTTCTTCCCTGTTTACTCCATTTTTCTCGTCACATGAGAAGAATTGTATTACTACCCACCCTGTTCACGATGATAAATGTGTTAATATCCCCAATCATTCCCAGCTGAATAGGACCTTCCCAGCATTCTGGGTAATAAAAACCAGAAAGCGCCAACATCCATTGCTGGTCCACCTGGAGTCATACTACTACTGTAACACCACCGTAGCCACGGGCCATGCTGGTAAACGCTGAGCGATTGACATTCATATGGATTTTATAAGCTCCAAAACAGTGGGTTGGTTTTGCTGGCAACACACAGTATATGGAGCAGGGGCAGAAAGATAAGATACACATGTGCAGGCTGCCATCTATAAACAGACAATAACCATCAGTGTGAATGGAGAATAGTTAAAGAGAATGTCTCTGTGCTTTACTATGGCCAATTGAGATGGTGTCTGGGGACAGAAATGACCATAACAACCCAGCATTCCGCCTTTTACAGATTCCCACGTTAGTAGATAAATGCTAAAAGATCAAAGGTGCTCCAGTGAAGAGATAAAAAGAAATGGTGCATTAAGGGATATATTTTCATTTCATGCATTATAACTTGGCTTGTCTTCCAAGCAGAGATCATACGATTGTGATGGGAGGACCATCATGCAAGCGCAAGGAATAGGAAATAAAAAGATAATGAAGAGGGGAGTTATTTTACAGATTGGGGGACACGTTCCACTGACTCCAATCGATGACCGAATGTGGGACATCACGTAATAGACCATAAGCTCAAATATAAGCTATCTTACTGCCAGATGTGACCTACAGAGAAGAGTCTGAGTGGGGGTTGAGCTTGGGTTGCAGTTATCCTTTATTATGGATGGATAACAACACAATAAAGGAAGACAGTGAGAGAAAAAGAAAAGATCAGACTAAAAAAAGAAAGACAGATGGAGAGGGAAGCAGCACTTGCCCCAAAGACACAGAAATGAAGAGTTGTTGTTTTCCTTCTGCTCAGTTACAAAGCAGAGTGGCACCCGTGGAGGGAAATGATGGGTGACTCACTGTCTTGGCAGAGAGGCTGACGGGAACCTGCAGTGGGAGACCAGTCCACAAAATGTTTTCGATCTGTTCCAACACACTTTTTTTTTTGTCTGCTATGCATTCAAGCACTGTAGCTTTTTGAGTTCTTAAATAGTCACATTTCTCAAAGTAACGTTTTTAATCAGGCATTGAGCTGATAGCACCTTTTAGAAGGTAACACTTTATAAAAATGAAAAGGAAGTTAAGAGTTAATAACCTGGCTTGTGCATGTTAAGCTAATTTGTTCAAACTCTCCATCAGATATGAAATGTGCAGTATCCTTGGTAAAATCAATAGTCTGCTGCTTGTGTGTGTGTGTGTGTGTGTGTGTGTGTGTGTGTGTGTGTGTGTGTGTGTGTGTGTGTGTGTGTCTTTGACCCCAGTACCTGAATAGTGATTAATTCTGTGATTGCCTGGATGAGAATCAGGTGGCACCAGGAATGTAACAAATATAATATAGAAATCATCAAAAATACTAGTATGTGTATCTGTCTTTGTTTGTGTGGTAATCTCTTGTGTTGGAGCCTGTCAGCAAAATAACAGCACCCACCACAAGTGAGAACACAGTTGCCATTGTACCTCATATCAAGAAACAAATAACAGCTGCTGTTATGAACAAAAGGCTTCTGATATTCATGTTTTCCAGCATTTTTTTTGTATATTTTTAGCCATAGCTAGCAGAGTGGCTCTAGAGATAGTAATGTCGGTCTGTCGATCCAACACTTTGGTCCAGACTGAAATATCTGAACATTTGAATGCATTGCCATAACATTTGAGACCAGGGAATGAATATAATGACTTTTGATGTTCCCCTGACTTTTCCTCTAGCGCCACCATGAGCTTGAAGTTTTTTTGAATGATCTCCCGGCAACTACTAAATGGATTCCCATTCAATTTGGTACAAACGCTCACATCCCCTTCAAGATTAATTGTAATCACTTTGGTGACCTCTGACTTTTCATCTAAGGCCAAACATGTCATTTGTCCAATACTTTCAGACAAAAAAAGGCACTTTCTGTGCCATTTTAAAAAATCATTGTAAACCACTGGGTCCCAAACACCTATCTCCAAATATAATTCTTTACGTGACAGTTACCTCTGGCTGGAAATGTGTATTGACCTTTTCACATTCAGCAGTCAGGCCGCAATTGCTTTTGATATGATTGCCGCTGCCATGCCCTCGGCTTTTAACGGCAACTTTGGAAAATGTACTTATATTAGATTAGATTAGTTATTTTAAAAATAACTTTGGTCAGTGCAGCATTATGTTTCTGTACATTTCTGTAACATGTAAAGTTCTGTTAGCAAGTTAAGGATCAGCACTATTTTGGCCACGTCCGCCATTGCACGCAATGTGTCGCGTCTAGATGATAACCCTAGATTTGCGAAAACTTGCGAAAACTTTCGGGAGACTCGTTGCCCGACGACCTATCCGAACCTTAACCATTCGGGGTCCATGCCTAACCTTTACCATCTCGCCAGACTTTCGCAAATCTTGGGACACCATCTAGACACCATCTATGAAATAAAGAAAGAAAGATGGAAAGAAAAAGCTACATTTTAAAATAAACCTGAATCTGAAGTAAACTGATCCTGATCAGTAAACGGGTATTAAAAGTTGACCACCAGGACAATCTCCTTAAAACATTCTCTCTTTCATGCTTATGTCTTTTAAGTGCTTCAAAGTTTCTTGGAGAAGGATTCATCCCATAATGTTTGTATCCATAGCAACAGATTAAGACTATCCCTAGAGAGAGAAAAAGGAGAGATAGAAACACAAACGGTTTAGTGTGTGTGTGTGTGTGTGTGTGTGTGTGTGTGTGTGTGTGTGTGTGTGTGTGCACACTCCGACTGTGTTTCCATGGCTACCTCATCCAAGATGTTGAAAGGTGGAAAGAGAGAGAGAGAAAAAAAAGGGAAAAGATGGAAGAATATAATGTATACATGGAGGGAAAAGAAGAAGAAAGAAGATAAAGGCAGGGAAGTAAGAGAAAAAGAAAGGGTGCGAGAGCCAGGAAATAGCAACGGAATTAGGATGAGAAGGCAAAGAGGAAGTAGAAAGTACAAATAAAAAAAAAACATTTATAGTATGTGTGCATTTCATAGACTTTCATATTTAAATGCATACACAACAAGCACATGTACACAAAGTGTTAAGGCATTTGCAAACCTGCCTGCACACACTGGAGGCAATTTAAACATACAACACAGGGCAGAAGTGTCACATGAAGTGTGTGCACTCAGCTGACAACGTGGTCAGGCATGTTGCTAAGCACTTACAGATCTTCAGAGATAGAGAGAACAGAAGTGTGGGCAACAAGAGGGGCTGAAGGGATGGAGGAAGAGACGGTTGGAGGGGGAGATAGCAAAGGGACGGATGGCAGAGACATTTGACTTCACAGGGCTTCATCAGATGGATTGATTTTTCCTTAAGGCAACATATGAGCAGAGCTTAGCCAAGTCTGCTTCAACCAACTCCACTGGATCAGCTCTACAATTTGAAATGGACTAGATAAGATGGCCAAAGCTCACATTCAAGGTTTCAGATATCCATTTTAATATTTTCTGAAAGTGAATTCAATTTATCAACAAGAATAACAAGCATTAACATAAAACAAACATACAAACTGATTGATGATTAGTGGAATTTTTCATTATTCATTTAAATGTTTTGGAAAATTAAGCTAAACTTCGGACCTTTATAGTTAATACACACAGACATGAGCGTTATTATTACCTAACTTTCAAATGCAAATAGGTGCAAAATGTTAAACTATTCCTTTAAACTAAAAATGGGCTGCATGACGATGAGGGTACTATGACATTAATGGCATCGGTTGTAATTATTAAAGAAGCTGTCATGGAAACAAATCCTGTTAGGATGATTGCTTGACATTCCATACTGTGCCTCAATTATGCATAGCGGAATTAAAAAGAATATGTCCTCTAATGAATGTGTTTACCCTGAGTATAGCTGAACCCCAGAGGTGTTGCCAGCAGAAGGAAAATATTCAAAGAAAGGAGCAGCGAGCCGCATGCACAGTGTGACAACTGTAATTTCTTCAATTATATTTTGTATATTAAGCATTGGTGTGACACACAAATGAGCCTGACGAAACTAGGTGCAAAAGATGTTTTGCTTCAGTGTCTTTGGAAGATGAACAAAATATGAATAGAATATAGTCAGCTGCCACTCTCCTAATTACCATGTTTAAGACATTGCACAGCTATATATATATATATATATATATATATATATATATATATATATATATATATATATATATATATATATATATCAGTTGTTGCTGTGTTGGGAAACTTTTGAATCTTTAAAAGTTTTAATGATTTAGAAATGTGATGTCACATACATGCACCAGACCTTTTTCATCATGATATACATTTACACATCCGACAGGCATTTTACTTTATCTGGGATGCATTACCTGTGGAGTTTTTTTTTTTCCATTTGCCTCATGTTTTTCCTTTTGGTACATTGATTGGAAATAGAATCAGCTGAAAGATGACAGATCAGTTAAGCTTTCATGATGAATGGTATGTCGAGATCCACTATGGCAGAAGCAAGGGGTGAGGATGTGACCAGACTGACCCACAGATGCAGTAATATTGTCTTTTTTTGTCAGGTTATTTCCCATCAGAGCCTACGCTGAGACTCGGAGTAACAGTAACAGCAGGGGGACTAAGATGAAGACGGAAACAGAAAATGGGACAGTTTATCTTCAAACGCATGTCCACCAAAGCAACAGCCAAAGCCATTACTAATGGAAGAAGATTCAAAATATTTATTGAAGTTTATGGAAGAAATGGCCCTGGCTGTCCTAGAAGAGGTAATATAAAAAAAAGGTGTATCATACTTTCAGTTGTGTGTTTCCTCAGTCAGGATTTTGGAAAGTTGATATTGTGTGCCAAATTTCAGTAAATCATTACTAAGTGTTACGTTTCCCAATTCATTTGTTTCATGCAAAGGCAACAAAACCTCTGCTGCAACATGCGACATTAGGCCACAGATAGAAGGCTTTTTGCACCTAACAGCTACAGTAATTACAGACAGACACAGGCTCGCTAATTGAAGCTGAAAGCAGTTCCCTACTGTCACCAGGGATGGCTCTAACCTTTTTTTTTTAGGCTTACTTTAAGTTAAAATGTCACCCTGTCATACAATGTGGACTTTTTCCATGCTGTTTAAAGCAGAGCATTTTGTTTAAGTATTATTATAAATGTGAACATGTTAAGGACAAACAATTCATCTGATCAGAACAGAGAACCAGTCCTGATGTTGATGAGCACACGTGTACAGGAAGCGGGAGTTTTCATTTACTTATGTTTATATTGCACTCTAACATTTAGACATGTGTTTTTCTGTGCACTGAGGGTTACCATAGCAGAACCTCAAATGAATCTAGTTAAAAAGTATGGACCTAAAGTCCTTCAGGTAAGGGGAACAGGCTGCCCTTGTTGATCGTACCCATATAGTTATGAGGCCATTCCCACTGTCTTGGAGGCTGTTCTGGCCAGCCTCAGGCAGTAGGCTGACAGAGGAGGGTTGTCGGCTTGATTAAGCTCACCTGGGCCCTTAGGCTGGCCCTTGTGTTTGCTCTGTCTCTCCCTTCCTACAACTGGCATCCACGCTGCATCATTGCCTTTGGTTTTGCATCTACACACTCCATTGTTCATTTGAGTTCATTAACCTTCTAACACTGTTCCAGTCAAAAATGACCGATTTACACATTCCCCGTACCATAAATATGGCATTTGAAGACCTTATGATATCCTTCACAAAAGACATTTGAACACATATCATTGATTGGGACTACTTTTTTTGAATTTTGAATGATTTATTCAACTTGGTCACACTTTTTTTGTTTACGGTCAAAAATGACCGCCATAGGAAATGAATGGGAAAAAGTATACTTTTCATCCAGGAGACGAAAGACATCTCCATACACACACTCCTACAACTAACCCACTCTCACACACACACACACACACACACACACACACACACACACACACACACAAAAACACAGTTCATGTTGTCATGTTTCCACTTGTGCATGTGAACCACCAATGTTCGCACACATGCATGCACGCACACACAGAAACACACACAGCCACACACACCCACCCACACACACACAGACACACACCCACAATAAATGTTCTATTGCTCCTCCCACTGTTTTGAAGGTTGTCCTGGCCAATGTCAGCAGACAGGAGGGCAAGGGAGGGCCATCTCCTTTATTAAGCTCACCTCGGCCCTGAGTCTATAAAAGCTGGGTCATGTGTTCATTCTGTTTCTGCATTATTGTCTGTTGGTTTTACACCCTCAACACTTTCACAGAACACACATCCATGCATTTCTTGCATTGTTGTTTTACACACTCCATTGTTCATTTGTGTTAACCTTAGTTTAATAAATGATGCTTTATAATAACCTTGGGTGGACTCCTCGTCAGATTCCCTAAGCCAGTTCATTACACAGTATTGTTAATCATGCTACAAAATCAGAATCTACCAACGTTTATGTCAGAATGTGTATCAGTGTAGAAAAGCCTCAGTGTTAAGGTTTTATAATCATTTGGAGAAATGAGATGGATAATGTAGTATGGAATCAATCAACACCTCCCTTAACTGTGACAAAAAAAGAAATATACCATCTGGTGTTGTCTCCTGAAACGTTGGAACATAACTCAGGCTAATTAGGCATAGGTGCTTTTTACTATCTGCTGTGGGTTTTAGAGAGCAGTGAATATATTTGCTCTTCCAGTGTCTTGTTGTTTAATTGTCGAGTTTAGCCTCTGATGGTACAGAAAACGGTCAGCTGCCCACAGTTGATCTAAAGCACTCTGAATTTGCAAAAGGCATCATCGCTGCACTGGTATATGGCTGCTGTAATCACTGATCAAAGAGATAATGTTTCATCTAATGGCTTCAATGTGCACGATTAGCCAATAATCTATATGTGTGTGTACTGAGTGTCCATGTTTGTGTACACGGACACATAATAGCATTGTATGACTCTGATTTTTAGTGTGCATGGGGACTTGTAGGGTTTTATGAACATGTTCCGTGTGTGTGTGTGTGTGTGTGTGTGTGTGTGTGTGTGTGTGCGTGTGCGTGTGCGTGTGTGTGTGTGTGTGCCCTGACAATTAATGAGGGAGGAGACTGACAGAATGGATTTCCTGTTTGAGCATTAAGAAATCCCAGCCATTCAGCACTGTGTGACACATGTACACACTAAAACAGACATTGTGAGGACTGAGGGTTTCAAGTAAGTCCAGCTCCATGTATATAAAATCTAAATGTGTTATGTTAGACATACATTATTTCTATTTCTAGGTGTTACGTACACAAAATAAAATGTGTAGATAAGAGTTTGTCAAACTTTAAGACAAATAGGTGACTGCTGACCTTTTAACCTTATAAACAGTGCTTATATAGGCCTAGTTTTGTACTGAAATGAATGCAACAGCTTGAACCAGAAACTGGCTGAATTTTAGGGCTGCATGATTAATCTAATCGCAATCGCGATGTCACTCTGTGCCATTACATAACCACAAAAATGTTGCGATTTGATTCAACAAAAAGGTGTGCTGTGTGCTTGACACGTTGTAACATCCTTCACTTTACCGACAGTATTAACAGATGAAGCCACTGTGTCTTTAGAAGCTTGTTTTATTGTTCAATGTTAACTCACTTTACATCGTCTTTGCTATCTTTTTTTACTGTCGCTTTTCCCTCACACAGCTGACACTCTCATCGGTGACTGACATCACTCGTGGTCTGCCGTTCTCGCTCTCACTAATGCCTGATTTATGCTGCTGTGTTTAATCAACGTTGAATCTGCCCTTTAATTTACACTTCATGAATGTTTACACCCATGAATGTATTAAGCACTTACCCCTTTGAACCATACCTCTAATAACTTTCACATTCCCTAACTCATTTTGTACATTTTCCTTGATAATCAAGCAAGTAGACTCATGATACCGTTACATCGCAATCGCAGTATTATAAATTGCAATCACAATATGACTTTTTTCTTCAAATCGTGCACCCCTGCTGAATTTACTACTGGACTGAGGTCTGAATTAGCACCGATTGCGGCGGCAGTATGATCAGTGATATGTTTACTTTCTTACAGCAAAGCACAATTTCCTTCTCTGGAACCAGGCTAGTTTTACCCCATTTCTGGTCTTAATGCTAAACTTGAATAATCCACTCCCAGCTCAAAATGCTTAAACATTATCTTAAAATGTACTACTTCTCATATCTTCTTATCTAAGTCTATATTTATTTACAGTATATTCCCTAGCCTAGAAATAACAAAGCATTAGGGGGGACCAGGGCGAGAAGTTAAAAATTTAATTTACTGTCATTGCTGTACCAAAGTTGTTTATTTGTGTGTATTTGTACTTTTTCAGTATTTTTGAAAATATGCAATTTTACTTTAATCTCAAAGATTTCCATTTAAATAAATGTCTGTTCAGTCACTATCTATTGGGGAACTAGGTACCACAATGGTGCTTGAGTCTATGGCCCACTGATGAAAGCCCTTGCATTTGCAGTATTACGAACTGGGTGTCTGTGGTGATATTTCCAGGAAAAACAACAAATGATGCCCGGTAATGGAATTCCATCACCCAGTTAGTTCCCATTACCCAGCAGTGTTTTGTCCACCAGAGAGGGTAGGCGGAGCAATCGCAATGACTCAACACACAACGCAACGACGCAACACAACTGACTGACGCCACGCAGAGCTTGTTCGGGGTTTTCATGTGTACTCCTATAGGCCTACACTTGTTAAACCAACTGTACCAAAACACTGAATTTGACTACTATTTAACACAACGAGACGTTTTTAACCGGTAATGAAACTGTCAATTGAATACTGATGCCGTCAGACGGCCAGAGCATCATGATTACCAGGAGGGCCCGGTAAAGCCTGAACCCTGCAAATGGCGATTTAAAGGTGACGTGTCGTTGAAGGGTCGGTCGGCCCATCTCAGGACCAGGCCGGCCATTGCTGACTGGCCAAATGCTTAATATTTATTATTATTATTATTATTATTATTATTATTATTATTATTATTATTATTATTATAATAACCATAGTGAAATTGTGCAAGCGATAAAAACCCGTCCTATGCGCTGTCAGCCTGTAAAGACAATTTATTTGTATATTAAAAAAAAAGAAATCTGACCGGCCCACATTTTAAAAAATTGGTATGGCGCCTCCGGTCAATCCGCCCCTGGAAAGGACCAAAAGAAAGGGGATTAATGAGAAAATGCAGCAGAGAAGCTGGTGGCCGCAGGATAATATTTTGCTTTGAGGGTGAAAGAGCAGAGAAGTTAAACACAGCAGATTGAGGAGGAATTTTCGGTGCGCACGACTGACAGAGTGACATTCAGACAGGAGAGTACAACAACACTCATTGAACTCACTCTTCAGGTGAGAACGTCAACCCCTGCATTGACTATCAACTTAGCATTTCGGATGTGCTTACCCTGTGTGTAAAAACTGTACAGCCTCTCCTTTGCTTTAATATGTATGTTTGTGTCTGCAGCCGCTGTGGAGTTTATATTATTTATAGATCTGTGTGTAGTCTGTGTGGTTTATTCTGCTGGATTCAGAGAAATTGCACACCCAAATGCAGAGACGACAGAGCAGTGTCGAGTTCAAAGATTTAATAAACAAAAGGTACAACAAAAAGAGTCCTGAAGACAGCAGGCAAAATAGTTTCAAAAATGTTGAGGAATCCAAAAGACAAGGAACACAAAACAAACTGGAACACCGAGTCAAGGGCATAGAAATACACACCAACACAAACACAACACAATAGACCTTTTTCATGGCAGACATGTTGACATGTCATAGTAGGAAAAGCACAGGTGTATTCAAAACCATTAATGATGGCTGCATTCCACTTAGGAGAGGCCCTGGTGTTGTGCATGCTGACTCACTGAAATAGCTTCCTGGGACACTTGATGGAATTGAGCCATTGTTATGGTTATCAATTTCAGCTATGCTTTTCCTACTATGACAAGTCAAAATGTCTGCTGTGAAAAAGATCCATACAATGACCTGTGTCAGTACCCGATCCGTACCGCCTGTAAGATCCGTTCTGCGCATGCGCATAATTACGTAGTAGAAAACTAACAATGTCCCTGTGAGATTTGTACCACGCACTTTACTTTTTTATTAAATCTTTATTATACAATAGTCATAGCTACAAACAAACGAGACTTGTCACTGATTCAAAACCGTGTAGCAACGTTGTTGTTGTGTTGTTTATGTTAATGTTTTTACTTTTAATACTTCGTCTTGACTAATAACCATAGACTGTCTATTATTAATGCGATGAAGTGTAAACATACATAAGTGTCCTTTTGAAGACGGGATGACAGCTCTTCCAGCCACCACTGCTGTATACCACTATAGTAGTTACATGATAACGGCAGAAAACATGTCATCTTAGCTGGCAATGTTGTTAAATTCTCCCCAATTTTGGGTCACATTCCTGCTGAAACATGTCCGATTGTGTAGTGTTTGGTTCTGAAGCCTTTATCTGCAACGTTTTATTTGACGTTAGAAAGTGCTGCTTCGTTCCACTACAATCTAACGTTAGCATACTCATAGCTAACTATTGTAGCTGCATGCTAACGCAACATAGCGGAGCATATATAGCTAGCTATATATGTAGCTACGTATGTAGCAGGACTTTGCACTGGAAAAAAATCACCAATAAAGGCTTCTAAACCAAATACTAAACAAATACAAATACAGTAAAGTGACTGGAATTTGGGGTGAAATGTCCAGCATTGAGCTACATAATAGTTTGCTAGGAGTTAGCTGGTCTCTCACAGAGATCTCATTTGTAGCCCTGTTTTTACCTGATACTTTCATAGAAGTACAAACACATGAAGTGAGAGGTATACACATGCTTAAACTTTATTTAAAGCATGATTAACCTGAAGCAGGACTGAGTCATGACTTAAAACACCAAAGCAAGGCTTCTAGCTCAGGCTAGCTAGCGTTAGCAAATTACCTTCAAAGTTGCAAAGAAATGATGAAAGCCTTTGAAGCCTTTATTTAATTTGCTACATGGTGTTGTACTGGATGGCCGGACGACCCTCCGTATATCATTAACGGATACTTTAGGCAACTCCAGCAAACACCTTGTAAACTTCATCTCTGCCATCATAACGGTCTACTGTCACTGTCTAATGTTTTCTTCTGGTAACCAGAAATGTCCAAACATCCTTACGCCAATGCGTACATAGAGCTGTGAAGTTTGCCGGTGTTTGCGCAAGCGTAGAACTGACCAGGCAGTGTCGTAAAACACGTTGAGTTTCTGCGCATGCGCTGAACTATGCGCAGAACGGATTTTACAGGCGGTACGGATCGGGTACTGACAACCTGACAACAGACAAAGACAACACAGAGACTAAATACACAAGGTGACAAGGTGAAACAAGGGACAGGTGACACGAGGGCTCAGGAACAGGTGAAACACATCAGGGAAGTAAAACAAGACATGACATGGGAGAAAAACAGACTACAAAATAAAACAGGAAACATAAAACATAACACAACCATGACAGTATATAGCTTAATAATGCTTGTTGCACCCCGCCGTGGTGTCCATAGACTGGTTAATTTTAGTGAAGCTACACCGAGGAAGGTGGTTGAAGAGCATACAACTGTTTGATAATCTGTTGTCTATAGAAATTTGAATTTAGTGTTGGTTTTGACATAGGGGCTCTTGTTGCTGATGCTGATTTAGATACTGTCAATATGCAGACAGTACGGAAGGTTTACAACTTTAAAGATAGAATCAAAGAGAAATAATTGAAGAGAAAAAGAGACCAGAGAGGCTGGACTGAAGGTGCAGTAAGGAATGTTTATCCAATACACTTTTTGTCAAATTCATCTCCTCACGGTCACCTAACCCTCTATTTTCTGTGTGCGCTGAAAAAATCTGATGTCCCTACACAGCCCTGGCTGTCCTGAAAGCAAAACAAACACAAAGGGGCGCAAGAGCCAAAAAATTCTATTCCGGCCAATCAGCAGCAGGTGCAAGCAAGTGATGGGAGCAGGGGGAGAGGGGGGGAGGCAGTGCCCAGCCAGGAGTTGTCAACAAGAAAAGTTTGCAGAGAAACAGCAAAAGAGGAAAAGGACTATAGAAAACAAATTAAAAAAGAAGTTTGAAGAAGTATGATCGGGAAAGGAGGAAGAGCCTTGTTAACATCAGTGAGGCTTTTCAATGCTGCAGAAACCTCCGTGATTTCAATGAATGAATGAAAAGTGATGAGGGCTCTCTTCGTTATGCACAAGTGAATAATAACGTTAGCTTAGCTGTTTCACTGTTTGCTGTTTTCCATAGGTCAGTTTAGCCTCATCTGTTTGCTATTGTTTGTGATTGCTGCTCCCAGCTGTTTGGCTTTACAGCAGTAGCTAGCGACAGTTTGCTAATCCACAACCTAACGTGAGCTAAGATCGACTCTGCCATATTTCGTTTAGTCAGCAGATATACTAGCAGAAGTGTTTCACTGGTCGTCATGGCAATGCGCATCCATTAATCTGGACTGTGGAGATTCTGAAGGGGGGTTGGGGTTGTACTGTATTTGTTTGGCAGTTGAGTTCAAATATCAACAATCTTCGCGCAGCATCGCTTACTGCACCTTTTAATAATGCTTTGGCGCTGGTGTGTTTCCTCTAGTCTGTAGAACTGGGCGGCATTTCATTCCAACCGAGCAGATGGATCAGGCAGCTGTCAATCCAACAACAACCAGTATAACCCACCAGCTATGCACATTTATTCATTTACATGCACATTCACACACAACCTCGAGTACACCTCACTCCATCACTGCCTTACTGCGTCTTTCTTTCTCTGAGGCCCAGGTGGCAGCAAGCACTCTCACTCGCCACAGTACCGGGATCCAATGTATGACTGAATGCCTGTCCCACACATGACAACACATGCAGCAAACAAGCAGATGCAGTAAGCACACACACGCAAACGCAGTCACTCCCTGTCTTATTGAGGTCAGCGGGGTCTCTGCAGAATTATGTTTGTCAAGCTGGAAATGGTCTGCCTGTGCAGGGGCGGGTCTAGAGGAAATATGACTGGCCCCCTCTCTTGCCCCCCAATCCATTGGGCTAGAGTGCTGTCAATCCGACAAATTTGATTTCCATTGGCTCAGAGTACTGTCCTTTTCTGCCTGTTCTGTCAACCACTACCTTTCCATTTGGTAAATGGATATATACTTTAAACACACATAGTATGGCAACTGTGTAATTTGTTGAAATTTTGAGGCCAGTAGAAACATATTGAACTCGCTGTAGAGCATTTGTTGCTGTAAGAAATACATTGTGTATTACACTTTATTTCTGTTCTGTTTCCTATTATCTGAAAACTGTATACAGCAAGGTTTTCTTCGTTGAAGTTTGAGGAAAGTTTATTGTAACTGTATTGCACTTTATTTGTATATGGTTCTGTGAAAAACAATCTTCCCAGCCGTTAATTAATGTTTCCATGACGACTATCCACATTTTTGCCTTAAGATCCCATAGAAAATGTGTATATTTAGATACACAATTTGTTGAAAATAAAAACAACTGAAATTAACAGTCGAATGTGATGCGTTTTATTTAGCAAAATTACATTGTGTTGTTCTATCATATCCAATATTTCCTATATTTCTAAGCAGATTTTCTAGGCTGTATTCTGATAAAATCCCCTGGCCCTCCCCTGACTGATAATTGGTCCCCCCCGTGCCACTGCAATTAAAAAATCCTGGAATCGCCCCTGTGCCTGTGTGTACGAGTGCTCAGGTTGTGGACGTGGTTTCATTCTGCAACTTCCTACAGACACATTTCGAATAAAAGACAAGGTATTTATTCTAAACAGTGATATATTCAGCTACATTATTATCATTTCTTAATTTTTATACCAGGTAGGTATTTACAACTCTTCATTTGTTAACTGTTGACTCTCAACACAAAATGTCATAAAAAACACATCTGTAAAAGATGTATTGTTAGCGTCTTTGATGTGTTTGCCTACACTATTTGTTTGTCGTGGCAACTAAAGCATTATTAACTGTAACTTGCAAGAGCTGGTTACTTTTGGTTACGCTATAATGAATTGGGTTGCACCTGGTTGCACTCTTAAAAAAAAAAACCTAAGAAATGTCTTAACCAGTAAAGACTCAAGTCACGCATATCCGGTTGCTGGGAAACATGTAGCACCGTCCAATCAAAAGCAATCAAATATAACATGCCGTAGTTACGGTAGTTCCGTTACGGAAGTATCAAAAGCAAGTAACATAACTTCAAAATATAACGGTTTTAGGAGGCAAGACTGAATATAAAATGTAACTGCCAGTCATTTGTAAATGAATTAGTTTTATCTGTATATTCAAACATAGAGAAACATTTCAGAGTAAGAAGTATTCAGAGAGGAATATATCTAATTTCACTAACCTAGTCTCACTTTGCCAGACCCTCTTCCAAAGCGCAGTTAAGGAGGGCCTTGCTACTCCACACAGCATTCGGCGATGGGAGGAAAGCGTGCTCTGGTTTAATGGCATTTCTTTAAACTAATCAGAATCGTCATTGGCGGGGCTAAACTCCGCACAGAGCCGCTGCAAAATAGTCGTGCGAGAGAAAACTCAGGTTGGACAGATAGTCTAGCTAGCTGTCTCATTTTACCATGCAGAGATCTGAAAAGCAGTCAACAATACTCCTCATAAATCCACCGAATATAAAATTCCAACACAAAGAAAGCGGAAGGAAATAGAAAACACATGCATCCGGCGGAATTTCCTGCAGCACCGGAGCAATCCCAGAAGTGGAACGTGAAGGATACAGACTACACTAACCTGACCAATGTTATTTTGGTAACTTTGTCTGACATTATTAGCATAATGTTTTTTTACGGTATACAGTTATTTTTGAGAAATCTAATTAAAAATCTGGATAGAACTGTATAACTACGTTGCCAAATATTTTTAAATAGCTGAGTGGCAACAAAGTAGATGTGCTGGTCGAAGCTGTCGATTCAAGCAACGCATAATGTATGCATTAAAGCAGAATTACTAGGCTACACTGGAGAGGACAAGAGTCTAAATAGTGTAACTTCTTAGTCAAGATTAAAAATCATGTAAAGTGCCACAAAATAATGATAATAACTTTTGATGTAACTTTTTTTCAACCTTGCACTTGTCTTGTGTAAAATCAAACAGGATGGAACAGTGATGGACAGCAGCGCCTCCCACATCTCTTGTGGCATGAGTCTTTAGTATTGAACACATTCGGTGACATGAAGGGAATGAATGTATGTTCGTGTTTGGCCTGGATCCATAATCTATCCAGCCCTGCTGCTCATTCTACCTGGGTGGTTGAACACTGAAGCATGCCTTGATAATCACTAGCACGCACTGAGGGCCCATATGCACATCGATCAGCAGGGACCTCAATATGTGGTAAGTGCAGTCCACAGGCTTGTACAATAAGCTCTAGCTAGAGGCTTTTTTGGAGAGGGGAGGGAAGGTTAGATGTTGTATTTGTGAGAGGAGGTGATAATGAGGGAAATTGTTTGAACTTTGCCCCACATTAGAAAATTGAAATGGAAGAGCAAGTTGCACGGGTTTGATTCAAAGTAGTCTATATCCGCGACGTTCCACTTTCGGGATTGCTCCAGTGCTGCCGGAAATTCCACCAGATGTCTTTCATTTCGGCCAGATGTTGATTACCTTCCCACTTTCTTTGTGTTAGCATTTTAAACTCCGTTGGATTTGTGAGGACTATGGTTAAGTGCTCCTCAGATCTCTGCAGGGTAAATCCAGACAGCTAGCTAGACTATCTGTCC
This sequence comes from Sander vitreus, assembly GCF_031162955.1. NCBI lineage: Eukaryota > Metazoa > Chordata > Actinopteri > Perciformes > Percidae > Sander > Sander vitreus. The sequence goes on along the minus strand of NC_135868.1, from coordinate 23,464,647 downwards.
AATCTGAGGTTTGTGTTGCACGACTAAAACTACTTTTGAACGTACACACGTTCCACCAAAACAAGTTCCTTCCAGAGGCTATTTTGCAGAGGCTCCGTTGCTCCGTGCCGCCCAAGACGATTGTGATTGGTTTGAATACATTCCAATAAACCAGATCACGTTCCCTATCCCATCCCAGAATGCTGTGTGGACTAGCCAGACCTTCCTTTGCAGAGCTGTGGAGGAAGGTCTGGCAATGCGAGACTAGATTCAAAGTGACACAATTTGCACAAATCTAATTTTTCTTGATTTTCATATTAACGCTGAAAATACATGGAATATGCATTTAACATGTTCGCGTACTACCAAGTAATAACCCTGAAATTTCAAAACTGTTATGTTCTATGTTTTCTTTTATTTTTCCAAATATTACATCAAAACAGTTGTATTTCATATTTTGTAATGTATCTATAAAGAGCAGCTTGTAGGTTTGAATTTCTTACCAAATTCATACTTGAAGTTTGATGGAAATTACGTTTTGAGAATTTAATATATGATTCTTTTTAGGTGTAACTAGCTCAAATTCAAATGAAAAGGTTGCCATTTTTATTTATTTTTTTAAACAGCGGGTCAGAAAACATCCCAAATGGGAGTCTGTATCCCCACAGCGCACTGTAGAAGCAGGTGGTAATAAGGTAAGGGCAGTTTGTTGTTGTTTTGTTGCTCGTTAGTTTGTATTTTACCAGTTTTCATAGTGGCCGATTATTGTGCACAGTAGACTACTGCACGTTCACTCACTGTGAGCTAAAGTTTGCCACTCACTAAGCACCTGCCCAGCTCTGGTTCTCCTACCACATCTTTGTGCTACTGCAGTAAAGGTATTACTCATGTCCACACACTTAAAATAAAGGTACAACCAACAGCTGGTTAGCTTACATATACATAGATATATATATATATATATATATATATATATATATATATATCCGTATATTTATCTTAAAGAAAGCAAAGAAGTGTATTTCCCAAAATGTCAGACTACTTCTGTAAACGTGACCTAGCTCAGCTGCTTTCCCTTTTAAGAGGGGCCAATTTTTCTGTCTTGAGGTGAACATGAAACTGCTTAAAAACAAGCCAACAGAGTTGCGACTGAAGTTAGATAAACAGTGGTTATTCCATTCCTTTTTCCATTTTGGAAAGGCTACATGAAAGAGTCTCCAAACTCTTTGAAAAGGCCCTACTGAATCTCCCTTACTTCTTACTACCACCCCATGCACACCACTTTAGCTTGTACAGAAATAAAAAGCTTGACAGACTGCCTTAGGCAACTGCTTTTGAAGATGTAATTAGTCGACACAGCACAGTAACAGATTTCTCTAATAACATCTGTAGATTTATGTTAATGGTCTCCTGTAGGCAGAGTTTTTATTTCAGCTGTCAGTGAAAAGGTTTACACACTCACCCAATCTGTAAAGTACTGCTGGAATAATTGCTCATAAATGACACCTACCTACTCATGTGTGTTAAGTGAATTATGGCTCCATAAATGGTGTGTTTGTGCATAATGATGTCAATATAAGACTGAAGAGAGATCAAAACAGATTTTCTGGCCCATGCTGATTATTGTCTAGACCAGGTTAAACAGGGGTTTGTTGCTAAAGTTGTGAGACGGATTTAGCACTTGAACACTCTTTCATTATGAGTGAGATCTTTGGGTTCCTGAAGTAAATGAGGTTTGGGAGACATAGACTTGTGCACCAAATGCTAGTGGTGGAATGTAACTAGGTACACATACTCAAGTATACTGAGTACATGTTTAAGGTACTTGTACTTTACTTGTATCTTTTGTGAGAAAGATGCTGGATGACATACGTTGTTTGAAACCTACCTGGCAGTAGTAGTAGGATCATTCTGCCTCTTCTGCTCTCCACTTTACACAACACATTACACAAACAGTGGAAACCTCACTCATCCCTGGGAACGATTCTCTCGATGGCCCTTCAAACACAGTGAAGTGCTGCTTTCAACTGTATACCAGAGCATTTTCTGCTCTGCAGTTGGTGGCCATCATGGGTTGTTTGAAGGAGCTGTTCTGTCAGGTATTGAAAAGAAAATGTCCGTGTCAATTGGATCTGTGCACAATGAGCGGAATGTCACCCTACTTGTCAGTATGTCAAAACACTCACTTGTTGGCAGTGGATTATATTTTATAGACAGATTAGCCTTCACCCCTGAGATCACCCCAACTCTTCACCGTTGCCCATGTGTACACTAAATTCTGCAATATTACTTGGTGTTTCCTTCCTTCTCGGCATCTGCCTCTTACGGGCTCATATTAAATGAGACTCCTCCTTTCTGCATTCTGCAACCAATCAATAGCACAATGACAACCATGTGGCCATAACAATACTGTGGTCAAGGTATCCTAGAACTTGAAAGCACCAATAGAGTGCATGCCTGGCTGAGACATCCATAAGTCTAGAATAATGAAATAGAATAAAAGAAAATAATACAAAAATGTTTTTCCCTATATATTTGCTTTCACACTGTAAACCAAGACCCCAGTGAAATTGCCTTGCCTTGCATCATTTATTTGTATCATTATATATATTTACTTATAAGGTCCTAAGCGCAGCACTGCATCTTCTCAATGTTTTTATAGTTAGTTTAGACATGGCAAACTTCATCAGGAAAGGTCTATAATACCTATATATATATATATATATTTTTTTTTTTTTCAAACTGAACATCCAACAAAGAGTGGGCTAGCCACCCTTATCAACAGAGCGGCACTTACAGGGTGTTCAGAGAAGTCGCCTGGGGGCTGGTCACGGAAAGCAAGAGCTGTGAACAAGCAGTGAGTCAACCACACACACACACACACACACACACACACACACACACACACACACACACACACACACAGGGAAGTCCAGGTCACATTTTTCACGTTTAATGCAACAGGTAAGGAGACACACTATAATACTACTCTGCTAGCTAGCCATTTAGTTTAGGAGTTATCACGAGGCTGGCAACAAAGTGAATAAAGCTTTGACCGTTTTGAATGTTAAATAGAACAGTCATATGTGTAGTTTTGGAAGTCATTGGAAAACAACCCATTCTGCAGTTTAGGTATGAGGACATGTTGAAAATGATAGGTGAGGGATCATGGATAACCTAAGAAACAGCAGGGATAAAACTTAACTGTAGCACCCGGTGACTGACAGGAGAGTGTGTTTTACTAATCAACACTGAGTTAGTGTATAGTTGTGTGAATGTAAAGCACAGAGTTGTCTGCATAAATGTTACCAAGCTGTCTGGCCCCTGCTGATAAATCAATGATGACCACATGCCTTCATCCCCATCCTCCCGGCAGCACGGCCCTTCCCCAGGGCAACAGCGCTTCTATATTTAGAACCAAGGACCCAGAATACAGTACCCAAGTAATCACCCCCATCCTGTGTGAGTGATGAACTGCTCCCAGTCTCCCTCCAAAGCTCTACAGGGGGCTGGGGAGTCAGCTCTGTGGTCTGTATCAGCTGGCATGTTGCAGTAGGACACACCATCACTTCAGTGTCTGAAATCAGACGTCTACACAAACACACACAGGTCCACAGAGATGTGAATGTAATGTAGTTGAGCATGACTCTCTCAAATACGCATATTCACCCACACACACACACACACACACACACACACACACACACACACACACACAAACACAAACACACATTTCTGCCTATAATATTCACTGTGATTGAGCTCATATGATTTTGCCAGATGTATAATTAAGTGGAACATTTAACTTGATTTTCTACAATTTCATATTCACATAACACCCGAAACTGAGAAAAACAAAAGAATATTTATTCAAAGACATTCACTTTAATGAAAAGGTAATAAATGAAAGTAAAATAAAGCAGATATCTCAGTGTGAGGCAGTGGAAAAGAGTTACAGTGGTATAAAACAGTAAGGGAATGTAGAAAATACTGTACAGCCCTCAACCCCTTCAAGATGACTCAAGATCTTAATCTACCCAAACTTGGTTTCTACGGTAACAGTGCCATCCTCTTTCCCCCTCTTTCTCTCCATCTCCAATCTGTTTTAATTAAAGTGTGCGAAATGCCAAAGGCCAGTCAGCCAGTCTAATCCTTGCCTCCCTGACTCTGTCATCTAATGTTTGCTTTGACTCACACAGACAGTTCCCTTCCATCGCTCCAACCAGCAACCACCCTTCATCACAGGTTACCTTACATATAGTCTATATCCACAAAGTTCCATTTTCGGGATTGCTCAGGTGCCGCTGGATGTCTTTTCAGCCGATGTCCTTTTTTTTGTGTTGGAATTTCCTCCGGTGGATTTCTGAGGACTATGGTTAACTGCTCCTCAGATCTCTGCAGGGTGAATCCAGACAGCTAGCTAGACTATCTGTCCAATCAGAGTTTTCTTTTGAATGTTCCACCAAAACAAGTTCCTTCCCGAGGCTATTTTGCAGCAGCACCTTGGCTCCGTGCTGAGCTTAGCGCCGCCCAAGACGATTGTGATTGGTTTAAAGAAACAGTCCAAAGCTTAAAGGTGCTCTAAGCGATGTTGGGTGATGTCACTTCTTGTTGACGTTCGAAGTATTGTCAAACAAAACGGAGGATATCTCGCTCTCCCTCCTCATCCCGTCCCCTCCCCCTCCCTTCCGCGCACTAACCCCCCAACCCCCACCCCCAAATCCTTCTTGTCGGTTGTTGGCTGGAACACTGTTTGTTATGTTTGGTGGTGCAGGTTGGCGCAGTTTGTTTTTGTTGGCGTTTGTGGAGCCTGGGCTGTCTACAGAGACCGGTTTTTTTTTTACAGTGTGTTCAGGGGACAGGCAGCTAGCGGATAGTGAGGAGATGTTTGCTGTATGTGACAAAAAATGTTGTAGCCTAAAAAACGCTTAGAGCACCTTTTAAGTGACAAATTCTTAAGACGACCACAGCCATCCCTTAAATCACTACTTTCCAGTGGTGGAATGTAGCTAAGTACATTTACTTAAGTACTGTACTTAAGTTCAAATTTGAGGTACTTGTACATTACTTGAGTCTTTTGTTTTCATGTCACTTTCTACTTCTACTCTGCTACATTTCAGGGAGAAATATTGTACTTTTTACTCCACTACATTGGTTCCTTTACAAATTAAGATTTTTGCACAGAAAACACATGTAGTTTATAAAACATGATGTTTTATTATAAATTAAACTACCCAACAATATAACGGCCTACAAGTACAGCTGAAATGATTAGCCAAATAAACACTTAGTTGATTGACAGAACTGTTTTTGATCGTTTCCAGTTTCTAAAATGTGAGGATTTTTCTGCATTGAGTACTTTTACTCCTACAACTTTAAGTACATTTTCCTGATGATACCTACATACTTTTACTGAAGTAACAATTTCAATGCAGGACTTTTACTTGTATTTTTACAGTGTGGTATTAGTACTTTTATTTAAGTAAAGGATCTGAATACTTCTTCCACCACTGCTACTTTGACTATGGCTACGGCCCTCAGGGAAAAGAAATGGGCAAATGCAAAGAAAAACCTCTATTCTAAATTGTTTGTCCCTGTTGCCATCAAATATCTAAATCAGTAAGGACAGCCACCTTTTGAAGCCAGTTTACTACCTCAGAACACAGCACTTTTAATGTTTCTTTAAGATTACTTTTTGGGCTTTTCTGCCTTTATTTGACAGGACAGCTTGGTGAGAAAGGGGGAGAGTGAGGGGGAAGACATGCAAGAAATCGTCACAGGTCAGATTTGAACCCTGGACCTCTGTATCAAGGCATAAACCTCTCAGTATATGTGCGCCTGCTCTACCCACTGAACCAACCTGGCCATGTGTTTTTTTTTTTTTTTTTTATGTACATTTTTTTTTTAAGTGTCCTGTCCGGATGTGATATGTGTTTTAGTCTGTTGTTTGGTGCTGGGCAGGTTGTGTACAGTTTGTTTGTTAGAGTTTTTAAAGAGGTTGATGGGATCAAAGTTTGCAGGGAAACCAACACAATGACCTAAAAGATGCTAATTAGCTAATATTTCTATGTATGTTTGTTACTAACAGCAAGGCCTTTTTGCAACACGTGTGCAAAACCTCTTTTGACCCATTGTTAATATAAAAGGTGTGGATTTGTGCAGCTTATCATTATGGTTTTGGAACAGTTTTCTGTCAATTCAACTAATTAATTATTCATTTCATTGATTTAGCACTAGTTAAGTTTGTTTGGCCTAACTCTGAAACAAGTTAGTGTATGGAGCACTATACTGTCTCTTCTGTCCCATTCACTTTACTTCAAATAATAAAAACAAAACCCAATTTAAAGCAAATTTGTGTGCCATGAGATTGAATGTAAGCTAATTATGATAATACATGTTCCAAGCAAACAATGTATGCTTTCTAACAACGTCCCCTCCCCCACATCCCTGGAGGTGTGATATCAGACCACTCATCTGTCACATCACATTCTTCACGCAAGCGAGTTCCAGCTAATTAATGTGCTGAGAGAACAAATCGGAAACATTTGACCTACTCCAGCTTAAAAATAAGTCCCACAATCCTTTGGGTTTGTCAGAACTGTGCAATGGGATGTTCCGATTTCCAGCGCATACATGTGTGATAATTACTGCAGTGCAGAGGCTAATTGGGCCAATGCATATTAATTCATTAAAATGTCTCCCTGCTGGTATCCATTTCAAATCTGGGCCTCATCTGTTGTTAGGGTAGGTGTCCTCACAGGTTCCTGAGAGAAATATAAAAGGAATTATTATCAGGTAATATCCAGAAATATCAAACTCTGTCAAAGCCTAGCATAGATATTCAAAACAGTTTTCTACTGTACAACTTCAAGTGCACTTGAAATAGAAAGTCTCTCAGCATGGCCCATTTTGAAAAGGAATAATAAAGTATCAACATGATACCAGTTATACTCTTAATTTATTCCTGCAATTAAGACTTCTTTTAAAATTGTCCACATTATTAAAGCGTTTTCATCAGTGTATGTGTACATGTGTGTAAGAGAAACACATCTAAAGGCCACTAGGGCCCATAGGGGCTGTTGCAGGGGTCCGGATTGAGAATAGTTGTCATAGCAAACTGCTTAGTATTGACTTCTCTGGCAAAGACTGAGATCCTCTGGTTTTTGTCCGATCTCAATCCTGTGTGTGTGTGTGTGTGTGTGTGTGTGTGTGTGTGTGTGTGTGTGTGTGTGTATTTTTAAGCTGTTCATCTGAGAAAGCCTTTTATTACATGATAAATGAACCAAATGAGCAGATAGTAATCAGCTAAAGGGCAAAATGAACACTGAATACAATAGAGGCAGGCTGTTACCTTAAGCCAGTGTGTGTGTGTGTGTGTGTGTGTGTGTGTGTGTGTGTGTGTGTGTGTGTGTGTGTGTGTGTGTGTGTGTGTGTGTGTGTGTGTGTGTGTGTGTGTGTGTGTGTGTGTGTGTGTGTGTGTTCAGGCCACCTGAGGCCATATTATGCATCTATAACGGATAGAATACAAAGCACCATCAGCAAATCATCCACAGACTGCACCAACTCAAACCAGAGAGAATCACAATATGTCATGTCCATTTTTTCATTGTAAATATCCTTGTTGTTCATTTGAAGAATACACAATCAAAGCTGTAGGCGAAAAGGCTATTTACTAAAATGGCAAAGAGGGTGAAATTGAATTATGGCTAATCAATGGCCTAAAAGAGCATTTGAAAATGAGTTGAAAAGACAGAGGTAATGTAGATAAATGAGGAGAGAGCGAAAGTGAAAGAGTGAGGGAGAGAGATATGACGGAGTCGTGACGGGGGAAAATGTCTAACTGGGTAGTTTATGACAGTGGGAGAACGGCATGATGATGAGGGGAAGAGAGAAACACATTTGAGAGAGGGAGGAGGGGGGAGAGGAAGGAGCACTGGGTGCCTCAGCAGGGGAAGAAGGGGGAGTAGAGCTGATGAGCGAAATGACAAAACAATGCCTCGGCCTATTATAACACTATCTGTGAAAATGGAACAGAGAGGAGGAGAGATGCACAGACACAACTGCTTTTACATATATTATTTAAAAACATAACCATATGCTGACATTAATATGGTTGTGGTTTAACTCCACCTTTAAAGAAAAATGAAAGAACACTGTGAAGAACCACAGAGTTATCACCAACTCTGCAGTTCTCAGCTCCTTCAACTCATTGTTTTAGTTGTACGGACTAGTAACTATTTAGGCTCAGGATATTTGTTGTCATTGTAAAAGGTGGAGGAAAATCTCTAAAAGCCTAAATCTAACTGTAGTTAAACAATGTTCAAGTTTGAGAACATAGTCAACATCTCCAGGCAGGAGGGGGATATAAATGTAGGTGTCATCGGCATAAGAATGGAAATTTACATCCAACATTAAGCATGTAAACATGTTCTAGTAGAAACCCACAATACAAGTATGAACCTGAAAATAAGCATAATATGGGGCCTTTAAAGTGTAGTACCAGTGATGCCAACATGACTAGTACTGCACATACTAGTATTACGTTTAGGGAAATGGCAGACCCAAAAATGCAGAGACAACAGGGCAGTGGTGAGCTTGAGGATTTAATAAAATAAAAAGGGATACAACAAAAGGAGTCCTGAAGACAGCAGGCAGAAAACGGAACCAAAAACCGTTGAGGAACCAAAAGACCAGGCACCCAAAAATAAACTGGCACACCAAGACAAAGGAGGTAGACATACACACACAATGATCTGACAACAGACAAATTCAACACAGAGACTTATGCTGCGTTCATGCAACCTGGGAATAACAGGGACCTCCCCCCGTGATTACTTTGTTTTTCCGACTGCCAGCGTTCACATGGCCGGGATGCGTGTTCTTCTTCTTCTGTTATATTGGCGTTTGGCATAACAACTTGTTGCATGACTGCCACCAACGGTTGGCCGTAGCCTAGAGCATCAGGTGTGTGAAAACATGGAGGCCACAATAACAAAAGATTTGCTGCTGTTTTCTTATGCGAGCATAGAAACAGCACACGGACAGGTGTTTGTTTGTGTTATCTGCAGGACAACGAACGGGAAAGGACACGGATAAGGTGTTGTTCTTTTATACATGGGCCTATTTATGAATAATTTGAAACATGTTATGTCTGTGTATGTTTCTTGGCAGAGGCATTTGTCCACAATAAACAGTTTATTGTCATTGAAATATGTTCAGTGAACCAAAGTCGCCTACATCAAACGTCAGTTGTCAACAACGCGTCACCAACTGGGAAACTCGGTTAACAAAATCTAGCCCCAGTTTCCCACCTCTGATTCCCACAGGAAGGGACGTGAATGATGACGTTTTCACTCGGAAAAATGTTTTTCCGATGTCTATGAACACAAGGTAACGAGGGTGAAACAAGGAACAGGTGACACGAGGGCTCAGGAACAGGTGAAACACATCAGGGTGGGGCAGACAATCACCAAGGTGGGAAAACAAAAGGCAGGAAATAAAACAAGACATGAGAGAAAACAGACTACAAAAGAAAACAGGGGGCTGTTTCACAAAAGCAGAATTTATAAATCCAGTATTACCGATAAAGCGAGGCTTGACCTAGTCTATCTAATCTGTGCAGCCTAGCTTATTGCGTTTCACAAAGGCCAAGCCAGGCTGATGAGGAGCAACTAGGTCGAGCCAGGCTGAAGTAATTTGGATAGATGTGCGTTCACGGCTTTCCTTAACAGACCGCAAGGTCGATCACAGATTTACTGATGCTAAAATGGAGAATAAGCATTGCTCATACTTTACACAGAGTGAGCAGCAGCTTCTTGTGGAAGGATGATAACGTTAAACACACTATTTGTAAAAATAGAAACAGGGTAATGAAACAGCTAGAGAAGGCGTGGCAGATGATCTTTGACCGACTGAATGCGTATGTAGCCTAAAAATAGACACACTGCTCTGAATTGAAACCATCATAATCATACCATTCAAGGATTAGGCTATTAATCATTTGCACAAATTAACCGTTGCACTCTTTGCCTTGCAGAAGATAATGTTACTCAGGAACACTAGAATATGATGCGTAAATATCTCTCTCACTCTGTTTCTCCCTCTCTCGCATGGGCTAAAATATAAATGTCCTAAGTCATATTAACTTCCACTGCTCATTTTTAATGCAAAGTGTACAACTGTTCGTTTTTTCAAATGACAAATGACTCATTGAATGCTTTCAGTTAAGAGCAGTAGTTCGTAAATGTATATTTTTAGACTATCATTCTGCTATTATCTGCCATGCTTTTTCTCAACGAGTTTCCTTCTTTACATATTATATGCTTTGCTCCCTCATATGCATGGACATAGAAAAGAAAGACACTGAAGAAATTGGACTCTAAAATCTAGAAACTATAAAAATAATTAAGTGATAAATATAATGCACATTGTAAAGATGAATGTAACAGAGTATATTCATCAGTTATTTCCCCCAAGCTAAATATAAGGTCAAAAACCAGGTGAGGTGTCCTATCCCTGTTGCATGAATGTACAGTAGTTTACAATATATAGTTATTGCTTCAGTGAACTAAGACTGTAATTTGGGAGGATTGTACAATTAGGATATGTTCTTAAAATTGTACAATCCTCCCAAATTATAGTCATTAAAGAATACAAAAAAATGATCAACTAAAATAATTTAAGGTGCATTGGTCCACTATAGAAACACACATATACAGCACTTTATATATTGCCCTTAGTAACTGACTTCATTTAAAACACATTTGGCAACTTTATCAGCCTTTTCTAATTAGCTCAACAACTGCAGTAATATATTCATCAAACAACAATATGAACAGCATTCTTCATACAGCAATATAACAGTAGCAATGACTATCACATGAATAATTGTAAAAAATAATGGCCCCAACTTTAAATAATAACAGTACTCAAATGAACAGCAACATGCACCTGGAAGGAAGGAAACGGGGAATGAATTAACACAATAAAACAGGAAAAATTAAAACAGAAAATCACAACCATGACAACTAGTATCTTTGGAACTTTGGAATCTCCACTATTATTGAATTTGATTGAAAATAAAGTCATGCGCTTTCTTGTGACAAGTTTATAATGACTGATCCAGTCAGTCAAAGATTCTCTGTGGGCTATCTCCATCAACAGGTTCCATAGACTAAGCTCTTGAGCAAAGCTGGAAGTGTTGTAGGGCTGTACTGAATAGCCTCTTTCCGACCAAATAGTTACAGAAACGTAGTAATAGGAACAGTCCACTTCTAAACAGTTCTACTAACTACTCTCCCCAAAAACCGGTTTTGCCATTTGCATTCGCACTGAAAAAGTGGCCATAGGAACTGGTAGGGGGGGTAAGGGAGTGACGCAAGCACGGCAACGGTCTTCATAGCGTCGTCACTTGACTTTAGTGCTACAGAATAAAGAATAACGCTAAACAATAAACTGAGTTTCAAACAGCTGTCGTTTAAAGGCTGGAGTACTTAACAGAAAAACACAGAAGACGAAGGCTCCAGCGTAATATGATCCTAATTAATATGATGGAAGAAGATAGGAGAGCAGAGCCCAACAGGCGAAACGACGGGTAAGTTTAACTAGCATTAACAATTAGCTGGTTGAATGTGTGATGTTTGTCTTATGAGTTAGCATACGTAGGCGAATTGCAACAGACAGTGAAGAATATGTACTGTTTGTGTTTCAGACGTTGCTAGGTCACTAAGAATTCCTATGTGGAAAAGGGTAAAGGAAATAGACCGTGCCCTGAAGTAGGAGCTGAAGGAGTTACAGGAACTGTGGCCAGAGGAACTTAATAATCCCCAAATTGGTCCAGTCGGAACACTTCCAAAAAGGGTTATAGGAACGTTATGTTCTAGGAACTGCAAAAAACCCTCCGGTCGGAAAGCAGCTAATGTCAGTGTGACAAGGCTGCCTTTCTTCCTTTACACTAGGTTCTGTTCCCACCATTAACAGTGTTTTGTGTCTGCTTAAGCCTTAACTTTAGTATACTATTTCAGTGTATTCGATGAATTATCATTTGATTTGTATAAATGACTCAGGCCTGTTTAGTTGGTTCATAGTATTCTTGTTATGGTGCTGCCTGTGATGTGGGGGTAGATCAGCTGCTCACCAGCTCAATCAAGGAGATTGCATGCAGGTTTGCCTGATTAGGTCCTCTCAGCAGAGAGGGCCTGCGCACTCTTAAGGTGTAGGAGAATAAGTAACATAGTTCTGCAGTTAATGACATTTCATCATATTTTGGGTACTTATTCCTATGGGTATGGTCATCTCAGCAGTAACTGATCTATGTGAATCCAATAGTATTTTCCAGATCCAGAGTGCTAAATGTAGCTCAACCTACATGTACCTGGGTAGATGGTAGGTTCCATTTTAGGTTAGGCTGAGATGTGAAAGTGCCTTCACTAGAGGGGAGAAAAAGAAAAAGGAGTTGGCAGCTTTCTGTGAGGTTGCCGTTTTATTTGTTTGATGTACAGAAAGCCACAGTTTTTGCATTTCTCATGTTTTCTGTCAGGCTTATAAATTTTGGATTTCAAATGAAGCTTCAAATGTCTTTATATTTCCATCACCTAAAAGATTTTGACAACAAATACATGTAGGACAGCAGGCAAATCCAATAAGGACACCTTATGTAAAATCTGAACCCTCCCTTTATTATTAAGCAGCATCAAGTGGCAAGTCAGACAAAGATGTATAGACGTAAAGTTTACAATGTGGGCGTGAAGGGAACAAAATCTCGCTTGAAAGAAGGTAGAGACATTTTAAATAGACTTGAGGAAAGAGATAAGAATTGAGGACATGAAGGAAATGATCAGTGAGCAGATTAGCTGCAGGTCAAGCAGGTGTTTACTCTTTCCAAAGAGCTCTAGTTCTCTCAGCGTGCAGTCGGCAGAGGAATCATTAATTAGATGACTCTCTCCAACAACCAGCTCAGCCCTCCCTCTAACATCTTCTGGGCAGCATTCCTAATAGCACTCCTCATTACCGTCCGAAAAACTAACTGGGAAGACAGTGAAACTTTGAAGAGAGGTATCCAGAATCAAAGGGAAAGGCACGGTAATTAATTGATGCTGCAGTGAGCGCGCGCCAGACTCTTTTCATCTTTAATGGTGCCACTCGGGAACGCACTCAGGCAAAGTGTGCATTACTGCCCATTTATAATTGATGTGTCACGTTCACCACACGGAGCCCTGGCTGGAAGGACAGTCTAAAGGGATACGCCACACACTTCGGATTGAAATGAAGGCATGCAGTAGCACAGGTACACGCACGCACACACGCACGCACACAGGTTTGTGGCACTATCTTTGTGGGGACCTGTCATTAGAGATGCACATGTTTCTGTTACTATATTTCTCCATTCACTAACTTTATTTACTAAGCCCACCTTTAAAGCTTTAGTGCGTAACTTTTTAATATTAATGAACACCCGTTACATTCAAGCCATTGCCAAATGAGTTGCTACAAAGCTAATTAAGACTATCAGCTCCACACAACTCTCTCTGTATGTCTTAGTATGGCTATGTTCGGAAGATGTTTTTTGAATCCTCCGTGTCTTCCATGGCTACTAGCAACAGCGTGGAGGAGGGGCGGGGGCTGTGCGCGATCACGGAAGGCTTGTATCATGTGGATGCGCCGACAGTGTTGTTGTCATTACTTAGAATTCCTCACGGGGGCGACAGAAACTACGCACTATAGCTTTAACTTCAACATCTTCATGCATAAATGTTATCCTAACTCCAAACCAAACCTCATTGCAACGTTTATTTATTTTAAATGTAAAGGTGCCTAAGGATTTAATAACCCCGTAGCACCTAATGACCGTAAGCTGCTCGTGCTGATACGGTTGCGCTAATGCATCAACTTTTACTAATATGAATAACGCTGCTCCCCCACCCCTTTGCAAAACAATAACAGGACAGCAAAGTGGTACCAGATCCATCACCCGAGCAGCGTTAAAAGGCAATTGTAGTATCCCTTTCTGTAGAACATCATTTGCCCAAACTGCCTTTTCAGTAAAAGGGGCAAAATTATGGAACTCTCTGCCAGACCACTTGAAATGTATCCCAACATTAGCCACCTTCAAAAAAACAAAACAAATTGTGGCTAATTCAGTAACAATATTGCTCTCATGTTTAGTTTTTACACTGTGCTCTTTCTGTATACTTTCTTTCCTTTTTCATTTTATTCCATTTTATTTCATCTCTCTTATTTTTAATAATGTTCATTTGTATTATCTGTCCCTACCTAAATAAACTTTATTAATAATAATAATAATAATAATAATAAAAATACTTTTACTGGATTGTTGCTCTTAAAACTTTCTTTCAAGTACCCACTCTGTTGGGGTGAGCAGAATTGTAAAATATTATATATTTATTATATATATGTGAAAGGTCCCAGACTGAATTTAAACTGGAGATATTGAGTTCAAAAATAGTTTTTTAAATAAGTCTATGGTGTGTTTCCCTGAGCCAGTCTGTGACATCGCCGAACCAATTTTCTCATTTTAAAATTGTCTATTTGTCATCCTAAAAAACTAGGACTTGGTTGTTTTACAGTAGTTTGCTCAAAGAATTGGAAAGGAGTGTTTTCCTTTTAAAAGTTTTCAATGCCTAGTTCTCAAAAATACCTAAGATACATTCAACTGATGTAAAAGCAGAGGCCAAAGGAAACTAGATTTTCTGTTTCAATCTTAAACAACAAATCCAGCGACCTTTAGCAGCTCCATATATGCAGCACATTGGTTTTCAAATACAATGTGAATCTTGTAGTCTGGAACTTTAATTTTAAACTTGCACACACATTTCCATAAGTTGCTGCTCACTTTGCATGAAATGAAGTCAGAAAGTGTGTGCATGGTTGATCAAATGTCTTCCTTAGCACTAGTGCTAGTCAATTTAAAGAGATATTCACCCAAATAATAAGAAAGCAATAACCCAACATCAATAGTTAGCCTCAGCATGTGTATATAAAATAACATTACATGATCAAATGAAAACTTTAGATCCAACAATAACCCAAATACTATACCAAAAACATAAAATCACTAAACATGGATCCTGTTTTTGGAATCATTTCTTTTATTATATTATTATTATATTATATAATTATATATTTTATTAAGTCCTGTTCAATGTATTTGCGGTGACTCTGTAACAATTTCCTATACTGAAATCAACAAATGATGAAACTGTGTAGCTATCAGTCACAAATGCCTAAAGAAATGCTCCAGCTTCAGCTCCGCCTGACGACGTACCTAAACTCTGCGTTATCTTTGTGCAAACATTTGATCACTCTAAAAAATAAAAGGTACAAAACTGCACACACATTTAGCCAAATTTCATCCAGCAGAAAAAAGTGTGAGTAATTATTAAAACTCTCTGGGCTTGTTGCCGTTGTTAGCTCATGCAAAATTTAGGCTGCACTTTTGGGTGAGTCCAAATGTTGCCCAGGCAATAGACAACCGCATCCACCCAACAACACACACACACACACACACACACACACACACACACACACACACACACACTTTTCTAAATAAATAAAACTCATCAAGGGATGTGTGCTTGTCGTGTACGCACAAATACACGCTGACACAACACTGAGCAATCCTTTCATCTAACACACACACACACACACACACACACACACACACACACACACACACACTCACTGACATCATGTTACAGGAGTCTGATGTGTGATCAACTGTCCAACAGTGCAAATTAGTTGCTATTCTAAGAAACAGCTGGGTGACCGTACCTGACTCACAGCTACAGGCGGATTATGCTACTGAACATACTCGAAACAAGGCAACAGTGAATTATTGTAGTATGCATCATAGGAAGCATTTATCAAACCTAGAAAGTTATTTAGCCCTTTAGCTGATAGCTACAGTATATTGCCTTGCCTAGTCTTTTTATCATCCTTGCTCTGAGCCAACATTGCTGGATGTGTTTGTTGCTGATATGGTATTGTTTTATTGAGTTGGTAAAAGCATGAATTAACATAAAGAAAGGCAGGGGGAACAGTAATAAAGATATACAGTATATGGTGTCCTGAGACAGGCTTATCTAAGAGTGTGTGTGTGTGTGTGTGTGTGTGTGTGTGTGTCAGCTACAGCTGACTCTGTGTGTACACGGAGCTGCACCAGCTATCAGCCATCCTGATATCCGACTATATCACCTACGATATCACCAGAAAAATAAACCACCTGTCCCAAAAGGAGTGCCATAATATTACACATTACACAGCCACGTTTTTCTTACAGATGCAGCAGTGTTGGTTCCGTCTCTTCACCTGCACAAAACGCTTCTGGTTCGTTTCCCGTAAACTACGGACTTCACGTCCTGACAGGCTGGAGTCTGTGTAGCCTGCACGAACACAATCGTTCAGCAAGATGACAAATGGGGAAATATAATGTAAAACTACCGGGGAAAAGAAGCCAGATTCACTAAATTACAATTGTTCAAACCCACTGCCAGTTACGACCCCATGTTCAGTGTTGGGGAGTAACGGATTACATGTACCGGCGTTACGTATTCAGAATACAAATTATGAGTAACTGTATTCCGTTACAGTTACAATTTAAATAGTTGGTATTTAGAATACAGTTACATTGTTGAAATCAATGGATTACATATTATACTTCTCTGTTTCACGAGTTTATTCACTCTCGCAACTCTCCATGCATTTTCCAGAAGCCCCAATATGAAAACGAAAAAAATTAGCTTTTCGCGTGACGACTGATAGAGGTAGAGATGGAGCCGGAACCAGCACAACAGAGCCAGGGCAGGAATGCGTTTCTATCTTGGAAATTCAAACAGCATTTCACAGTAAAGAAAGAGAAGGGAGAACGAAATATATATTTATAACTTCTGCTTGCTAGCAACCAACTTCCTTTCAGCGTCCAAATTACTCCACCTCCAACCTGAAGAAGCATCTTAAAGTAAGTTATTTTTAGCCAAGGGTAGTCGTCTGCTGTAGTTTTACTGGTCACCTTGCTATTTTATAGTTGATGTGCGACTTTACATTCTCCTACATGCTGATTTACTAGCCCCAGAGCCGTTGAAAGACTAGCCCCGTTTATGTTAGCTAACGTTAGCTAAAATTAGCTCATGGTAGCTTAGACTGCGGTTAGATTTTTGTAGTATGCAGTTTGGGACTACAAATACAAAAATCTATCTGCTTGTTTAGGTACACATTCAGCCAGTTGGAACAGAAGAACACACCAGAATAGGCCTGTTTAGTAAGCTGTATGTGATGGCCGCATTCCTACTTATAAAATGCAATTCAATGTGGAGGTAATCCAAGTATTCAGAATACGTTACTCAGATTGAGTAATATAACGGAATACGTTACAAATTACATTTTTGGGCATGTATTCTGTACTCTGTAACGGAATACGTTTTGAAAGTATCCTTCCCAACACTGCCCATGTTGTAGCGAAGCGAAGTCAGGGACAACAACTCCCTAAGCCCATGTAAAATGACGCACTTGATGTTAAAAAAATGAGTGTTTTTAGAATCACTGCATTAGTATAAATTCAGTTTAAAAAAAAACGGACTGCAAATTGCTCTTTTGGGGTTGTGGTTTTTATCAATCTGTCGGTTCACAGCCTAGGCCATATTGACCATTATCCTCTCTGTGTGAAGAGGTTTCTATCAAATATACAAAGGAACACATTTGCTTTCTATACATAATAATGTATTGGGTATTAGGTGATCAAAGTACCATAACCTACAACTCAAGGAAGAAAACTCCTAACCATAAAATCTGAATTGTTGGAATGATTAGCATCAGACGTCAAATTTATCAACACACATTTGTCTTCTGTCACTTCCTGTTGGCTTCCACGGTGCCTGATTCCCCAGGGCAGGCTACAAAAATGGTAACTGTGCTGTAGCAAGCAAATGAGAATCCAATAGTTCAGGATCCATCGCCAAGACCTGTGGGGGGCTGCAGCTGGTTCATTTGGATTGTAAATATCAAACCAAAGGTATGTGTGTGGAATGATGGGATGTGAAGGCTACAGTAAGCAAGCACACAAGCACACAAAGACACACACACACACAAACACACACAATCAATAAGTGCTACAGGTCCAAAGAGTGATATATCTTCTGATTTTCCTGTATTTATACGACATAAATAGTAGGAAAACCTCACCAAAGTAATCAATGCTGCCTCGGGGCGCTAAAAATTGTTCCAACAAGCGAAAAATATAAATGATCTGACAGGTTTCAAACAAACTTCAAGGTTAGCCAAACATGTTAGAAGAGAAAATAAAGCCGAATAGTAAAATATCAACCCAAATAGGTCCGTTGCAACCGTCCAATCACTGATTTCTTGGTTCAACCTTAACCTAGCCTACGTGCCATAGATGAGCGCATTCAGTTTTCATGCAATTAGGAATTATTTGCAACATTACAGGTGTGCTTTGGGTTTTTTTTATCAATTGCTTTGGAGAAAGAAAAAAAAAACCTTCTCAAAATCAGGCAGCCATTTTAGCTCAATCATACAGTATGTATGATGCATTTACGATTTGAGTCATGTAGTACTCCAAGTGTTCATTTCTGACGTCCACAAAAAGTTTTCCCATTAAGACTCCTAATCTGAGGAGGGGGATAAACTGTTGCCAGAAGGTTTCAGCAAATTTGTGTTTTCTTCTAAGGGTCATGAAGAATCACCTTGCTGTTTATAAATGTCTAATCATTTTGGACATGTGGTATGCATAAGGAATGTGTTGTTTAAACCTGCGCAGTATTGAATGTGTATGACCATGTCAGTTTTTTCGTTAATCTGTGTGAGATAAAAAAAAAAAAAAATCAGTTCCCAAAATAATATTTTCACTTGTGGCGAGCTTTGTTCACTAGAATGCGCTGTGTGTGGTGTTTGACCAATTGTTAAAATGTATGGATGTTAGCCTACGCTTTGCCTCATGTAAGATTTCCCTACATTACTCTGTGTCAGGATTGGAATCAAGGTGTGACATACGGAGGTTACAGGAAGTTACAGGAGTTTTGACTGTCTGGTCATTTCACATTACTACAACTGGACCCAGGAAAGAGAGACAGCTATGCAATGTAGTCAC
Source organism: Sander vitreus (assembly GCF_031162955.1). Taxonomy (NCBI): domain Eukaryota; kingdom Metazoa; phylum Chordata; class Actinopteri; order Perciformes; family Percidae; genus Sander; species Sander vitreus. The sequence continues at coordinate 23,445,548 of NC_135868.1, read as the reverse complement.
GCTAACATTAGCAAGTTAGGGCTCCTGCACACTGCCTGTGTGGCGTCAGCTGCGTGGCGTGTCCGTTTTTATTTTGGCTCCCATGTTAACAGGTTAGCGCTTGCACACTGCCTGTGTGACATGCACATCTCAGGCGGCGCCGAAAAGGTGCGCATGCTAGAAATAGGACCGACGCCTATTTTTCACGCGACACGCAAGCGTGTTGGAAGCGTTTCCAGGCAAAATAGAATACGAAAAGATGTTTATATGTCATTTTGACACAAATACATTTAATAAGTAACATTTTGATGTTTAAAAGTCTAGGTTTTGACATAAATGCAGATATAAATGTAATTTAATAAAATAATAAATAATTATCGATTTTCAAATATTGCACCTGTCAATACAGATCGAAATATTCTGTACTGCTGACGTTGTCTTTGCTGTAATCAAATCAGTATATATTTATGTTTAGGTTTATGGGAAACATACATGTGTACAGACAAAGCTAGCAGCAGACACGTTTGTGGTGTGCAAAGACAGAACGCCATGCAGCCGCCACGCAGCCGCCACACAACTGACACGCAACAGAAACGCCACGCAGGCAGTGTGCGGGAACCCTTAGGGTGACTAGCTTTCTTCTTTCAGAGTGGAAGCTAGGCGTTATTATGAATCCAACCTAGCCTTTTGGCGGCTTAACATTCAAGCGCTAGGATTGGCCAGGTGTCCATGCCCGTGATAGCAAAAAAGCTCTCGGAAGCCTATTGCAGCTTGCTAGTTCTTCTTTCTGAGTGGAGTACAAACTTAAAGACTCAGTAAAATGAAAAATAATCCAATCAGATCTGAAGGATTTGATTTAAGTCCTTCTCATAACTAAACGCATAGCCTATTCAATTTAACTCAGAAATACGGCGCATTACTGAAACAAAAGACTTTGTCCGTAACGTCCATTTCACTGTGACATTAAAGGACAATTCCGGCCAGTCGAACGACGAACGCCGTGTTTGAGCTATGTTACTGGTTACTGGTTGCACGGCGTTCGTCGTTCGACTGGTCATGACTGTTTCCCCAAGATGGCGCCCGCATGTATACATGAACGCTACTGTCTTTATAATCTTTTTCATAAACTGTACACTTACAAAGTTCTCAATGCTTCGGTTTACATGTAGGGACCCTCATTATGCTACCATTGAAGTGTGGTGCTATTTTGAGCCTTGTTAGTGGTGTAGAAGTAGCAATTTACCCTTTGCCCCGAAGGCTTGTGTTATAAGCTAATCACCGGTTTACGGTAGCTTGTTTCAAGCTAGAGACACATTCGATTAGCATGAAAACAGATCCCAGTGAACGGTTGACTCGGTACACATATGATATTAACCCCTAGGTTCATTTTGCGCTGGAATTGTCCTTTAAGATCATGCTCCCAAATGTTGAATGATGTAAAGGGACAGACTAACGTGCTAACGGTACATAACGAAAGATAAAAAAGGGTTGCTTGTTGAAAAAGGGGAAAAACATCTGGTATCAACGTTCATAGGATAAAGACGGATAGGCCTATATGACGTCCTCCAGTCAGTAGTGCACCACGTACACTAGCAGCATTAGCTCTTAAATGTAAATCAACCTCTGCCATGGGAAGTTTAAATCTCAACGCTGTCTCCACAGATATGTCCAAAACTGGTTTCATCCTCTTCTAAAAAAGGGGAAAATATGCACTCTAGTATCATTATACATATATTTCCTGACACAAAAAAGTGAGGAGAATTCAAATTTCACTCCAACTTGAACATTGTATTGGAAAGAGTATGCAAAATAAAAAGGGGTGAGGATTTAGGCAACCCATGAAGAAATTTAGAAAATGTTGTTTTGTGTGTGTTATGATTTGGAGATTCTGGGTTAAAAAAATGAAATAATGACTTGTGCTGTAGATGCTCTTCTTCATCTCTAGCTCCAGATGAGTCATCCCCGTTACACTCAGCTCATCAATATTACAAAACCTTCCCTCCCCGTGCCAGTGGGCCCGGGCTGCATTACTAATTTAACTTTTATTTTCCTGTTTTCTCTGCCTGCCTCACCTCTGCCCGCTAACATGAGTCAAGGAGGTTGGAAGGAGCGTAGCGATGAGCCGCTGGTCTGTGCAAGCAGTAGATCTAAACCTTGCTGTCGAGCCATTGATTTGGTGTACCAGTCTGCCTGTTGAGAAAAAGAAAAGGCTAGTTCACACATAGTCTCGCATGTACACTCTGGCTCAAATAAATACGGCTGCCATCAAATAAAAAGACTCCGTCTACAAATTCAAAGTCATTTAAATATTCAGAATCAGCCATGACATTGAACATCTTTCAGATAAAACAAAGCTACGCTTTCTGTACTCGAACACAACTAACTTTCCAACTCTCGCTCGCGTTTCCACCACTGTCTTCCATCAACATAGCCTGGTTGACACCAGACCCTTCTCAGTTGTAACTGAGAGTGGGTCTGGGCAAGGTTCATTCACAGCTCATTTCCTAAGGGGCGTCACCAACGGACGCCGCTCAAATGCCTCTGGGCGCAATTGGATAGTCCTTCAACCAATCAGACCAACGATCCGGGTGACGTAGCAGCGACAGCGGGTTGCTGCGCATCGGTGGCCGTCATGTTGAATGTAAACAAAAAGCTGCTCGCCATCGCTGCGCTATCGTCATTGTGTAAAGCCCGCCTCAACGGTTGTGATTGGTGCCTCGATTTGGAGACATTGAAAATGGGCTTGAATTGGCTCTTGGCCAGACTGACTTGCAGAGAAAATCTCAAATTTGCCGGAAGTTTGTCAGGGTTTTCCCAGACTACCAGCAACAGGTCACCTCGCGAGATTTCACGACATGACTTCACCGTAATGGAGAAATTGGAAAGTAAAGAGCTGAGCCAAGTGTTGTCATCTACAGAATGAGGAGAGTACTTTCAAAGCCAGAATGCCAAAGACATTCTCAGTGAAAGGCTTTGTTATAGCTGGAAACTTTCATCACGGTTGCTGAAGATGACACTCTTCATCTCTGCACCAAAGACTCTGCTTCATTAGCAGAAAGGACAACAGCATTTTTTCACCTTGGTCCAGAAGACCTTGGACCATCTGTCAAATTCATGATAAGGGTTATGATGCACAGACTGTTGGATGGAAAGCATGCTTGTATAGAGTGGCTTTGTCATGGTGGTGTTTGTTTTTGATGTTTTGGTTTTTGTGTTTGGCGGGTTCCTTCCAGCCCACATCGTGGCAGTTTTTAATAAGTGACCGTAACACGTGACGGCGGTGCCAGTTTTAATCATTTGACGGTTCTATTTAGTCTATATCCACGACGTTCCACTTCCGGGAGTGCTCAGGTGCCGCAGGAAATTCCACCGGATGTCTTTCATTTCGGCCGGATATCCGTTACCTTCCGCTTTCTTCGTGTTGGTATTCTAAACTCCGGTGGATTTATGAGGACTATGGTTAACTGCTCCTCACATCTTTGCAGGGTAAATCCAGACAGCTAGCTAGACTATCTGTCCAATCTGAGTTTTCTGTTGCACGACTAAAACAACTTTTGAACGTACACACGTTCCACCAAAACAAGTTCCTTCCCGAGGCTATTTTGCAGAGGCGCCGTCGCTCCATGCGGTGCTCAGCGCCGCCCAAGACAATTGTGATTGGTTTAAAGAAATGCCAATAAACCAGAGCAAGTCTTTCTCCCAGAATGCTGTGTGGACTCGCCAGACCCTCCTGTGCAGTGCTGTGGAGGAAGGTCTGGCAATTTGAGACTATATTTAATGTAATGGCAGCCGTTTTACGCACATAGTTACCGTTGTGAAAAGGAACTAGTTAAGCTTAGGCAACACAAATACTTAGTTGGGGTTAGAATATCATCAGAGATTGATTTAAAATAAGTCAGGTGAAATGAGGACGTAACTGTGTCACAAGCTAAGGTCCGTAAAAGTCGATTCATATCAAAAAGTGACCGTTTATGGTTTCACATAGAACACGAACCCCGGTCTCCTGAGTGAAAGTCCAATTGTTTGACCCACCCACCACTCCAACCCCCCTCCTGTACTTCATCTGATGAAGTAGCTCTGTTAAAGTATTTCCTCATTTGTATTTAGTCCTCTGCATTTAAAATGAATAATGGAGAAATTGGAAAGTAAAGAGCTGAGCCAAGTGTTGTCATCTACAGAATGAGGAGAGTGCTTTCAAAGCCATAATGCCAAAGACACTCTCAGTGAAAGGCCTCGGTATAGCTGGAAACTTTCATCATGGTCGGGGCCGTGCTAGATGCGCTTGCAAATGAACACTCTTGAATCCTATTTGCAGCTTTATGCACAGGCACTCGCCTTCTATAAGATTACACTTGTAGGAGCCACATATTGTTTGTTGTTTATGGTCTCATTTATATTATTTGTTGATTATTATATTGTGCATTTACAGGTGCTGGTCATATAATTAGAATATCATGAAAAAGTTGATTTATTTCAGTAATTCCATTCAAAAAGTGAAATTTGTATATTATATATCACACAGAGTGATATATTTCAAATGTTCATTTCTTTTAATTGTGATGATTATAACTGACAACTAATGAAAATCCCAAATTCAGTATCTCAGAAAATTTGAATATTACTTAAGACCAATACCAAAAAGGATTTTTAGAAATGTTGGCCAACTGAAAAGTATGAACATGAAAAGTATGAGCATGTACAGCATCAATACTTAGTTGGGGCTCCTTTTGCCTGAATTACTGCAGCAATGCGGCGTGGCATGGAGTCGATCAGTCTGTGGCACTGCTCAGGTGTTATGAGAGCCCAGGTTGCTCTGATAGTGGCCTTCAGCTCTTCTGCATTGTTGGGTCTGGCGCATCGCATCATCCTCTTCACAATACCCCATAGATTTTCTATAGGGTTAAGGTCAGGCGAGTTTGCTGGCCAATTAAGAACAGGGATGCCATGGTCCTTAAACCAGGTACTGGTAGCTTTGGCACTGTGTGCAGGTGCCAAGTCCTGTTAGAAAATGAAATCTGCATCTCCATAAAGTTGGTCAGCAGCAGGAAGCATGAAGTGCTCTAAAACTTCCTGGTAGACGGCTGCGTTGACCCTGGACCTCAGAAAACACAGTGGACCAACACCAGCAGATGACATGGCACCCCAAACCATCACTGACTGTGGAAACGTTACACTGGACTTCAAGCAACGTGGATTCTGTGCCTCTCCTCTCTTCCTCCAGACTCTGGGACCTTGATTTCCAAAGGAAATGCAAAATGTACTTTCATCAGAGAACATAACTTTGGACCACTCAGCAGCAGTCCAGTCCTTTTTGTCTTTAGCCCAGGCAAGACGCTTCTGACGCTGTGTCTTGTTCAGGAGTGGCTTGACACAAGGAATGCGACAGCTGAAAGCCATGTCTTGCATACGTCTGTGCGTGGTGGTTCTTGAAGCACTGACTCCAGCTGCAGTCCACTCTTTGTGAATCTCCCCCGCATTTTTAAATGGGTTTTGTTTCACAATCCTCTTCAGGGTGCGGTTATCCCTATTGTTTGTACACTTTTTTCTACCACATCTTTTCCTTGACAAACTTTGAAAAAAATCCATCCATGCTGTTTTGAGTGAGATACGGTTTCTGAATGTGTCCTGCCTTCAGTCTCCGGGTGAGCTGTTCAAAAACTGCACGGCTTGTGACGTCACAAGGCGAATCGAGCTGGCTTACCGCAACCATTAGCTCGTAGCGTTAGCGTTAGCATGCTAACGCTAGCATGCTACCTCGTTCTCAATAGCAAAGCACTGCTACAACACACACAAGTTCACCATAATCTACAAAAGAACTACTGACATGTGTGCCCTCATTTAGAAGTCTCCCAGCTAATCCTGCCTTGTAACTGACCGAAGTTGGAGAAACAGCCTTTATTTTACTGTCTATGGAGCTAGCTAGCTGACATGAGCTACATCTGAGCTACTGCGCATGTGCGAGTGCAATCAAAGATAGTACAGAAGAAGAAGACGAAGAAAAGAGGTCTCACTCTGTAGCTAAAACAGAGACCAGCTGAAAAGAGGATCTGCAGCAGTGAGAGAGAGCTGTGCAGTACAACAAAAATATGGTGTTTTTTGAATATTAAACCATCCATCCATCCATCCATCTTCATCCGCTTATCCGGGGTCGGGTCGCGGGGGTAGCAGCTCCAGCAGGGGACCCCAAACTTCCCTTTCCCGGGCCACATTAACCAGCTCCGACTGGGGGATCCCGAGGCGTTCCCAGGCCAGGTTAGAGATATAATCCCTCCACCTAGTCCTGGGTCTCCCCCGAGGCCTCCTCCCAGCTGGACGTGCCTGGAACACCTCCCTAGGGAGGCGCCCAGGGGGCATCCTTACCAGATGCCCGAACCACCTCACTGGCTCCTTTCGACGCAAAGGAGCAGCGGCTCTACTCCGAGCTCCTCACCGATAACTGAGCTTCTCACCCTATCTCTAAGGGAGACACCAGCTACCCTCCTGAGGAAACCCATTTCGGCCGCTTGTACCCTGGATCTTGTTCTTTCGGTCATGACCCAGCCTTCATGACCATAGGTGAGGGTAGGAACAAAAACTTACCGGTAGATTGAGAGCTTTGCCTTCTGGCTCAGCTCTCTTTTCATCACAACGGTGCGATAAATTGAATGTAATACCGCACCTGCTGTGCCGATTCTCCGACCAATCTCCCGCTCCATTGTCCCCTCACTCGCGAACAAGACCCCAAGGTACTTGAACTCCTTCACTTGGGGTAAGGACTCATTCCCTACCTGGAGAAGGCACTCCATCGGTTTCCTGCTGAGAACCATGGCCTCCGATTTAGAGGTGCTGATCCTCATCCCAGCCACTTCACACTCGGCTGCGAACCGATCCAGTGAGTGCTGAAGGTCACAGGCCGATGCGATGTGATCGGTTTAAAGAAATGGCAATAGACCAGAGCACGTTTTTCTCCCATCCGAAATGCTGTGTGGACTAGCCGGACCGTCCTCCGCAGCGCTGCAGTGGAAGATCTGGCAATGCGAGACAACCAGTGTTCCAGCATTCTGCAGCTCTCAGCTCAAGTGATTCTTCTGGTCAGCCTACCATCTTCACCTGCTACGCCACCCAGCCCTCAACTGCCACCGCCTGCCTCCAGCCAGTTCTTCAGAGACTATTAGTTTTTCTTCATAATCAACCTTTAAACCATCTCTGTCTCTGGCTGCATTTTGGGTACAAACGCAAAAACACAAACTTAACAGGCTTCTTTCTATGTAACTCCCCTGAGGAGTGAAAGAGGCTTGAAGAATGCGTACCATGTACAGTTCTATTTAGCACACTGCATACTGAGTGTAAAATGTGACTTGGAGAGCCACAATATTTTCTTTCACCCAAAAGAATTCCACTTTCTTGAGGTCAAATATTTTAAGATGGTTTATTAGAAGGGGAGTTATCTTATCTACCTCAACTGTTTATGAACGTTTTCTTTTATTTCTGTGTAGCTGAGGAGCTTAGGAAGGTCATCATCAGTTCAGTCACAGCTCCCTGGCCTCTCTTACACATTCGTTAAGTCCTCCTGTGTTGATCTTACAGGTGGGAACATCCTCTCCTCACAGCCAAAGGAGATTAAGTGGAGGCATTACAGTGTGCAGTCAAAGCATTAGTGAGAGTTGCTAGGTGCATTAAAACTAGCCATCGGAGTCTGGCCGGAGTGCTAAAGTCTGTGAAATTAAGCTCCGACAGATTGTGGATCATTCCAGTGGCCATTATGCATTCACCGCTAATTGGTTTCAACATTACGACTGGGATCTGTGTTTTACAGCAGTATCGTGTTTCACACGGTCACAACTCGCTGCAGGAAGCGCTCCCATATTTAAAACAAGTTGGTGAAACAGCCTCCAGGGATAATTTTCACTGGGATTACAAAAAAGAAAGTCCCTCTCCGAAATAGCTCCAGTATAATCCCTCTATCTGCACACAGGTGATATCAGCTGTGTGCAGGATTAACTGACACACGGTGGGCAGGGGTTGAGGGAAACCTGTATTCCTCCTGGTCAGTGAAATTTCAAAACAACATTCTCATTACTAGATCACCCTTTTTTCAAAATTCCAAACACACATTACATAGACATTACGCGACATAATTCCACATTGCTTTATCTTAGTTTCCACGTATTCAAATTATTGTAACTGCCTTAGAAATGTAGCATTTAATACCCTTATGCACAAATGTATTGTGTATATATGGAGATCAAGTTATTAACATGCATTTTTGAATGTTTGCAAGTTATTGTGCAATATATTGAATGTATTGTAAGTATGAAGAGTATATGTTGTCCTCATATATACCTTAATAATAGTTCTAAAAATGATAACATGTATAGATAGTTAAATTAAGTTCAGTCATTATATTTATAAACACCAGTAATACTATCTTTCTTGAATACAAATTTCAATATTTTCACATGTGTTGACCAAACGTAACATCTCAAGGTTTGGAGCTTTCAGTCATTAAACATGATCTTCATTATCATCTTCATTAGCAGATAAGGTTGGCCTGGTTGTTATGGAATAGACTGTTTGCTAAACCCGGTGTGTCTATCTGCTCGAACGTAGACTGCAAACGTTAGCATGTCTGGCTAACGAGCTTACTACCTACTTCCAAGGCCTCAGTCTTTTAGCATGATGTCATGTATATGTAGGCATCGGGTGGATTAATAGGCTCGTTCAAGACTATGGAGGATATATTTATTCATAATTCAAATTGAAAGTCCAAAGAGAAAACCAAAAGAGATCAAATTAAAAATATTATTATTATTATTATACAACGCTACTAACAACAATCATGCTATGGTTCAATTTTAAAGAGAAAAAGGAAATGTAAAATGATACTTTTAAAATGTAAAGTGACAATGTAAAAAGTCAACTTAAATCTTAAATTGAAAGATGACATTGAAAATCGCAATGGGAGTAAGAAAAGAGAAACATCAAATATGAAAGTCATGATTTTCAATTATATCTTTTGAATTTTACATTTGGCAATTGCCCTTTTGACATTTTAAGATTTGTTTTCCATTTGGGTTTAGCGTTTGGCATTTCAAAAGCGTTAAAAAAGTAAATAAAGAGGCGTGGCCCAAAGGCTGGTGGGAGGGTCTGAAACAGAACAGGTGCAGAGGCACCTTAGGGACAGCATGGGGAGCTGACTGCTGGGCAGCACGCTGTCTGCAACCTGAAAACAGCGACAACAGAGCAAGTTGAGGGAGCAGGGCTGTAGGGAGGACTGTTATTTATCAGGCAATGGCTTCAACTTGATGGTCAAAATGTTCTTACATGTATGCTCATGTGGCCTCACACACAAAATCACCAGGACTAAAATGGAGCATTAAGAACTCCACCTCAACAATTCCCCCAAGAGCAAGCATTTGGTGCTACAGCTGCGAGGAACAACAGGCAGAAACCTCAGGCAGACCCTGGCTCTTGGTGTTACATCAGCATGTCATACAGCAAGCCAGTCTTAGGCCAACTGGACAAAGACAAGCGTCAGGAAAGGGTTTTGTAGATCTATGAATGACCACTGCAGCTATGAGAACTTGTCCTTTGACATAAACCACGGCGAAAGCAGAGGCAGCCGGTCCGTGAGTGACTTCTTACCAGATCGCCATGAAACCGTGGAACTTCTTCTCACAAAAGTATATTCTGTAGACTGCAATCATGATTTTCTATTTGTCCTGCTTGGACTGATTGGGAACAGGTCCAAACAGGGTCAGAAATTGATCTGAACAGAATGAATATTCTGTAAGAATGTATTGCATCAGCCTGTTCTCATGAACCATTCGTTCAAAAAGCTACAAAAAGGTAAGCACTGTAATTCATACGCATTCCACGTTTTTTTGCTGTATACACCACAGCACCACCGCCTTGGGATAAGAACGTAGCTGGCCGCATAGGGAAGTGGTCAGGGAAGGTGGGTGGGCATTAACAAACAGGACTATCAAGCCAGAGAGCGGAGTTCACTTCCCGGTGAAAACAAAAGAGTTTCACCCAGGAAATGTTTGTTCCATGGAGTGTTTTAATCCAAACCACAATCTTTTTCCTAATCTTAGCTAGTCGTTTTGGTGCTCATATTTTGTGGACTAAATTTAATCTTAATCTCTGCCGAAACGAGCGGCAGCTCGCCGTGCTCTGTACCCGGCTGAAAGTCACCTATTTTCGGCTAAACACATCTACTAACTGCCGCTGATACGACCGAGCTGTGACGGAGGTCCGTAGCCGGCGTCGCGAAGCTCTGTAGTGACTTAAACAGCTAGCAACTGGACATGGAGCTCGTAGCCAGCCAGCGTCACGTGACCACCTGGCGTCACGTGACCAGCCGGCGGTCTCCTAATTTTGTGGCATATCTTACATTTTGGTGTGCATACATTTTCGCACAATATCATACGGACCCGTTCATAACAATGCATTGATTGCATTAAAACATTAGTTGAATGTGCGATTAGGAGATCATTTGTGACCCAAAAGAGATGAACATAAGGGCTGCACAGTTAATCACAGTTTTAACGAAATCGCAATATGGACTACTGCAACTAGTGGCGCCACATTTGTTAAAGGCAAAATATGTGTCAAACTCTGAAATTCTGAAATAACTATACGTTTATGTGACATTTTGTATTGGCCTCGAAGCTCAAACGCCAGGCCAATACAAAACGTCAAATAAACTGGACGGGTCCCGGTGACCCGAAGGACAACACAACGGTTAAGCATTGTGGTGTTGCAGAGACGTCCCGGCCTGCAAATCATATCCTACTGATTAAAGAAAAAAAGTATTTTTTTTGGTACAGATCCTCGAATAATTAATCATTATTTTTCAAAGAAAATGCAAATAATGATTCATGCTGTATTCCCTACACTATCGTGAATCATATCGCAATATCAGTCAAAATAATCGCAATTAGATATTTTGCAGCCCTAATAAACATGCAATCATGTGCAAATGTGCCTGAGTTAGTTATATTTTGTAACATATTTGTTCCAGTGTGTGTTAGGGTTGAAGTTCAGGGCAGGTGATACCACATTCAGAGACATAGTAGTGTGGCTATTTGTGAACACGAACTCTGTTGAAATGATATCTGCTCTTTATTGAACGCTCAAGTCTCAGAGGCAGAGCTGTCCCACAGAACTAGTATCTTTGCTGGAGATGCAGGTGAGGTGCGGGCCAACGCTGCTGCCATTGTATTTCCTGAAAAGACAAATATCCAGTTACATGTCCAGCTCATTCATGGATTTTCCACATGTCATAGAGCTTGGGTCAAATGAAGCAGTGGAAAACACTCTGACAGGTAACTATCACCACTTGGCATGAGAGAGTAGTTCGTTCAGTTGAATAATTTGTACCATGAAATAAAAGTAGATTGGTGTAAGCGTTTTGTTTCCGGTTTCTGTGTTTTTCAGGATCAATAGCTGGCAGGAATAAGCATGAACGTAAGCTGTATCCTGGCAACACAATTGCAGTGACGCAATCTATGAACTGGATGCAGGTCCTTGAAAGCACCATAGCTGTGTTTGTTTGGCGATTGGCTTTGGCTTATTGCTGGCTGCAGGAGCGCACTGGGCTGCCAGAGCACCTCAGCTCGGTATTAATGTTTTTCTCTGATAGTGTTGCCTGCAGGACTTAACATGTAAATACTGAAGAACAATGCGAAGGTTCTTCAGTATAAAATATATCTCTCCGAGAGATTTTTGATAATATGCAGAACTCATCTACACACAAACCCGCAGCTTGAGGTGTTCTGATGTGTGGAGAGAGAGCACGGAGTGGTAGAAAGCAGAATTTAGTTCTGTTGTCCGGTGGGGAAGAAAACATCCTTTGGCAAGTTTTGAATTGGCCCAGTGGGTGGAATGCAACTCATTTGTTTTTAAAGACATTAGTGTTGGCTAAAACTCACCTGAGGGGTCCAATAAAGATATGGATTTATTTTGAATGTTGTTAATCAAAATATCAAAACCGAAAAAATCAGACTGAAACTTGAAACACACTTTGCAATGTCAACATCATTTCTTGCTATTTTATTTTATTGCTCACCTTACCTATTTAGAAGGACTCTGGGGCACAATTAGCAGCTCATTTTGAAATGAAATGTGTCTCGTTGTTTGTAGTCAAATGTTTATTTCTTTTACTACATTCTCTAAGCATACACACAGGCAAGTGTCACACGAGTTCAATGTCTTAAAATTATCCTATTATTTTTGAAATTATTTAGAAATTTTTCAAATGTACATTGTTGATTTTCTTTCATAGAAATCGACATAAGCTATATGACGGAATTTAGACCCTATGAGGTTCGGGCCTTTGCTGGAAAGACATTTTAGTATCTGGAACTCTTTGAATTTGATTGAATACACCTGGTCTACAGAATAAGCATCTTGGGTACTCCGTCATTATGCTGGCATGAATGGTAAATTCAATCTGTAATTCCTGTTATGTTTTCTTTCTTTCAGTAAGTATGTACAATAAGGTATATCAAAGCCAGGTTTGTTCTTGTATAGGAGCAAGAAAAAAAGTCCACAAAGTGAATGCTGTTATATTATTGATGACTAAAAAGCATTTAATTGACATTCTTGTAGGATATATTTGTCAGACAGGGCTGCTTTTATTGCCATCCTGTGAATTCCTGTATTTAAACACCTGTGTCCCCCTCAGTGGTGAATGGCATTGAGAACGGCAGAAAGCCGAAACACCCCCAATCAATAAATAATGAAATAAACTGATTGTGGCTCCTGTCATTTAAGAGTGTGAGCCTTTCTCTAACGCAGATCCCCAAGCTTTATCCTACTTCAATAAAGGTCAAACAGGTGTGATGACGATCTCCTTTGGGGTGTCGAGCTCCACATACAGTGCAGGATGTCTTTCTAGAATACTGAAATGAAGGTCAGTTTTCTGGGCCGCTGTTTCCCACAGTGACCATCCCGCCTGGGGAAGAGGAGATGGAGGATGCGACGAAACGCGACCGCTGCACGGTTACGCAAGACCAGAGAAAGTGCAACAGCAGCATTGAACCCTGGCTCGGAGGAGGGAAAGTGCCAGCAGAACACAAAACACATAGGAGAGGGAGAGAGGGAAAAGAGAGGGAACGGGAGGAGGAGGGGGTAATTCAATCACATCAGCATCCTCATTCACAGGACAGAGAGACAGAGACAGAGTTATGAACAACTAATGAAATAAGCAAAAGCTGAGTCAGATATTTGTCCCCGTCTCACTCTCGGGGAAACAACAGAGAGGTGAGACAGGTAGAGGCTTGAAGGTGTTGGCAGAGAGAAAACCAGGGACATAACAGGACTGTTAGCTTCTTTGCTATACAGTAACTCCTCCCCTCCTGAGTCGCACTTAAGTCGCACAAACAACTGACTTTAGACTTGACTTGCGACTCGACCCAAAAGACTTCACACTTGACTCGGACTCGAGCTTCGAGACTCGTCAACAACCTGTTTTCATGAAATTATTGCTTTTTAAATCTAAATTCATTCATCTATTTCTATTTTCTTTTAATGGCGCATATACGTTGGGGAAATGTATGACGAGCTGCATGTCCCTTGCCCTTTGCCATAATGTGCAACGTAATGCATGCGCTATGCCTTATGTGCGCGCACTCACATATTAAAAAAATGCATTGACGATGGCGATACCAAGTCCTCCCGGAGTTGTGCCTTTTGTCATCAGTTTTGCTTTCAATAACTTGGTAAACAGTGGCAGTAAGCGAACAGCTACATGCAAGGTGTGTGGCACCAAGATAAATGATATCGGATCAACAACGTCGGACTTCATCAGGCATCTCAAAACGCACCCAGATAGGTCAGTCACTTGCTAATGTGAAAGAGACGTTTACAGTTAGCATAAAATTACAGGTAACAAGCTAACCATCACAAAGTGTTGTGCTAATGCTGGGAACAGGCAAATTGTATCTTTATAGTTAGAAGTTGCTGAGGCTCAGACATCCATGGTGCACAAAAGGTGGGACGCACGGATCCATCTCCCCAGGAACAAACGCTGTGGCGGGTGGGCAAACTCATATGATGCATAATTGATCCCGTTGTACAGTGTTAGGGATAGATCAGATGACCAGAGACTTGAGACTTGACTTGGACTCGTGGCAAAAGACTTGAGACTTGACTTGAACTTGCCCCTCAAAGACTTGCGACTTGACTTGGACTCGAGCTCAAAGACTTGGACTTCCAAAAAATGACTTGTGAACATCTCCGCCTTGAACGCACAACTATCAAATCCTCAACTTCCAGGCGGTGCTATCATCCACACTTCCATGATCATTCTCCCCCCAGGTTTGTGCAGGCAAACTGAATTCCATAAATTGTTTTAGTAAAGTGTGGAGTACCTTCTGGTTGTCTCCATCTCAACCTTTTTAAAAGATGGCAAACAACACTCAACTTAATTTTCGAAAGTCATGACATTATTTATACTCGTCTCTATAGAGAGCCAAAGTCCTGATGAGCTGTACCTCAACATAATCTCTCACTGAGGGGTTTCTTTCTAATAAAGTTAAATGTGCCCCTTGGTTTTACTATATTGTGTGTATATATGGTGTAGTCTAAGATAATGAGTATCTACTATAACATTTGCTTTTGCTCCTTACTAGTGGTAGCATCTGTTGGGGATTTACCTCCTCTGTGTCCCCCCTGTTGTCTGACTCCAATAAAATACCTATATATCCCGCACATTCTTTAAATTGGTATTACATTGATCCTAAGCAAGAGCCAAATAAGATAATAACAATAATTCTGAATCAGCTGCAGCTGTTTAATAGACTTTTTAGGAATACCTGTAAAGACACCGTTGCAGTAGTCAAGTCTACTGAAGATGAAAGCATGGATAAGTTTTTCCAAATCCTGTTGGCACATAAGTCCTTTTACCCTTGCTATATTTTTGAGGTGATCGTAGGCAGATTTAGTTACTGACCTAATGTGGCTGTTAAAATTCAGGTCAGAGTCCATAATTATGCCAAGATTTCTTGTTTTGTCTGTTGTCAATACACAGATCTGTGGGATCACAGAGCGTGCAGAGACAAAGTTTCCCTAGCAACAGACAAAAAGCCAGAGCCGGTCCACATATCTCTAGACTGTCAGACCTTGTGAGCCCCGTTCTAGCCTTTCCCTAAACTCTTCCCTACTCTAAGTCTTTTGATGATGAAAGCAACAGAGTAATAACACATCTGTCAATATTTGTTATTTATTTTACATTATTTACGTATTTCAGTTAACATTTTAACATACAGCTGGAATACTTGAAAATGGTGCCATTGAAGATAGGTCCGTCTGTGCAGTTCCTCTCCACCCCCAAAAAAAAAAGCATCAGCATTTCTTTTTCCACTTTAACCCCTGAGTAGACTACTATGCCTCCCCTTCCAGTGTGATATGAAACCCGTGCTGCATTTAATTTGTTCAACCCTGCTGTGACTGCTTCCCCTCTCCTTCATTTATATGCCCCTGTATGATAACTTGGCAATAACATTCATCTATAAATTATTCCTTTTAATCAGACACACAACTTTCAACTTTGCATTTGCAGCAGCAACCACACAATCGACTGCGATGTTCTGATCACCTTGTGAAAAAGTAGGCATAACATATAAATCTGGAGCTTTAGCGTAAGGAGGATACAAATGTGGTGAGCAGAGAGCACACACTGGCCACGTCAACAGAATACATGATGCCTAAATAACTAAGGGCTAATGAGACATGATCATCACACGCCACAGTGGCTGATTGAGAAGCTGACCATCTTTGAAACCTTTCTGTCTCACATTTCCCGTCTAAAATCCATCATGGCATACATTGTCTCAGGAAATTGTTTCCGCTCCGAGCGCTTACGTGCTCCCTTTAGGATTGTGTCGTTTTTGATTTTCCTGTTCGGGGAGCGCTGGTTACGCAGGCCAGCTGTCCCTTCAATGAGCAACCAAACTTAGTCCAGTGAGACCACCGACTGTGAGTCATCCCCAACCTCTGGACTTAATCAAAAACATCCCACAGCTCTCTCGAGTTCGGTAAGGTGTGACAAAGTATGGCTGATGTCTGGCTGAGATGGCGGACCTCAGACTGTCAGATTGTGTGTGTGTGTGTGTGTGTGTGTGTGTGTGTGTGTGTGTGTGTGTGCGTGTGCGTGTGTGTGTGTGTGTGTGTGTGCGTGTGTGTGTGTGTGAGGTCTGGTACTGGGCTCAGTCCATCAACTCTAATATGCACAGATTGTCCAATCGATGTCAGGTCAGAAGCCTCTTTTCCTAATGCATGTGTGTTTGTGTGTGCTTCCACATGAAATACGGAAAGGTTGCCCTATAAAAGAGCATAACGTGCATTTGCATTTACCTGTTCATGCCCATTCAAATTGTGCATGAAAAATGGAGTGCAAATGCCAAAAAATTGAAAAATAATCGAAATATTGCAAAAAGGTTTTTATGCTTAGCTGAGGTGGAATAGTTGGTATATCGAGGAAAACAAAATATGACAAACTGCCGCGGAATAGCAGCAGATGAAAATATCAGATCTTTGTGGAGCAATGAGACTGTGACCTTAATTAATACTGTACACGAAACTGACATAAATGCCATATTTCCATTGCTTTTTCCCATTGATGTATTAAGGAGAAGTGGGTACCATGTTTCTCAGTCATTCTTATGAAAGTTATTAAGTCTCCACGGGTCGCATTTTTCCCAAGCTGGCTGACTTTTTGTAAGCTCCCAGCACACATTAAGTTTAAGTTTGTTTCATTTATATAACACTTTAAAAGCAAACAAGTTTGCACCAAAGTGCTTCATAAAGACAAAAACATATACCAGCATAAAGCACACATGTATAGATATAGTGGAAATATGACACTATTCCGGTAGAAACATAGTTGAAACTCTCATAAACAGATTATATATATACATATACACGTCCACATATACATTAACATAACATTACATTTCAACAAAACACAGACTGATATGTCTTACCAAACTTAACCCTATATCATTCCACTTATGTGTAAACTATAAGGGGCAGAATATGATGAAGATAATAAAAATCTTTTTCACACTATCTTTCATAAATACCACTAGTCCTATAAATTAGGATGCTTATCACAGCTTAACCAAAATGATAGGCTATTATAAAGATATAAGAGGCAATACTATACAGAAAGCACAGCATTTTCTCCACTGGGTCAATAACCAACATGCTATTGTTTGCCTACGTGCTATTGTATGACCTCTCTTCATCAGTGGCAATTTTTGACCCTTTTTAGGGAGGCTCAAGCCTAACCCTAACCCTAAATTTCATCTCAGCCCCCCTAAAAATTATAATAATAAAAACCTTTTTTTTTTTTAAATCAATTTTAGTGCTTCAAGTTAGAGTTTGCGAGCTTGTCTGTTAGTGACAGAGGCCAAACAATTACAGGTTCAAAGAAACAGGTTTAATATCCTGTGTTGCTGTCGCCAATGCTATGCACCTGTAACCCAGTCAATGGAGTCATGGAAAGTTTTTATTTTTTTTATTTATTTCATTTGATTCTTGTAGTCCACAAAGGGATTTTCACAGTTTTTTCACATGTCACATTGTTATCCAGTGAAATTACTGATTTAGCAGGGGGGGGTTAACACTTTTGCAAGGTGCTGTATGTGTCACATTCTCATTAGGGGCTGAGCCCCCCTAAAGGTCTGATCCTAGAATCGCCACTGCTCTTCATCTTGATCAAGAACCAAAATGTGGCGCAGTAAATTATACACACAGCCATTATTCTACAGTAGCCTATGTTGTGTGACACACACACACACACACACACACACACACACACACACACACACACACGTCCTGGCTATCTGTTTTACTGAGGGAGAGAGAGAGAGAGAGAGAGAAAAGAGTGGGAGAGAGGAGAGTAGGAGGAGGGCTTTGTGAAACGTCGCTGCCAATAGGCTCCGCGCTTTCTAAACAAACCCTTACCACGTAATCCCATCGAAACCATCCCCCCTGTTTAAATCCACTCCTTTCGCACTCGCCACTTAAACACACTGTCCTCCGCTGCAAGCCCGTCCCAATCCGGCCCCTGGAGGAGAGGAAACGTCGACAGCAGCACCAGCTCCGCACCGCGGCACCATCACTGCTGCCTCTCGCCTGCACGGTAACATGGTCTGCAGGGCTCGGCTGCTGTAGCCAAGGGCCACATAGTCGCTCAGCCAGCCAGCCAGCCAGCCAGTTTATGTGTGTAAGTTTGCAGTAACAAGCAGAAGCAGCAGCAGTAAGCAGACGGAGATCAACACGAGGCTATCAGAGGCACCAGAGGAAGGCGTCCCGAGCAAGCCGAGCATCCCTGCATCTTTACGCAGCTGTCCTGCACACCGGCCCCGCTGAACCAGAGCAGCCTGGACACCCTCCTCCCCACCACAGACACTACCTCGGCTTTATCGGGTAAGGAAGAGGGTCGACATTCGCACACATTGCAGGTGATAAGCCTAGCTTAATTGTTTTTTTTTTTCTGTAACGCTATCGCTGGTATAATGAATTCGGCGTCTGGAAAAGCGACGCAGATACTTTTGTTTACCCGCGGGACAAGGTGGATATCTCGGCTGCGTTGTAACAATAAACCGCCTGAAATAGCATAAGGCTACCGGTATGTGACCTGAAAACATTCCCGTACACCGCTGCAGTTTGTTTGATTACGTTAGCCTAAAACAGATGTGTTTTGTGTGCATTCAACTCAAGTTGATCATCTTCGGAGTGCTTCCATCGAGTTAATCACTAAAATAAAAGGACACGAAAACCTCGTTTGTACAGCCAATAGGATGAGAGAGGTATCGGCCTGCCATTTTTTTTTTATGAATGATCTTGACAAGAGGCAAAGATGTATGCGCATGGTGGTGCTCTGGATCCTCCAGCTCTCCTCCTCTGTTTTCCAGCCCTAATGTGCATTCCTCTCCCTGAAAGAGAGAATTAGAAAGAGATTGAATTGCATCCTCTGTCTTGCATTTGCTGCCTTATTTCTACTATACTGATCATTGAATAGCTGTAATATTCCTGTTGAGACCGCAGAGTAGGCTATGTGTGTAATGAAATACACAGACCATACTGTATATCACAGGACAAAACTGTTTCCTCATAAGGCAAGATTTTATATTAAGGTATTATATAAGGTCTTATATAGCCATATTCCTAATATGTGCTGTTGAATTGTGAATTTTGTATTTCAGTAGGACATAAAGATTTCAAGTAAATATCTTCCTTTTATTTTATAGTGGCCGCATATGCTACCCTGGCTGTTTGTTTACCTATAGAATAGGATTAATATCAGTTGAGTTCATCAGTTATTTTCTCTACTGTGATTCTCAGGTTGGGGACCTTAAATCTCACTGCTTTGTGATAGATTGATAACAGCCGTACTTACCAACAAGTGGGGTTATAATGCAGCTTGTGGTCGGCTCAGTCAGCCCACGTCCTCGTATAGCTGCAATCTCTGCATCTCAGTATCATGTAAAGCACATGATTCATGTAAAGCACATGATTTAGCATTTCATCCATATTGGAAATCTCTGGCTGATTGACAGTAATGTTGTGTGGACTAAATCAATCAAATAAGAGGCAGGGGCCCAGTTGCCCACGGTGTATATAACATGCCATCTTTAATAATCATCCGTCACTTAGGTGTTTAGGACCTCTGCTCTCCCTTTCCTTGAGATAACGAGCTAGTCCATGGCTGATTCAGGCCCTGCTATGCTACACTTTGATATGATACAGTTGCCTCTACGTGTACACCCAATTGCTGAATAAATAACCCCTTCAGATTTGACTGGTTCCTGAAATCTTGTGCCACCTGACCCATCCGCTCAGGGAATATTCAGAGGAGTCAGAAGAGTGGCAGTTGTAGGGTCGAGAGGCACTGTGGTCAGTTTTCATTTAGGACGGCTAATTACCGAAAGAATGATGAGAGGTCCGATAATGCGTCCGTCATCGACTTTGACCCCGGGGTTAATGAGAAGGTGGTGCGCAGCGGAGGAGCAGCCCTAACAAATGAATTGTGTACTGTATTTCTGTACTGTACTTTAAGGAAACCTGCTCAACTCAATTTGCTCGGGATGTGAGAAGGGCCGGAAAATCTGCTGCTGATGTTTTGGGTTGGGTAGGGGCAGCGTTTAGCCTGCATGTGCTAATGCTAGTCTAGTTGTTACATAAGAAGATAAATGAGTGCGCTACTCTCTCGTGCCTGGACACACACACACACACACACACACACACACACACACACACACACACACACACACACACTTATGAGCAGAGGTTTTAACCCTGAGGTGTTAGGCACTGAGCAAATGATTGATGTTGTAGTTAAGGTGTGTTTCATGAGGCAGTTGGTTTGCAGTACAGAAGGAAAGGGACATGGTTTCATTATCATCTATTTAATAAAAAAAAAAAAAAAAATCTTTATTAAACATTGTGAACCGACAGACATTCAGCAGGTCATGGACATTCTTATCCTACAATTTCAGTATTTTCCCTAGGTTTGTGGAGGACCTAGGTGCATATATAAATATATATATAGGAAATGGTACATTTTTCAGTCAAACTAAAATGCAATTTCACATCATTTTGATCGTTATTACTACCATATCTGTGTCTAAAATGTTGGAAAAGCTATACAAAACGTAAAGACAAAACTTGCTGAAGAAGTCCATGGGGACCACCTACAATCATTACATCTGAGTCATTTAATCAAGTCATTTAGTTTTAGGTCTTATTTGTAGCAGGTCTTAGTCGACTAAGATTTCTTTAGTCAATTAGTCTTTTTTTCTTCAGTTAGCTTTGATGCTCACATTGATTTTACATTCATTCTGCTTAGGTGCTGCTCAAAACGGCTTGGGTCCTGCGACCTAAGCCTTACAATGGCAGGGTAAATGAGTAAATGAATACATTTGTTTCTTCTGTGTACAATGTACAGTACATCTTTCTATATTACTGCAGGCTTTCACAAGTACAGTCTAGTGTTGCTCATATAGGTGACTTTGCTCTCATGCGACGCTGCTGGAAATTCTCGACAAGATGCCCCAGACCACATGTATGCATGGAATTCATAAGTACACGGCCTGAAAGTCACTTTGAATTAAGGGTTCTGTCTTGTCTCGTGAACCCAGGTCAGTGGTGGCTCATGGGATAAAGAAACACACAGGCTCAGCCTCTTGGAGCTCTTTCTTTCTTTTCTTCCAGAGAGACAAGTAAAACCTTTGAAAGCTATGAGACCTCGGTGGAGCCGGAGCATCCTCCGGGCATTGGGTCGGGTTAACTCCCCCCTGCAGAGGCCTGCTGTGTGTACTTCTTCTGGCACCATGATGGATGTGGAAGGCTAGTGGAATTTTTTCGGAGGACAACTCTTAAGGGCTTTATGGAGAAAAAAATGAGATCATAATCATTAAGAGAATAGCAAAGAGATGGACATAAAGGCTCAGTGCAAAATGGCTCTGTGGTCTGGTGGTAACACAGTAATGGGGAGGGAATGGTTGTTTACCCTTTATGAGAGTCATGTTGCCTTTAGTAATCTGTTGTTATTAGCAATTGGCAAATACCACTTTCCCATTATCACCCTGATGATATGCTATGAGTTAGTGAACACAAGACACTGGCTTCACCAAAACAGACAGCAGTTAGAATGTATAGAACAACCAACGTTTACTTTTTTTACTGACATGCAACCTCTTTTAGTCGTGCCAAATATGACAGTGGCGGAAGTAGCACGACGTTGTTATACTGCTGCAGGTATGACTTTGACAGAGAATGTGGTTTTCTATGCCGTGTTCTACCAAATTTTACATATTTAACAGAAAAATGAGTTTTTAAAAACAAAAAAACAATCTCAGTTATTTATTGAAAGTTTAAAGTGCTCATATTATTCTCATTTTCAGGTTCATAATTGTATTTAGAGGTTATATCAGAATAGGTTTACATGGTTTAATTTTCAGAAAACACCATATTTGTGTTGTACTGCACATTGCTGCAGCTCCTCTTGTCACCCTGTGTGTTGAGCTCTCTGTTTTAGCTACAGAGTGAGGCATCGCACTTCTGTTCCATCTTTGTTGGGAGTAACACATGTGCAGTAGCTAGGTAAGGACTACTAGCCAGTCAGAAGCAGAGTATGAGGGTGTGCCATGCCAGCAGCTAGGCGAGCATTATAACGTGTGTTACAAAGTGATGCACGTTTGTCTCTGAAGTAAAGACTGGACTACAATAGAGCCGTTTGGAGCAGTTAGTGAACAGTGTTTTCTGTTGGAGATGGTAAGTCCCTTTGTGGGGGGACTTTGGGCTTTTTCACTTTGTAAACCTATAACGAGCACAAAAAAGATATAGAACACAATAAAGGAAAGGGAAAAAGACCTAAAAACTCAGTCTTTATATTAGGACTGTGTGGGTATGGCTGGATCAGATTTTTAATTGTGACTTCACATTGTTCCAGATGAGCCTTGCCTACATCAAACCAGTAAGAAAAGCATCTTCAAAAAATACAAAAATCTCCAAAACTCATGGTAGAAAGGAATCTAATTGAGAAAATAGGTTTTAAGTCTTTAACCATGTTCACGATCTTTCCCTAACCTTAACCTGGTTGTTTGAGTTTGCTTAAACGTATTAAACAATATAGGTGGCAGATCAAAAAAAATGCTTGGGGAGGCAACACATTACCAACGTTGTTGTTCAGGTGTGAAGACTTTTTGTAGTGCAAGCAGGAATAGGGCCTTCTTGATTTACAATAATGTATTTGCAAAATGCACTCATTTCACTGTTTCCTATACAATTACTTCACCACGAAATTCCACCAGGCGCGGATGCGCCGCATTCCAGTTCTGTTCCGTCATCCGTCATGCGTCATACCACACCGGGAGCGCCTTGCCGGCCCCACTCGCAGATTTTGTTGTTTTGAAGGACGTCCAAAATAGACCTTGCGTGTATTTTTGGCGGAGCGGAGAGATGCTTCTGGCACACGCTGCGTCGCGGCTGGTGCAATCACAAGCATTGTCTTGAGTAGCCCACGATTGCTGGCTGCCGCAACACGGAATCTAGGGGTTAGTCCCTGGTAGGGATCGACTGATACTGCTTTTTCAAGGCTGATGCTGATTGATAGTAGTTAATGAAACCAATAACCAATATTTGGAACCGATATGGATTTACAGTGAAAATGAAAATCTTGAAGTCAAAATAAAAATTTTGGAATGTCACAAACTCCAACACAAAACTTTGTTTAAATGCTTTAAGCAATTATTTAATAAATTAGAAACTTTCCACATAATACCCAGTAAAAGGTAGTCAGATAGTGTTGTGGGCGGGACATTAAGTCAGACTCAGTGGTGAGTGAAACTGAAGCAGAGGGTCAGACCCAGAGCTGTAGCCGAGCCAAAGTAGTGCACCTTTGTAATTAATTAACTTTATTGGTTATCAGGCAAATAAAACGCCGAAAAAAGATAATCTGCAAACACGATAATCAGCCAGGGCCGATAACCGGTCTATCCCTATTCCCTAGTATGGGTCAAGCTTCAAAAACACTAGATCCTACAATTCCCATAATGCAACTCAGTAGCAGCTTTCATTAGACCCTCCCTGCCTCCTAAATGTCCACTTCTTTCACCTCAGTTGTAACCCAATTTCTCATGCCTGAGTCAAAATAAACCTGGTGACTTCACTGTGACGTCATCAGGGTTATTTCTCAGGCTTGACAAAGCTTCTCGAAAAAACAACAACAAAACCAAAGCTTCTCAAAAGCCCCAGAAGACATCATACAGCAGCGTTCACAGGCTAAATTGCACTCCTCGTGACTAGTTAACAAAGTTGCCCCTTTAATGAACTACAGCAACCATAACTCATGTAACTAGGACGTCGTTGCATATTACATCTTTATCATGAAACTAGGGAGAATCAGAGACTGAAAGAGCCACTCTGAAAGGAAGAGCCATATGTCCATGCGTTGTAAGCCTTCTCTCTAATGTGGCTGTGTTTTCATATGTCACAAGGTCTGTGTTTCCCATGCACGCTGCCGGCCTTATAACCTGCCCTGATCCTGCTGGAAGAGGGGCGTCTCCTGCCCGTCACATCCAGTCTGATAAGGCCGAGAGAGCAGCTGCTCTGCTGGAGGTTGACGCGGCCTGGACCAACGATGCTACCAATCAATCTCAATGTGACGCTCCATGTCGCTTAGAGCACAGCCGGTGATGAGTTGATTCATCCTTATCCTTGTATCAATCAACCTGGAGGATGGCAGTTGTTGCTGCTCCCCCCCTTATGTTAATGGACTGCAGTTGCTTGCTTTTAAACGAGTATGAACATATCAGATATGGAGCTTTAGCAACATGATTGTTTTTAAATCTTTTGTTGGAGGGAGGTCTAGCTTCACTGTCTCCAGTGAATCCAATCAAAAGGCACTGATCTGGAATAATGTGACAGAACGGGTATGTGATTCCTCCTTATGTCTTCCAATAAAAGCATAAAAAAAACAAAAACTAATTAAATAGGACCAGGAAAGCACCGCAAAAAGAGCAGCGGGTTAAAACAATTAACGAAACAAAGGATAAAAGAAATTGCATGAAAGCAAATGAGAAAAATAGGTTTTGAGTAGAGATTTCGAATAGATGACAGTAATTCTGCTAGTTCACCTCTTGTTCCCGCCTCTCCTCTTGCCATTAGGAGGCTGAGAGGGCAGCCAATTACTCCCAGAGCCCGGCATGTGGTTAAGCTAATGAAGTCAGGGGGGAGAAAAGGGCGTGTGAATGTGTCTACCTTAGCAGAAAAGGGCCAACAGCTCTCAACTGATAAGGCGTGGTGGAGAACACGAGCTCGCCGCACACTCCACCGATAAATCTGTTGAGATCATATCGCTTCTTAACATCAGTTTTCTCAGCGTCTCTCCTACCCCATTATAAGATCTCCTGTTGCCCTCTTCAATTTGCCTTTAATCTTCTTTCATTAAATTGTTTAGTTCATCTTGTCTCTCTCTGTCCATTTCAAAAGACTAAAGTCTAAATAGTTTAATTAGTCCCTTATGAAGCCGTACAATAGGCATTTCAAGAGTAGATTCTGTTCTCGTGGCTCTTCTCAATGGTTTCTCTCTTGATTTAGATTGCTCCCTTACGCCTTAGTTATGTTTTGTTAGTCATGGTACTATCATATAGTTAACAGGTTTCTTTTTTGTGATATTGGTCATTTTTATGGCCCTGTCTGGCCTGCAGCAGGATGACCAGATACCTCTGCTCTGCCAAATGAAAAAAAGGGGGTGGGGGGGTCCTAACCATTAGGGCATGGATAGTCTATATCCACCACGATTCATTCAGGGGATTGCTCCGGTGCCGCCGGATGGCCATTTTTGGCCGGATGTCCATCACCTTCCGCTTTCTTTGGGTTGGCGTTCTAACCTCCGGTGGATTTCTGAGGACTATGGTTAACTGCTCCTCAGATCTCTGCAGGGTAAATCCAATCTGAGTTTTCTGTTGATTGACTAAGACAACTTTGAACGAGCACATGTTCCACCAAAACTAGTTCCTTCCCGAGGCTATTTTGCAGAGGCCGAGAGTGTCGCCCGAGACGGTTGTGATTGGTTTAAAGTAGAGATGAGCCGATACTGCCTAAAACGCTGGTATCGGTATCGGGAAGTACTGGAGTTAATGCACCGATCCAATACCACGTAATAAAGCCCTAAAGATACGTTGAAGTAGTTTATTTATGTTCTTTTTCCGTTATAACTGACTGTCAAACTGGATAATAAAAGAAAGCTCTGGGGCGTTCATTGTTTGTGTTTGTTCATGTTTCATAAAGAGTTTAACCTGAGCCAGACCGACAACAAAGATAGAAATAATATCACATCCATACAGGGATAGTAGTATACAGCTGTTAAAACATAATAAAATATATGACACATTGGTATCGGATCGGTACTCGGTATCGGCCGATACGCAAGTTCAGGTATCGGAATCGGCATCGGGAAGCAAAAAATGGTATCAGGCCATCTCTAGTTTAAAGAAATGCCAATAAACCAGAGCACGTTTTTCTCCTTTACAGGAATGCTGTGTTGATGAGCCAGACCCTCCTCCGCAGCGCTGCGGAGGAAGGTCTGGCAATGCGAGACTAGGGCACGTGATCATTAGGGTATCGTTAAATCTGTATGTTTCGATACCTGATTCCGATACCATGACTTCGATACCCGTTTCCGAACAATTTTTTCATATCAATTTTCTAAGTCTATTTTAACAAAAAGCAATTACAACATTACAATTTACAGTACTAATCCTTTTTTTCAGCTATGTGACTGACTGTAGTCAAGCCTTTCAAAATACAACACACACGTGAGCCCTGTCTCTGTACGTAACGTAGAGTTTTTCCTGCATGCCTTTACGACGTGTAGACAGCCAATCCCCAGCATTATCACATCCTGGTTAAAGCTGAAGTTAAAGTGCCTAGTTTCTATCACCCACATGAGGAATTCTAAGTAATGACAACGCCACTGTTGTTCCATCCACATGACACAAGCCTTCCGTGATCACGCATGCGCCCCCAACCCTCCTCCACACAGTTATTTGTAGCCAAGGAGGACACGGAGGATTTCAAAAAACATGATGGACTCTTCAGAAGAGGTAATTATCTTCACTCGAGTTTCTGCGTGCGAATGTCGCCGGATGACACAATCTTCTGAACGTAGCCATACTGAGAAATACAGAGAGAGTTGTGTGGAGCTGAGTCTTAATTAGCTTTTTATCCACTCATTTGGCAATGGCTTGAATGAAACAGACTTTTATTAATATATAAAAGTTATGCACTTAAGCTTTGAAGCATGCTGCATGCTTATTAGCTTTGACATTTGGCAATTTGTTTTATACCCATGAAGGCAATTCAGTCAGTGTCTGAATGTATGGAAGTTCCGTACCCAGCCCTAATAAACATACACACTAATCAGATTAAGTACACACTGTTTCTAATGCGCTGTTGTTTACATGCTAATAATTCATAAAGTGAATTGTAGAAGGGGCTCTGATGCTTTCCAGTCCACTTCCTCTTTGAATCAAGTCCCTTCGATAATTGGGCGGGTGATTTATCACTGGCTGCCATACATTTTTTTGGATCCAATTAAATAATATACATTTTCTTCCAGGAAAATAACTTTACTTGGCAACTTAGATCTTCGAGAGTCTAAGGGTTTAGGACGCCTGCTTTGGATGGCAGTCCCAATATATATGGCCCAGGATCGTTACAGACATTACATTTTAGAATTGCACTTCATACATCTTGCTATACATGACCAGATCTTAGAGATTTTAGAACAGAAACTCAAAGAAGCCTGCGCAGGTGTAGAACTCACTGTAACAGTATCATGCTACATTTACCTTTGGGAAAATATGGTGAATCCTCGTAAAACGTGTACAATCATTTTCAGATAATAAAATAATACTTTGATTAGTAAATCCTTTAAATAACTATTGAATCAGAAGAAAACGTTATCAGGGGGACAGCTCTCAAAAAAGAGAAGTGTGTGAAGACGATCTAAAGTATAATGACAACATTGAGGGTGAACTGAGAAATGGTAGGCTGTCCAGGTGCAGCCTGGAGTGGCATGAAATCAATGGTTGGTATGCAGACTTAAAAGAGGACTTCGATATGTTCTGATATGTTTGACACTGACTTGGCAGAGGAGTTATACAAGTTTTATTTACGGTTCGATGCGCATGATTTTATTCATGAACTCTCCGACAACCGAGACAGAGTATTGGGCTGATTGATGACAGTGCGTACATCTTTCATTCTTCTTCATCAAGAAGAGGAAAACGCCTGGGGGGGGGGGGGGTAAACTACTGACAAGCTAGTCTCGCATTGCCAGACCTTCCTCCACAGCGCCGCGGAGGAGGGTCTGGCGAGTCCACACAGCATTCTGAGATGGGAGAAAAACATGTTCTAGTTTTATAGGTATTTCAATCGTCTTGGGCGGCGCTAAGCGCCACACGGAGCAA
This sequence comes from Sander vitreus, assembly GCF_031162955.1. NCBI lineage: Eukaryota > Metazoa > Chordata > Actinopteri > Perciformes > Percidae > Sander > Sander vitreus. The sequence goes on along the minus strand of NC_135868.1, from coordinate 23,417,598 downwards.
CGGCGCCTCTGCAAAATAGCCTCGGGAAGGAACTTGTTTTGGTGGAACATGTCTACGTTCAAAGGTTGTTTTAGTCGTGCAACAGGAAACTCAGATTGGACGGATAGTCTAGCTAGCTGTCTGGATTTACCCTGCAGAGATCTGAGGAGCAGTTAACCATAGTCCTCAGAAATCCACCGGAGTTTAGAATGCCAACACGAAGAAAGCGGAAGGAAACGGACATTCAACAAAATGAAAGACATCCGGCGTAATTTCCGGCGGCACCTGAGCAATCCCGGAAGTGGAACGTCGTGCACATAGACTTAACAACTAAGTGTCATTTCATATATCATTGCAACAGGTCCCTAGACTTCGAAAGGAACTTACAGTGGTTCCAGTAGCTAAAGTCACATCACCAAAGTCATTAAATGATAACCTCGCTTTGAAATGCCATTTTTTTTAAACAAATAGTTAAAAGCAAGATTTAAGACACAGGACAGACTGAACCCCCTCCAGTTTGCTGATGAGGCAGTGAGGAAGGATAAAGATGCATAGCAACCCTCTTTAATCTTATTTTGAGGCATCTGGAAGGAAGCAAAAAAACACCATTGCTCTTCATTGAACGATTTAGAATTTTCTTTTCATTCGACAGGGACAATGCAATTCATGTTCAGTTCCAGTATTTCAGTATTTCACTTCCAATACGGAGCGTGAACCTGATGTGCTGCAGAGAGTTTATTAGGACCCTAGTTGGGCTTTTACACGTACAGTGTAGGCTACTTAAAATATATAATTTTTGTTTATCATAAAACCACAATTACAACCCACTTCAAATATGGAGATACAATAAAATACACATCCCACAATACACAATATGAACTGTATTCAGCCACATATAGTCTTTTTTGACAGAGTTTGAGTAAATGGCTATTTTTTATATTATATATCTGTCTAGTACACTCTCCTCTTCCTCTTCAGGGCTTCGTCTTTTCCCCACTTGTATTTATCTTGTAAACATCTTGCTTCCATCAGGGCGGAGGTTTTGCCTCCCTAGAGGTGACATTACTAGATGCATGAGGTTTTTTATTCCATCAGCTTTTTTTTTTCTTTTTTTTTCAACAAAATATGATTTGGCCTGTTAGCTGTGGCTGTGATGCGGTGCCTCCTGGTTTCTGGCTGTCTTCCTTTTGCTGCTTTTTCTGATGGTTTTGGTGACAAGTAGTCTGGAGCAACGGCATTTCATTTCCAGGATAATTGGCGTATGTCCCTCGCGTTGCCGTTCTCAAACTCTTTCCCTTTCGGGAAACGACAACAAACTTTCGAGCAAGCAAGCTACACGTTGAAATTGTCAAGTTTTGAAGAAGATTTGGACCGTGCAAAGAGGCAGGCCTGCTTGGTTGTTTCGAGGAATGATTGTAAAGATGTACAAAGAATCTGTTTACGGCATTTACTATCTAAATGGGACGTTTTGGGGCCGATTGGTGGGGATTGCTGTGGACTAAGTGCACACGGCGATACACTGGTATGAGCAAATTATGTTTAACCATGTATCTAGCTAACGTAAATAGCTCAAGTTACTGTATTGTGTGAACAAGTTGCCTTCATTTAATTAATTCTCAATTACATTTAATTCTTTTGGGTGCAAATGTTCCACCAAAACGAGTTCCTTCCCGAGTGTATTTTGCAGAGTTACTGTCTCTGCCTTCGGAGTTGAGCGCTGCCTAACCCCTATTTTTCCCACCGGGCGCGTCTGCGCTCCGCTAAAGATACGCGCCAGGTCTATTTCCACGCGAGCCGCGGGCCGTTCGGACAGCCGGCCAGGAAGTGAAGTGGCGTATCCAGTCAATTTAACAAAACCGCAGCGCAGACGGATCGCAGCGCAGACGGATCGCAGCGCAGACGGATCGCAGCGCAGACGGATCGCAGCGCAGACGGATCGCAGCGCAGACGTGGCCAGTGGAGACCATTGTGATTGGTTTTAAGAGATGCAAGCAACCCAGAGCGTTTCTTTCCTCTTATCCCAGAATGTATGGGTAGTGTAGCCAGACCTTACTCCACAGCGCTGTGGAGATGGGTCCGGCAATATGAGACTAGGTGACATAAAGTGGCAAAGACAACAGGGACGTTGGCGTACTTGTATATACTGTACGTTTGTGTGCGTGGATTGTATTGATTGGCGTTTTTATTTACTAGTGTATTCTTTTTGTATTTATTATTATTATTATTATTATTTATTCTTATTGACTGCTGTCTGCAAGCCAAATTGCCCCTGCGGGACATTAAAGCTTTACTCCAGCAGAGTGTGTGGAATTTTATGGAAGACTGACCACCAGCTGTGTCTCTACCTCGACTCACACAAATATAAACGGAGTAGTAACGGTTGTGCCTGTGTTTTTATTTTTTTTATTTTTATTTATTTATCATATGAGAGTAGCGAGGTATTGACACTGAGGGGAGCGAGAGAAAATGTTCCGGGGGGAAAATTATAGTTTCATACCATGACAGCATCAATTAAGCTCAGCGTTTTCTTCTGCCAGCCTCTCACAGGGCTCTCTGGGCAATAACAGAGGGCCAATCAGGAATAGAAAAATCGATGTGGCGCCGGCTGGCTTGGATGCATTTACAAGCAGCCGTAATGACTGCAGACTCATTTCTCCAGCTGCTGGTGCAATCACATTGCAACCTTTTGTCTGTGGAGTTGTGAGCAAAAGGAGCAGTGTTATTCTGTCGAGTCAATTAAACGTGCTGCGCTCTGCCTCTTAGGGCACCGAATGATTACTTTATGATGTGAGCTGCCGCGATGCTGACAGTTTTTGCTTTCCTCTTTTTTTGACAAAGACAGTTTAGACACCTTTACACTAGTCTCGCATTACCAGAGCTTCCTCCACAGCGCTGCGGAGGAGGGTCTGGCTAGTCCACACAGCATTCCGGGATGGGAGAAAAAAACGTGCTCTGGTTTATTGGCATTTCTTTAAACCAATCACAATCGTCTTGGGCGGTGCTAAGCGCCGGACGGAGCAACGGGGCCTCTGCAAAATAGCCTCGGCAAGGAATTTCCAGTTGCACCGGAACAATCCCAGAAATGATACGTAGTCGATATATAGACCACCTTCTTACTGATCAGGAACTTTCACCCGATCTCCAAACAAGCCTCACTTGTGTTTGATTATTGTTAGTGTTGCTGCTTCTTACCTGTAACCCCACAACATGCCAGATATTATAGATGTGTACTGTTTTCAGGGCACCCTCTTTTTTTTTTTTTTTCAGCAGCTGACTCGGTGTGCTCAACTGGACAATAAATTGACACATTTAATTCAGACACATTTCCAATGCATTAGGGTTTCATCCTGGGAAACGGGATTTTCCTGGGAAAACACATCTAAACTATTTCCCATTTCCTGAGAAATATAATAACGGGAAAAACTAGTTAGGTTCTGGGCATAAACTAAATAGGCTGATATGTAGGCTACAGAATATGCGTACCACTATCCACTACAGAAAGGTGTAAGACCTTTACGTAAGACCTTTACGGCCACCCGCGTGGATGTAATTCTCGAAGTCAGCAAGCAGCAAAAGGGTAACTTCCTTTTTGGCATTTCATATTCCTCGCAGCTATAGAAGTTCCAGCTGCATGCAAAGTTTGTTTCTTTCTTGTCTCTTTCTAATGTTGATTCACATATTACGTTCTTGCGCTTTAATAATTATTAAAAAAACACCCAATAATACACCACCAAAGTGGTCAGGATTGTGAGCGGGTGGTGCGACACAGCTAATTTATATATGTTGCCCTTAGCAAGCAAATCCACTTTTCACTGTGATTCCATTGAAGTGCATTGATTTTGGTCCAAAGTTTTGCTGTTATAAATGCTGGTGTACTTGGTTAGATTTGCTGTGTTCCAGTTCAGTCCTCATAGTCTGTTTTTATTTCAGGTTTTTTTTTTTTTACTCTATTGACTTACTAATATGTTACTTGAAAAGCATGTTACCCGTGGTCCTGGTATCTGTGTAACCACGATTAAATGAATAATAATCCTCGCTGTTATAGTGTAGCAGCTCCAGAAGTAAACAGGCGCAGAATCACTTGTGCATTCGTGACGCTTTGCTCTGATCGTTACAGAACTGTCAAAAGAAAGTATGTTCCAATTCTAATTTTTTTTAATCATCCTCATTGGTAGAAAAATACAGTATTTCATGATTGAACACAGTTCAGTCCCATTATCCTTCCAGACGTGGGAGGACCTTGTTTACATGTGTCAGAATCCTGCCTTCGTCACGACAACACGAGCACCTTTTTTTTTTTTTTTTTCTCCATGTTTCTTACAGCCCATGATAAACAGGCTGGTTGTCAGCCTCTGTCCTTTACATATGGCAGATGTCACTGTCAGTGCATCACAGTAATGTAGATGTGGTCTCATTGTAGGCCGTGACTGCATTGAAGCTTCCAAGGCAGTGTGCTGTGAAGCTGTTACTCTCCACGTTAAGGTTTTAGTTGTGTCGGTGTTTTGGCTCTGGGGTGGGGGGGGGCTCGGCTGTGAGCCCCAAAGATACGATAAGGGAGGAGCATAGGCGAGTCTGCGAGCAAAGACGAGAAGTTTTCTAAACGTGTGATCTTTCCACCCGGAGCCCAGAGCGAGCCCCCCTCCCCCCCCTTCCCCCATGCCATGACAGTACTGTACGAGTCACGCCACTGCATTGTGGGATATCTCCATCACGCAGCTCGTGGGCCTCTGTCGGTGCAACATGATCGCTTGTGAAGGGGAAATTCTGGCTGAGTTGGCCGTTTCTCTTCCTGACAAAAAGGCTTGGCTTGCTGGTATTTTTAGACACGTTCTCTCTTTTGTTCCATCACCAGCACAGTACATATGAAAGTGAGACAGATATAATGTGGCCAGGCGGTATGGCGTACTTGTCCAGTATCCCCCCCCCCATCCATGAAGCCTGATATTTAAGTTGTTTCTCAAGCTTTCTCCACCTGCATCTGCACATCATATGCTGCATGCCTCTGCCTTATTTGGGAATCAAGGGGCCTTTTGGGTCACACACACACGTTTCCCTTGAGCAAATCTTCCTGGGATAGAGAAAAGTTTGCGTTTAGATTAGATTATTGTGATGACTTTTAGGCTTATCTGCCTTTACTTGATAGGACAGCTGTAGTCAGGAAATGAGGTAGAGGGAGGGGGGGGGGGACGACATGCAGCAAAGCACTGCAGGTTGTAATCGAACCCGGGCCACTGCGGCAAGGACTGTGCCCCGCTACGTGGGTCGCACGCTCAACCAGGCGAGCCACCAGGGCGCCCCCTCGTCCCATTTTTTTTTTTAAACCACACACCACTTCTACTATAGTGAAGTCAAGTGGAACACCACAGGGTTTGTTGCGTTTCTTCTTGACAACTTTGCATTACGTAAAGATGACCGGATTTAAAATAAGGATGGCAAAAGAACAACAAAAGACATGCCATGAAAAGTAAATATATTTATTCGACATTCATAATTCTGTGCCTGTGTGAGGATGAAGCAATTTGGCGAAGGCACAGCCACAGTTCGCCTACACATACACGATAAACATGCCAAACGCTGCCAAAAGTGGAGTTTTTTTCCATCGATTAATTGACTACGATTGTTATATGAGTCACACTTTTCGGAGGATGTGTGATCACCATGGGTAGGAAGAGAGGTAAAAAGAGAGAGAGAGAGGTGAGAGAGAGAGATGAGAGATGAGAGAGAGAGAGAGAGAGAGAGAGAGCCACAGATTGTAAAGGTCTACTCAGTATCAGGGCGCACGCTCCACCAGGTCAACTACTGGGGCGCCCCTATTTCACATATTTCTATGAGATCAGGTTTCTATGGGGTGTGTGAGGGTGGGTGTGTGTGTGTGTGTGTGTATAAAATAGCAGGTAGTAAAAAAAATTAATCCCCCCCCCCCGGGGATTAGTAAAGTAATTCTCACATGCCACATCTTGCTAAAACCCTTGTGATGTAGCTGTCTGTTACCCCTCTTCTCTCATCACAGAATCATCCTTGACCTGAATAAGTGAATAATTGCCTCCGGCAACAAAGAAAGGAAGTTGATGCTCCATGGGAGAATAATTACCATCTTCATCCGGGGAAGTGTGTGTCCCTGCAGTGTGTGTGTGTGTGTGCGTGTGTGTGTGTGTGTGTGTGTGTTTTTGTGACTGCAGAGAGTGCGATTCCCGCACGTGGCCGTGAGAGTGTCTTTGGGGCTCTTGCTGCTGTGCCGGTGCAACGTGCTGCTCTGGGACACAAGCTAAAATACACTTCGGTGCCTCGAAAGCCCTTCACCCTGGAGGCCTCTCTCAGTAAGGGATGTCCCCTTTTTGAGAGCCCTTGGAGAGCTTAAAAAGCAGTACATGCATGTGGGACAATTCACCTCACAGGCAACGTGATAGTGTTGGCAGGTTGAAAGGAAAGAGGTTTGATGAAGTGTCCTATTTAACTTGCCTTACAATATAATTTACATCGGAGCGACAACTAAACCTGAGAGCAAGCTTTTCAAACTGTCCAAAGCTGCTGAACAGACGTTGGAACAATAGAAATTCCTTTCCTGATGCATGCAGGTTTGTACTTAACATCAACCTTTTGAATGATTGTGTCGTAGTTGAGTGATTCCCAACCAGGGGGTACTTGTACCCCAGGGGGTACTTCTGCTGTTGCCTGGGGGTACGTGGAAAGATTGTGGATCAGCTCAACTAATTTGAAAAAAAATTGAAATTATGATTTGATTAAGAGAATGTATCGGCTGAAAAACCTGAACACTAGATCTTGCAGTTATGTAAGCGCGCACTGAAAACTAGTTAGCAAGCGAGGACAAACGTTTAAATCGGTAGTTAGCTAAAAGAAATGGCTAAACAGTGGAAATAGCCAGCTAAAAAAATATTGCATAAGCAGCTGAAAGGGTTAGCTCAAAGTAGGCCTACTGACTAAAAAGTTCAAATAATTACAAATAATAATTATCCAATTAGGAATGGATAAATGGTTGAACCATTCAGCAATGTAATTATTGACAGGTCAACAAGCATGAAAACATTAACAGTATTCACTTTTATACAATGTATGGTGTTATACATTCGGAACATACATCTGGAACTGATGAAGGGGTACGTGAGTTCATCTGTCACAGGTCTATGGGGGGGGGGCAAGAAGGTTGGGAACCACTGTCGTAGTTCATGGGTATGCACGCTAGAACTTCACGTGCAAGGGTTGGAGACTGACTGCTGTCCGGGCAACTAAACAAAGACACGGCGAAAGCACTCATGAATCCCAGCACAGCATGAAGCTTCTGAACCCACTTTTGGGTAGTTTAGTAACAAGGAGAAAGGCCAGAGGGCCAAGTTCTAGCGGCCCTGTTGCCAGTTTGCGTTGGCAGGAGCAGGACAGAAAGATCTAGAGCAGCAACACCATGGGGAGCTCGCGCAGCAGCAAAGCTAGGCCCTAGGCATTTAGCGAAGATCAAGGGCTGTTAACGAACGATAAGCTGACATTGGAGACATTCTTGGAGGGGAGGGGAAATGGATGGAGGAGGGAGGAAAATAAAAGGGAGAGAATAGGGAAGACGGGTGTTGTATGTCAGCAGGTCGATTGCAGCTAAAGATAGAAGTATATCAGGATTCTCCTTCACATCAGCAGCAGGAATAGAACTTGTAAGCCCCTGAGGGGAATCTGTGGTTGCTATAGATTTGTTTAGGGGTCAGCTTGGCAGACACCATGTCACTTAAATCATCGTTTGGAATCTCATTTTGGTCTCTGAATAGACTAAATGCTCATTTCTCAAACCAACCAATGTACCCATTGACTTTCTTGTCGAAGCAGAATCCATTGTAGGGCTGATGTGGAGATTTACGAGTGTAAAAATGTGGGTTCAAATTGTAATCAGCCTCAATCAATGCTTAAATCAGCCTTGTTTTTTACTGAACTGAACCAACAAGCTAAAGTTACTGACCGGTACGAACACAATGTACAAAAGGTTGTTAATGATGACACAATATGAACAATATTGTCAGTGATGGTGAATCTTTGAACTGAATGACCCCTGTTCCAATCGGAAAAAGTGTTTCATAATTTCCACCTCTACGTCATGTACAGTACATGCTTGTGAATGCCATATCGTTGGTGAGAACTGCTCCACTTATCGGCTTATAATCCTTAGTCCATCCTCAGGATGACCCTGATAACTGTATGGTTGCTATACTTAGCGTACATCAGACCGAGAATACGTCACCACGTCTCTATCTGGTGGAAAACAATCCAGCGTTCCGCATAAATGGCAACAGCAAAAACAGAAGAAAAGGAACATGTCTCCAAACTTTTACTTTAAACAAACCGTTGTATATTAATAAGGCTATGCTGAAGATTTGCTGTGTAGTTGGTTGCATGAACAATACACCCAAACACCCTGATCTCCGATTTGTTCCCTTGCAATATCCTAAAAAAAGATCCTGATCGATGGGCTTTGGCTCCAAGCTATAGACCAGACTGGCATCACAGAAGCTCCCTTTTTGGGAAAAAAAAGATTGCTCTATATCATGAAAGAAACAGGAAAATGCTCAAAAGCTGTCTGGTAGCGGGTTAATCAAGATTCAACACTAATTTTGTGATTTTTGAGATTAGAGACTTATAAGATACGTAAATATATCTGTGTGGTAAATCGCTAAAGGATGCAAGTGACGGTTACCACCGATGGATAGGATAGCTAATGTTGGCTTAAGTGGGAGGCTGTCGTCTCCAACTAAATCTCAGCCTATAGATCAAACAGTTGGCTATTAGTAACAGAGGTTGATTATTTACAGACAACACTTAGCCTAACAATAGTGATTCAATCAAATATATGTCCAGATAAGCAATATCTGGCCACTGTGTTGGGTCATCCATCCACTCAGACGGGGGAAGACTGAGGGGATGTGACAATGATCAACATGAATTAATTAAGGCATGGTAAACGCTCAAAATAAATATTAGACATGTATATTAAGCATCTGTTTCTTTTACAAGAAATAAATGCATACAAATTTGTCAAAATTATGATCCAAACTCAAATTGAATTGACATCAATAGGATCTTCTGTTTTCTAAACCCCAAAAAGCTGGACGCGGTCCTCGTATGTGCCGGTGTGATGTATGTTACAGTAGCATGGGACTAATAGGTTCCGATTATGGCTTGGGTTGAGTTAAGAACTGATGTGTGCTAAGCCTGATGAGTAATTATTGGACATGTTTGGTCATTACTTTGTTGAATGAAAGCCATTTTGTTAGTGTTCTTTTAAAAAGACCAATCAATTTCATAAGTGCAGTCCATGACGAGGACAAATCTAAGGTAAGGAAAGGTTTCGGCAGTTGTTGGTTTTGGTTTTGGTCCTAAAAAGCCTCGTTATTTTCTGAATGCATGGATTTGAACATTAGTTGTATCAGAGCATGGCTATCTGTCACAGCTTCCTAACAATGGGCTGGATTATCTTAGAGGAGAGAACAGGGCTGGTGTCTTAAAGTGTGTTTTAAAAATATAATTGTGCTCTTGAAGAGCTGGAACCTGGCTTCTGAACTGTGACTGGCTCAGCTGCTGCTGCTGATATAATGGGCTGTCTGGGTGGAGGACCATGATTGGGGCAGTCAGCAGCCGAGCCTCCTGTCTTCGGTTTGCTCAGTGCGCGACAGACACTATGGATTTTCATATATTATTATGCTCAGGCCCCCGTGCTAGAATTACGCACTCGGTAAAGGTCATAGCGCTTGCACGGAGCAGATACTGAGACCAAAACAGAAGGAGGGAGGAGGAAGAGAAAAAAGTGGCATTAGTTATCCATTAGTGTTCCTCTTGTTTTCTTTAATCTTAATCTTGCTCTCCTCTTCTCTTTCTTTTCCTTCTCTTGGTCCATTGAAACGCAGCCTAACCTAACAAACATTTCCCACCCCCTCTTACACTCACATATTGTGTGATCAACAAATGTTTTAGCTTGACTCGCTTTGATGCATCAACCGTGCCGACACTCTGCTCGTCGTCTCCTCTAACCTGGCACTTCCCACACAAACACATGGTGCGCTACAGTCGGGAAGCTAGCACGAGCGCCCTCTCCTGCTGTGAAGGCAGGGACAGATGCTGTGCTGACCTGAGCCGTATGCTGCTGAAAGCAAGCTTTGAGCAACAGCTTTGAGTGCTCACAGCTCTGGACTAAAACACTTAATTTATTGACTCCATCAGGGGCGGAGCAAAATATTGTAAACATTCGGGGCTCAGCCCAAACCTGCTTTTTTTTTTATCCCCCATTAATGGCAGATACTATTTTTCAAGCAATTTGATAATAGAATGCCTAAACATTTGGAAACCATTTGTGGAAAACCTGATAGTTGCCAATGAAAAGGTACATGGGATTATCATGAAGTGAGCATGTCTGTAAAGGGCAGACTCGTGGGTAACCATAGAACCCATTTTCATTTAGACATGTGGAGGTGAGAGGTCAAGGGACCCCTTTGAAAAATGGCCGTGCCAGTTTTTCCCTCGACAAAATATAGCCTAACTTTGGAGCATTATTTAGTTTCATATGACACCAATATCTAGCTTTAAAATGGAACCCACTACAGCCAGGAAGACCGTAAAGTCGGCCTCAAAGATTCAGGGCTTTTGAGAAAACATTCGGGGCTGGAGCCCCAGAAGCAACACCCACGCCCCCCACCCCCGGCCTCCTTCAAAAGTGTTGTAAGCTATTAAAGCCGTGGTGTCTTAACCATTAGCCGAAAAACAAACGAAAAACCGAAGCAATAATAGCCACCTGCACTTTTCCCTTTGTGATCGTCACCTCGCTCTATTACTGTGCACTTTATTCATTTGCGTTCTTTCACTTGCTGGTGTAAACAGAGGAAAGTGCACTTAAAGGATTGCACTGACTGTTTTGTGGGCACAGAATTAAAATTGTGTAGTTACAGAACAGTCTGGAATGCATATTGCGTTTGTCTTTCACTCAGCAGGACAAATGGCATCCACATCCGAGTTCACGGTGTACACTTGCTATTATTACATGCAAATGTCACGAATGATTTAGCATTCGTGTGCAATAATGTCTCATCCATGTAGAGAGGGACCAGCGAAGCAGCTGCTATGCAGAACTGGTTAATAAATGTGTGCTGGCTGCACACTTAATTATGACTTACCTACCGTCTGTGAAGATGAGCTTCCCAGTGTAAATATTTCATAAGGAATGGCGGCGAGGACGCTTCTTACAATTCTTGAAAAATATTATATAAATCAATATCTTCTCTTTCCTTGTTGGTATCAGCTGTCTTATAGCTCTACCATGCAAGGAAACGGCAAAGAATATGTGTATGCATTCCTGTATGCTGACGTTTTTGTGCATTAAAAATGAAACAGCTAGAGAGGACTTTGTGGTCCAGGACATCATCAGACACCCGGAATACAATTGTATGCTTTGGATGATTGGAAAGCAGTGATACGGCGTTCCTCTATATTCACAAGCTACAGGTTGAGTAAATAAAAGAAACGTGGCTTTTTATGAAACGGGAACAGGAATGAGGGTGTCAGTGACTACGTTTACATGCAAATAATATTCCGGTTTTTGCCCTTATTCCGAAAAAGACGATATTGTTTACATGGCTAATGTAAGTGAATATTCCACTAATATTCCCATTTACATGTAGCCGTGCAAAATAGGATTTTTTCAGAGTTCTCCAGCGGTGGTGGAGTTGTTGGACCGTGCGAACACAGCCTCCCTCTTTCTTTCCTTCAACCAGCTTCTTGAAAAGGTCGGCGTAGCGATGTGCGCACATATCCACAAACCTGTTGATATCCAAGTCTTTGATAATGTTTAAAAGTAGCTGTGTTTGTCCTTCTTATCGGGTCTGCAGCCTTGCAAACTGTTGGCTGGTTGCTTTGTGTACAGCAACCATGGCAACGCACAGAGCTGACCATAAGCCGTAAACAGACAAGAGGACGTAAACTGCGGTAAAAAACCCCCGATTGAGACACATATTCCGAGTGTGCTGTATACATGTCCAAAGAATGCTTCTAAAACCCGAATAATACCGGAATATCCCACATATCTTAATCGGAAAAATGCTATATTCGGAAAAAGATCTTATTCAGAATATCCAACCGGAATATGCTGTTTACATGACCTGTATCAAATTCAGAATATTGTCATATTCAGAATAATAGTGGAATATTGGTGTGCATGTAAACATACTCAATGTTTGGGGAATATGAGATCCCTGTCCACTACCAAGAAAGCCATTATCACAAATCACCTTATTCTTCATTGTTGAGTTGTGGGAAGAGGTTTACCTGCATGACATAAGGGCCCGTAAATAGTCCCAGATTTCATAGCAGAGGATTGATCTGTGTTTGCTTGCTTGGAGCCCAAGTAATGGATACTTGGAGGCACTCAGGTTGCTTCAAGTTTTCAATCCAGTAAACCAGATTGTTACTTCTAAATGGGGGACATTATTTCTTCTTCGTGACCCAGATGGAAATAGCATTGCCCTCCAATGGTCGTGTTATAAATGAGGTCAACCTCCTTCCACATAGAGGTCTGCTCCGGTTGTCCAGTGAAGTGTGTGTATTAAAGCTCAATCAGACAATCTGGCTTGCTGGTAGTACCATTGAGTGGCACATTACACTTTGTAATTTATATGGCATTAAAAAGCCCCCTTTACATTTGTCATTGGAAATGCACCCTGCAGATGGCACAAGTTGACTCCCAGTGTCATATAAGGTGAGTTTGAGAAGCTAAATATCTGGCTGGTGGGTGGAAGTAGTGAAGCCATCCAGCCAACATCAATGAGTCTGATGTTCTTGAGACTGAGTGCTTGCTGCTGCTTTGGTCCTTATTCTTTAGTACATAAGGTTTCTGCCATAAGATTAAGACATACTTTATTGATCCCGCAAGTGGAAATGACATTTTTTCACCCTGTTGATAGTTATTACACCCAAATACAGGCCCGAAAATACACACACATGCCCAGGCAGGACCGATACACGTTGTATCACGAGGTCATACATTTACAAAGTATGCAAATTGAGTGGGATAGTTCCACTAGATTCCAAATCAAATTAACTACATTATTAATCAAGTGCCATTTTTGTTTTATGATAGTAAGTTAAGTAAGATCGGTATTCATCTTACTCTGAGCTTGTGGTTATATGCTGGTCACTTATTTTGAGAAATATGTAAATAATGTGCATTAGAGCTGCAAGGATTAGTCAATTAGTTGATCGAAAGAACCTGCAGCAATTTTGATAATTGAATATTTGTTTAAGGCAATTTATCAATATTATCAGATAGAACATGACATTTAATGACATGACTCTGGGCTCTATGACATTGTGATGGTTCACTGTCTTCTGATGTTTTACAGACCTAACAATGAACTGATTATTCAAAAAAAATAACCAGCAGATTAACTATTTTCATTCAGTGTGCACTCAGAATAAATGGGTCTCAGATATCAGATATCAGATATTCAACATGTTCATAAGCGGCGAATGCTAATTCAAGCGGTTCTCTGAATTTGATTGTAATAATCTCTGGAGTTATATGATTTATTTCCTGTAGTTATAACTGTAAGTAGTTATTTCACCATGGGTTCCATCCAAGAAAGTCATCCCTGATCTACCCCAACTGTCCTCTCTATCTATCTATCTATCTATCTGTCTGTCTGTCTGTCTGTCATCCTCTCCCTCTGATGTCAATACAACATAAGCCATTTAAAGCCTTAGCCTTTTGCGCTTATGCGACCCTAAATGTCACTTCATCACATTGTCATCTCCTCTTCTCGCTTTCAGTCCTTGACAAATCATCAGCGGCTACACGGTTCTTACATTAGTCATAAAAGAAAGGACAATCACAGAGTACTATGAGGTGCGTGCAAGTGTGTGAATACACGTGTGTGCGTGTGCTCCCTCTTTGACAGAGAGTTATTATCGGGATTTAGACATGCTCTGAAAAATCTGAGTGCAGCAGGAGAGAGCTGGCTCCACACTGAGGACCAGTCCTCATTCTTATTTTTAACCACTCCATTAATGTCTTTTCCCACAATAACTCTCTGTATCTTCATCAATCCTTCCTCTCTTCTCCGTCCTCTCCCTCTTCTTCTCTTTTTTTCACTGTGTCTTAAAGGTAGTGTGTAGGATTAAGGGAGATCTATATTGGCAGAAATGGAATATTATATTAATTACTATGTTTTTACTAGTGTATGAAATAGGAATCGTGTCTCTGTCAGCTTAGAATGAATCGTTTATATCTACGGAGTCTGCCATGTTTCGACAGTAGCCCAGCACTGGCTCTAGATTGGATCATTCACGTTTTTCGCGTCGGCCATCGTAGTTTTCCCACATGCTTGCAACACATGAGAAGTTTCTGTTGGTTGCAATCTGCAACCTCACCGCTAGATGCCACTAAATCTTACACATAGAATCTTTCAAATGAAAAGACATGAATTTTGAAGCTACATTTACATTGCTACGTTTGGGTTTAAAAACAATCTCAAAACAATATCTATTGCTACGTTTACATCTCGCATCCACACTGCTCTGGCATTTCAGGGCCCCTAAACTGGAGTCATTTGAAAACACTTCTGACCCGTTTTGGTTTGGAATCTGCGGGGTTGTGTTGCAGTCTCAGCAGCCGCACACGGAGACCTTTGGCAACACCGACGCCAATGTTTCGCCGCCTGATTGGGTCATGGCGATGTATCGTCGCAGTATGGCGGTTAACAGCAACCCCCTTACGAGAGTAGCGTAAGTTAGAGCCAGAACAGCAGAGTGCCTTAAGTGAGTAACGTCAGTGCCCGTGTGGTCGCGCAAGGAGAGCGAGCGGTAACGGAGAGAGGAAAAAGAGATAGCAAAGATGATTTGAAGTGAGTTAAAAGTGAACAATAAAACAACAAGCTTCAGCTTCTCAAGACACGGTGGCTTCATCTGTGGTCAATAAGCACATATGTTGCAGCACAGTGTTTCCATTTCAGCTCAATGTGAGAGTCTTTACTGGGTTTTGCTGTTATTTAGGGCCGCGCTCTATTGTCAATAAAGTTTAAAGTTTGCCGACAATGCCGAGTGTAGACGTAGCAGTCTAGCAGCTGAGCAGACAGAGAGCAGAGAGGGCGACTCTGCAGTCCGCTAACTTGTTGCTCTCTCTACCAATAGAAGCCGCTCTGTTTTAGGCTACAAAACGTGCATGCAGGCTGAAATTCAACCATGCGGTCATGTCAGGATTAAGCTATAAGCAGAAGGAAACTCTGCTAGCTGCTGGTTAAAGTGCAATGGTAAACACTGCAGACTCCGTGTTTTTAGCTCCATACAGTAGAAGAACTAATCTCTGTTTAAACTAACCGCATATCTCATGAACATTCACGTGTACTGGGCATGTGCTCGCCGGGGTAAAGAGGAGGCAGCATGTATACTCCGGCCGTTGCTGGTAGTTACCATGGTAACCATCAAGGCATGGTTCAGAGGTAGGATGGGCATAGGCAATAAGGATCATGCCAAATTTGTCACGGTCGACTTTAGAGCTAAGACAATTTGTCAATGAACTGATTAGTTGATTGACAATAATCAGCAATCATTTTGACGATCGGTTCATTGTGAAATCCCTTCAATTCAATTCATCAACTTTATTAATCCCACAAGGGGCAATTAGTTAAGAGCACACACAAACATAACAGCACACAAGCCTACATATAGGTCTACACCCCAGAGAGTAGATAAATAATAATCAAAAAACGTCGAATTGCAGAAGGGATAAAAGAATTAGAGTGGCAGTTAGTTTTAAAAGCAGGTAAAATATAACGACGTCCTGATGGCAACAGAGAAAATTCACTCTGAAGAACATGCTCGGAAGAAGACAAAATGCTCGTTGCTTTGCGCTAGATTTGTTGATTACAAAGAGAATTTAAGCAGGTTTTTGACTATATTGTGCAGGTGGTTTCTGTCTTTCTAAAACCTTCTCTGCTTGTTGTCATAGCCTCCTCTGATCTATTTTATTGCCCAAAGGATTAATTGAGAAATTGATAAAATTATCAGCAGATTAATTGATAATTCAAAAAATTGTTGGTTGCAGCCTTAATTGCGTCTTGCGTCTGTGATTTGAACTCGGTGATGCAGTTGGTCAGGGTTGAGCGAGGTGCGGTGAACGGGGATTTAGTGGAGATGTAGAGCTGGACATCATCAGCGTAGCAGTTGAACGGGAGACCATGACAACGGATGATGTTACATAGGGGGAACATGTAGAGGACGAACAGGAGAGGACTTCACAATGAGCCCTTGAGAAATGTGCTGTTCTTCAGATAACTTTTGAGTCAACAATGCTAGAGCTTCCTGCTTGACTCTGAATGCGACAACAAAGAAGATTTTTCAAAACCGCCACTTCTCGGAACGTCACACACCACATTCCTTTCTACAGCTCTAACCGCATCTTAAACATGAGTCATCAGTGACAAGAAAGAGGAAAGAAATAAGAATGCAAATCTTCGGTGAGAACCATCTGAATGCAGACAATGCAGGGCTCTCCGGTGTGACAGAGAAAAACCACAGGTTAACAGGATGGATAATCATAAGTTTTATGATTATGCAGTGTGAAATTGTGTTGGCTAGTGGCAGTCTCTGCATGCAACATGAGCTAGTCCATGCAGAGTGATGCAACAGTCTGTGTACTTTATGTATGTATGTATGTGTGTATGTATGTATGTATGCATTATGTTGTGTTGGATTCTTTAAACAGCAGATATATATTTTGTTTGTCCAAGACAAATTTCCTTCGGGACAATACAATTTATCTCATCTTATCTTAAGTTCCAGGAGAAGAGAAAGCGAATTGTTGAGCATAAATCATGGGAAATTGTAGGGAGAGATAAAAACATGAAGAAAAAATATAAGGATGAAAGGTAGGCAATAGGCGGCTCGACATCTCAGGTGGCCTTTCAGATTGCTTCTCTTTGAAAAGACGCAACGGGAGGCTGAAACCGCTCAAGTGAGGCAAAAGAAATCAATGGTACTTGTCTTTTTTTTTTTCTTTTTTTTTTTTTTATCTGTTGCTTTTTTTTCACATGGCATCAGCTCTGTCTGCTTTATTCCAGTGCCGCATACCACTTCAACCCCTCCCTTGGTTGTCTATTTACCCTTCAGTCCTCTCACTTTCTTTCCCCTCCCTCTCTCCATCCATCTTCCTCCCTAATGACTGAGCTGTTGGCAGGCGATACAAAGGCGGCATTTTCTTGTCTTATACTGTGAGCACATTAGACAGTGGAGAAAAAGGCTCTCTAAAATGTTAAATTAGACTTTGGACTTGTCTAATCTCCTAACTATCTCTGACTTTCTCTTTTTCATATTCTTCCTGCACATTTTCCATTTTTCATTCTCTCCATCTGAGTCTGTTCTCCGCTGCTTTCATTCTCCTTCAACTTATTGCAGCTGAAGTTAGGCTGGCGTACTGTAACAAGGCCTTTACTAAAAACCTGCTATTTGCCAGCCAGTGTCAACAGAGTCATCTACCTCTGAATGATGAAGGTATCTTCCTGACCACAGCTAGTCAATATGCCTTTAATATTGTGTATTTCACATGGCTGCCCAAAGAAATGACTCCAGCCCGATGTGGGAGGATTTCACTCAACAGTCTGAAAAATCTGCAGTGAAATCTGCTTCGATCCTCTTAATTAAATTACTTTGTGTCCACTGATGTACTATGTAGGGTTGGGTATCGTTTGGATTTTTACAATTCCGATGCCGAACCGGTACTTTTAAAACGATTCCGATTCCTAAACCGATTGTTTTAAAGTACTTAAATATTTAATAAAACCCTACACTACAGAGAAAGGGTGATATTTTTACGTCCGTTTCGGAGCGACGGAGGGAAAATATTTCAGTCGATACATTAAGTGGAACCGAAATGAGGAACTGAAACTTGCTTTCTAATCCAGTCCGATTCTTACCGGTTGCATAAGAACCAGTTCCATAGAGGAACCGGGTTTCGGTACACAACCCTAGTACTATGAGGGGCTTCTAAATGGTTTCAGGGCAACAAAAAAAATGGCCTTATAAAAAAAATGCAATTATAATCCATCCATCCATCCATCTTCATCCGCTTATCCAGGGTCGGGTCGCGGGGGAAGCAGCTCCAGCAGGGGACCCCAAACTTCCCTTTCCCGGGCCACATTAACCAGCTCCGACTGGGAGATCCCGAGGCGTTCCCAGGCCAGGTTAGAGATATAATCCCTCCACCTAGTCCTGGGTCTCCCCCTGAGGCCTCCTCCCAGCTGGACATGCCTGGAACACCTCCCTAGGGAGGCGCCCAGGTGGCATCCTTACCAGATGCCCGAACCACCTCAACTGGCTCCTTTCGACGCAAAGGAGCAGCGGCTCTACTCCGAGCTCCTCACAGATAACTGAGCTTCTCACCCTATCTCTAAGGGAGACGCCAGCTACCCTCCTGAGGAAACCCATTTCGGCCACTTGTACCCTGGATCTTGTTCTTTCGGTCATGACCCAGCCTTCATGACCATAGGTGAGGGTAGGAACAAAAACTGACCGGTAGATTGAGAGCTTTGCCTTCTGGCTCAGCTCTCTTTTCGTCACAACGGTGCGATAAATTTAATGTAATACCGCACCTGCTGTGCCGATTCTGCAATGCAATTATAATGTCGGCACAAAATATCTGCAGCTTAAATGAAAGATAAATTCAGAATCAACCCTCAAAGGTTTTATTTTAAAGTGTTCACTATGGAGATTCCTAGCCTCAGTTTGTGTCCTCACATATTGTCATTACAAGTCACAGACCTAAGAAAGACAAGACGCTTTTACTGACATTTACTGAGATATATATATATATATATATATATATATATATATATACACAGATCGTGGTCGTCGATCCAGACTACAAATAGGCTAACTGCCAAGTTCCAAGTTCTGAATTTCAAATTGTAATCTGTAATCTAAAAAAACTAATAACATTAACATACAGCCCAGCACTTTTTTAAGGCAATCTTTTTCTCTTTTTTTTAATCAGTCAAATAGATTAATTTTTAACATCAACACTGTGTATGGTAAGTGTTGTGTGAAATGACCTTATGGGTTTTTGAAAGATTTCCAACAATTCATCTTCTATAAAAAGGGTTTCTTACAGTTGCTCTGTGACTCAAATGTGATGATGACGACACATGAGGGACTCAAATATCCCTCGTATAAGAGTTTAGGCTTTCTACCACCAAATAACATTCTTTGTCTTTGGAAGCACCTCTCATCCTTGGTATGATCTTTGTTGTTACATCATTTGCCGGCATGTTTTTGTCCGTCCTCTCTGACTTTCCCTCATTTCTCCTCTGTGCAGCCCAGAGGTTGCTGACCCGCTCAGTAGTTCTGGAACAGATGTTCAAGGGGCAAAGTCTGCATGTGTGTGTGTGTGTGTGTGTGTGTGTGTGTGTGTGTGTGTGTGTGTGTGTGTGTGTGTGTGTGTGTGTGTGTGTGTGTGGACATATGACGGGGGTTGAACAACAACAACTTACAAGCACTGGGCATTTAGACTGAAGAGATGGATTAGTGATTTGTGCCTAGGGATTGACGATAGACAGACAGTGCGAAGGGATTGGAAGTAGGGTTTGTGTTTTGGGGGCCACAGTGGGATTTAAACAGTGAGGACATGACAGAGAGTCATTTTTACTATTCTGGGATTCTCAGACCTACAGGGAGGCGTTTGGTGAGCTTTCCCACGTCATCGCTGGGTTAAAGAAAAACCATACTAGGGGGAGGGGAGGGAGAGAGAGTGGTGAGTGCAGTGAAAAGGTCAGCGTGTATAGGATTGTTGTGCGGTTGTAGCTTGTAGAGAGTACTGGCAGCCTGGCCGTCAGGTTACACTCTGTCACTTTCTGTGATTTGGTCCTCAAGAGCTTTGTCGAAAACCTGTCAGATGACTCAACACCTCCTCTTGCAGCCATGTTGAAGGTCCCATAGAAGCTGATTGTGTAATCAACCTTGCAACAACACTGAACAGGCTTGGTTCATGTCTGTAAGCATTTTTAGAGTTTTATTTCACAGAATGTTTGGGTCAATTGTCTCATGTTAGCTTTTCAGCTAGCTATTAGTCTATATCCACCACGTTCCACTTCCGGGATTGCTCCGTTGCCGCCCGAAATTCCGCCGTATGTCTCTCTTTTCGGCCGGATGTCCGTTACCTTCCGCTTTCTTTATGTTTGAATTTTGAATTCCGGTGGATTTCTGAGGACTATGGTTAACTGCTCCTCAGATCTCTGCAGGGTAAATCCAGACAGCTAGCTAGACTATCTGTCCAATCTGAGTTTTCTGTTGCACGACTAAAACAACCTTTGAGCACCGCCCAAGATGATTGTGATTGGTTTAAAGAAATGCCAGTAAACCAGAGCACGTTTTTCTCCTTTATAGGAATGCTGTGTGGACTAGCCAGACCCTCCTCCGCGGCGCTGTGGAGGAAAGTCTGGCAATGCGAGACTATGTACGTAGCTATAGACCAAGACCGTGGTTACACTTGTCTTTTCAATGGGACTTTTGCCATTCGATCACGCCAGGACACATTAAAGGCTGCGCAAAGATTTTTGATATTTGAACTCAACAAACACACACACACACCATCAACTGTTGCCAATTGGCTGGAATAGTGTTTTGTGGCTTGTGCACTCCTTTCTGTTTGTTTTCCATTTGCACAGCCAGGGCTGTGTATTAACACAGAGAATAGAGAGCTACGTGACCATGAGGAGATATTCGCTGAATTTGACAAAAGGTGTATTTGATCAACATCACTTACTGTACTTTCAACTGTCAAGTCTGTACACTCAGAGATCGGATCTTACTCGTATTTGAGATCCGATCAGCCAGACCGCATGCCGAGGTAATAATTTCACTCTAGATGCGTGTGGCTATTAGCGATGATCTTTGGGAATTTTGCACCCAGTGTATGCATGTTGCCTAATTACAATACGTGCAAATAGCAAAGGAGAACTGAGACGCTATATGCTCGACAGCGCTGTTACGTTTGCATTTCATTTTTTTTTTTTTTCTTATTTGTGCAGGTTTAGCGGCCGGTACAGTGTACATTGTCTGTGGATGAAACACTTTCTACTTTCTTTTACTTTCAGTTTTGTTTCTTCTTCATTACTTTCTTTATTCACTTTTGCAACAAGCCAATTAGGCTGATGGTTTGCTGCGTGTCTGTGTGTCCTCATGAAGCATTTACTCTTTTAATTAACGAACCTTTATCTCTCCAATTAAATCTTATCCTCTCTTCCATGCTTTTCTTCTTATTCACCCCTAACCCACACATACACACACATACACACACACACGCGCGCACACACACACACACACACACACGGAGAGAGAGACACACACACACACACACACACACACACACACACACACACACACACACGGAGAGGCGCACAGAGAGGTGCAGACTGTTCTGTAGCTGTGTTCTCCAAATGACAATTGGACAGCGTGGGCGGCTATTATTAATCTCTACAGGTACTAAAAAGTGTGTGCGTCAATGTGTGTATGACAGGTGTGTGTTTTCCAAACGCTCATCTGAGACACAGCGGTGCACTCAGTCTGTTTTCTGCGTGCTCGACTAAAACACACAGATCACTGTTTTATAGCGAGACGTACTGCTTTCACATATAGCTTTCAGCGCTTCCGAGGACACTCAATTACTCCTCGAGAAATTAATTTGGGCCTGCCTTTGTCCTGAGATTGTGTTTGGGCCTAAAGACTGACTGAGCAATGCTGGATGGCATACTGCGTAATTCTGCAGCATTGACAGAAAATGTAAGGCACGTTTTCACTAGAGAAAAAGTAAAAGACATCTACCAAACATGATTGTAAAATAACTCTAAAAGCAAATGAAATGTAAGTGTACTGTCAATTTAAAGCTACAGTGCCAACCATCCGTAACGTCTGTTACATTCAAGCCATTGCCAAATGAGTTGATACAAAGTAAATTAAAGTGCTCATATTTGCTTTTACATGCATGCTTTATTGTGTTCTATATCTTTTTTGTACATGTTATATGTTGTTATAAGTGAAAAAGCCCAAAGTCCACCCCAAAGGGACTTATTATCTCCAACAGAAAACACTGTTCACAAACTGCTCCAAACAGCTCTATTGTAGTCCAGTCCAGCCTTTACTTCTGTGACGAACGTGCATCACTTTGTAACACACGTTATAATGCTCGCCTAGCTGCTAGCGTGGCACGCCCTCATACTCTGCTTCTGACTGGCTAGCAGTACTTACCTAGCTACTGCGCGTGTGCGACTCCCAACAAAGATGGAACAGAAGTGAGATGCCTCACTCTGTGGGCTAAAACAGAGAGCTCAACACACAGGGTGAAAAGAGGAGCTGCAGCAATGTGCAGTACAACAAAAATATGGTGTTTTTTGAAAATTAAACCATGTAAACCTATTCTGATATAACCTCTAAATACAATTATGAACCTGAAAATGAGCATAATATGAGCACTTTAAAACTATCAGCTCCACAGGAGGAGGGGTGGGGTTGGTGCGCGATCGCCAATGGCTTGCAGTATGTGGATGCGCCGACAGCATTCTTTGTCATTACTTAGGATTCCTCATTAGGGCGACAGAAACTACGCACTGTAGCTTTAAGAGGACAGAAACGTAATTATAGGAACCAACATTTTTTTGTGTTTTTGGAAAAACAAAGAGACATTTGAGCTGTTTTTTTTTTAATGATCATACCTAGACACGGTCTAGATATAAGCTGCATTGTTATGCCACTAGGCAAAGGCCCATTGTATTGTTTCCTTAAATCAGACTCCGACTGTAGCATTCACTAGTCGTCAAACACGAAGGAGGAAATCATAATTGATGGCTACAGTCAGTAGCCTGGAAATTGGCTACACGCATTACTGTCAGTAAACAAGCATTTGGTCTAACGCCTTCAGGATGAGGGACTTAATAAGAGACTAATTTGATTAACTAGAGCAAAGAGACAATCTGATGTGTGGGTTTTGTTTCTGCGTACGCAAAGCTCTCGCCAGGCAGCGATAAAGACCTCCGACACCCACACCATCCACCTCATATGCCTCATGCATACTATTTGACTTTCATATAAACACAGGCCTGTTCTTGTTCTTACTTTCTCTCACAAACACACACACACACACACACACACACACACACACGCGCATACATATTAAGCACAAAGTTGTTGGTGTAATTACCTAGGCAGACTGAGGAAAGACTGTAGGTCAGAGAGGTTGGCCGACTCATCGGAGGTGTTCAAGCTCCAGTGATACTGTAATTTAAATCACCATTCACACACATACACACGCACACACACACACACACACACCACACACACACGCACAGAAGCAACTGCTTTGATGGCACGGATCACAACCTAATTAGCTGCCTACAGGGGAACAAACGTTACGCGCACATTTGTTGCTCTTTGTCTCTACTTGCACTATGATCCCCTAAAATACTATTATTACTAATAATATCCATCCTTAATTCACCCCTGAAAACAACAGAAAACACCTTAATTGTTTACATGAAGTTCCGAAAGGTTTTAGGGGGAAACTAATGACGTTTTACAAACAGCATTCAGGTATTAACAACTTTTGATAATGTCGATCATATGCATGTAGCTTAAAGTGAGATGCTGTTACTTTGGAAAAACAAGTTACACATTCTCTCTTACAAAGTGAAACATTGAATCCGTAGGCAATAAAACGCACCCTATGTCTTCATGCTTCAGCCATATTTGGTCTGGTGTGACCGGTAGCTAAGGCTGGCTAATGTTAGCTAATGTTAGCAAACTTAAGCTAGATGTTCTAATGTAGCTAATATGACTGAATCACGTTGATGACTTCTGCGTGCACTCTAATTACTTGTTAATTAGCATTTTCACTACATTTTGTCATGTCACAGACAAACATTTCAGTGGTTTGAGCATTAAAGTAACATATTTGCCATTGCCTTGTAATTGCCCTTTGTCGCCACAGTGGTAAAGGAGTTTAAGGGCATTTAAGATGTAAAACCCTTTACAATTGACCAACAATCATGAAAACCATGCCTGCTTGTTCACCTTAAGTGAAGAATTGAGGCCTTAGGGTATAAATCAAGGGATCGTTTTGATGATTTTCAATTTTTAGGCCTTTTTATCCCTTAACAACCCCTTAAACCATATATATAATTGATTAAAAATACATTAATATATTGCAATGAATTGTCCCATTAAAATTCCTTCAAAACTGCCTTAATGATGTTGTTATTAATGGGTAAATTAATGGTAATAGTAGGGTCGTAGTGATGTTGTCATTACGTAGTTGCATCTCTGGAATCGTGTTTTGCCAGGCAGGGAGCTCAGAGCTGAGATGTAGATTAGGAGCTCTGGGCACACACACACACACACACACACACACACACACACACACACATACACACCCCCCACACAGCTGATTTGACACACAAACACACAGCTGGCCAGATAAACCCACAAATGTGATCAGTGGTCCAGCGCTTGACGTCACAGGGGTGCGTTTGGGATTATTTAATGTTTTGTGAATGTGATGCAGCAGGTTAAAGACTTGTGGCCTTGCATAACAACTCGTGGCAAGGGGATTTGGACACAATACTGTGACAAGGCTCACTTTGATTTCATTAACAAATCTGAATTGTGTAAGTCTTGTAGGGAACTGCCATATGGTATTTTTTCGGTTGTTAGCTTGGTGATTTAATTTGCACAATTGCATTCGTCACCAGAGGTCATCCTCCTTTCTGGTTAATTGTTGCTGACCTTCTGTGTCTTTGCAGCCTGGCCAGTGCTATAGTCACTGTTGTTGTCAAGGAAACCAAGAGTCCTGTCCCGTTGCCATGGGGAAACAGAACAGCAAGCTGCGGCCAGAGATGCTGCAGGACCTCCGGGAGAATACCGAGTTCTCCGACCACGAGCTGCAGGAGTGGTACAAGGTACGCAGAGCCACTATACACAGAGTCTGGACATTATTGGCTCATAGTAAAGGTACTACTGCTGCAAAGTTAGCAGTGGAAAGGAACTAATTACGTTTGCTCACATACTAAGTACTTGTATTTTATACCACTAAGATATTGTACTCTTTTTGCTACATTTATTCAGCAGCTATACATAATTAAATGTGTATGCAGATTTAAAGTTAGCATACAAAGTATATGATCATCTTATAAAATATGATGCATTGTTATAGATTTAACTACCCAACGTTTATTGAAGTAGTGGAAAATTAGCTCCACCTTGACCTGCTTTCACATTATTGCATCAGTAATAACACATACATTCAACATACAACTAACTTTGTCCGTTAGCCGTTTGGTGTTGGACAATCAGGATACGGTGAGTTTGTCAGAGCTTGTTTGATGGAAACGGCTCCAAAACATTAAAGTTGCCAGCCGTAAAACCAATACCATTAGCCAAATTAGGCTACAATGCTTTGCAGAGCTGAGGGTAAGTGCAACCTCTAAAGGGATGCTTCCAGGAGGCATCCTGAACAGATGCCCGACCCACCTCAACTGGCTACTCGGAGCTTCCTCCGGATGTCTGAGCTCCTAACCCTATCTCTAAGGCCGAGCCCAGCCACCCTACAGAGAAAAGTCATTTCAGCCGCTTCTTTCTGCGAGCTCATTCTTTCAGTCACTATCCAAAGCTCATGACCACAGGTGATGGTCAGAAAGTAGGTCGACTGTGAGCTCTGTCTGTACCATATGAAACAAGAATACCTAAGGAATCCAATGGTAGCAACTATACCATGCTAGCTTGTTGGGAAGCGGGTAAAAAGCTCCAAAGATTACATAGGCTACATTTTGGCAAGGGAAAAACTGGCATGGCCATTTTAAAAGGGGTCCCTTGGACTCTCACCTTAAGGTATCTGAATGAAATGTCGCTTAATACTCACTGGCTGTAGAGTCTGTAGAGCTGCCCTTTATTGTGTTGACTGCTGTTCATGTTAAATTAAAAGTACATGGCTGGCCCGGGTTCGACTCCGACCTGCGGCCCTTTGCTGCATGTCACTCCCCTTCTCTCTCCCCTTTCAACTGCATGTCTTCAACTGTCCTGTCAAATAAAGGCCTAAAAATGCCCCAAAAAATTATCTTCTAGTACATGTAACTGCTTTGGGGTCAATGCAAGAAAAAAATAACGCAGATTAATCCATTCCATATTGAACTTTGCCCCGGAGCCGTTCTAGCCACTCGACTGTAAAATGAAGGAGGGAGACGAGAATGTGCTGCCTGGATCATTAATTGGAACATTTACTTGTAAAAATCTTCTTCCTGAAGGGTTAGGTACCGAAATACGGTGCTAATACGGCACAGGTGCCTTCACGACCTGTATCTACCAGACCGAATAGCAACATGGATTTCGGCACCTCATTCCGGTGCCAATGATATGCCTGCACTTCTCTCTGATGCTCTGAAACAGACGTTACAGGCAACAGAAACATCGCTGCACGTGACGCTAGTTAACACTATACTCAACAGCAGCTAACGTTAGCCTACCGCTAGCTAGTTAACACTATACTAGACAGCAGCTAACGTTAGCCTACCGCTAGCTAGTAGCTGGATTAAACACGGTTACAATGCTGACAGCTAACGCTAAACGGTGTAAAGTGTGACTGTGTTTTACTGTAGAGGATTCAACACCGGGATGTAACAATCTGCAGCTGCCGTCGGAAAAACACAGACGGTGCGTTCAATGAAACTGGTAACCAAAAGCCTCGTGGTGCATTCAAAGTTGTTGTTAAAGGCCCTTTTCCAATCTGGTTGTTGTTTTTCTCATTCAGCAGCAATTTACTAGTGAAATAAGTTATTGTTATAGTTATTACATTATTATTAAATCATTTAATTTTGACCATATGGCCTTAGCAATTAACAAGCCATTCTTTAATGATTGCAGACTGTTGTTTAGTACCCATCTTTTTTCCCCCTTTTCTTTTTACTTAAAAAGTATCGGTTAAGGCACCGAGCAAACATTATGCATGCGATTAATTTAGATTAATTAATCACAGAGTATGTAATTAATTGGATTAATTTTTTTAATCGATTGACAGCCCTATAACTGACATATCCCAAATCGGCATTGAACTGAAAATGAAATCAAATCGGGACCTTGTGAATCGGAATCAATTCGGGAAATCAGTGGCGATACCCAGCCCTAGTCGACTGGTAAATCGAGAGCTTTACCTTCCAGTTCATCTCCCTCTACGCTACTGTGGTCCGGTACAACGCCCGCATCACTGCCGTCCATCTCTCGCTCCATTTTACCCCTCACTCGTAAAACAAGATCCCGAGATACTTGAGCACCTTCTCTTGGGGCAACAACTCACTCCCATTCCCACTCACAATTGGGCTGCAGTGACCATTTCCAGGACAGGGAACTAAGTTATTGTGACCTTTCTTGGTCTGTACAGTCATGTTTCAACAGTAATCTGTCACACTGACACCAGCCTTGAATGTGACAATGTGTGTCTCAGTATAAGGCAGAGCACCCCCAGTCTGTTAAGCCTTGGCATGATGAGGTACCACAGTGCCCTGACTGCAAGAGTTATCTCATCTTGTCCGACAGATAGTGTGTTTGTGTGATGGCTACATGGCCTTATGCATGGATTAAACCTATGGAACAGCTGTGTGAGCTGTCCTGAATAAGAGCTGTACATATTAAGCTGAACTGACCCTGACCTGTGACTTTAAGCCTCACTGACTCTCTTCCCACTGACGGTGGTCATGATGGTGCTCACTCTCAGCAGATTAACAGCTCCAGGATGCCCTTGATGTCGTATAAACTGCAAAGTGCATTCCGCAGGATGTAGCGTTTGCCTGAGGTCTCTGAGAAGTTATTCAGCTTGTCTTCTTTTGGAGAATTATATTGGCAATAGATCCAAGAAAGGCAGTGATGCTGTCTCGGAAAATGTCTAATACAATGGCAATGGATAAAAAGTTTCATTAATAACAGAACCGTGTTGACTTTCCACCTTTCCTCTGAGAATGAGAATATTTAAAGTAATTCCAGCTTTCAAATTGGAACAATGACTTTGTCACCTCTCTGGAACAATCTTAAAGGCCTTTATGAAAAAAAGAGCTTCATTTCTGCTGAACAAAGAGTGAGATTGACATGACTTTTACTTCCCTTTTCTTCTCGGGCACAGAGCTGCTTTATCAAATGTGACTCCTTGAAAAGAAGATGGAACTGCTTTCAGCTATCCAGGACTAAGCCCCTTTTCAAAAAGTACATTGTCAGTCTGTTCAGAATGAAGCGTTACATGAATGAAACATTTCCTGGCCGACGTTACAGAAACTTAATTCCTGGTTGTTCCAACTGGGTTTGAAAGTTTCTTTTTGAGGGGGGGTGTTAAAACTTGTATCATAGAGATGTATTGTATTGTCCTGGAGCGACTTATTTTCACTGTCTCGCCTCATGTCGTCTTCTCTTCAGGGTTTCTTGAAGGATTGTCCAAGTGGAACCCTGAATGTGGAGGAGTTCAAGAAAATCTACGCCAATTTCTTCCCCTACGGTGATGCTTCCAAGTTCGCTGAACACGTCTTCCGAACGTTTGACACCAACGGCGACGGGACGATAGACTTCAGGGAGTTCATCATTGCCCTGAGCGTGACGTCACGGGGCAAGCTGGAGCAGAAGCTGAAATGGGCCTTCAGCATGTATGACCTGGACGGAAACGGGTACATCAGCCGCGACGAAATGCTGGAGATTGTACAGGTGAGCAAGGGGACTCTGGGTATTGACGTTTGGTTGGCGGCAAAGGGTGAGCAGAAATGGATGTTGGGTATTTATTTATTTTTTTTCATTTTTGAAAAAGTTGTTTGTAGAAGCGGGTCATCCTCTGGCCTCAGGTGCTAAAAGTACACGTGTCACATGTGTAACTTCTAAACAGGAGGGCAATGTTGGTGCTGTAACAATTCCAAATTTTGCTGTACGATTATTTGTCTCAGAAATAATTGCTTTTAAAAATATAATCGTCTCTAGTAGTCTAATAAAAATATTTAAACAAATTAAAGTTTTGAATGAATTCCGGAATACATCCTTTGGTTATATATCACTGTCATGTGACCCAGATAATGTAATAACACAGGTACACAGCCTATGAAGTAAACTACGCCTCGTTATTATCATAAAACATTTTTTATAACTGAATCCCCCCCCCCCCTTGTCATTTTTGTTGCTTTGAAGGTGTATAGTTTCAAGTGCCACCAGCTAGCTTAGCTTTAGCTCAACAGTCCAACCAATAATCACTTATATAATTACAATATGACATATCTATACAAAACCAACAATTACCAGTCATACGCCTCAAGGCCTTAGCTAATGTAGCAATTCAATGTTAAACAAAGAAACCGTGATTATGTAAAAAAAAAAAATTGACAATTAGACAAGTATGTAATAATTGTTACAGGCCTAGTGGTGCCATTAATACGTATTTAGTGTCCAAGCCCAAGCCGAGCTCTTTGTACCTGTCTGTATATACAGTGCTAAGCATAAGTGAATACACCCATGCTAAAGTTGACTAAATAGAGGAATAAAAAATCTTCTTTTGGAAATTGATCTTAATGCCTTAATTAAAAAAATTAGGAAAAATCCAACCTTTAAGGACATCAATTGTAAATGAATAATGTATCATTAATAAATAAATGTTCTTCCTTAAAATGCAGAGGGCATAAGAGATTGGCATGGGGTACTTTCCATAAGATCATCTCTCAGTGCAAATCAAACCAGCTATCAGGCTAACTGAAATAAAACCATGCCAATCTCTAGGTATGGTGAAGGGTATGTGATGATGTGGGGCTATTGTAATTCCAAAGGCCAAGGGAACTTTATCAGGATGCATAGTATCCTGGATCCATGAAATAACTGGCCTTTAAAAATAAACATCTGCCTGTCTCTATGGGAATTTAACATAGGGGTGTACTTACTTATGCCCCCTGTATTTTAAGGAAGAACATTTATTTATTTACGATACATTATTCATTCACAAAGAAAATTGGTGTCCTTAAAGGTTGGATTTTTCCTAATGTTTTTAATTAAGGCATTAAGATCAATTTCCAAAAGATGATTTTTTTATTCCTCTTTTTAGTCAACTTTAGCATGGGTGTATTCACTTATGCTTAGCACTGTAATAGAGGTAGTGTACATATTACTATTATTACTCTTATTCTTATTTTTCATATTTCTCATATGTTTTTGTATATTTTTTTATTCTATTTCTATCTAATGTGTATTGTCCTTATTCTGTTGTGTTTGAATTTTGCGAGCTGCTATAAGAAGGGAATTTCCCCAGTGTGGGATCAATAAAGTCTATCTTATCTTACCTTAGCTTATTTACTCTCTCACTACACACTCACTCTACTTACTAAAATGCAAAAACGCCAAGTGGTACACATTGCTGTTCACAGCTGTGTCTGTAATGCATCTCAAGTTGACCACTTGTGTTCAGTTTCCGTCACCGCCTACGTCACTACCACACAATGATCCCATCCACACTCTCGCCATTCGTGTTAGCGGTTGTGTAGGTACAGCTGGAGAAATCTCCTTCTATAGGGCAAAATGATGGGCGGTCATGCAACACTTTGTCCGATTTGCTGTAAAATGGACCATTTATAGAGCGTCGGCACCAAAACAGCCACCACGTCCTGCACTGATGAAGTATTTTCCTGTAACGTCCGTGTCAGGGACACATCAGGACGCATTAATGTACAGTACAGAAGACGTGGTCAAATGTGTTCCAGACCACCTCGGCAAGCAGTTTCAGCGAATGCGTCTTGGTGGTCGTTTACACTTGTATTTAGCGCTGTCCACTTGTGATCCCATCACCCAAGACGCATTTCAAAACCAAACAGGGTCAGAGGGAATTTTCCTATGCTGAGCTAGCCTGGATGCCAGCCGAACTTAGCCCCGCCCACAACATTTGAGGTCGGGAAGTTCGGTCTGGACTTGAGCCGTTGTGGAGCAACTATGCTCGAACCAGAGCTGTTCGGACCAATCAAATTGTCAGGGCGGCCTTTATACGATGATGGATGACTGTTGATCATCTTATCAACAGTAACGTAATCAACCACGTCACCAAAGAGCGCTTGGGTTGAATTCATTTACAACAAAGGTGGCTGCCGCTGGAGAATTGAGACGTGTAGATTCCTCCATCGCGTCTGTTATAGAAGATATCGACAGCGCATTCATTTTAAAAGAGGAACAGAGAACTGTGATCAAGGCATTTGTCGATCGGAAAGATGTTTTTGCTGTCCTTCCTATGGGATTCTGCAATGTCACATACATGCTCCGATTGGTTGAAGGTCTATCCATTTGAGTGCAGAGGCATTTTCTTTCCTGGTTCGGTTGAAACACCTCCCCATAATCACAGCCCAATGGAGCGGTATCAGACTCCTATTCGGACTAGAATCTGAGTATGATGACGTCAGGCTAATGCTGAGCCATACTCCTCATTAAACATGAACTGAACTTTATGTGTAAAACAGCGTAGATCCCCTTTAAAGACAAATGGGATTTCCTTCGAGATCAATAAATAAGGACTATTTCATGTATTGTTACAATGGATCTTAAACCCAAAAAGTCAATAAATACAGTGTACATGTTTATAAAAAAGATCAGTATACAGTATAAAGGTAGAAATTATTAACAAGGCGATCCCAAATATTAGTCACGTGGGGATTTTTAACAGGACACGTGTGGCGACAGAAGACCCCAAAATGATCTCTTAGTCACTAAATGTAGCTTTCCTTTTAGTAAACAGAAACAATCCTATGCTATACTGTAGACTTTTGCATCGACAGGAATAGACAGAGAGCATCTATGCTAAATGCGCACTTTAATGATGTGAGTTAATACATGTGCAAAGAGGCTCAGACACAAAAATGCATACTTATTATTAATGTGCTGACTGCAATATTGGCACAGGCCACAGAAAGCTGTTAAGTACGATACTACATTAGCGCTGTATGTAGACTCATATGTCAAGATACTGGACAGAGACACTCGCTGTGCGTGTGTGCGTGTGTGTGTGTGTGTGTGTGTGTGTGTGTGTGTGTGTGTGTGTGTGTGCGCGCGCGCGCGCTTCTGGGTTCTCATAGATTAGCGACTTAAATTTTAGCAGAGTTTATCCCTGAGTGTGCAGAATACTGGGATTATCCTCAAACCCATTGAGGTTACGTACCGTTGGACGGGAGAGGAGGGGCCCATTGTGTCATTATACGAGAGAGAGAGAGAGAGAGAGAGAGAGAGAGAGAGAGAGAGAGATTGTCCTGATAGAGGAAGTCAGATTTGGTTTACACCACATTATCCAATAACAGACCACATCCCCACCCCACACACAGCCTAATCAAAAGAGATTTCCCTAATTTGTAGATTTTTTAAAAGGTTTTTGAAATCGATTGAATATGGCATAGGGAGAAGGAGATGTATGCCACAATTCAAATAATGTATCAAATTATTCTGTCAAAATTGGCAATTTAGAAAGAGAATATTTTCCTCAAAAACAGAGGCGGTTGAAGTAACACTCCAACGTTGTTTAAAGGTCCCATGGCACGAAAATTTCACTTTATGAGGTTTTTAACATTAATGAGTTCCCCCTAGCCTGCCTATGGTCCCCCACTGGCTAGAAATGGCGATAGGTGTAAACCGAGCCCTGGGTATCCTGCTCTGCCTTTGAGAAAATGAAAGCTCAGATGGGCCGATCTGGAATCTTCCCTTTATGACGTCATAAGGAGGAAGGTTACCTCCTCTTTCTCTGCTTTGCCCATGGCAGTTGGTCAAAGCCACAACCCCACCCTCCACCTTGCCCCCCCTCTCTCCTCCTCAATAGCATTTAAAGCTACAGACACAGAAATGTCCCATCCTAAGGAAAGCTCATTGTGGGACTGGCTCTAGTGGCTGTAATTCTGCACCAAGGCTGAATTTCGGGAAAGAGACTTCAGATACAGTATTAGGGGACCACTAAGGCCTATATAAAAGAGACTTCAGATACAGTATTAGGGGACCACTAAGGCCTATATAAAAGAGACTTCAGATACAGTATTAGGGGACCACTAAGGCCTATATAAAAGAGACTTCAGATACAGTATTAGGGGACCACTAAGGCCTATATAAAAGAGACTTCAGATACAGTATTAGGGGACCACTAAGGCCTATATAAAAGAGACTTCAGATATAGTATTAGGGGACCACTAAGACCTATATGAAAGAGACTTCAGATACAGTATTAGGGGACCACTAAGGCCTATATAAAAGAGACTTCAGATACAGTATTAGGGGACCACTAAGGCCTATATAAAAGAGACTTCAGATACAGTATTAGGGGACCACTAAGGCCTATATAAAAGAGACTTCAGATACAGTATTAGGGGACCACTAAGGCCTATATAAAAGAGACTTCAGATACAGTATTAGGGGACCACTAAGGTCTATATAAAAGAGACTTCAGATACAGTATTAGGAGACCACGAAGGCCCTATATAAAAGAGACTTCAGATACAGTATTAGGGGACCACTAAGGCCTATATAAAAGAGACTTCAGATACAGTATTAGGGGACCACTAAGGCCTATATAAAAGAGACTTCAGATACAGTATTAGGGGACCACTAAGGCCTATATAAAAGAGACTTCAGATATAGTATTAGGGGACCACTAAGACCTATATGAAAGAGACTTCAGATACAGTATTAGGGGACCACTAAGGCCTATATAAAAGAGACTTCAGATACAGTATTAGGGGACCACTAAAGCCTATATAAAAGCATCCAAAAAGCAGCATGTCATAGGGCCTTTAGAAATATGGTAAATTAATCAGCAAAAACCACTGCAACAATGTCCACATTAGATCCTTAAAATAAATCTTTCAAGGCCCACTTGCTTTTTACATAGCTTTCAACTGCACCTAACGGGCTCTCAGCAAATGGAGTTTCTCCAGTGTTTAAATAGATAATGCAACATTTTGGGAAACATGCCAGTTCTTAAATACCTGAGGAGATTGATATGACATTTGTAAAACATTTTTAGGAACTCCTGTTTATCAATATCATTAATAGAATGCTTTATAACCATTATGTTTTATTTGATCCGACTGACGCATTTTGAAACGGGTCCATTTATTCGTGTCACATAACTGAGAACTGTTCATCAAAATCAAATCGCAAAAAAAAAAAAAAATATGTGAGTGAAAATGTGACCTCATTGTCTTTTAGTAGAACGTTTATTTATTTTTACGAGATACGCTATTGAACTTTTGTCAGAGGAAGAGATATGAACTCTCCTTTTACAGTCCAAGAGATTTCCTTTTACGGCTGGTATGGCTTACCAAAAAGCCCAGAGGGCTTATTTTGTTCAAGTACCTTCCCTTCTGAAGGTGCTGCTGTGACACTGATCTAGAGTCAGTTTTACACACTGTGCTCCCAGTGGAGAAGATTTGATAGGCACGTAAGCTGATAGTAGATCGGCGTCTGAGGCCGGCTGATACTCGGAGCTTCTCCGCGCTCACTTGCAGAGGTTAATTTAATGGTACCAGGGGGACGGGAGGCGCACGTATGGGTCAACAGATAAAGGAGTATCAGATCAATGCAGTAAGCTCTGCTTGTAAGCCGTCTCCTTACCCTGCTGGGATGTGGCATGCATCTGTGTCACTGTGTTAGAATGGTGTAGTTTTTACAGCCGTGCAGATCCTGCGTGGGTATTTGTGGATAAGCTGGCCAGGGAAGGTGCTCTTAGCATCAGGAGTACCAACTGCCAGTGAATCATGTGGACTTTAGAAATAGAGCCCGACCGATAAAGGATTTTTAAGGCCGATATCAATACAAATATTTGGTGATTTAAAAATACGATATTCCGATATATCACCCGATATATATATTTTTTTTTATCCAGAAACGTGTTTGTAAAAATAAAATGTATAAAAATACAAACTTAAGATATGAAACTTGAAGTACTTTGAACAAAAACACAATAACAACAAAAATCTAAGCGTGTTGCCAACAACGACGCTGTACAGCGCCCTCTGGTGGACAATCTATGCAACGCCAACACTCATAACATGGTTGAAGGGGGTTTCGTTCGTTTTTATTTAATTTTTTAAATATTCATTTATCGGCCATTGTAAATGCCGATACCGATAGATGGAAAATGCCATAATATCGGCCGATGATATCGGCCCGCCGATATATCGGTCGTCTCTAGAGCATGTGTTTGTGGAGGGCTCTTGGGAAGCACTGTGCTGCGGAGAGACGTGTATGATGGGTTTATGGTGTTGTCATTTATACATACTGTACAGTATGTTTAATTGGTCTATAGTTTAGTGTCGATTGTCTTATTATTATTGTTGCATGGTCTTGAACATTGTAGTTACTGTGTCATCTTCTCTTGATTTTTGTGTGGATGGGTTATATCCACTTCTGGGATTACTCCGGTGCTCCCGGAAATTCTGCCGGATGTCCCTCTTTTCGGCCGGATGTTCGTTACCTTCCGCTTTCTTTGTGTTGGTGGTTATCTGTTTAACTGCTCCTCAGATCTCTGCAGGGTAAATCCAGACAGCTAGCTAGACTATCTGTCCAATCTGAGTTTTCTGTTGCACGACTAAAACAACCTTAGAACGTAGACACGTTCCACCAAAACAAGTTCCTTCCCGAGGCTATTTTGCAGAGGCACCGGGGCTCCGCTCGGCGCTTCCCGCCGCCCAAGACGACTGTGATTGGTTTAAAGAAATGCCAATAAACCAGAGCACGTTTCTCTCACATCCCAGAATGCTGTGTGGACTAGCCAGACCCTCCTCCGCAGCGCTGTGGAGGAAGGTCTGGCAATGTGAGACTAGGACGCGCTCAACTCACGTAGACCCTGAAAGCTTTAAAGGCTGGGTGCTGGATCCTAAAATTGATAGCCCTTCCTCAGCGTGTGCATGTTGTCTTAAAAATAAATACAAATGTTGTTCATTTAAAAAAAAAAAAAAATTAAAAAGCGTGTGTATGCGCATCTTGAAAGCTACAGTGACTTTATTTTTCATGTTCAGTTGTGTTTCCCTCCTGCTGAGTCGCCTTAATGGTTCCCTGCTGGCTTGAATTCACTTAATCTCCCCCTCTAAACCCTGTCTCTCTCTTTCTTTCTCTGGCTCCGTCTATCAGGCCATCTACAAGATGGTGTCATCTGTGATGAAGATGCCCGAGGATGAATCCACGCCGGAGAAGAGGACGGATAAGATCTTCAGACAAATGGACCTCAATAATGATGGTGAGAGGAGGAAATGGCAACATGGAGGGGGCGAGGGAGAGGGGAGGGAAACAACGAGGGGATGAATGGGAGAGTTCATTGAAAGATAATCTTTGAAATTAGGGCTGCACAGTTAATCGCAACTTTATCGCAATCGCACTATAGACTTGTGCAATATCCAAATCGTGGGCGGGGGGGGGGGCGCAATATTTGTTAAAGGCAGAATATTTCTGTCCTAAAGAAAAAAATCTTTGTTTGGTACAGATCCTCACAGAAATTACACTGCAATCATTTCATTTGTTTAATTGTAATATTTTTCAATGAAAATGAGAATAGTGATACAAAAAATATCATACCCTCCAATATCGTGAATGATATCGCGATATCAGTCATAAATAATCACAATTACGTATGTTCCTCATATCGTGCAGCCCTATTTGAAATGTGCTCATTTTACATAGTTGACTCATAATACAATATAGCACACAACCCTCCTATATATATATATATATACACACAATAAAAAAAGTCTTATATACACTCACGTAACATATTTTGTGAAAAAACTCTAATAGCTTGTACACTGAATAGTAGAAGAAAGAAAATGAAAAGGTTATGCTAATAAAGGGCTTTTTCTCATCTCTCTTCTCCAAGTAAGTGGCTAATTTCAATGTTTCCCATGGGAACAGCACACTCAGTCTGTGTGTTTGTCTATGCAAACAGAAAAAACTCAATTTCTCTTTTTATCTTACTAAACAAAATAACGTGTAGTTCCCAGTAAGGACAGTGGCAAACTGAAAATGGAACTCATTTTCTATATAATTGAGACATTTAACACGCAGACACACGTTTTGCAGACAAAAGCCCTATTCACAAGGGAGTAGTATAACCTGAGGAGCGTCTGTGACGTTAAGCCTGTGCAAATCTGCCGTGTCCCAAAAGTAAAAATTCCACCGCGAGTGACCTATTATATTTGGCCAAACACAGAGTTCACAATACACAATATTAATCCTGTGCGGATCCGTATCTCTGTGATTTGGGGGGTCGTATTGACCTTTTTCACAGCAGACATTTTGACTTAGTATATATATAGTATATAATAGGAAAAGCACAGCTGAAATTGAACCTCAACGATGGCTCAGTTCCATCAAGTGTCCCAGGAAGCTATTTCAGTGAGTCAGCATGCACAACACCAGGGCCTCTCCTAAGTGGAATGCAGCCATCATTAATGGTTTTGAATACACCTGTGCTTTTCCTACTAGGACATGTCAACATGACATGTCATGTCATTTTTTCTGCCGTGAAAAAGGTCTATTGGCTGCATTAGCAATTATGCTAATGCGACATGCAGGTTGGCATGGGATTAAGATCACAGATGACCCTCCGCAATCTTTACAAATTACTAGAGGTCCCTAGCCTGGGTAAACCCTGACGAACTTCCGGCAAATTTGAGATTTGCTCTGCAAGTCCGTCTGGCCGAGAGCCCATTCGAGCCCATTTCCAATGTTTCCAAATCGAGGCACCAATCACAACCGTTGAGGCGGGCTTTACACGTTGACGATAGCGCAGCGACGGCGAGCAGCTTTTTGTTTACATTCAACACGGCGGCCACCGAAGCGCAGCAACCCGTTGATGCCGCTGTCGCCGCTACGTCACCCGGTTGGTCTGATTGGTTGAAGGACTATCCAATTGCGCCCAGAGGCATTTGAGCGGCGTCCGTTGGTGACGCCCCTTAGGAAATGAGCTGTGAATGAAGCTTGAGAAACAACTGAGAAGGGTCTGGTGTCAACCAGGCTAAGAGGTCCCCAGATGATACTAATCCAGTGTGACTAGGGCTAATGATAAAATGAAACGCACCAAAAACAGTAAGATAACCCTTAATTCTCTTTTATTTATATAGCGCCTTTCATGAAACCCCAGGACACTTTACAGAATTACAGTGGCTATACTAAGGGTGGCTGTATTAAAAATGTCCAGGGATGTAGCATTTCAAATATCTGCAGGGAGGGTGTTCCAGGGGGATGGGGCTGCAACACTTAAGATGTGAAAATATGTTGGCGCTACACGCTGTTTTCGCTATTCCTCTTTGTCGTTGCTGGTGTTATGATTCTTTTGGTTCTGGGGGGGCGGGGGTTTGTGTTTTTTTGTGTGTGTTTTGTTCTGTCTCCTCTCTGCAGGGCATGTGTGTGGCAGGGGGGGCGTGGCTGGCTTCTCCAGGCAGCAGATGAGGCACGCCTGCTTCCACTCGCCTCATCAACCTGCTCCGTACAAAGCCCGGTGCTCACACACCACTGCTCTCCCAGTTCCTGGGATCCAGCGGCTGCGTTTCACTCTTCCTCTGTGGATAACGTCCAGCCGGCCTGCTCCCTGCCACCACTGCTCCCACTCCGCACTCTTTTTCTTAATAAACGTTTTACGCCTATCAGCCTGTCCCAGTCCTTCGCTATGGGGTCTAACTTCCCTGTAAAATGCTCAACAGCTGGCCTCTTGGTGCTACTCGGTTAGCTCGCTGAACGAGAGTGTGTCGCTGACCTACAATCTAAGAAATAAATCCGTAAAATAACAGAGAAAGTTCTGGCAGCTCATTCCCCGGACTTTGCCCCATAATAAAAAATAAAAAATGATGTGTGTACCTTCAGTTAAAATACAGAATATTTGAAAGACGTGTGTGTGTGGCCCCTGGACACACACACAAGCTCTACCGGCTGATTAAGCAGGAATATTAACAGATTCATGTGTTGGTCAATATGGAGGCCTAGATATGTCTATCAATCTGTGTTGTTCAGTTTATGTGATCCAACATGTAATTGGTAAGAGCTATGGATAGTTAGAAGACAACTGCAATTAATAAGGGTCATATTCCTTCAAAACTAACGGCCCCCTTGTTTTCTCTTTCTCCGTCTACCTTTGCAGGCAAATTGTCCCTGGAGGAGTTTATCAAAGGTGCCAAAAGCGACCCGTCCATCGTCCGGCTACTCCAGTGCGACCCCAGCTCGGCCTCCCAGTTCTGAACCCCATTACAACACCCCACCCCCCCACCCCCACCCCCTGCTGCGACCCGTCCCTCCTCAGCCTCTCTGTTGCTATTGAAACAGTCACTCAAATCAATGCATGATGGTTCCCGTTTCTCATATCATCGCTTTTTCTTTTCTTTTCGTTGTTGTGTGCAAGGGTGGAGGAGGGAAGGAGGATGGAGGATAAGAAAAGCCATCACTTATCATTTCACTTTCATTTTTTATTTTTTTTTTGTATTTGGGAAAACTGAAAGGACATGCATACATTTTAATGATCAGTCGACAGTGGCGTCCGCTAATGTCCCCGCATAGCTCTCTCTCTCTCTCTCTCTGGATGGACGGATATTCCGGGGAGCTGCTTGTGACAAAGCGTGGATTTCTGCAGGGTGGGGATTGCTCAGTTTGTCCTCCAACACACATGTACATCATGTATATAGATATATATATTCTGTATGTCTATGTATATCATCAGATGAAAGTCTGTCTTCATGTATGGTGCACACTCTCTGGCATTGAAAGGCAGTATTATGTAGCGTAGCTTCCTAGTCTGGCCTGAATGGCTGGTCGGGGGTGGAGGTGCATGGGTGGGAGTGTTATTTTTTTTTGGTTTTGTTTTTTGGGGGGATGGGTTACTGCTTTATGATCTTTGGCTGAGAAAATGGCCTAAGATCCCATTAGCTTTTTATTGATATCTACTGGCATTTTTGTTGATTCAGAAATTTCAAATGTTTTTTTTTGTTATTTTTCATTTGTACATATTGTTGTCCTCCTCCATGTTTTCTTTATTTGTTCATTTTTAGTGTTATTATTGTGCTTTTACTTTGACATGTTGTTAAAGATGACCGTTTACAGTGAGAGAGAGAGAGAGAATGAGTTAGGATTGATCTCTTTGGGATTTGTGGATTTGTTAAAAGTGTAAGATTATAAAAAAAAAGAAACGTGACGTATACTGTAAGGGGATCCCATAATGCGTTTGATCAATGACACCAGTAGCACGTATCGTTTGAGCCACCATGTGTTTATAAAGTATGGCTGTGCATTTGCTCTGAATGTGTGTGTGTGTGTGTGTGTGCACATATGCGTGTGCTCGAAGCTAACTTTTACAGTATTATTATCATGTATTATTATCATGTGTTGTTTCTTAATTTGTAAGTATTTTGAAGTTCTTTAACAACGAGAAGTATACTTAAGATAGCCGTGACCTGTCACTACTGTATACTGCATGATCCTACGAAAAACAGTAAACGCACAGCCGTATCATTTTGTAGCTCTGCAGCCCCCTCATCATTTCCCCCCCCCCCTTCCTCTGACAGACAGAGAACTCACTAAGGGCTCGTTCATCACTCTCTAGCTGAGTGCTTTCATAACCTCCTGGATTAGTCTGCTCACAGAGCAGTTAAATGAATTCGATGACGTTTCACGTATAATGGGTACTTGTTCTGATTCGAGTTTTCGGGGTTTCCAGACATATGCAGTAATCTGACAGAGTGATCAGTGGCCATGTTTACATCAGCACTAGTCTTGCATTGCCAGACCTAACTCCACGCAAGACACCACACATACACTCCAAGATAGGAGGATAAAAAAATAAATAAAAAAAACGTGATCTGGTTTATTGGCATTTCTTTAAACCAATCACTATTGTCTTGGGCGGCGCTAAGCTCCGGACACAGCGACGGTTGCTCTGCAAAACGGGAAGGAACTTGTTTTTGGTGGAATATTTGCACCCCGCCAAAGAAAACGCCACATACAATATTAAATTAACTGTTCACACAATACAGTAATGTGAGCGATTTAAATTAGCTCAATGGTGTTTTAAGCCCCCAACGTCGACTTCAAGGCACCTTACCCCTAACCATTGCCTAATCCTAGTGCCTGGAAGGCGACGTTGGGGGCTTAAAACACCTTTTTAAAGTAGCAATCCATAGCAATCCCCGCCAATCGGTCCCAAAACGTCCCAGTTAGACAGTAAATGCCGTATTAAACATATTCTTTGTACATCTTTACAATCATTCCCCGAAAAAAAACCAAGCAGGCCTGCCTTGTTGCACGATCCAAATCTTGTTCAAAACTTGTCATTTTCAGCGTTTGTTGTCGTTTCCTGAATCGAACAGAGTTTAAGAACGGCAACACAGAGAGCGGAAGGCGAGGGACATCCAGCGGAACATCCTGGCCGCGCAGGATGTGAGGCAATGATCCTGGAAATGTACCGTCTTCGATCCAGACTACATCAGCGCTGATAGGAACCCTTGATTAATTCTATTTTATTTACTTAAAGGTGCTCCGTTTTGTTTGAAAATACTTTGA
Source organism: Sander vitreus (assembly GCF_031162955.1). Classification (NCBI taxonomy): domain Eukaryota; kingdom Metazoa; phylum Chordata; class Actinopteri; order Perciformes; family Percidae; genus Sander; species Sander vitreus. The sequence continues at coordinate 23,376,057 of NC_135868.1, read as the reverse complement.
ACGTCAACAAGAAGTAACGTCACCCAACATCGCTTAGAGCACCTTTAATATTTGGAGCACCAAGGAAGTGGAACACGTGGAGACATGGCATCATATCAGTCTTTAAGTGGTTTATTAGAGTTTTCAAAGAGCCTCGATTGAATAAAATATGCTTCCGAATAAAAGCCTCCATCTGAAATACAGTGCACGTGAAAACTTAGCCACTGGTTGCAGGAATACCAGCACCACTCCATTTAAAGCCCCCATTGTCAGATCACTATTGCCATCTTCTGTTTGGGAGGTTAAACACAAGACTAACTCTGTTTGTGATGAAGCTAAGTGTTGGGCAGACCGGTTGAAAAAATAAGTCAAATTGCATATTGCAGATACTCATATACTCATATACATTGTTCTTTTAGGAAGGGACCTTCACGTTGTTTACTTTTATAGGGTGATATGGTACATAAGTATAAGTATGTGTAAGTGTTTTTGGTATTTAGAAGTGGTGTAATGTAACTAAGTACATTTACTCAATGCAACAGTAAGGTACTTTAGTGGAGTATTTTCATGTTACGCTACTTTACACTTCTACTCCACTACATAGATGGAAATATCGTACCTTTTACTGCACCAGATTTACCTGACAACTGTAGTTACTACTTTTCAGATTACGTTTATAAAACATTGTATTAAACTGCCCCACATGATATAAAACTGTATGGTTCAGTGTTTATGACATAGCTGTATTATTATGTTCGAAAAACCTTTTGAAAAGACAAAATTCAGTAATCATTTCAGGTGAGTTAGCAGCTCCATTACAGGTGCTGTAGGTAGGATTGTGAAGATCCAGGATTTAGCCAAAAAATTTGAACATCAGCAACTTCTCAGTCCCTCCCCCCTTTCCGCTAAAGCCCAAAACGGTCTCCTAAGCTCCTCCCCCCACAAGGGAGAATGAATGCGTGTGCATGAGCAGTGATTGACACGCAGTTAGACAACCCCCCACCTAGCCCTGATTGGTGCATCTGAACAGGGAGCTGTGGATTTTGGCAAATCGCACTACAGGCTGTAGGTGGTGCCAGAGGAGCCAGATTATTTTTTTTAATGACCTGCTTCATGTAGTTCTACTGGAACATAGGGTCAGTTTCAGCAAATATGACAGAATGTTAGTTTTATAAGTCTTACCTACTGCACCTTTAAGGAGGTTTGGATGGGCTTCACTTTACACATTTTTCGAAGGTAATATAAATAATAAAATAAAACCCTGGCACAAAACGATTTCTCTGTCTGCCATGTGAGGTTCTTTCTTTCTTTAAAATGTATTTTCAAACATGTAAAGGAAAACAGAAAATCAGGTCATTCAGAAAATAATAATATAGATAACACAGATACATCTTAACAAAACACTTTGTTTTTTGTTTGTTTTTTACATTTTTTTAAAAAAAAGTGGAAAGAGGTATAAACGTATTTAATCCCACCCCTTCTCCATAAAACATTTTTAAATATTTAACAAACTTTCTCTGTCAACATTTTTCTTTTCTTTTTTTTAAAAACTCTACCAACCAGTGGTATAGTCTACGTGATACGCAGGCAAGGCAAGGCAAGGCAGCTTTATTTGTATAGCACATTTCAGTGCTTTAAGTGCTTTACATGAAAACAGATTAAAAAATTAAAAACAGATAAAATACGAGAAAAAAAGTTACAGTGCAGTATAAGAAATTAAACATTGAAGAGCAGTTAAAACAGTTAAATATATAAAAGCAGATAAAATAACTTTCCAGGACTCAGTGATCCATTTTCTGGAAAGCCAAAGCTTTTTGACCAATATGACAGATATCTCAAGCAGTCCGGTCCATATTTTCTAACCATCTCACCCAATATGGGTCCAGATGCGTCGCACGGCTATGAGGTTTCATTCCCCATATTTACAGAAGCTTTTCTTGAGTATACTCTTATCTTTTTCGATGTGGTCGTCACCGCAAAGCTTAGTTCTTTTCTTCGGCAAACCTTGCAAAACCCGGTACAGCCCTGCAGACAAAAATCTTTTAATAGTCCAAGAACGTGTTCTTAAACTAGTTTATTTCTTCTGCAGTCTGTTTCTAAATAGTTAAGAGCTCGCTCAGAGTGTTAATAGACTATTTTTTTTCTTTTTAGGTCTTCTGCCTAAATTAGTTACTTACTTCGACTAACTTTTTGACCAGCCCAACTTCTGTCTCTTCTGTCAACTATTGTCATGCCTGCATCCGAGAAATAATCAGAGATATGTCCGTTTCTGCAAAAGAATGTCACCGGAATAATCATAAATTCAATTCTATTATTTGTTTTAGGAATTTCTCTTTATATGCTTATATAGATTGTTATACAGTGTCAACAATGCAGCTTCAGTATAAGAAATGAACAGTTATTTAAAGAAAGGCAACATCAAAAAGATAGGTCTTCAGCCTTGATTTAAAAGAACAGAGTTGCAGCAGACCTGCAGTTTTCTGGGAGTTTGTTCCAGATATGTGGAGCATAAAAACTAAACGCTGCTTCCCCCTGTTTAGTTCTGACTCTGGGGACAACAAGCAGGCCTGTCCCAGACGACCTGAGAGGTCTGGGTGGTTCATAGTGTAGTAGCAGACCAGAAATGTATTTTGGCCCTAAACCGTTTACTGATTTATAAACCAGCAAAAGTATTTTGAAATCAATTCTTTGATGCACTGGAAGCCAGTGTAGAGACTTCAGAACTGGAGTGATGTGATCCACTCTCTTGGTCTTAGTGAGGACTCGAGCAGCAGCGTTCTGAATCAGCTGCAGCTGTCTGATTGATTTTTTAGGGAGACCTGTAAAGACCTGACAGTAGTCAAGTCTACTGAAGATAAAAGCATGGACAAATTTTTTCCAAATCCTGCTGAGACATAAGTCCTTTAACCCTTGATATATTTTTAAGGTGGTAATAGGCTGACTTTGTAATTGTCTTAATGTGGCTGTTAAAATTCAGGTCTGAGTCCATGACTACACCAAGATTTCTGGCTTTGTCTGTTGTTTTTAACAGTATTGTTTGAAGCTGAGTGCTGACTTTTAATTGTTCCTCCTTTGCTCCAAAAACAACCACCTCAGTTTTTTCATCATTTAATTTAAGAAAGTTCATTTAATTTAAGAAAGTCGTTAATTTGTTCAATGCACTTAGTCAGTTATTGTTTTGGACTATAGTCCCCTGGTGATAAGGTTATATCATGTCATCCGCATAACTATGGTAACTTATTTTATTGTTTTCCATAATTTGAGCCAGTGGAAACATGTAGATGTTAAACAGGAGCATATTTGTATGCTCAGATGTAGAATTCCCTATAGACACAAAGTAGTCCCTATTCTTTAAATAAGACTCAAACCACTTTAGTACTGAGCCAGAAATGCCAACCCAGTTTTCCAATCGGTCTAGTAATATGTCATGGTCGACCGTATCAAATGCAGCACTGAGATAATGAAGTAATACCAAGACTGAAATTTTGCCACTATCTGTGTGTGGATGTCATTAAAGACTTTAACAAGAGCTGTCTCAGTGCTGTGGTGTGGTCGAAAACCCGACTGGAAGGCATCAAAACTGTTGTTTAGTGACAAGAAAAGGTTGAGTTGTTGAGAAACCGTTGGAAAAAATGGAAGGTTTGATATCGGCCTATAGTTGCTCATTAGTGACGTGTCTAGATTGTTCTTTTTTAAGAGTGGCTTAATGACTGCAGTTTTCAGGGCCTGTGGGAAGACACCTGAGATAAGAGATGTGTTTACAATCTGTAGAAGATCTGTAGCCAAACAATTCGAAACATTTTTGAAAAGGCCCGTTGGTAGAATATTAAGGCAGCAGGAGGAGGTTTTCAGATATTGTATAATGTCCTCCAGGTTTTTACGGTTAATCATATGAAATTGGGTCATATTGGTATACAGTATACCCACTAAGAAAGCTCCAGGATTTCCATATACCCACTTAAAAATGCCAATGACATACAACAACATACTTTCCATTATATTTTTGATATATTTAGAATTGTCATCTGTGTTTTTCTTCTTTACATAGGCTAAATAAAGGTATTTCCACCATAAATTGGTGCATAAAAGTGTATCCGAATACAGGAAATGAAGTCGTTGACCGTCAAAACTTCCCTGGAGGAGGACAGCCAGACCCCCCACTATGATATTTATCTATATATACACTGTACAGTACAGTATACCCACTACAATACATTAGACTACACCACTGCTACTAACTTTACTTACCAATTCTCTTAAAAAATACAATGTATTTCTCATATATTCCTTAGCAATTGTGCATTATAATGTCTTGCATATTTACTTATTTTACCCAAAATACATATTGATATATTTTAGGATCAAACATAAAATGAATTCAGATATTAAAAAAAAAAAAAATGTAAAGGTTAAAATAACTGAGTGAGATACATGGCTTTAGGTAGCCCGAGAAGAGCCTCTGTCATACCAGACTAAACTGAAACACAACAGATTTTTAACTAATCAGTGTGTGTGTGTGTGTGTGTGTGTGTGTGTGTGTGTGTGTGTGTGTGTGTGTGTGTGTGTGTGTGTGTGTGTTTGCCCAACATTTCACTACCTCACAAATTGAATTATAGTGGCAAAGTGAACTACCAATGAGAGCTGTGCTGGTGCAGCGGCATCCCCATGACAGTAGGACTGACCTTAAGTCAACTCGTACCAAACATTTCTGACCTTAGGTCATACCAAACATTTGCACAGCCGTGCCGCTGCTTTTGGGAATACCTATGGTGTCACTGCCTTCTGCTGGTAGCATAAGGAACACCAGTTGCTACTCCCTCCCTGATCTACTACCATTTAACCCTTTTCTATTTCTCACTGCCTCTGATGAACTGGTACCTTGTGTTGGATAAATACCCCTGCTTGCTTTCTTTCTTCCTTCCTTCATTCCTTCCTTCCTAACATCCCTTTTCTTCCTTCCTATTTTTTTCTGTTGCATGAAAACCTCACACGTGAGGATGTCACGTTTGTTCCGTTGGACCTGAAAATTCAAAAATATACCTATGTGTTTCAAAGCTGCACGTGTGGACTGTTGCCTCATTTTTTCTCTGGTTCGTTTGGGATATATGTAAGGATTGCATTAAGGGAGCAGAGCATGTCACCGAGGACAAGGCTAACGTCTGGTCTGCAGTGGTGGAAGAAGTATTTTCATCCTTTCCTCTAAAGGTCCAGTGTGTTTAGTTGTTCATTATCTAAATCTGTGTTGGCCGTTCACAGTCCTTTTTCATGAATATTTACCACCACCATCAATTCCAAGTATTCCTTTTGGCTTGAAATTTTACATTCGCATTCACATGAACTGGGGTATACGCTCCATATTCATGCGCCATCTTGAAATACGTTAGCCGGTAAGGGACATACAGGACATACTGCGCCGCCTATCACGTTTTCGCTGTCACATGATAAACTCACAGGTGCTGCTAATGCTGCTAATGGATATCGTCACTTCCTGGCCCTGGCGGCAAGTTTGAAGAGGAAAACATGGAGGACCACACGTATTCAAAATCTGCAAAACCACAAGTCTTCTTCTTCGCCCAGAAAAAGAAAACGGATATTGAAAAGAGCAAGCGACCAGCTTTTTGAAGCGTGAAGGCTACCGTAGCTGTAATACGTACTTTGAACTGCGTAGTGCAAGATAGTTGATTGCAATATATGATCTCAATGCTAGATGGGAGAAATTCCTACACATTGGACCTCTAAGTAAAAGTACTAATACTACACTGTGAAAATACTCTGTTACGAGTAAAAGTCCTGCATTGAAAATGTTACTTAAGTAAAAGTATGCAAGTATCATCAAGGAAATCTACTTAAAGTACTCAATACAGAAAGATCCTCACATTTTAGAAACTGGAAACGATCCAAACTGTTCTGTCAATCAACTAAGTGTTTAATCATTTGATCATTTTAGCTGGACTTGTAAGCCGTTATATTGTTGGGTAGTTTAATTTATATTAAAACATTGTATTTTATAAACTACATGTGTTTTGTGTGCAAAAATCTTAATTATAAAGTAACTAGTAACCAAAGCTGTCAGATTAATGTATCGGAGTAAAAAAAGTACAATATTGCTCTCTGAAATGTAGCGGAGTAGAAGTAGAAAGTGGCATGAAAAGACTCAAGTAAAGTACAAGTACCTCAACATTTGTACTTAGTACAGTGCTTGAGTAAATGTACTTAGTTACATGCCACCACTGCTGGTCTGACAGCTGGACATTGCTGTCATGCATTGGAGTGTGGCAGCCTGTCAAGGTACACCGTAGGTCCTTATTATTATTATTATTATTATTATTATTAACAACAACAAGAAGTGGGTGAATGTGTTTGCACCAGCCTGTCAGGGAGTGTAACCAGTCACTCTTGTCAGGTCATTATAGCTGCTGCCATTAACCACATGTTAAACTGGAATGTCTTTTCGGTTTCAGAATTCAGCTATAAAACACGCAAGATAGATGCATCATTTTGAATAAAAAGTTTTATTTACTTGTCGACTTAACTTGTCAAAATAAATACCTAACAGCAGAAAAAAAAACATGCACACACTTTCTCAATTCTCAATTACTCACACAGGCAACGAAAACGGATTAAAGCTCGGAGGCACACCCACACCAACACACTCTGCACACTTCATTTCTTCACTTGTGATAATCTTTTTTTTTCCTCTCTCTACTGTACCTGTCTCCATTATATGGATTATTATATACTTATTATATTAGGAAATACACATTTTTGCTTTCTTATTGAGAGTTAGACGAGAAGATCGATATACAACTTGCATGTCTGTGCGCCAAATGTGAAGAGACCTGATTAGCTTAGCTTAGCATAAAGACAAAGCAAGGGAAAGCAGCTAGCCTGGCCTTGTTTTAAAAAACTAGTTTTACATTTCTGCTTGTGTACAAATTAATCAAACGTGAAAATATTAATTAGTGAGCTTTAGTGGTGCAAGTAGGAATATTTTTTTGTAACGTTGGACAGAGCCAGGCTAGCCGTTTCTCTACCTGGTTCCAGTTTCATGATATGCTATGCTAAGCTAAGCAACCACCTGACTTCATACATCAACTGAAGTGTAAAAAACGATTTGCTCCCGGCCATGAATTGACATTTGTTTTTACACTTTGACACTTCTTTTATAGATTAAATAAACAAGATATAGCATGTTGAGTAGTGAGCTTTAGAGTTGTTGCTAGGTGTTTCTTTAACTTTGGGCGGAGCCAAGCTAGTGGTTTTCCCCCCTGCTTTCAGTCTTTATGCTAAGCTAAGCTAAGCATGTCCTAACCGCACAGACATAGTCCTATCAATCTTCCAATCTGACTCTCGACGAGAAAGCGTCAAAGTACATTTCCCAAAATGTCCAACTATTCTTTTAACTCTGAATGAATCCTTGTTCAGGCTGTCTATCCTGACGTGAATATTATTTTTTGACCCTCATATGTACAGATGTACAAGAACAGACACATAACCGGGATCCTGCACATTGTGCAAACAGCCTGGGCCTTAGAAAATGAATGCATCGGCACTGCGTAATGAAACATCTCCAGCTCTAAGTTCATAGTTATGAAGTACTGACAGGACAATAGGGTTGTGGAGTACGATATTTGAATCCAAGCATTGGAGCTAGCTATACAGCATATACCCTCACAGCATTTTGGTCTTCAAGAAGCTCTTGCATGTCAAATATGTCTAAATCCAGAAGCTGGACCTTTCATGGGTACCCCTCTCCAGCAGTTGGTGCTGCTGCGGTGGCCTTTGCTGGCTGCCAACCCTTGTTTTTAGCCTTTCTTCGTCTGACCTTTCTCTGTGCGGCTGGTGAAGAGGCCCCCTCTCCGAGGGAGGAAGGCTCCGATGTTGATGGGGAAGACGCTGTGGAGGGGGAGGAGGTCTGTGATGCTGTCTTGGAGGTTCAGTGTTCCGTCTTGGAGGTTGGCGGTAGCTTCTTGGAGGTTCAGCGTAGCGGGTTGGAGATTGAGTGTAGCTTCTTGGAGGGTCATTGTAGCTGGATGGAGGGTCATTGTAACACGTTGGAGATTCAGTGTAGCTTCTTGGAGGGTCATTGTAGCGAGAGGGAGCGACTTCCTCCATCGGCCTCACCACACTGATCTATACAAACAGAGAAATTATTTCTTTTTCAAATCCAATTTCAAATAATGCTCGATTGAAAAATAGGGACTGCTGGATTATGGAGAAGAAAAAAAAATCATGAAATTCAAAAATCATGAAATCATGAAATTACGATTATGTAACACGATTACTCATTGACTTTTGGAAAGACATCGCATTTACTGAGCTTCAAAAACAGGGAAACAGTTCAACAAATCCAACAGTGAAAACACCTTGAACTGTGATATTTCCCGTTGATACTGAGACAAAATAGGAGTTTACTTGCAAAAACGTAACGTGCGATGACATTGTTTTTGTGATCGTTAGGAGCTGAAATCGTAATCGCAATTACAATTCAAATAATTGCGCAGCCCTAAGTGAAAGCAGCTCATGCACCATCTAAATGGATTCTTTTTTTAACCCTTGTGTTGTCTTCCCGTCGACCATAAACTTGTTGGCCCTTTTATCAACGCTTCATTTTTTAAATTCATGGTCAATAAACCTCATTTAAATGACATTACCTAATTTTTGAATAAAAAAAAAAGCAGACATTATGATTTATTTTGACTAATAGTTAAGATAGGATGATGTTGACTGAATCACAGACGGGTTCATGTCAAAGTTCAGTTCAATCAGAATGCGGTTTTAAAACCATTTAAAAATGGTTTTATGGTTTAAATGGCTATAAAATAGAATAAAAGACCCAAAATTCAATGAAAGTCATCATTAATTGTATTTGCGAAGAATGCTGTATGGGTAACATACAACGTACATCCATGCATCATTGATATTTTTGGGCAATTTGGTTGAAAGAAACCTATATTTCTGATGTAAAAAAAACGTTGAAAACGGGTAACATTTGACCCAAGAACAACATGATGGTTAAAGCAGCACAATGTGTGTTTGAGTGGAAATCTCACCGCTCTGCCATAGTCCCTCCTGCTTCTCTTCCTGGTAGGGCAGCAAGGCAGACCCAGGAATGAAATGCAGACAGCCGAGCACCGGGATGAAAACACCGTCTGGGTAACACAAGTCACGATCAGAGGCACCCAAAGGATCAGAGTGGTACTCTGGGGAGTGATGGAGGAGAGGAGTTAGCGGAAATCACCAGCTGGACCATAAGGAACGCAATTTGAGGAATGAGCAGCAGGGACACGGTGTGGGAAATGATGCGATACATACAAGATGGCTGTGGACAGAAGCAGAGTCTGGGAGTTTCAGTTTGCACGGGAGAGTCAGCATTGTGAATAAAATATGCGGAGCAGAATGTTATCAAAGTAAAAGTGTACAGAGGGAATTCAAAGAAAACGAGGCAGCAAGTTTTTTTCTTCTTCTTTTTTTAGGCAGGCTGACTACAAAGAGAATGAAAGGTTTTTTTGGTTCGAAGTTTGGAGCTTTCTTTGGATATTCATCATGAAATATGCAGGAAGCACAAAACAATAAACCTTGCACAGCCATCATTAGTGCCTCTAAGCAGCTATGAATGTCAGAACGAGAAGCACGACACACACTTTCAGGTGATGTAATGGGCCCTACGGCAGCCATATTGGAGGTCCTTTGCTAATAGGCAACTCGGAGTGAACGGCCCATTCTGCAGTCTCAGCAGAACACAACAGTTACTTCTGTACCGACTCGGAGTTGGAACTGAGTTTCTAAAGGATAAATCTGGTTTATTATTACTTTTTTAAACTTTATTTGGAGGTACAACCAAAAAGTGAGCAAGACCAAAATGAGACAAATAATCCCGCGTTTCGGGAAAACGGACCAGATTGAGCATGAATTAATTTAATCTTCATTGTTTTTTGGGAAGATGTTGCAATTCTTTAACTTAAAAAAAAAAAAATTCTGAACACAAGACAAAATAAGAGATGCACATTTGCCCCGTAGCGTTACATGGCAGCCAGGTCTGTGGCTGCCGGTTACAGCATTTACGCTTAAAAGGCTCTGACACACCAACCCGGCGGCCGACCGTCGGCAGAATAGACACCGAAGCAACGCAGACTTGAGCCTACGTGCTGCGCGTGCGCGAGACGTAATATGTCTCCATAACAGCAGGCGGCGCTAAATCTGTATTGTCGCCCAAAAAAATGAAAACCGGAAATGACGAACACTTCACGCAGGTCTGGCTTCTCCAGCTGATAGTAATGGCAGCTTGTTCGAAATACGATCTCGTATTTTACGAAAATAGTTCACTGAAACGTGTTTCTGAAAATATTTTAAGCGAGAAATAGGCCACGCAGTTGCTGAATCTGTCTTCATTTCAGATCGACAAAGGTCAGTTTAAAAGATTTTCGTCGGCGTTCGTCACTCATCCCGCTCGCCACTTCCGGGTTAGCACTCCACCAATCAGATTGGTCATTGAGTCCGACTGCCCGCACTCCGACCCAGCAAGTCAGGTCGGCCAAAATGAAGGCCGACGGCACGGAAAACACCGAGCAGACTCGAGTCACCGACCTCGCCAGACTGTCTGACGGCCGATTATCGGGTTGGTGTGTCAGGGCCTTAAGACTGGACCAATTTCAAAGATTGTTGTTCCCATCAGTCACTTACACACAAAAACATAGGAAAATAGGGTCCAGGTTGAAAAAAAAAACAGTAGTTACTCTTTAAAAACCAAAACGTAGCAATGTAAATGTAGCCTGTGTCACAAAGTCAATGAAAGAATGACAACACAACAGCTGTCAAATGCTGCGTTTGTGCTACTAACGGCTCAAATCCGAGACTGAGCTAGAACTCAAAAGCTGCGCCGAATGTATGTATTTACAGCGGGACTGGCATTAACTTCTTACATAGAGTACAAGTCCAGCTTAGAAATCCACAAAGGTCACCCAGCGTACAAATTGTAGACTACTAGATGTGCTAAAATGCCAAAGTGTTGCTGTGTGCTGCAGCGGTGAGGCTGAGCCGGCCTGACAGTCCATCTGCAGCACACTGGAACAGGACACAGCCTGGAGTGGGCCGACACCGTCAGCTCAGCATTCCTGCCAGCAGCCCACCCGGCTGCACAGTGTGACCGGCGGAGTGACAGCAAAGACAGACACCCAGCCTCACACTCGCTGCTTCTCCCACACCCTATGCATACGCACACACAGTGGCGGAATAAGTATCCAGATCCCGTCCTTCGTCTTAACCCTCGTGTTCTCTCCCGTCGACCGTGCAACTTTTTATTTTATTTGTCACTTTTCTCAATGTTTTGGAAGCTTTCCAGACATTTTTGTCACTTTTTTCGATGTTTTTGTTGATATTTTTTTTCCTGCGCTTTTTTTGTTTTCTCCCCACATTTTTAAAGCTTTTTCGGTCCAAATTTTGGTCAATTTTTTCAACGTTCTTGTATCAGTTCATTTTTAGATGCTATATAATTGAATAAAACACCCAAATGCTGTCCTGGCTCCTAAATGGTGGAATGAGCTCCCTATTGACATCAGGATTGCCGAAAACCTGTGCGTCTTCCGCCGAAGGCTAAAAACACATCTCTTCCGACTACACCTCGGATAATGAAGGGAAGAAAAAATAAATAAAAAATAAAAATAATAATTATATATATATATATATATATATATATATATATATATATATATATATATATATATATATATATATATATATCTTGATACTGCACTTTCATATGGCTCTTTGTAGCATTACCTATTTAAAGCTAATGTACTTGCACTTACTACTTGTTGTCTGGAGTTTGCACCCGTTAAGTTCGTTCAAGGTTGAACGGACTTAATTGTAAGTCGCTTTGGATATAATGTAATGTAATGTAAATTCAATGAAAGTAGTGAACTGATCATTTATTTTACCTGTGAGGAGCGTTGTACAGAACCATCCACGTTATTTTTCTTGACAATTTGGTTGAAAGAAAACCCAAATTTCTGATATAGAAACTTTTTGAAAGTATCATCTGGAACATTTACAGAAAAGTAGGGCTGGGCAAGGCGCCTGGGAAGCTCACCTAGTAGAGCACACGCCCATATACAGAGGCTCAGTCCTCGACGCAGCGGCCGCTGGTTCGGTTCCGACCTGCGGCCCTTTGCTGCATGTCATTCTCTCCCCCCCTTCATTTCTAAGCTGTCCTGTCACAAATAAAGGCCTAAAATGCCAACAACAAAAATAATTCTTAAAAAAAGAAGGAGGGGCTGGGCAGTATATCAATATTATACCGACACCGATATATGAGGCTACATATCGTCTTAAGTATTGGATATGGTAATATGTTGATATGACATGTTTGGTCTTTTCCTGGTTTTAAAGGCTGAGTTACAGTAAAGTGATGTAGTTTTCTGAACTTACCAGGGTTACCAGCCGTTGTCGTTCTCATTGTGTACATATTTTGTGAAAGCACCAACAGTCAACCCTACAGTATCGCCGTAATATCGACATCAATGTATTTGGTCAAAAATAAAGTCATATTCGATTTTCTCCATATCGCCCAGCTCTACTTAAAAGCAAAAAGAACTAGAGCCCGATATGTATTTTAAAAGACTATATCCAGAAACGCGTAACAAAACATAAACAGATTTCCCTAACATTAGTTATTTGCCAACAGCGACGTTGTAGAGCGCCCTCTGGTGGACAATCTATGCAACGCAACACTCATAACATGGTTGAAGGGGGTTTCGTCCATTTTTATTTTATTTTTTAAATATTCATTTATCGGCCATTGTGAATGCCGATACCGATAGTTTGGAAAATGCCTAATATCGGCCCGCCGATAATATCGGTCTGACTCTAAAAAGTACAACAGTTGTGTCAATCAACCAAATGCTAAATGGTCTGATCATTTCAGCTGGACTTGTGGGCCGTTATAGTGTTGGGTAGTTTCATTTATGATTAAACATCGTCTTTTATAAACTACACTTTGTGTGCAAAAATCTTAATTTGTAAAGTAACTGAAGCTGTCAGATGAATGTAGCGGAGTAAAAAGTACAATATTTCTCTCTGAAATGTAGCGGAGTAGAAGTAGAAAGTGGCTTGAAAATTAAAGACTCAAGTAATGTACAAGTACCTCAACATTTGGACTTAAGTACAGTACTAGGGCTGCACAATACTTGTTTTTTTATCGTCAACGCGTTATCAACTGGCGCAACAAACACATCGCGAAAGGCTGCGACATATAGACATTATTGTAATAGATGAAAGAAAATATCAATAGAAAACTGCACTTTGAAATGTAACTGTCATTCTTTTTTTAGTGGTGCCTTTTATATTAGTAAGTAAGTAATTATAAGTCAAAAAAGTTGCATTTGAGTACACTTTAATATCTGTTCATTTATAGCAAGTAATATCGTTATGGCGATATTAAACAACATTGTTGCGTGTCGCAGATTTACCTCATATCGTGCAGCCCTTTACAGTACTTGAGTAAATCTACTTAGTTACATTCCACCACTGCACACACACACACAGGGGGCACGGGCCACCCTATTGTGTAGCCTTGTGGCTGTGTTGTGCGTTTGTGGCGCGGTGACAACAACAACTCTTCAAAGAGCTCGTAAAAGGTCACAGTTCCTGGCTTGATCTCAGCGTCCGGCTGACGCACACACCAGTACACTCACATAGATGCGTGTGGGGTCAAAAGGACACTCGTCGGTAATGCTGGAGTAGCCGGCGGAGTCGGGGAAGTGGCAGTGAGTCAGGAGGCTCCGCTCGCCATGAACGGCGGCCCACACCACGGACACGGAGAGTCCGACGGCGGAGGCCGCCGCCATGAGAGCTGCAGCCAGGCTGACGGAGAAGAGGGACCAGGTCTGCGGGAGGAACAGACGGAGAAGAGACAATCAGGGATCCAAAAAGCGGATGGCTCATGAGATCAAGCTTTTTTATGCAGTTGGGAAAACTGGGGCGACAGTAAATAGATGAAAGGACCGCAGAGAATAAACAATATTAACCCTCGGAGGACAAAAGACGCACCTGAGAGTCCACGCAATGTTGGACAACACTTGTATTCAAAAAGCGATACAAAAAAAATTTCATTTTAGACATTTATTTACTATTATGTATTCATATATTACACTTCTTTTGTGAACCCAAGACTTTTGTAAATTCATCTCAAGCACCAAAAACTAACAAAATGTTAGATAGAATAGATAGATAGAAAATGTTAGAGATTTGAACAATTTGAGAGATTTGAGAAATTTCAAAAAGCAAACGTCAACTTTTCAGCTTTAAGGCCAAATTATCTCTTTACTTGTTGCTCTGGGACAAATTTGGACCCCACTTGATAGAAAGCCGGGTTTGTTCTGAACATTTTGATATGAAAACGCATGGGGATCAGGTTATATACAAATACCCTTAAAAAGGTGAATTTCAAAAGATATGTAAAAATGCCCTTAGACCTCAGAGGGTTAATATAAACAACAGGCATTAACAACATGAAATATGGAGATACTGTATGTTCATGTTTAAGTAGGCAAAAGAAAAGATCAATTGATTGAGGATTGATAAAGTAGTATAAACGTTTAAGATATGCATTTGGAACATGGTTTTTGATTTTCCCTTAAGTTCGCTGCTTTTCAATCCAGACTTTAAAATGTGTCGAGTCATGATGTGTCACACAACAAACCCAATAGCTTTAGTTTTGATGAACTCTGTGTTCTATTGCAGCTTCTCATGGGGCTTTAACACAGTCCAGTGGAGGCTTAAAGGACAATTCTGGCACAAAAGGAACCTAGGGGTTGTTAATTGGATGTGTTTGTAGCTTGAAACAAGCTAGCGCGGACCACTGATTAGCTTAGAAAGCTAGTATTCGAGGCACAGGGAAAGTAAAAACAAATTGCCATTTATACCACTAAAAAGGCTCAAAATATCACCACACTTCAACGGTAGCATAATGAGTGTTAACCGAAGCATTGAGAACATTGTAAGTGTACAGACAGTTTATTAAAAAGATAGATTATAAAGACAATAGCTCCCAAGACGGCGCCTGTATACGAGAACGCGGCTGTCTTTATAATCTATCTTTTTAATAAACTGTCTGTACACTTACAAAGTTCTCAATGCTTCGGTTTACATGTAGGGACCCTCATTATGCTACCGTTGAAGTGTGGTGCTATTTTGAGCCTTTTTAGTGGTATAAATAGCAATTTATTTTTACGTTCCCTGTGCCCCGAATACTAGCGTAAGCTAACCAGTGGTCCGTGCTAGCTTGTTTCAAGCTACAAACACATTCGATTAGCATGAAAACATGTCCCAGAGAGCGATCGAGTGGGTACACATCTGTTATTAACCCCTAGGTTCGTTTTGCGCCGGAATTGTCCTTTAAAAAGGGGCATTCCACCCATTTTACACATGAAGCTCAGTCTACTTTTACTTCCATTCAGTTATCTCCGGGGCCACGCGGAAGCTGCGGACGCAGAATTCTGCAGAATTTTTCGCTGATTTTCATATTAAAAACAAAAATGAAATACAACTCAGAATGTTAACACTTGTCCCCACCCCAAGAAGATAAATAAGTCTGCTAAATTCCACAGATTTTCATTCTGGAGTACAGCTGAAACCTAACGTAAGTTCATTTCTAAATTCCAAGTAAAATGTCAATCCTCCTTTTTAAGAAGAGGCTGCAGCATTAGAAACTAAAGCTATCAGCTATGAGCAATAACACATGACACAGTGTGTAAAAAAACAAACAGTGAACCTATCCTTTAATAAGGCGAGACAGGTACAGAAAGTCTGCACTTTGTGAAGATGACGGAGTCGTTGGGTCGAAACTCGATAAGAAGAACAAGAAATACTTAAAAGGAGAGAGATTAGAAGCTAGTAGCCAGCGCGTGTGATAAAGGACTGTGTAAACGTGAAAAAAGGGAGTGTTACGATTACTTGTTATTCATGCAATGTGATGCCTGGATGAGTGAATAGGAGAACAAGACGGAGCAAGGGTTTGCCCAGTTCACGGTTGCTCTCGCTGACAAAAAGGAACGGGGAGTGGTTTGTCGTGGCAGGTTTGGCCTGGGCTTACTCATTCTGGTTAGATCGCTGTCTCATCTGTCCCGTCGGAGCAGCCTGACAGCTGATTAAGTAAACATAAGGAGAAGCTGTGCTGCATGGCCGGAGGGAGAGAAAAAAAACTAAACACAAACTATTCCAGTTCTGCAGGCCCAGATTCAGACACCTGAGGCAACATGCAGGAGCTCAAAGAGGGTTTTTAATATCCTCCTGGCAGGATAGACAGAGACAGAAGCTAAGAAAACGTCAAAATATAAAAGCGTCAAAATTGAAAATACTGATCATGGCAACGTAGGAAGAATCGATGGACAGAGCAGAAGAGAGAAAATGAAAGTAACGATACTAACCAGGCCTCTACTCTTCTTGTTTTTAGACAGGACAATAGCCAGAATGCCAACAAGAATTCCCTGCAGAAACAAGACAGATTTAAAGAATATTCATATTGCTCCATTTGCAACTATAAAAATGACCACTACATGAAATAGGAGACAATTTCACTTTCTCAGACACGCTCAAGCTAGCAACACAGGGCGAGTCAAAAGATCTCAACACCACAGCTGTGCTGCCACTGCAAGCATTTCAAATCGCTTCTTTAAAAGTGCCTTTGTCGGCTTTGAAAGTTGTTTTCATACTGTATGTTATTTAACCCTCCTGTTGTCCTTGGGTCAAATTTGACCCATTTTTTAAAAAAAGTTTCTATATCAGAAATTTGGGTTTCTTTTAAAGTGCTCATATTATGCTCATTTTCAGGTTCATAATTGTATTTAGAGGTTGTACCAGAATAGGTTTACATGGTTTCAATTTTCAAAAAACACCATATTTTTGTTGTACTGCACATTGCTGCAGCTCCTCTTTCACCCTGTGTGTTGAGCTCTCTGTTTTAGCTACAGAGTGAGGCATCTCACTTCTGTTCCATCTTTGTTGGGAGTCGCACACGCGCAGTAGCCAGGTAAGGACTACTAGCCAGTCAGAAGAGTATGAGGGCGTGCCACGCTAGCAGCTAGGCGAGCATTATAACGTGTGTTACAAAGTGGCGCACGTTTGTCTCTGAAGTAAAGACTGGACTACAACAGAGCTGTTTGGAGCAGTTTGTGAACAGTGTTTTCTGTTGGAGATGGTAAGTCCCTTTGGGGGGGTGGACTTTGGGCTTTTTCACTTTGTAAACCTATAACATGCTCAAAAAGATATAGAACACAATAAAGGAAAGGGGAAAAAACAAAAAAGCATAATATGAGCACTTTAACAAAATTGTCAAAAAAAAGTAACGTGGATGGTTCCATGCAACGCTCTACACAAGTAAAAGAATTGATCAGTTCACAAAAATTGATAACAGAACGTTGAAAAAAGTGACAAAAATGTTAGAAAAAGTGACAAAAACATCGGAAAAAGCGACAAAAGTGTTGAAAAAAGATGACCAAAAAGTTGCCTGGGCAACGGAAAGACAACACAAGGGTTAATATGTTATTTAATCACTGCTCAAGCACTTCTGGTTAGACACTAACTCCATTTGGTTGCTCTGTACTTGTGACATGTGCAATGACAATAAAGTTGAATCTAATCTAATCTAATCTCATCTCATTTGATCTCATCTCATCTGTGTTGATGATCAATCTGAGATTATAAAATAAATCTGTGACTGATTCAAACAACCATTTTATGCATTTGTAAAGGGGAAGTTACATGTCTCTTAATGAAATGATTTTCCTATGAACAAAAAAGAAAAGAAAAGAGGATTCTTGAACGGTTCTTTGTTTAGGAAAGTGGCCAACAAGTAGCCCTAATGACTAGGAGGATCCAGTGAGGCACACGTCCAAATGACCCCTTTTGTTGCAATACTGATTTTTGTATTGAGAAAGTTTCCGCAGTACTTTATGATCAATTCTAGTTACATTTGTAGATGCATTTGTAGCTTGTGGTCGGCAGGGTGCAACCCCAGCACTGATGGAGCACTGATATGTATATGTAATGGTTTGTTTAACAGTTGAATATTCCCTTATCCCCAGGGCTGGGTAGCGAATTTGATGCCTTGTCATTCAATACCAAATTCCAATGCCTAAGGAGCAAATCTCATCAGAGTCAGTGAGCAAATAAGCATGCAGCATGCTTCTGCCAAGATCTAATAATGCTGGTGATTGGCTGTAGTCAGAGACAGGCAGGAAAAACTAAGTTACGCACAGAGACAGGGCTCACGTAGTAAAAGCTGAAAAATAAATCAAAAAGATTTCTGCCGTAATGTGCAACGCCGTAATTGGTACATGTGTACGTTCAAAAGTAGTTTTAGTCGTGCAACAGGAAACTCACATTGGACAGATAGTCTAGCTAGCTGTCTGGATTTACCCTGCAGAGATCTAAGGAGCAGTTAACCATAGTCCTCAGAAATCCACCGGAGGTTATAATGCCGACACAAAGAAAGAGGAAGGTAACGGACATCCGGCCGAAATGAAAGACATCCGGCGGAATTTCCGGCAGCACCTCAACAAATCCCGGAAACGATACGTCGTGGATATAGACTATGATCAGTAGGAATCTTACTATGAGGCCGGAGGTGAGAGCGACCACGTTGGAGATGGCGTACTCCATGGCCCACGCCTGCTTGTTGAGGTTGATGTGTCGGAGCACCACGCCGTGCACCAGCGCTCCCAACAGGAAGTTAACATGGCCGACGAGGACCATGCACAGACCCATCTTCATCAGGCTCTTGGGCTCCTCCAGGCTGGCACAACACACTCCTGAGGAGGGGAAGGGAGGGAGAGAAGCAGGTGGAATATACAGAGCCATGATTAAAAAAAAACAAAGAGTTGCAGTGCTTTCAGGTAGGCATGGGCCGGTATGAGATTCTGACGGTAGGATAACCTTCAGCAAAAATATCAAGGTTTCGTGCTATTACAATGTCTGGGTTAGGGATGCACCGAATCCAGGATTCGGCAGAATATTTTTTTGACGGGGTTCGGTTTCTGCCGAACCTTAGAAATGTTTTCCTACTATGCGCGCTATGCTGGTCGACGTAATGACGCCGCCGTTGATTACTGGAAGGTGTTTACGTAGGTGGAGCGTTCAATGCAGTAGGCTGTGAGAAAGTGAAAATGGAACTCGTGAGCAGAAAAAGTGTTGTTTGGCAGTACTTTCAGTCAAAAGAAGGCCATTCAAGTCCAGCTACATGTTCATTTCGCAATGCCGATTTGTCTCGTGGTGGCGAGGACCCTAAACAATACACAACATCGCCGCTGTTAAAACATTTGCGTATGTAACATCCGAAAGAATACGAGTTGTGCATGAAGGAATCTACAGACAGCAGTCAAAATGAAGCGAACTTCAGGTACGGCAAAGGAAGGACAATCACAGCTAAAAACTTGTGTTAACCAGACGGCCATTACCAGCTTTGCTAGCCCTACACCGAACAAACAGTGGGCTTGGATCTTGAGATAGGGTCAACATAGGCCTATGGTAATTGTCAAAATAGTTTTTTCCCACTTGTCTTCCTGGCATAATGTTGTTTAATTAAATAAAATGAAAAAAGCACTGCTGTGGACTCGACAGAATCTTAACCAGTGGATTTGGTATTCGGCCGAACCCCAAAAATCTGCATTTGGTGCATCCCTAGTCTGGGTACACAATGTATTTTATTTAGGAAGACAGAGAACAAGGAGGGCTTCTTTTTGGTGGTGGTTGAAAAAAAGTCTAACAAGGTGCTCTTTGGTGCAGGGGGAATCCAATGGTATCAGAACAGTATGAAAACCGGGATTGGGAACAGGGACTTCTACAACTCATAAAAAAAACAGCTCATACCGCAGGAGCGGTACGGCGGATCATTTCAGTGGTTTTGAAAGCGTCACTTTTTCAAACCGCGGTATACCTTGAAACCAGTAACCGGCCCATGCCTACTTTCAGGTGATTGTTACGTGATCCGTGTTGCCCATGTTGTATTGATCAGAGACACAAGAGCCAGGTTCAAAACCACAGCAGAGATGTCCCTCGTATTAATGATTAGCTGCTAAACACATAACTACAGTACAGGCGGTTCAGACTGGAACTGTCCCCAAGAAGTCGCTAAAGAATAAAAAAAAAAAAAAAAAGAAGAATGAAACTACATTTGACATGAATTGATTGAACTAAAATCAAAGCTGGAGTGAAGAGGATACGTTATGCTAAATCAACAATTCCTGCAGGCTATGGATTCATGAAACCGATTGGTATGGAGAATTGTGTAGCCTTCTAATATTCAACAAATGAAAAGCAACTCAGGCCACTCTGCTTGTCCATGAAATCTAACTTGGACTTAACACAGAAACCTAGCAAATGCCATCTGAGAAACAAAAAACAAAAAACTGAAGCCAAACTTGTGCCTTGATTGGTTAGTTTAGTTACACGTCTATATTTGTTAATTCATGCAACACAGATAGGACACATCCCCATTTAAACCTGCTCACTGCTCCCATCCTCACAACTGCATATTTGGGGAATTCTCACTCACATTCCTGCATTCACTGATACAAAAGACTTTCAGAGCAGATGTGTCATTGCATTTCACATTAACATTCACACCTCACATACCTGAACCGTGTGCTCCAAAGAATGTGGTTTCAAAATAGATTAGAAGTGCAGTACTTAACTACAATTTGCAGTTTTAATTTCACATTTAAATCAATTTAAAATATCAGTACAGGGACTTTGATACAGGGGTTGTTGAATCTGGTAGGAAACCATTTTAACTTTTGAAGGAATTCAGGTAAAATACTATTGGATTGACAATGCAATTTTAAAGCTCTCTAAACAAGATACACCGTTCATCTCCAGGCTGGTGTGTCACACCACTGCTACCACACCCACACCATTCCGAAAGTTTGAAACAAACATATGTCTGTCGTTTACACATTTAAATCACTATGTATTACCTGAACCGGCCATCTCTGTTAGGTCACCACCATTCGGTTATATTGACGGTGAGTCCCGTTCCTTGAGTTTGATCAGCGTGGC
Source organism: Sander vitreus (assembly GCF_031162955.1). Lineage (NCBI taxonomy): Eukaryota > Metazoa > Chordata > Actinopteri > Perciformes > Percidae > Sander > Sander vitreus. Next base: position 23,355,027 of record NC_135868.1, on the reverse strand, counting down.
CCCCTCTTCTCTCCAAACTACACTCCTGTCAACCAGCCAGACAGACTGACTGACACGTCTGCTCATCTTTTTCAAAATAAAATATCTTCGTATTTAAGAATGTATCACTAAAAGCGTATTAAGCTTGATAAACAAGAACAGTAATTGTCAAACTATCAGAATCGCTTTTTGGAGTGGAGTTTCATAAACCCAGTAACTACATTTCCTCAAGCAATTGTAGGCATACGAAAGTCAGAAAAAAAAATGGCCTACTGAGCGAACAAGTGCAAAGAGAATGAAGGAAATTGTAGGAAATAATTTAAAAGTTTAAAATTATGTTTGAGTAATAACCAGTTGTAAATGCATTATTGAAATACGTCTTCATGTCCCAAAATGCCTCTGACGTGCACTCCAACAGTTAGGCTATTTCTTGTAAAGGAATTTCATGCTTTTATTTTGAAATCAACACCCGTTGCCTTCACAGACCTGCACCTGTTAGCACCTCCCTGTTTTTAGTGATAGGAAGGATAGTAGTACAGGCTACTTTAGTGTAGGCTAAGCCATGCAGTTAACTGACTTTATTCATAAATGTTGGGGGGGGGATTTTTTTTTACATTAAAATGTTCTTTTTAACTAAATGTGGTGCGTTAAGAAGGCTAAAACCTCTTATGCTACTTCGGTGTCAACACCTGGATCAAAGCCTGGGGAAAAAAAACAAGAAAGGCAACTGTACTTTTCTCTCTGATTACAGTTGCTAAAGAGTAACATAAACTATTTAGGAATATTGTAGGAATGCAGAATAGTCTTAGCAGTACAAATAATACATAACCCCAAAACAATTGAACTCCGGGAAGGGATCTTTGTCATGTTTTATGAAGGCTGCACATCCGACACACGTCAGTGTAGTATGCCTTTAGTGCCACCAGGTGGAGAAATGGCGCCATTAAATTAGGAGAAAGCAAATCTTACCCATGAACGTGCATTTGCTGTGGTTTTATTATTGGAAAAAAAAACAACTTTATTTAGTGCTTTGGCAATCTTTTTTAGGGAATACAAGAAACGAGTTGTATTACAATGGTCACAAATATGAGCAATCCTTCAGTTCTTCATTGAATAATGATCGATTACTTGGATGTACAGCAGCCGATATTACTACAATATTCAGCTTTCTTCTGGTGCTTAAATATTTATTACACTTGTGGGGAAAAAAGCAGAGCATATGGTTGTTTGTGTCAAAATATAATATATTTATATTACATAATAAAATGTGTACATAAAATTACTTTTTTAATGAAAATACCCTCAATGGGTAAATTGTCTAAGTCAATTAGAGGCATAAGAACAAGTAGTGATTCCCTTTACTAGGTTTCCAGCTATGATGTATGAGATGACTTACAGCCATCACAGTCCATGTCAGGGTGGAGCGGTGGCATCTTTCTAGACGAGGTGTGGGAGCTGCCTCTGTGTTTGAGGTTCACCGCCCGGACAGCAATCAGGTAGAAAATCTCACAGATGTTGAGAACCACACACAGGACGGACGCCCCCACCATGAAGTAAGTGAAAACGGTCTTCTCGGTGGGCCGCGATATGTAGCAGTCCACCAGATTAGGACAGGGACTGACATCACATTGGACCTTCCGGGGCAGCTTGAAGCTGTCGTAGATATAGTGGAGCAGGTAGAGAAAAGTGACCTCAAAGGTGGTCTTGATGAAGAGGCTTATTAGGTAAGTCCACCACAGGCCGCCATGCTTTTGGCCCGTGTTGTCGTACAGCCGAGTGTCCTCGCCGTGCTTGACTTGGTACTTGCGTTCACGCTCTTTCCTGTAGGCCACGTGCAGCACCACCATGAAGGAAGGGCAGGTGACAAAGATGAGCTGGAGAGCCCAGAGGCGGATGTGGGAGATGGGGAAGAAGTAGTCGTAGCAGATGTTGGTGCAACCCGGCTGGCGGGTGTTGCAGTCAAAGTGTCCCTGGTCGTCACTCCAGACACGCTCGGCAGCAACCACGAAGACCAACACCCTGAAGACAAAGACCACTGATAGCCAGATACGCCCGAACGCAGTGGAGTACTTGTTGACTCCACTAAGAAGACCCTGGAGAAATTTCCAATCCATGAGTTCAGCGTTGACCTGTGACTCTTTGGAAGTCGGTCTTTAAACGTTGCAGGAGGTAAGACTTGAGAGCTACAACACAACAAAGAAACAAAGACAGAGTTAGGCAGTTTTCCGGAGAATACAATATATATATATATATAAAATCAGCCTTGATTGAGATATTCTGTAATCTGTTCCGAATATTTCACTGCGTATTTTAGATCGTCGTTCTCTTTTGCGATCAAACCATTTCTTTGACAACAATGAAACCTCAATCCCCTCTCCTACATCTCACAGTTAAAACATTTTCACTTGCTACCAAAGTTTGGCACTTTGAAGAAAAATGCCTTTAATAATTTGCTGACACACTTATTCAACACATAAAACCCTTGGCTTCAGCCTTTTACACTTTTAGGAAAGTTAAGACCGAAGGTAATGTTTGTATAATGCTCTCCCATCCTGCCTCTGAATGCAGAAGTCCAGTTCTGCCCTTAAATGTAAAGTTCTTAGCTTTGCAGGGAGTCTTTCAAACGTAATATGACTGTCCAAAAATATACAATCATGACTAAAAATGTCTTAGCTTACCATAAGAAAACTCTCCCACTCAGTCCATCGTGTCCCCTGTCTGGGAAATAGACTATGGGAATGTGTTCAGCAGCCAACCTCTCTCCTACTGTAGGTCTATGATATTGACTGGCCACATGAAGCAACTCTTGGCCATAATCTAGAGGTGGGGCCACGTTTGGCATCCATCCAAAATTAACATTTAAACCTCCTACTACTCCCTGTCAACATCATTCTATCTTAGAACTGACATTCAGCTAACCCAAGAGCTTCGAGAACAGTTAGTGTTAACAACTATGGCAGTTGTATTGTCACGGTATATCCTTTGTAAATACAGAAATAAAATGGCTCAAGCAAACATTAACAGACACATCAGTGGTTTGACCGAACAAGGAATTTGGTTGCAGTGTGACAAATGAATAAAGGCAATACAGTATAATGAATAACAAGCACACCTTATTAGACGGCATCCACCCAAAATTAACATTTAAACCTCCAACTACTCCCTGTCAGCATCATTCTATCTTAGAACTGACATTCAGCTAACCCATCAGCTTCGAGAACAATAAGTGTTAACTATGGCAGTTGTATTGTCACGGTATATCTTTTGTAAATACAGAAAAAATGGCTCAAGCAAACATTAACAGACACATTAGTGGTTTGACCAAACAAGGAATGTGGTTGTAGTGTGACAAATGAATAAAGGCAATACAGTATAATGAATAACAAGTACACCTTATTAGACCCCATTTAGGTTTGTCTACTCTGATCATAACGTTTCTTAATGTAGCTATAGTGACTTGGTATCAGCCCCATTAGGGAACCGTGATGTAGAAATATGCCCCTTTGTGGCTATGATAAATCAGTATTAAACAGGGCCACCACCTAACATTTGTTTGTGCAAGCGCTCTGGAACCATTGGCACCCAAATACACTAGAGATAAGGAGTGGCAATATCGCAAAATCAGATATAACAAGCGTTTGCTTGTTTAATTTTCTTAGGTAAGAATGTGCTAGTCACTGCCTCATTAGTACACTCTAGTGTACTGTGTTTTATGATACCGTCCTTTAGAACTCAAATCTCGGTCCGCTGCTCTGATGGAATGCAGGATGTGATTAATTGTCATCGAAGTGGGAGTAGGAGTGGTGATTTTCACAACTTTTGTCAATAATGTTACTCCCATCGCTAATCATGCGTACATCATTTTGTACATTGTTGTAATCCACCATCTAGATCTCTATTAGTTGAATGTACTTTATAATACTGCACCCATTTGTATCTGCCCTGCATGTTTCAGTTCAACTCTTGGCTATAATCTAGAGGTGGTAGCCACGTTTGGCATCCACCCAAAATTAACATTTAAACCTCCTACTACTCCCTGTCAGCATCATTCTATCTTAGAACTGACATTCAGCTAACCCAAGAGCTTCGAGAACAGTTAGTGTTAACAACTATGGCAGTTGTATTGTCACGGTATATTCTTTGTAAATACGGAAATAAAATGGCTCAAGCAAACATTAACAGACATTCAAGGTTCATTCAAGATGTCTGATTAAAAAAAGCTCTCTTTCCAAAAAATTACCTTGGTGCTCATAAGTTTATGATCCCATGCTAAAGTTGACTAAAAAGAGGAATAAAAAAATCATCTTTTGGAAATTGAGCTTAATGCCTTAATTAAAAGCAAGAAGAAAAATCCAACCTTTAAGGACACCAATTTTCTTTGTGAATGAATAATGTATCGCAAATAAATAAATGTTCTTCCTTAAAATACAGGGGGCATAAGTAAGTACACCCCTATGTTAAATTCCCATAGAGACAGGCAGATGTTTATGTTTAAAGGCCAGTTATTTCATGGATCCAGGATACTATGCATCCTGATAAAGTTCCCTTGGCCTTTGGAATTACAATAGCCCCACATCATCACATACCCTTCACCATACCTAGAGATTGGCATGGTTTTATTTCAGTTAGCCTAACAGCTGGTTTGATTTGCATTGAGAGATGATCTTATGGAAAGTACCCCATGCCAATCTCTAGGTATGGTGAAGGGTATGTGATGATGTGGGGCTATTGTAATTCCAAAGGCCAAGGGAACTTGATCAGGATGCATAGTATCCTGGATCCATGAAATAACTGGCCTTTAAACATAAAAATCTGCCTGTCTCTATGGGAATTTAACATAGGGGTGTACTTACTTATGCCCCCTGTATTTTAAGGAAGAACATTTATTTCTTTACGATACATTATTCATTCACAAAGAAAGTTGGTGTCCTTAAAGGTTGGATTTTTCCTATTTTTTTCAATTAAAGCATTAAGATCAATTTACAAAAGATGATTTTTTTTTTTATTCCTCTTTTTAGTCAACTTTAGCATGGGTTTATAAACTTAGGAGCACCACTGTACCTTAATGATGCTGAGTTGAACTAGTTTAATACGTAAGATTTCCTAAACCTTTCATGCAGGGATTAAAGAGGAATATGTGGCAAAGCAAATTCCACAGGATGGTTGTTTATTTTAGCAAATATCTTCATTTCTTGTTAAAGTGTATGACATTGCTGTGTGCTCATACAGAAGTATGAGTCTGTTTGTGTTAAAGAACACACACTGCGGCTCTCGTATCTTAGAATAAGTAAAGCATTTTTATTTTGTGGCCATACAGATAACAAAATAACCTCATGTTGAAAATTATCACATAAATACTAGTCACCTTGAGTGTATATCAGTTATTTTAGATCACAAGCCTTTAAAAAGCCAAAAGATATTATGGGACAAAACATTGTGTCTTCATTTTGATGTAAAAAAAAAAAGAAAATAAACTTGTATGAACTTTGTAATCAACATTTCCTTTAAAACCACTAACATGTTACCGATAAATGTGTCCAACAGTACAAAAGGTACTATTCTTCCAAGTCAAACTCATAAACATGACGTATGTCTCTCAGGAGACTATGACGCTGTACGCTGGGGCTGAACTCGCTTTGCCAGATCCCGGACTGCCGTTGTCGACCATGTTTGCCTTCTCTGGAACCGGCTCTTTGAACGTTGAGTTCTGCTTCCCAGTCAGAGGAGTTCTGGTCATCATGAAGGAGTTTTCCTTCACTGAGCGATGTCCTCTTCCGCTGCACTCCCAGAACCTCTTCCCACACAGGTAGAAGACCTCGCAAAGAGTGAGGAAGATGCATACGAAGCTGGTCACCACCATGAAAACGGTGAAAATTTTCTTCTCTGTGGGCCTGAGGAACACAAAGGGATGAGAAAGAAAGTGTAAGATGAATATTTATTGATTCCTTTAAAAAAACTTAGCTTTTAAAGTGGAGGTCAGAGGTCAAGTTCAGCCATTGAGATTCCAGGATCTTTACCTATTTAGAACAGGGGTTGGCACCCGTGCCGTTTTAAAATGTTCTTGTTAATTGGTGTGCCATAACAGCATTAAGCCTGCCATCATCTACCGAGCCCGATCAGACAGTGCTATTTTTTCTATTTTATTTCAATTTTGCGGAATGCGGATGGGGAAGAAGTCAATCAAACTACCGTAAATGTGCTCCTGCCAATGTTGTGAAAGAGGTAATTTGGGATTATGCTTGCACACATAATGCTAGTGTATCATTTGTCGAGCTACCGAGTGCCAATGGTGGCCCAGGTTTGCTGACCCTTGATTAAGAACCTCAGAGGTACCCTTACCTGGCGATGTAGCAGTCCACCACATTGGGACACGGCTCTATGCTGCATTTCACCAACGGTGGGAAGAACGTGGCCTCGTAGAGGTAGAAGAGCAGGAAGACAAACACACCATCCACCGTTATCTTGAACAGCAGGCTAAGGAAGTAGGTCCACCACAGACCCCCTCGCTTCTTCCCTGTGTCATCGTACAGTCGCGTGCAGCTTTCTCCGTACTTCAGCCGGTGTTTGCGCTCACGTTCTTCTCGGTAGGACACATGGAGCGTCACGAGAAAGGACGGGCAGGTGACAAAGATCAGCTGGAGAGCCCAGAGTCGGGTGTAGGCGACGGGGTAGAAGTGGTCGTAGCAGACATTTTGACAACCGGGCTGCCTTGTGTTGCAATCAAAGTCCTTTTGCTCATCACCCCAGACCTTCTCACAGGCCACCAGGAAGACCAAGAGCCTGAAGATGAAGACTATGGCGAGCCAGATGCGACCGAACGCCGTGGAATATTTGTTCACCCCGCTAAGGAGGCCTTCAAGGAAGGCCCAGTTCATGCTTAGGTTGGACCACCTCGAAGAAAAAGAAGCACCAAATACCCCGAAATGTGAGTGTTCAAATACAGATGGCTTAGACACGGACTGAACTGAGCACGCCAGGCACTAACTTTAATATGGCACTTATTACTACTGCCTTCTTGGCACAGGCTGAAGGGGAGGGAGGAATATTGAACAAAGCAAACATAGACTCATTCCTGTGCTGCAGTCACTGCAGTGGAACTGGTGATAGCAAACACCTTGATTAACAGGCAGGACAGAGATAGAGAGAGGCAGGGAGATTGATTCACACATGAGCCCAATGCTATTAATGGCACCACAAGTTCCTCTCAGTTAAAAAGAAGACGTTTAAAGAGGTAGTTTTTTAAGGTAATTTGGGGAAATGCTTTTTTTGTTGAAAGTTGGATAAAAAGATCAATACCGCTGTCATATCTATATGTTAGATTTACGCTACAGCCAGGAATTGGCCTAGCCTTAGCAGGTAACTGATATCAATTGGCTTTACACAATACAGTCGACACAGCTGGACAGCCATAACATATATTATATACTGATTCATAAAATGGTTGAACTGTTATGTTTCCAGATGGGGCAAAGAACATACATTTTTCACCCTCAGAGTGCTGGTTCTCCGTGATGAAATTCTTTATATATTGTCCAGCATTGAGGAGATTGTCCACCATCTCAGTGCATTCTCACGAACGGGGTTGTACGGTATCGTACACAAATGTACGCACAACAGCTCGTATGATATCCTACTAAGGTAGGCGAGCGCCGGCAGGTCACGTGACGCAGGCTACAGAGCTCTGTGAGCTGTCGCTCATGTCAGAGGACGTTACGGTTGTGAGCCGACAAAAAGTGGGCACCGTGTGGCGATGACTCATGAGTATAGGCACCAAAATGACTAGTTAAGTTTAGGAAAAAGACTGTGTTTAGGATTAAAACACTCCTGAGGAACAAACACGTGTTTCCTCGTTGAAAGTCTTTCGTTTTCCCCAGGAAGCCGACTTAGCTTCCCGACTTGAAAGCGCTGTGTTTTATGACCCACCCATCCACCCCGACCTCCTTCTTGCACGGTCCACAGCGTTCTTCCACAGCAGCAGTCAATGTGGGGCATACAGCAAAAAAATATGTAGCCTGACGTCATCATACTCAGATTCTAGTCCGAATAGGAGTCTGATACCGCTCCATTGGGCTGTGATTATGGGGAGGTGTTTCAACCGAACCAGGACAGAAAATGCCTCTGCACTCAATTGGATAGACCTTCAACCAATCGGAGCAACGGAGACAGACGTCACAGAAGCTGCAAGTCAAAGGCAGACTTCGTCAGACCAAAGGCTAGAGGCGGCGGTTTCTGTGTCGTGCGGACGGATGTGGCAATGTGTATACATACGTGATCGCGGTTCTCTGTTCGTCTGTTCTTCTATAACAGACGCGACGGAGGAATCTACACCTCTCAATTCTTCAGCGGCAGGCAGCCATCTTTGTTGTAAACAAATTCAACCCAAGTGCTCTTTGTTGACGTGGTTGATTACGTTACTGTTGATCATCTGTCCATCATCGTATAAAGGCCGCCCGGACAATTTGATTGGTCCGAACAGCTCTGGTTCGAGCATCGTCGCTCCACAACGGATCAAGTCCAGACCGAACTTCCCGACCTCAAATGTTGTGGGCGGGGCTAAGTTCGGCTGGCATCCAGGCTAAAAAGTACGTGGAAAACATAGGAATTACAGTCCATTAGTGTTCGTGGCTATATGTGCAAATGGTTCATGAGAACAGCCGGCTCTGCAATGGATAAATGAATGAAGTGCAGTGTCGGGGGGGGGGGGGTGTGATTGTGTTTTTGTAATGTACCTCCTATTGCAGGTGTCTTCAACGTTTTTTAAGCAAAGGACCCCTCAACTTAAAGAGAGACGCATCAGGGACCCCCTACTACATACAGAATATTGTGTACATTGGGTTGCATATTAAACTGGGCCTACAATAACATGTAGGGCAGCCTAAAGCCTTTACACACAACTTTTTTTTATTTACATAGAATACTAAGCTATTAAAATAGCCTAATAATTGTTGGCATGATTTTATAAATCATGTTTTAATGTTAAAACATACATGTGGCACAGTGAATCCTTAGGATTAACTGTGTCTGTGGATGGCCTTAGTGGCTACCTTACTATAGGCCAGCATGCCCATCATCAGTGGGGATTTATATAATATGTTAGAGTCATGTTATGACTTTTACATTTTTGAAAAAAACTTCAAAGATTAACAATAATTTGGAGGCCCACCTGTATTGACTCTGAGGACCCCCCAGGGGCCCCGGACCCCCTATTGAAGATCCCTGTCATATTGGTTTGTCTATGGGACTGTGATGCTGGGAAGATTTTTTTCAATTATTCGTTAGCATTTTTAATAATTTTTACATTTTCATGTCAACTTCTTTAATTAATGCTTGCAAATGAGAAAGGCAGCTTATCTGCAGACAAACGCACTTATGAGTCGGGTGGTGCTGCGACAAGTCAGACAGATTTAGTGACATATTTTCTTTAGCTGACCAAATATAAAAAAAAAAGATAAAGTAACCTACTAAACTGTTGGAAATAGAGTGTCGCTTTAAGCTGTATAAACTTGATATATGTATGAGCATTGTTGGTATTTTTAATTTCCCAATACTTATGCTAAAATGTAACCTGTACTTTTATTTTGGCACATCCTAATTATGGTTCTTGCTAGCTTGACAGTGGTATCGGGTGAGGGGTCATAAATTGAGACAGACTCCCCACATTTGCATACAGTATTTCCCCACTGCATAGCTGAAAGACAATATGACCCTGCACCGTTTACCCTCCGCTCGGTAATTCACCGTCAGCGCCCGGACATACGAGTTACTTTCTTTAGTGGGGTTGGGTGGACCGCCACTTTCTCTACAGTTTCCACCCTCTTCCCTCTTCGTCTAGCCGGCTGCTGCTATCTCTCCACGGCAACGGGAGGTAAGAGAGAGGTGCTCTCACATCCATGGGTGCTCCGCGGTGGGACAATCCTTCGCTAGCTATCAGCTAACTTAGCTAACGTTAGCTAGCGAGCTAACTCGTTAGCAACTGGCTGTGTCCCAGCCATCCCAGCCCCTCGACCTAACACACCGAATGTTTGCATGCCGCCGCGTATTAACCGTAAAGGCTTCGTACATAGACGCTCATCTTAAATATTGTCGATGTAACGTTTGCAAACTTCCGAAGTGCAAGTTTTAGATAAGTTGTTAGCCAAGACGAAACACACTGAAGTGTCAAGTTGGCCAGACTCAACAGTAATGTTTCCTTTGTCCTTCAAAATAAAATAAAAAAACAATTTGTACACAGATTCTTCAGAAAACAAAGCTACGGAAGAGTGATCAGTAATCAGTAACACTGTAATCCAAATACATTGACGTTGTGGTGAAACAAATGTGTATCAACAAATGTTTTATACATATATTTTGCTAAACTTTACATAATGGCTTAAACAATGAGTTGAACGATGTTATTTATAAAACACAGTAAAGTAGGCTACTTTTAGCCCAGTTTACCCCTATTGTTTACTGTGTGGTGGCTCCTTATGCTAGCTGTTAGCTCACTTAATTTAAATAAAAGGGTTAAAACATAAGTAAGGGCAGTGGTGGAATGTAACAAAGTAGCCTACATTATCATATCAGTGTTTTCCCTCGGTTTGAGGAAGACTTCGGTGCATGTATTTATTTGGCGGGGGTTTTAGGGGTCCTTCCTCAAAAAAAGTTATTTAACTAACAATAAAATGCAATTTCACATGATTTTGGACCTTATTATTATCATATCTGTGTCTAAAATGTTGGAAAAGCTAGAGCAGATAGTACATAAAGAACACTCCAGAAGCTTAAAGACAAAACTTGCTAAAGAAGTCCATTGGTGAACATCTATAATCATTAGATCTGAGAAAAATCATTTAGTTAGTTTTGTTGCTCACATTGATTTAACATTCATTCAACCCTGCAAGTAACTTACTGTACTTAAGTGTTGTATTAGTACTTTTACTTGAAGTAATGGATCTGAATACTTCTTCCACCACTGAGTAGTACTATCAGCCTGTAAGGGGCTTGTATACACTGTGCCATTAAGGGCAAAGTGTCGACAGGATTCATTCCCAGTCAGACGCTACTGTAGGTGAATGCGTATGCATGGTTTTAAGTAAAGTAAATATATGCAAAAAGAGGTTATTATAATTTGAGAAAAACCATACAACTTTCAAAAACGGCAGTTTGTAGGGATGCCACGCGTGCTTTTATTCTGAAGGTTGCATTGCATTACTTCCGCTTTCTATTGGACTGGTACTGGTCAACTTGATACAACAAGGTAGCAAGGAGCTATCGGTGGGAGGCTGGTGCTCAGGGGGGAACCAACCACAGTTGAGGGTGTTAGCTTAGCCAATATAGCCTGCTAGCAAGTCATTTGCTGTTGTAGGTTTGCCAGCATGCTAATGGGGGCAGCTTAACCGCAACACACATTGCAGCAAGTCTCCTGTCTGTGTCTGACTCTGTAGAGGTCCAGCCGAGCTGAACTCCGCGGAGCCATGCGACAGTGGTGTGTCCCCGCTGCGACCCCTCGCACTGAACCACTCCCGGGGCGCCTGTCTGTGTCACCCCCTCCGTCAGGTAAGAATCGGTGACATGGGACGCGGTTAAACTTACTTTTTAAGCGCAAGCCAGCTTGCTGCTCAGTTCTGAATCTTTTAGTTTTTGCACATAAAGAACCAAGAATACCAGTGTGTGTGTGTGTGTGTGTGTGTGTGTGTGTGTGTGTGTGTGTGTGTGGTAAAATTGGCATACTTTACTGTAGCTCTGATAGGTGCCAGTCTGTCCTGTAAACACACACAATTTGAAACCGAAATATTTTGTATCTGGCAAGTCAACGTTGTCCTGCTTATCAACACAGTACAACAGTATTGGACTTGACACACAGTCTTTCTCGTCAATTCGGCATACATCCCATTTAGCAAGATCAACTCTGGCTTTGTTGGCTCTACTTGTTAACACTTGTTTAGGCCTATGTGTTTCATCAGATGGGCGAAAGTCATTTAAAAAAAATAAAAAAAGTTATGTTTTCCCTTTTCACATATGCAAGGTCATTTCAGATTGGTAGATTTTCTAGTTGAGTTTAATGTGAACTTCACACTGTAGTCTGTACAATAACCAGAGATGCTAAGGTAAGGCTTCCTACACACACCCAGTGCGCATGGCAGGCAGGTACAGGACATGAGAAGATGGATGGGTGGATATGACTAGGCTGAATGGACCTGATGCTAGGTTACGTATGCCAGGGTGATCTGACTTTAATTCCAGCCTGGACAAATGGAGCAAGGTTAGCCCCCCAAGTGTCTGTGCCACGTGTTTTGAAAGGGTGCCAACATTTTGAATGACCCAAGGGTTCTTCAGAGGAGAATGCAGTCTGCTTCTTTTTTTTTTTTTGTAACAGTTACATGCAGAATGTAGACTGATGAGTCAAGTTTCTTGATTTTATAAAGCAGCCCTATTGTTAAAAAAAAAAAAAAAAAAATCTAAGTTCTTTGGTATTGCCTTAACTAAAATAACTTAGTCAATTTTGCAGTTAAAGTGTTGTATTCAAGATAAATGAACGCCAACAAAGGAAGCGTAGTGTTTGAATTCAGCTTGGAATGTCTGTTCTTATTTGGGGTTTCATCTATTAATAATCCTTTCATCATTTATCCGTTTGTCTGCAGGTTTGTGAAAAAGTTTGACGGCATATTGTCTAAATTTAAGATCTATCGAAGGTAGAGATAAATATAGCAGTGTATGCCTTGGTAACGCTGCGTGAAGTCTTGGGGTGCTGTTTATCTGGTGAGTTATCAACCCAGGTATGCAGACCTTTGGTGTATTACTAGGGCTACACTTGGTTCATATTATTCACGTACAGTGCAGTAGGGATCGACCGATACTGGGTTATTAGCAGTTCAGTCAGGACCACTTTGTCAAAATAGATTCATTCATTCATTCATCTGGGATTTGTATTTGGCGGTATGGCTCTGTTCTGGGGGCCTCCCCGCACTTCCACAGGCATACGCGGAAAGCTTTTGGCAGGGAGAGCACTCCTCCCTGCCCCTTTTCGTGGAGGAAAAAGTTCTCTCTCAGGTCCAATTCAGTGGCTGGTTCAGATGAGTTGTGTCTACTGCGCAGCGGAGAAAGTTCTAAGCTCACAAGCAGCTGCAGGATTCTCTCTCACCAGAATTGAGTTTCTAGCCAGGGTTTTATACAAGGTTACAGGAAAGAACAGAATAAACAAAGCTGAGAAGACATTCAACTGACCTGAATACCGGTGGGCTAGAAGACCAACAATAGTCACTAGTCACCGACTTTCAGCATTTCCCATTGCACACAGCACAGCATCAATAACATCTAAATAAAAGTGGCGGAATGACAAAATAAATACCAATGCCCACTAGGGCTTTCTACGATCCTGATAAATGAAGTAATCAAAAAGAAATCCACTGAAAATGGGGGTGATGCAACGCTGCCCAGCCACGGCCGAGAGACGTGCGTCACTGCGACGTGTAGTTAACTTTTTCGTGAGGTGCACGTCAGGCTACGGTGTAGGGTCAGTGTCTCCACGTACCTACGTACGTAGCCACGGCGTCGATTTAAAGCGTACCTCTCGCCGAAATGCAACCTAGGGTCTTTTTGTGAATGTACCCGAGTCAAACTTTAGTTTTAAAAAGCATATTTAGGACGGAAGCGCCACTTTTAAGATGTACCGTATCGTTTTTCGGTCAAATGGCCTTTTGAATGGGAGTCCTAGGGGCACTTTTATGCTAGCCTCAAAATAGTTATTTTTAAAACACTAAGAAGGCTCGACACAACGTGAGACTTTGCTCGAAGTATGACCAGGGGCTCTACACCTTAACTACACCGGTGCACAAGGGATAGGGCTGCACGATTATGGCCAAAATGATAATCACGATTATTTTGATCAATATATTGATCACGATTAATTATCACGATTATTTGTTGATTTTAACCAAAACACATTTTATTGTCACATTGGCTAATTATAACTGCTTTCACGTCCATATTGTGCTACGTTCCTCTTTTGCTGAAGGATACTATGAAGGAGTATGCCATTTCAGCTGTTGTGCGACCGCTTTCCAAACATGCGCGTTTGCCGTGAAAAGATACAGGCAACGCAGTTTTCTGTTCACGTTAACGGCGCATGTTAAAATCCGGTGCCAATAGGGCACCGGCGCCCGGTATCTACCGGACGAAATGGCAACGCGGATTACGGTGCCACTTAAGAAACATCGCTGCATGTCACGCTAGTAAACACGAATAACACGTCACACAGCAGCTAACGTTAGCCTACCGTTAGCTACAGTAGTAACTGGATTAAACGCGGCTAAAATGCTGCCAGCTAAACGGTGCAGTGTGACTGTATTTCACTTTAGAGGATTCCAACAGCGGGACGTACAACAGTCTGCCGCTAAAGCTATGAGCTAACAGACTCAAACTAGCACTGGTCACTGCTGTTGTCTGAAAAACAACACAGACGGGACAACACGTTGCGTTTACTGGTAAACTGGTAAACCTCGTGTCGATTTATGACCGACTGCTACCGGTTGTGGAATTTTCCTCACGTTACTCTGTCCTCTGTGACTGTCTACATCTAAACTAAGCTGCGCGGTGCAGGGAACAGCTCTGATTGGCTCATGGAGGCACGTGATCAGAGAGTGGTTTGAGGAGCTTTGGGGGGGGGAAAAAAAACGTTGATACAGAGCGTTCTATGAACAAAATGAAGCATTTTAAATGTATCGCTCGATCACGTGAATTTGATCGTGGGAAGCCGTGATCGTGATTAAAATTTGATTAATTGAGCAGCCCTACCACGGGATGTACTAAATCTGTGGCTACTTGTTTTGATATCGATTGGTTTTGACTGCCGAGGTGGTAGCAGCCGGAAACAACAGGAGCTACGGTGAGTCGTTCAAAACCTCTCTTTTTAGTAAACTCTGGATACACAAACAATGTTCTCAATGCTGGAGTTCATGTGTGGAGCCCCTGGTGATACTTGAAGAAAAGTTTAATGTTGTGTCGAGCCTTCTTAGTGTTTTAAAAATAACTATTTCGAGGCTAGCATAAAAGTGCCCCTAGGACTCCCATTCAAAAGGCCATTTGAGCGAAAAATGAAAATACGGTAAATCTTAAAAGTGGCGCTTCCGTCCTAATTATGCTTATAAACATAAGTTTGACTCGGGTACATTCACAAAAAGACCCTAGGTTGCATTTTGGCGAGAGTTACGCTTTAACGCAGAAGCATGAATCACGCTTAAGCCTTATTATGGTCGGGAAAACCCCTGATTTATGTCCGCAGATGCCAGAATGGAGTGCTGCGAGGCGGAGCCCCGCTACACCATCGAACAGATCGACCTCCTGCAGCGCCTGCGTCTGTCCGGCATGACCAAACCTCAGATCATCCACGCTCTGGAGTCCCTGGAGAGGCTGGACCCGGACCACCGCCCGTCCCACTGCGACTCTCAGCCCGCCCCGTCCAACAACACCCCCGCCGCGGCCGCCCCGGCCCCGTCCTCATCTTCGTCCTCGTCGTCCTCGCTCTCCCTGGCCTCCGCCACCACGCAGACCTCCGGCCTGGACGGCGCCGCCCTGTCGCCCAGCAACAGCTACGAGGCCTCGCCTCCGCCCCTCTACCCTCCCAGCGTGGCCGTCCAGCGCTCGTTCAGCTACGACATGATGGGGGAGGAGGACTGGGACCTGGAAGAGAAGGTGGAGGAGTACATGAGGTGAGCCGATTTCGGCTCCTAAGGGCTCCTGCACACTGCCTGCGTGGCGTGTCCGTTTTAATTTCGGCTCCCGTGTTAACAGGTTAGCGCTTACACACTGCCTGCGTGACTCGCAGTGCATGCTAGAAATAGGACCGCCTATTTGTCACCCAACGCGTGTTGGAAGCGTTCCCAGGCAAAATAGGATACGTGTGTCATTTTGACATGAATACATTTAATAAATGACATTTTGATGTATGAAAGTCTCTAGGTTTTGACATAAATGCAGATATAAATGTCATTTAAAAAAATTATTATAATTATCGATTTTCAAATATTGCACCTGTCAATACAGAACGAAATATTTTGTAGCCTATTTTGCCGTCAATGCTGCCGACGTCGTCTTTGCTGTAATCAGATCAGTTTATGTTTATGGGAAACATACATGTGTACAGAGAAGGCTAGCAGCAGCAGCAGCAGCAGCAGCAGCAGCAGCGCCGCGTCAGACACGTTTCTGGTGTGTAAAGCGACACGCAGCTGACACGCAACAGAAACGCCCCGCTCACGCCCCACAGGCAGTGGGCAGGACCTCCAGTGATCACAAAAAACGGATGAATCAAGAGAAAATAACGATTGTTTTGCACATGACGTTTGGCAGGTAAACTCTCATTTTGTCTTGTTTACTGAACGAAGAAAAAAAAAAAAAGTTCCAATGGGAAAAGTACTATTTCACAGTTCACATTGTTTTCACTGTTGTTTTTTAAAGTTAATAATTGCAACATCTTTCCATGAGTATACGTGTTACATTATCGTGATTTCAATGTTATTTATGTTTTTCCATAATGGAGCAGCCCTACGGCAGAGCGTAGTGTTATCAGAGAGCCGTGTGAGGACGAGTTGGGAAGCGAGACCAAAAGACCGGTAGAGACAAAGAGAGACTATTATAACATCAGATAATGACAGCTGCCGGCCCCCTGAGGCGCAGACTTCTTCTTCGGGACTTTTTAGCGGAGTTAATTCAGGTCAGGCGTTCAGGGAGGGCTGAGAAAAGAGAAGCACCAGTGAATAAGGTTAGTCGGAGCAAAGGCTGGTGCTTTTGACCACCGTGGAATGGTTCTAATGCCACCATGTTGCTTTTCACAGGAGAGACAGCAACCTGGTGAAAGAAGAGATCAAAACCTTTCTCAACAATCGCAGGATCTCTCAGGCGATCGTAGGCCAAGTTACAGGTACTTTGCTTTCTCCGTGAAAGTTTTTAAACATAACTGGCTGCTAAGCTAACTGGTTGAGACGATGGTCACTGTCTGACCAAACGGAATAAAAAGCAGAGAAAGGTGTGTGTGTGTGTGTGTGTGTGTGTGTGTGTGTGTGTGTGTGTGTGTGTGTGTGTGTGTGTGTGTGTGTGTGTGTGTGTGTGTGTGTGTGGGAGCACGCAACTTTTAACTGAAAATGTCAACTGCAATAATCTGGAAATGGGTTACAATCTTCTGCACGTATGAAAATATCGAAATGAAAGTGTAACGTACTGACCCCCAACACTTGCTGAGTGTCTATATGCTTCTGTAGAAACAGCTGGCTGATGGCATACGGTGTGTTCACAAAATACTTCGCCTCCGTCTTGCTTACTATTAAGTTATCGAATTGTACAAGAATATATATATATTCTTTTTTTTGTAATTGGTAAATCGATTCCGAATCATACAGGTAAAATGTGATAATTTGCTGCCTTTTCTCTGTTTTTATATTCGTCTGATTTGAAAAAATCTGTTTGGACAAAACAAGTCATTTTTTAAAAGGCCATCTGGATTTCTGGAAAAAAACAGTGTCATTTTTTTCACTATTTTTTTGGACCTTTTTTGTCCTTTAAAGGTTAATCGATTCATAAAAAAAAAAAAAAAAAGCCCGATAACATGATAATAATGGAAATCATTAGTTACAGCCCAAGTTATGACTATGTGTCACATTGAACAACATACAGCATGTCATATTATACAACATAAGGAACAATGTTTAGCTGGGGTGTGCAAAAAAATCGATGCATATTCAAATCGCGATTCAAGCTCTACCGATTCAAAATCGATTCATAGAATTCCAAAAATCGATTCATATTCATTTTTTTTTTAATTCTAGGTCTACTGCAATCACATGGGAAAAGTAACTACATTTACATACTGTGAATGGTACCGAGAATCGTTTATGAATCAAAAATCGAATGGAAAAATCTGAATCGTGCACCCCTAATGTTTAGTACAGTAAGCCCCTATCAACAACCCAACAACCCTTTTTTGGGTAGAGATATACAGTAACTCAGAGTTATAGTTCAAGGTATAGTTATAGTTCAAGTAGAGTTACTCTACTTGCCTAAGCATGGTTTTCTAGTAGCAGCGCGCACCATATCACGTGTCCTTAATCAAGGTATTGGTACTGGGACGGCTTCATTAGCTTAACGGGACGTATTCCAGAGCTGGCTCCAGGCCGATCTCAACAGTACAGATGTTGGAGTTGGTGGCGCACCATGAAATGAATCGATGTCTTTCATGTGTTAAGATAACATGCCTTGCCTCCTGCACGCAGGCATCAGCCAGAGTTACATTTCCCAGTGGTTGCTGCAGCAAGGCCTGGAGATGAGCGACTCCAAACGCCGAGCGTTCTACCGCTGGTACCTGCTGGAGAGGAATAACCCAGGTGAGGCGCGGGGCAGGCTTGGGGGTTGGAGGGGTCCAGGCAGGACAATACAAAGGACTTGTGTTCTCTATCGTATCGGGACTTATCTCTTTCCACACAGTTACGTATTCCATATGTACGGGGACTGACCCACTGAGGGAAGTTGACGTGGATGTCACTTTAGGACACGCCACCGTGTGGCCCGAGCCAGGGCATAAAAGGCCCAGGTGTGCATGGGTTCGCTGGTTCACTGATTTCCACTGTGAAAACAGGAGACGTGTGAGCAGGTGAAAGCTACGAGTTAGGGAGAGGAAGATTCTTACATCCACTTGCCTTGTGTGAGAAGAGCGCTGGTCTCCGGACCCCTCTCGGGATTTCTGGTCTGCCTTTTCTCACTTGTATTGAAGAGTAAAGACGGAGAGGGGTACCGTACGGCTTATTGCACAATATATTCTGCTAACGCGCCCAGGTACAGCCTGCCGCTAAAGCTGACCTAGTCGGCGGGTGCGGTGAGCCGTCCCTCTTCCTCGGAGCATCGCGAGGTGTTCCGCCGGTGCATGCATCCGTGCATTCTCCTTTTGTGTTTTAAACCAAAACACAAAGCACATTTTTACGCTATCGAAACTGAGCTAGTCGGCGGGGGGAAAGCAGGATTTCAAGAGCGCTGCAGTAGTTAGCAGCCGCTGCTACAAACCTTTCCAGCGTGTATTCAGCCACTTCCGGGTATCCTGGGTGATGTCATCATGACGAGCCAGGAGGGTCCTCCCTGCATGGGTTGCAGTGTGAGAATGCCTGTGGAGATGGCCATGATTATTGTGTGCTCTGTTTGGGAGCCGAGCATGCATTGATGGTGAGGGGTAACCCAATCTGCGTGCATGATGAAACTGGTGGTGAACGCTGGAACTGTCAGCTGACACCTGATATTCAGTTCAACAACTTTATTAATCCCACAAGGGGTAATTCGTTATTGGCAGCTACAGACAACCCACACATACATACAGCATAGAGTGCTGATCGGGCCGCATTTTTCTGTCCGAGCCCGGCCCGCGTCCGACAGAGCAGTAACCGAACCCGGCCCGAGCCCGACAGGCATTAAGATATTCATGTCCAAGCCCGACCCGAGCCCGACACAGTTAAAATCTCGTTTTTTTTTTTTTTTCTCATACTAATGACGTGCGTTTGTAGGACGGCAATCGTTAATGTCAACTGATGAGCGCATCAGTGCACACGGGGCAACACGCGCACGTTAACACACGCGCGCACCTACATAATAAGCTTTTTTAAAATTTGACCGAACCCGAACATCATTTCTAAATATCGGTCCGAACCCGGCTCGTCGGGTACCGCCGGCTCCCAACGTACCCGACGGGCTCGGTTCGGGTATCCATCCTCTAATACAGCACCCAAGCTTACATATACCTACACCCTGGAGCGTAGTCAAATTACAGAAGGAATTAAAGAGTTAGAGTGGAGATTTAGTTTTAAAAGCAGGTAAAATATTATATATAGACGTTTTGATGGCAACAGAGAAAATTGACTCTGAAGACCAAATGCTCGTTGCTTTACACTAGATTTGTTGATTTGCAAAGAGAATTTAAATCTCTTTGTTTCACACCAATAATTTTAGAGCAGGTTTTGACTATGCTGTTCAGGCTGTTTCTGTCTTTCACTGTGAGTCTGTGAAACCAGCAGATAGAAGTAAAAGTCATAGATGTTAGAAGATGGCCGTGACCAATGTGTATTGTGTTTGGGGCATCAACATGCAATGTTGTCCAGTGATAACCCCTCAGTCGCGCACGGTGCATGGTGCTGAGTGCCACTACGCAACAGCCAACGCAGTGACCACAACCCTGTGCCGGTTGGGCCCGGCCAGGGAGATGTCGGTACTCTTGTCAGTCGGCCTCTATCCTTTCACATCCAACCTTTTGCGCTTTGCGGGGTTTGCCATGCTGAAGGCTGCGTCTGGCGCCTAAGCATCGAGCAGCGATAGGGTGGATCTGAGTATTTGTATATAGCATATCACGGAAAAGGAAAGGAGAACAAAGAAAAGAAAAAGGGGTTCTTCTCTGTTTGACACACTATTTTTTTTCAGCACTCTGGTGGCGGAGATGTCTCATTCAAATACCAGGGTCGAGAATCTTGGGAAGTGTGGGGGAGCTTGGTTTGTCTCCTTGCGGGGTCTCTTAAAGTGTCCCCGTACATATGGAATATGTAACTGTGTGGAGAGATATTCTCTATACGATAGAGAACGTATGGTTACAAGGTAACCTTGGTTCTCTGAGTGAAGAGAACCAAGGTTACTTTGGATACCGTTTCAATCCACGTTAATCAGTGAACCCTTGCACACCTGGGCCTTTTTATATAGTGATATCCACGTCAACTGCCCCCAGTGGGTCAGTCCCCGTACATATGGGATCTGTAACTGTGTGGCGAGATAGCCTCTTCACTCAGAGAACCAAGGTTACCTTGTAACCGAACGTTTCGGGTACAGTGTAGAGTTAGACGATTACAGAGCAGAGGAGTGGGATTGTAGATCACCAAGGACGATGGATGCTAGGTACAGGAAGACCTGATTATGGAAAAAGTGCAGATCAGCACCTCGAGGTTGGATGTCAGGCTAATGATAAAAGATTAGATTAATGTAGGGAGGAAGGATTAGAAAAAGGGGGATAGGATATTTTGTGTTGTCTGAATGTGAACCGCTGCTTGCTCTCCTTGCCCCTACCATCTGTCCTCCTCTTTAGCACCATCCTCCTGCATGGTAAACCCACGCACCGCTAATTCCTCACACTAAGCTCCATCCTGGTCCTCGAGGGCCGTGAGGTCAAGGAAGGACACGCACGAGGCAAATCTATAATTTCAGATGAAAAGACAAATGATAAAGGTAGTCGTGTCACAGGAGATGCTAATCAATGATGTTAAGGCTTCTGGTTTGGAAATGAAACTTTAGTGGGTGAATGTGGTTTGTCTGCACAGGCTAGAGTAACAGCTTGGGAAAGCGTTGTCCTCTCCACGTCCTAGGATACAGGGATGTAGACAACATACTAAATGAGTAACCGCTAAAGATGCTCCGAGCTTTTATTGGTTTTGTGTCAGATAGCCTGCATTCACAGTAAATCATGTCAGAAAGTCCCATCTTTACATGATCAGTTCTATGAAATGAACCAAGCCGCTGATGGACCATCTGCCGACCCTTCATCTCTTAACCCTTTAACCCCCCCCCCCCACCCACCCACCCAAGCTTTGCCTGAGCTCCTCTGTAGTTCTCAGCCCTGATGCTGGAGGTACTCTGGTGCTGGTTTTCATTCCTACATGGCTAACAAACTGGTTATTAACATTGATACTAACAACAACTAATTTCCTCAGTGGCCACAATGCTTTGCTTCTGATATAGGGCTCCTGTTGACCTGTCCATCAAATTGACTTTTAATTGGCAGATACTGGAATAGATTAGAAAGCAGGCATTTGTTGTTAAATCTATTATGAATGAAAGCTGCCAGGCAGGCCTACAGGAGTGTGTCAGTAAACCCAATTAACTCTCAATTTCCAATTACATTAGCCTAAACTGGTGTGTCCATAATCTAATCCCTGGCTGTGGCCTTCCTGACCGTTGGTTTTGTCCCGAACTGAAGGGCTGAGGTGGAGTGAAAGCCAGCACAGCGTGAGTCCCATGCCCAGGGCCAGGGGAGGGGACAGAGACGGGACGGTAGCAGGGGCAAGTGGCAGCCTCCCCAACCCCAACACCAACCTCAACCCCAACCCCAATCCAGTGTGGAGCAGGCAGAGAGAGCTGCTGATGCACTTGCTGCCGTGGTACGCTGCCGCAGCCGCCCAGACCCAGCCAGGTAACCGCCCCTTCCTTGCCCCCCCCCGGCCTCAGCAGCTTGCCGCAGGAGACGCCTGCACATCAGCTGAGCTGCATGCCATTCGCCCACATAGCTTCTTTGGTCAGCTTGGTGTGCATTTCGAAAGTCTCAATTGGCAGATATAAACTAGAGCAGACTTTGTTTTTACATGAAGGACCCCTAAACTTATTCCCCTTTTTGCTGGGGACCCCCCGTAACCCCTTCAAGGACCCCTGGGGCAGGCTGTTGTACCAGCTATGTGTAAATTCAAATATGGCTTAGTTGGACCATAGTGTAGTAATAGCATTATGACTTATATTGTTTAATATTCCATCTGGAGAATGTTTGACGTACACCAACACCAAAACAAATTCCTTGTATGTGTTAAAAAACGTACATGGCAATAAAACCCTTTCTGATTCTTATTAAAAACAGGATGCACCATACAACAAGGTATTTGCAGGTCTTAAAGTGCACTGAATTTAGTTTGCCTTACAACACATTCAAATGTATTTTGTAAATGAAATGTAAGTATTTTCTGTTAAGTAATGTTAAGTGTAAAATGGAAATGTATCGGATTGCGGACAATCAGGAGACGATCTACACGAAAGCGGTTGAATCCTCTTATGGTGGAGTATCCGTCAGCACTAAGGATTCATCTTGTTCCCGAAACATTTTCTGTCCTGGGAGCAGAAGCACACTATCCCAGGAATCCAAGATATAAATATATAAATGCCAAAGTTTCCCTTTTTAAAAAGGTCTTAAATTTAACTTGGCTAAACACCACAGAATTCCTGATACATGTTAGCTAAAATGTAGAGTTAAAGTGCTCATATTATGCTTTTTGGCTTTTCCCCTTTCCTTTATTGTGTTCTATATCTTTTTTGTGCATGTTACAGGTTTACAAAGTGAAAAAGCCCAAAGTCCCCCCCAAAGGGACTTACCATCTCCAACAGAAAACATTGTTCACAAACTGCTCCAAACAGCTCTATTGTAGTCCAGTCTTTACTTCAGAGACAAACGTGCGTCACTTTGTAACACACGTTATAATGCTCGCCTAGCTGCTAGCGTGGCACGCCCTCATACTCTGCTTCTGACTGGCTAGTAGTCTTTACCTAGCTACTGCGCATGTGCGACTCCCAACAAAGATGGAACAGAAGTGCGATGCCTCACTCTGTAGCTAAAACAGAGAGCTCAACACACAGGGTGAAAAGATGAGCTGCAGCAATGTGCAGTACAACAAAAATATGGTGTTTTTTGAAAATTAAACCATGTAAACCTATTCTGGTACAACCTCTAAATACAATTATGAACCTGAAAATGAGAATAATAGAGCACTTTAAGATATATGGTGTAAGTCAGTCCTTATAAAGTGTCACCATGGTGGTGTTAGAGGAGCCAGAGGAACATGTTCTTTGATATGTATACCTATATATTTCATGTGATAGACTACAACTGTACAACAGAATCATATCGTGGCAGTCTGTATAATCAGCAAATGTTGCATCGGTCTCCAAATAATCAATATAATATCGTAAAACTTGTCGATAAAACTTGTCATTTACACCCCTAGTTCAAATGAGATTATTACATTACGTTCTCTTCAATAAAAGAAGAAGTCTGTTGTAGGTCTTAATTTCTGTCAGTAGTTAGTGTCTGAATGATGCACTGGGTGAAACGTCACTCTCTGGAACAGTGTTAGGAATACTGCGGACTCATTTGTAGTTAACTTATAGCCTAAGTAAAAAGCTCAAATGAACCTAAATAGTTATAATGTAGCAGTTAATGTTGATTTATAATCCAGCTTTTGTTCGGCTGGTTTAACAGGCGTCTGGAGTCTAAACACATTCACTGTCTTTGTTTACATAAACTCAACTCAGTTACAGTGTTGCGTCTGCTCTTTTCTTCAGGGGCCACCTTATCAATGCGGTCTCTGGTGAAGGAGGAACCCGACTGGAGGTCAGGGATCATGGCGGGCGACAGAGCGGGGATGGTGGGCGGGCCTCTGAGGCTGCGTAGAGGAAGCAGGTTCACCTGGAGGAAGGAGTGCCAATCAATCATGGAGAGGTGAGCAAGTCTTCGCTATTCCGTAAAAGGAGTCAGGCACTGTATTGCGCCGCAATTATGTCATGTGTGAAAATGGTACAAAATGGAGATTTCTTCTTTGATACACGTCAGCCGTAGAGAACATTTAACTCAGGCACTCAAGGTTTGCACCCTAATTAAACTAAGACTTCCTTCATTCTCGCATCATCAATGATGAGACACTTGGTCAAGTAAAACTGTATACATAAACTGAGCTAGGGCTGCAAGCAACGATTATTGTCATCATTGCTTAATCAGACTTGTATTTTCTCAATTAAGCAAATAATCTTTCGGTCCATGAAATGTAAAAAACAAATTTTCAGTGTCCTAATTTCCAAAAGACCAATGTGACATACAAATACACAAATCATTTGTCTTGTCAACGTTAAAAAAAAAAAAAAAGCAGCAAATGCTCACCATTTACAATGAATGTACAATGAATGGAAAAATTACTTCAACAATTAATCGATGATCAAAATAGTAGCAAATAACTCCGCGGTAGGCACGGGTATTTATTGGCTCTCATCGGCAGTGATGGAAACATGTCACCTGGGTGGACACTCCAATTTCTCTGGCGTGATGCTATCACACGCGTCGCCTCCGTCGGTAACTTCTGTCATCTCAGCCACAAATTCTGATCGTCTCGGCCCAAGAAGCAATCGGACGTCGTTCCAAATTAGTCCGCTCCGAGTTTGGAAAACTGGATAAGTACCTGATTGATAGGTAGGTAGGTATATACCCTAACATTGTCACTAGCCTCCATTCTACTTCTTAGTGTTTATTGTTTACTAACCCTGTTTTCCAGAGGGTTTGTGACTTGGGACCTGACACACAAGGGGAAAACAGAAAGGCATACTTGTCTATTGGTGATGGGAAAGGAGTCTATTGCATATTTTTTTAGCGGGTTTTGATGTTCAAAAACCTGCACATATATTTGCATTGAACTGTCAAAAAAACTCTATTGAGACCAACCCCCCTCTGCAGAAAACTGATGGCTTGACGTGGTTTGAACACGTCGGCGCTGGTTCAACCACCAAGTCCTGGATGGTTGTTCATATACGATAGGAATGCAGCGTTGCTTGAGCGAATTGTCACTGTAAATAACCTTCCCGGGTTGAAATGTCCTTTAGCGTCTCACTGTTGTGTCGTCCTGCTTATATTCAGATCAGTATGGCGGTTTGTTATTAGGTGCATTATGTCTCCACTTCTCTGTAACATATTTGTCCCAGACAGTATTCTCAGTAACCCAGAAGGATGCAGAGAAAGAGGAGTAGGCAATCTGCAGTCCTACCCGCTGTATGCAATTGATTTCTTTTTTTACATGGTTGCTGTAAGTACAGCGTGCAGTCTTGGCACTCACAGTAATAAGACCACACAGGCCCTCAGACAAGACTCAACCAGCAGTGCCCCCGGAATACGCAATTCCACTGCAGTGCTGATCCTTATGAGCTACTTTACACCCAAGGACGGTACAGTAGAGAGAGAGAGAGTGTGTGTGTGTGTGTGTGTGTGTCTGTGTGTGTGTGTGTCTGTGAGACAGAGTGGACAGGATAGGGCAACTCGGAGGGTGAGAGGAAGTGAGGGCTGGAAGAAATTGATCCCTGTGTGTTTTGTAATGTGAGCTAATGATTCTTTTTCTGCCCTGGAGGGAAATAAAGAAGCTAGACATGAGAGAGGAAAATTTGGAGAGGGAAAAGAAGAAAAGGTTACTTTAATTTTTTTTACCTGGATATATACATTTCTGTTTGTACCGTAGGAATCGTCACTTTTCTAGGCCTAGGCAGAGATTTAAGCATGCAGTGCTTGAATTGCAGAAATGAATCCACCCAACGCATCCATGAATCTATTCCTTCGCAGCGAGGACCTCTCCTGAAGCTCCTCCACTGTATAAATATTATCATTACTCTGCTCTGGTTCAATACAAAGACTAAAAGTAGATGAGGTATGAACTGAGGGCGTACCTACAGTGGCACTGCTTAGACTGGTGCCATCTTCTGATAAATGTGTAGCCTGTGATGCAATGTGATTGAACCGTTTCCAATACTCTGGCTGTTTTGTCTCTTACAGCTTCTTCATGGAGAACCAGTACCCAGATGAAGCCAAGCGAGAGGAAATCGCCAACGCCTGTAACTCTGTCATTCAGAAACCAGGTACTGAGTCGCATCGGAACTGTATCGAGGCCCGTTTCCTGTCAGAAACGTCCTCGGGCAGCCTCTCAGGATAGCTTAGATAAAGTCTCTTGTTTAAAATGGCATTCTGCATACTTGACACATGTCATAGCATCACGCCGTAGAAAGGGGCGAAAATTTGATACTTTGAGGTAATTAATGATTGGTAATATAAATGTTATTTTAGTACAAAATAGATTTTTAGCAACCCCATATTTATTGTTAAAGGTGCTGTATGTAGGATTGTGAAGATCCAGGACTTAGCCAAAGAATTTGAACATCAACAACTTCTTAGTCCCTCCCCCCTTTCTCCTAAGCCCCTCCCCCCACGAGGGAGAATGAATGTGTGTGCATGAGCAGTGATTGACACGCAGTTAGACAGTTAGACTTACGTTAGAAAGTAAGTTTTATAAATATTACCTACTGCATCTTTAAGCACATTGAAACTAATATAGCATATACATTTTAAAGGGATACTGTGCCGATTTCAATCCAGCTTTGTGTCATCTTTGTGTGGGCAGCATGTTTAGATGAACGGCGTGCTCCTTCCCTCCGTGGCGTGCTTGGAGCAGCCGTGGACTGCTGAAGTCCGAAAAACTAGGCATTTCGCGTCATTGGGCGGCTCTCCGCAGACCTCCGTAGCACGTTTGGCGTCCTCTGGCTCATCTAAACACACTGGCCACACTGCCATGACACAGAGCAGGATTGAAATCAGCAAAATATCTATTTACGAAGTCTGCCTAAGTAATAGGAGGGTAATGGCATGCAAAATTCACCATTTTAAAAGGTTCCACGGTTTTGCACTGTGTGGTACAACTCTGCTTGACTCGACTCGTGTTTTTGGTACCAGTACGTTTCTCACTATTTTCTGCAGATAGAACTCCCTTAGTTTTGTGGGCTGCCATTTGAAAAAAAATAAAAATAAATCTGGGTTAAGTAAATAAAAAACAATTGCGGTCGCTGCTTTTATGTAGCTTTGCTATATAAAATCACGGGATGTCCCGTGTCATGCTCGTGACGATTCTGTCTGACCAATCAGTGGTCTGCAGTGTTTTAACTCCACCTTCTAGTATCGGCTCAGCTCGCTTGGAACCTCGACCGAGGTGGTACCAAAAAACCTACCGGGTACTATGCAGCGGACAAAACGGCAATAGATAAAACACAAGATTTACTGGTATCAGTGTTTGTTAGTTTAGTAGTTGCATTTACTGCAGTGTGTGTTTTTTAAACCTTTTTTAAAAGTGTGTCAGGCTTTTTTTGTGTAGCGTAAAATGAAATCCGTTATCCTAAGTTATGTGCCTCTGTAAAATGAAAGTTACGTTTATAGATGGAGGTAGTGTCTCCACATGAGATCCTGTGGTTTTGCCATATTTACTGGCACTATAAGTGAGAGATGTTGTGTATTTCTTCACCCAGGCTGTAAGCTGTCTGAGTTTGAGCGTGTGACGGCATTAAAGGTGTACAACTGGTTTGCCAACCGTCGGAAGGAGATGAAGAGAAGAGCAAATATCGGTGAGGACCTGAGAACTTGCGTATTGTCGCTGTCCATGTATTCTCTTAACGTCAACTTTTTAAGAGCTTGGAGAAGAAGCCTTGTTTTCAGCTTTGTGACACTCGTGGGTTTTCAAACCTTTGATTTTAAAAAGTAGGAGATTTTTGTTCTCCACCTCATCCGATCATGAGAAATATTGGCTGTGGACAGCGACGGCATGTGGAATCACATTTTCCCAGAGCCATGTTTGTCTCTGGAAAATTTACCTGTGCATGTCTGTTTCCCGTGTTTCCATCTCTTACCTCCGCTTCCCTGTCTAACACAACCAGAAGCTGCCATTTTGGAAAGCCATGGAATCGAGGTGCCAAGTCCAAGCTGCCACTCAAACGGCGAGGACGGAGAGATGCAGGAGTTTGCCGATCAGGTGAATCATCGATTCTCCGAGCAGGTAAGTCAGCTTGGTGCCACTTAAGAGGTGCTGAAGAAAATGTTGTCACTGGCATCATGTGTTTTCTGCACACGTTGTGTGTTACCTGATACAGAGGTAGCTGTTCATAAGAGCCAGTTGGCTGCATTGAGTTCACATTGATAAAGAGCAGGGAGTCTCTGAGGCTGCAGCATAAACACAGGCCATCTCTCGCCGGCAGCCTCACTGTCATTTAAGGAAAATGACGGTGTCTTTCAACCTGCCGTATAAATCTGGCAATTGTGACCCTACGTATGGGTCATGCTAACTTTGCACTCGCCACCTCAGTTGCAGAGATTTGGGGGAAAACAATGTATATCGGCTACAGCTTTCTAAAAACACGATTTTTACATGAAGCATTTCAAACAACCGAAATTAAACCCAGAGGGAAGCTGCCTGAGAAAGCCATAGTCTGTCCAGGAAAATGCATAACCAACTGCTGGTGTTTATTGCCATCCTCACGTAAAATAGTGTTTCACATGTCAGTGCTTGAATTAGACCAAAAAAAGGTGCCAGTACCCTAATTCAGCAGTTGCATGACATGA
The DNA here is from genome assembly GCF_031162955.1 of Sander vitreus. Classification (NCBI taxonomy): domain Eukaryota; kingdom Metazoa; phylum Chordata; class Actinopteri; order Perciformes; family Percidae; genus Sander; species Sander vitreus. The sequence continues at coordinate 23,326,118 of NC_135868.1, read as the reverse complement.
TCATCGCACGTGTCTTGGCTATATTTATACTCATACATCCATCTTGTAGGGTGACCCCGAATCGTTGTAATTCGATCCAAGGAGCCTGATTCAAGTCAGGATGATATTAATAGATATCGGACCACTCAAATGTCCCGACTAACTTTGGATGAGGCTCGTGCAGTACGTACTTGTAAATCGGACGAAAAGAATGCGTTTGCACATTTCTGTCTTTGTGCGTACTCTAGGGCTGTGCAATTAATCGTGATTACGATTTCTGCGCCTAACGATCCCAAAAACGGAGTAATCGAGAAAAACGATTATTTTTCACATTATGCAGTCCCTCCAGAAAAACGCGATTATGCGGGGGCCGCAGTTTTTTTCAAATACGCCCCACTTTCGGCGCATAAATTGCCGATTTCCGCGCAAAATATGCGGGGCTTGCATGATTTCATAATACTCGCATTTTTTTAAAAACGATTCCAAGTTGGAACCGGTTCGCTGTGCCCAATCCTACTCTTGCCCCAAGGGTATCTGATGAAGTGGCTACCGGGTGTAAATCCAAATGTTTTGCTTACGCGTTCATCCATACTTCTTCTTCCCCCCCCAGGAGGAGACATCTTCCCACAGGATTGTTGACCACCAAGACCCCTCCTCATTGGCTCCTGCAGAAGTGGCAGCCCTGCCGAGCCCCGCCCCTCAGGTCCTGGATCAGAAAGAGGAGGCTTCAAAAAGGGAGACTGTGGATGAAGAGTGACCCAAGCGGGTGGAGTTTGGGTCATAATATTTGAAGTCCGTCGAAATAGGAAAAACAAGAAGTGTCTCCTCCTCCACCCATGGAGGGTCTTTGGCACCCGAAAATCAAAGGGAGAACGGGTGCTGAGGCTCGCTGAGGTGCCTCTGATGGCAAGGAGGCCACTGTATTTATCAACAGTAATCCTGCTTATATTAACAGCAATATACAGTAAATATATATATCAATATATAGTGCATTCCAAGATGGTATTTAAAAGCCTAAACTCCTTAGAAGGAGAACTATGTAAAGGATACCTCGCTCATTTTAAGCCTTTTTTTCTTTTTCTTCGCTACATGCCTTCGTATTAGCCTTTTATCAAAGAGTGGTTGGTTGATGGACTGTGGTGCCATGAGTGTGCTGAGCCTGCAGGTCAGGTGTGTTTGGGTGTAGGGGATAAAGTACGCTATCAAAGGATCTAGTTCATGGGGGATACGAAAGCCCTCCGCTTGCTTGAATGTCTTTGACCCCCGTCTGGTCTGCGGAAAACCTCAATCGGTCGATTGATTCAGTCAGTCGATCAATCAACGAGTGCTGTCGCCGTCAAATCCGTAAAAAGCCCTGAGGGACAACTGGAATCTCAGGTAATCCCGAAACATGGTGGATAAGGACAGTGAAGTCTTAACACAACGCTTTTATTTTAATTCTTTTACCTTACCCATCTTTCATTTCCTTTCATCTTAACTGTGTTTAACCAAAAACAGGATGTTGTTATTTATACCTTTTTTATATTAGCAAAAACAAGCCTAGGGCAATATATATATCCTAGTATATGTCTTCTTTGTTATACTGAATGCTGCTGTTTGGTCATTTTTGTAGTATTATCCTTAATTTCAAAGTCTTGTCTGTCAAATCCTCAACTCAGCCAGTGAAGCTAGACTAGATACATACGTCTACTCAGATTCTTTATTTTTTATTTTGTTTGTTTTTTTAACGTTTGAAATAACGCTAAAACAAATGTGATGAAACCTGAACGCGTCAGCCGACACGCTGCAAGCACCTTCTTCTCCCGTCGGAATAAGCTAAAGCTTAAACGCCTGTATGTTTTTTTTGTAGGACTGCGAAGCTGCACTTCAAAGTGCATCGCACTGTAATTTGAAAGAGGGAAGCGTCAACGGAACCTGTACCTGCATTTGACACGTACGTAACCCCAGAGAACGCGAGTGCTCTCCTATCAAATTACATTAGCACTAATATCGAAACTGTTATTTGTCAAACTTGAATAGCTGACTTAAAGTTCTCACATTAATTAGTCCCTGTATTGACTGGCCCAAGGCCTTGGGAGTTACTCCCTTAAGTTCATGAAATGGACAAAGACGCTTGTCCTCAAATGCCCCCCTCCCCCCACCATGTAACCTCCTTATGCCAAAGCTATGCCAAGGTAGAGATGAGCTACCATGCTCACAGGAACAGGATATGACCCAGTCACAACACTATAGATATACAGTACATAGATGTTTATTTGCTCAGTACAACACTAGCCAACCCTAGCTTACCTCAGAATATCTCTTGTGTCATGAACGGGTTACAGGTTAATAACTTGTCATAAAATTAAAAAAAAAAAATTAAAAAGTTACTGTTTAATGATACGGACAGTGTTATGTAGCATTTATGACAGCGGGGGGTTTGCCCTGTATTGTTAACGTATACTCACCTCAGACCGTTCTCTCGTCCGGCTTTTGGAAAGGAAACCCCAAAGCCGCACACTGTTTCTGATTATTATTATTATTATTATTATGCTCCTCTCTATCTGCTTTTATCCGACAGCGAGATAACAATAATAAAATTGTAAACAATGGCTCTGATATGTCTGGATTTTTTTCTTTTTCTTTCCCCACCCACAGTCAGGGACTTAACGGTTTGGGATAGGAGCATACAGCTGGTGTCAAGAGGATGAAACTGTATTCAAAAAGTCACATTTGAAAATAGATTAGTGTCTCACCCTGCCAGCACATGCAAAGTTGGACTGAATTACTCAATTAATGGAAGGCTCAACCTAGTCTGGATCAACGGGAGTTCCATTTCCATGATAAAGCTCACCTTCTGCTCTCTGTGTGTTGGCGTTGTTAAAAACCCTTCGCTACGGGAAACAACAGCCTTCGAGCTAGCAAGCTACACGCTGATAATGGCGAGTTTTGACGAAAATGTGGATGGTGCAACAAGGCAGGTCCGCTTGGTTCTTTCGGGGAATGATTGTAAAGATTTACAAAGATTATGTTGACGGCATTTCCTCTAACTGGGACGTTTTGGAACCGATTGGTGTGGACGAAACACGGCGATACACTGGTAAGAGCAAGTTATGTTTAACCATGTATCCAACTAATTCAAATAGCCAACACGGTCTCACGGCAGTTCGTGAAATGGTCACGTAATTTTTAATCTATTGATTCGTATACACGGACACGTTTATCTCTTTTTTTTTCTTTTTTTTTCGTGGTGGTCAGCACGTAATGGGAAGCATCTATACGGAGGTTGGGTTTAGGAAAAGAGCGGGGAAAGGAAACGTGACACAGTCTCCGGGTTGAAAGTCCTGTTGTTGTTTGACCCATCCACCACCCCAACCAACATCCCTACGCGGATTTTCGGCATTTCATATTTCTTGCTACCATAGTCGTGCTGTGATCACGAAATGTGCTTCCCATTGAAATGCATTAGTTTAAAAAAAAAACGTGTTGACCACCACGAAAAAAAAAACAGATAAACGTGTCCGTGTACACAAATCAAATAGATTAAATAATGTGACCATTTCACGAACTACCGTGAGACTGGGTTGAAATAGTTTACGTTACTGTATTGTGTGAACAGTTCATTTAATATTGTATGTGGCGTTTTCTTTTGCGGGGTGCAAATGTTCAACCAAAACAACTTCCTTCCCGAGACTATTTTGCAGAGTCACCGTCTCTGCGTCCAGAACTTGGTGCCGCCAAAGACCATTGTGACCTTAGAATTGTACTATATATTTATTGCTATATTTTTGTAAATATTGTCCTTTTTTTATTGTACTATGGACCTTCCATTTGTGTCCAGAATATAGTCGTCATTATTATTATTATTATTATTAGTCCACAGCGCTGTGGAGATGGTGGTCTGGCAATGTAGGACTAGGCTAAACCAAATTATTATTTTTTTTTTTTTTTTAAAGATTCTGAAGTGAAAGCTTCAGTGTTTTCTAATGCATTCAGTTCTGATCTCAGGAATAGTTCCATGCAGCGCTGTGTGATCAGACAGTATCTGGAGGAGCAGGTGCTCTGGGTCACTGAAGATGATGTCTGATAGCTGAACAACAGGCTGAGCAATTCTGTAACTTCAAGGTATGGCAAAGTCTTTTCAGCTAATATCATATGCCATCAAAACTTCCTGCCCTATACCTTTTGATTCAATTGCTGGGTAAAAAAAAAAAAGATGCAACTGATCAAATATTTGGTTTGTGTTATACCCTGATGTGATATACACGGAAGCTTGTCTTATTTTTGATATATGCTTTTTTTCCTTCATAATTTCTCTGTAAAAAATATAACCGCAAGATCAAAGTTGTATTTCTCTACACTTGTGGCAAGTGTCCACATTACTGTACCCAAATGACAAATGTGGTTACATTTCTATAACACAAGATGGCAGCATTGTCACTTTTCTATAAATCAAAGAAATGGGGAGAAGCAGTGGCAGCAAAAAACGGTCCTGTCCTGTTACTAGTGTCCTGACGAGTGTCCCGTGACAGGGAGTCACAGGACAGTGTACAGGACAGTGTCTGACTGTCCCGGGACACTCCTCAGGGCACTACTAACAGGACAGGACAGTTTTTGCTGCCACTGCTGCTGGAAATGGGGTTGCTTAGGCTAGAACTAAAAAGTGGTGCAGCCTGAAGAAATCTGAAGTACGGAGGTTGTGAAGTGGGCTGGTTTGAATCAGGATTGAGTCCAGTATGTGTACACATGCATGTTTAAAAGATGCTGAGCTGAAGGAAGACACGGTATTAAAGGTAGGAGTGAAGGTCATGACAAAAATACTAAAATGTGAAATGTTATTAGAACGGAAAACCCATTTCAGAAAATATTCAGCCCTGGAAACAGCTGTTCTCAAAACCTGTTCTCACAACATTACATCTCTAGAATCTTAAAGGGTAATTTACGGCACCCTATTTCCCCATGCATTGGTGTGACTTATGTGAACAACAATCTTTAAAATTGGTCCGGTGCTGAGCAAGAACACTGTAACCAGCGGCTGCGATGTAATCACATAGGGCATTAAATGTGCACCGTCAATGTCCGTCCACTAAAAGTGCTGTTTTTGTCACTGACGGGCTCCGATTATTATTCTAAGTGTCTGACAACACTATGGAAAGGATCCCTACAGAGAGAGACCTTTTTGTTAAAGAGTAAGATCCTTTTTGTTTAACCAACACAGCTCTGAAATCACCATCACCAAACCCACCAGACTCCATGTAAATAAACAATACTTTTAGCGTGTAGAGCCAGCACATTTGCACATGTAAATGGGTGAATTAAGGGTTTATTTTAACCAAACCAGAGTGGTGGTTGTTGGAACAGTGGAGAGACGAGCCAAGACGGCTTTTGATGTTTTGCTTTATTTAGTTTCTGTCGACTTTGAATGAAGTGTATTTTGCGATGATAAAATGACTGTGAATTTAAATGGGAGTCTGGTGGGTTTGGCGATGCCGGGGGCTGTTTCATGTTTAACAAAAACATGAAAAACAAAAAGCTTGATCTCTGTAGGGATCCTTTCCATAATGCTATGCGACTCAAGAACATACAAGAATAATAATCTGAGCCTGTCATAGGCAAAAACTGCACTTTTGTGGATGAAATGGATGGTGCGCAATTGCCCATTAACGTTAGGAAGGCTACATTGCAGCTTTGCTGCTGCCTACTGCAGTGGTCTTGCTTAACACTGGACCAATTCCAAAGTGTTGTTCCCATCAGTCACTTAGGCTACGTTCAGACTGCAGGCAAAAGTGGCCCAAATCAGATTTAGACCACTTCCATATGTGGTCCTGAATCAGACCCAGGTCTGATTTTATTTTTTTCAAAGGGGCCGCAGTGTGAACAACCAAGGCGGATTTGGTGCGACTTTTATGTTGATCTACATCGACATTTGTCACATTAATGCGCCGGCGGGAGTTAAACTGAGTCTCTGAAGAGATTCACAACGCAGTCCCACCACTCCTGGCTTCGTCTCTGCATCAACACAGACCTCTGTAGTGAATGTGCAGCCATAACCCCGCAAAAGTCCAAAATAGCCAATTATGCTCTCTTTCTCTTCATTCTTCTCCTTCTCAGCACCTGCTCATTAATGTTACGGCTGCCGCTACACAAACATTTTGAAATAAAAGCGAAAATGCTTACTTCCTCCATAACCTCCCTAACTTTAGTGCAACAGCGTGCTGCGTCTGATGTTATTGTTCTTTTGCGCGTGCGGGTCATAACGGTTCACACTGGAATCTGATACAGGCCATATTTTAAAAGGAAATGTGAACAGCCAAACAAAAAAATCGGATTAGAGCAAAAAAATCCGAATTAAGCATTAAGACATGCGGTGTGAACTTAGACTAAAAGACACAAAACATGGGAAAATGAGGTCCAGGTTGAAAAATACCAAAGCTATCCTTTAACAAACTGAATCAATTCTGGCAGAGTGAATTGATAATGCAAAGTTTTGAAAGAATATAGAGTGACAGACTTCTGAATTGACCACTGGCTGCAGTGAAGCAAAGTTTCCTTATATATATATATATATATATATTTTTTTTTTTTTTTTATTAATCTAATAATATCACTCAATCCATTCACATATTCCAGGATATGTCGCAAAAAGAGTGAACTCTCTCCAGGCAATTTCTGGAGAAATGACTTCCTCAAAAGTGCTCAGAAAATCATTCTATATCCTCTCAAATTTGTGTTGCCCAACTTGTTAATTGATTTTCAGTTGAGCGGTGTGCATGGAGCAAAGGATTTGGCAGCAAGAGCGGAAATTAACTTGTCTCAGGAAATTGGCATTTAGAAAAGAAAAACACGGGTGCTTTATTGCCTGTGGACACAGTGACTGATGTAATTACATCAACATGATAGAATTTGTCTCAAATCCCTCAGAAAGCTGCTGTGTGCTGAACGTTTGGCCTTGAGGCTGAAGTCTGGAGATACTCCAAATGTTTTTAATCCATACCTTAAACTCACCTAAAGGATTATTAGGAACACCTGTGAAATTTCTCATTAATGCAATTATCTAATCAACTAATCAAATGGCAGTTGCTTCAATGCATTTAGTGGTGTGGTCCTGGTCAAGACAATCTCCTGAACTCCAAACTGAATGTCAGAATGGGAAAGAAAGGTGATCTAAGCAACTTTGAGCGTGGCATGGTTGTTGGTGCCAGACGGGCTGGTCTGAGTATTTCGCGATCTGCTCAGTTACTGGGATTTTCACGCACAACCATTTCTAGGATTTACCAAGAATGGTCTGAAAAAGGAAAAACATCCAGTATGCTGCAGTCCCGTGGGCGAAAATGCCTTGTTGACGCTAGAGGTCAGAGGAGAATGGGCCGACTGATTCCAGCTGATAGAAGATCAACTTTACTCGTTACAGCCGAGGTATGCAGCAAAGCATTTGTGAAGCCACAAGGCGCACAACCTTGAGGTGGTGGGCTACACCAGCAGAAGACCCCACTGGGTATCACTCATCTCCACTAAAAATAGGACAATGAGGCTACAATTTGCACGAGCTACCCAAAATTGGACAGTTGAAGACTGGAAAAATGTTGCCTGGTCTGATGAGTCTCGATTTCTGTTGAGACATTCAGATGGTAGAGTCAGAATTTGGCGTAAAGAGAATGAGAACATGGATCCGTCATGCCTTGTTACCACTGGGCAGGCTGGTGGTGGTGGTGGTGGTGTAATGGTGTGGGGGATGCTATCCTATAAATATGGGCCAACATTTCTAAAGAATGCTTCCAGCACCTTGTTGAATCAATGCCACAAAGAATTAAGGAAGTTCTGAAGGCGAAAGGGGGGGTCAAACACGGTATTAGTGTGGTGTTCCTAATAATCCTTTAGTTGAGTGTATGTGTGTTTGTCTGTATATGTGTAAGCAGGAGTGTGTGCTCATATGTGTTTATGCTTGCAGGCTTCAATATGTCCTGCAGATTGTATGCAAAATGTAGAGTGGCTTCTTTACCTGTAAGACCACACGAGGGAGACATTGTCCACTGTTGATTTTTGAGCCCTGGAATCAGATGGAGCTACTGTGTGTACAGTGTAAAGCAATGCTGAACTTGTGCTCCTTATTTTACATCCAACTTGTTAGGGGAAAAACTCCTATGAACCTGCATGGTTAAGTTATGTCCACATATGACTTAATACCTTGTGTTGTCTTCCCATCAACCATGAATTTTTTTTTGTTGTTGTTTTTTTCGACGTTTGTGACGCTTTTTTCCATTGCCTTTGACGCTTATTTTACAATGTTTTTGTCACTTATTTCATTTTAAATAAACCTAATTTATATGATATTATATTATAATATTTCTTTTTAGTTAAAACAAAGAAATTATGAATTATCTTGACTAATAGTTAAGATCAGAGGATGTTGAGTGGATCACAGACGGGTAGCCTACCTGTCAAAGTTTAGTCTTGATACTGTATTGAAAGTCATTTCAACTTTTTTTTTAAATGCAAAGAAAGTAATCATTCGAACGTTGCGTTGGGTTCCATACATCCAGGTCATTTTTGGTCAATTTGGTTGAAAGAAACCCATATTTCTGACATAAAAAACTTTGAAAACGGGTCCAATTTGACCCAAGGGTCAATAACGGAGATTTGAAAACTAGTGAAAAGGATATTTACATAGAACTCTTCAAATTTGTTTTTTCGCCTTCCCAAACTGGTTTACAGGATAAAACAACATGACGAGTGTCAGCAAGTGTCGGCGAATCACGCTGTATGTCAAATTAGCACCGCTCTCTGTGTTTTTCTTGTCTGGCACTCCGTGAATAGTCGTGTTGCAGTAAAACCTCAACCATCTGGTACATGTTACAGCCTGAAGCAGACTCTGTATCCTACAGACCAACGGCGTTTCACTGTCTGTCTGTATGGTTCATTTCTGCATCGCAAAAAATGGCAATCTTAACTGTTTTAGTCTAATTATGTTGGGTTAAGAATCAGGAGCGACGTTAGCCCTTTTTTTCCTAAACTTGATCCCGGCACCCCTAAAAAAAACAATTGCTAAAAATAAAAAAGTCTGTTAGTCTATTGTGAGCTAAGGAGTTCTGCTCAAGGAATATCACAACATCGTGAAACTAAACCCAGAATCTAGAAACTATTTTTTTTTTTTTTTTTTTTTTTAATGTCATATTTAAATGTTAAAATAACACTCTAGCATTTGTATTTATTAGGGCCCGAGCACTGAAAGTGCAAGGACCTATTGTTTTTGTAAGGATTCTTTTTATTCCGCGACGTCACTCGCATTTTTGAGGGGCTTAGCATGCTGGAAAACTCACAAAAATGTGCACAAAGTTCTGTAGTGGTTGGGCTCGGGTGTTGCCAGGGGGCTCCATAGCGCACCCTAACGTGCGCCTTAATTCGAAAAAAAGTAATAAGTTAATATACCAAATTTTGAGGGAACATAGGTCTCATCTTGAAGTCCATGGAGCTAATTTTTAGGAAAAAAATTACAAAATTCAGAAATTTCCGAAATCTTGGTTTTCGTGAGAAAAATCTTTTTACGAACACTTGTTTGAGGACTGTAGCATAAAAACTCTCAAAATTCAAGGAACTGCGTCCGCAAGGTGCGAGGGCCCGTTCATCGCTGCTTGCAGCTTTAATTTATTTTATTTTTTTTAACTCTTAACTTGTTTTTAGTTAAAGCAGTATTTATGAGCCAGTGGAACGACATTTTGTTCATATGTGCACTCTGTGTACAGTTGAATGACAATAAAAAAAAGCTATCTATCTATCTATATGCCTAGATCATTCAGAAAAAATTCTGAGGCATTTTCAAAATAAATAGTGCTTGTCAGCCATTAGTCAAAATCACATAAATCTCAAATTTTTTGATACTGCATTTTGGAAATGTCTGCTTTTCCAAAGATACATATCCGATTTAATCTGTAAAAAACACCTCACGTTTGTAGTAATGGCCCTGTGGCTCAGCAGTAAAGTAAGTTTTCTCAGAGTTGTTGGTGTCTTTCTAGTTACATAATTCAGTGGTTCTCCTGTCATGATGGTACAAAATGATGTTAAAATGCACAGCTAGCACAGTAGAATAATGTTTATTAAAAGGGTACCAGGCACTCTGATGGAAAGGAGCAGAGCCTGGCACACTCCAGCTGCTTTTATTATACAGGATCATCACTAGGCCAGAAACGTTGGAGCCTGCTGCCAAGCACCAAATAGACCTACAGAAACGTAGCATGACAGGGCTAGTGCTGAAATGGTTATTCCATTATTTAATTAGTCAATAAATAACTGTTTAAAGTTTTAAGTCTTTAAGTCGTTTTATCAAAACCTAATTCTTTGCTTGGTTTCATCTTTTCTCAGTTTAGTGCCGTTGCCATTATCTTTTGGGTTTTTGGACTGTTGGTTGGACAAAACAAGTAGTTCTAAAATGTCGTATTGGGCTCTGAGAACTTTGAACCCATTTTTCACATTTTCTAGAATGGAAAATGAATCAAAAAATCTAATCTGCAGATTAATCAATAATGGAAATAAGTGTTTCAGCCCAAGACGAGTCCTAATCGGAGCCAACGTGAAAAGTTCTGATCCAAGAAAAGTGGTAATGGACGAAATGACATTGAAACTGGAATCAAGTCGAATAATTTCAAATTTGCACCGAGACCTTCCTTGTGTTAATTTAGCATTTTCATCTTTAGCCTATGTCATAAAAGGTCTAGTCTCGCATTGCCAGACCTTCCTCCACAGCGCTGCAGAGGAAGGTCTGGCTAGTCCACACAGCATTCCGGGATGGGAGAAAAACGTGCTCTGGTTTATTGGTATTTCTTTAAACCAATCACAATCGTCTCGGGCGGCGCTTGGGATTGTAATCAGGGATCTTCAACAGGGGGTCCGGGACCCCTAGAGGGTCGTCGGAGTCAATGCAGGGTGTCCTCCAAATAATTAAGTTTTTTCAAGTATACGTTTACAAGTTTTTCAAAAATGAAAAAGTCCTAAAAATGAATCCAACATATTTTTATCAAATATAAATCCTCACTGATGATAGGCGTACTGGCCTACAAGTAAGGTAGTCACTAAGGTAGCCATCCACAGATACAGTTCTGTGTCACATGTATGTTTAACATTAAAACATGATTTATAATATCATGCCAACAATTATTAGGCTATTTAAATAGCTTAGTATTTTATGCAAAAAGGTGATATTTATATGTGAAAGGTATAAAGGCCACCCTATACTTTATTGTAGGCCCAGATTATTTTTTGGGCATTTTTAGGCCTTTATTGACAGGACAGCTGAAGAAATGAAAGAGGAGAGAAAGGGGGGAATGACATGCAGCAATGCCAATAAACAAGAGCACATTCTTCTCCCATCCCGGAATGCTGTGCGAGCTCGCCAGACCCTCCTCCGCTCCGCAGCATGTGGATGGTCTGGCAAAGCGAGACTAAGGGGTCCTTGGCTCTAAAAACGTTGAAGACCTCTGCCCTAAATGAATCGTCGTCCATATGTAGAATAGGGGTTCTCAAAAGTATTACTCAAATTTTCGCATCTGATTTTTATTTAAGGTCAGAGGCCCGCAACGATTGGCAATAACAAATTAACAATTAATCAACTCACCTGTAACATATAAGCAACATACGTTGAAGTTGAATACGTTCCTGGTTAACTCAGGGAAAAGTACTGGCCCGAAGGCCAGAGGAAGATCTGACTCCAGTTATCTATACACTCTTAATTGTTTTAGAGTGTATAGACCTGCGTGTTGGTTAATGAGACTAATGACACCAGAACTCAGTGATCAAAACTGAGAAGATACGTTAAAGTGCCCATATTTTGAAAAAAATCACTTTTTCTGGGATTTGGAGTGTTATTTTGTGTCTCTGGTGCTTCCACACGCATACAAACTTTGAAAAAAACCCATCCATGCTGTTTTGAGTGAGATACGGGTTTCTGAATGTGTCCTGCCTTCAGTCTCCGGGTGAGCCGGTCAAAATCAGCAGGGCTTTCTACGTAACTAGCCGAGACGAGGGGCCTAGGGGGCTAACCGTTAGCATGCTTGAGCTAGCATGCTAGCTCGTTCTCAATGGCAAAGCACTGCTACAACACACACAAATTCACCCTAATCTACAAAATAAATTGTATAGAACTACTTACATGTCCCTGTTCTGCAGGTATTCCACACAAAGTTGGAAGTGCGCCCCAGTTTAGAAGAAGTCCCCCGGCTAATCCTGCCTTGTACTACTGAAGTTGTAGAAACACCTAGCTAGCTCATGTAATCCTTACCTAGCTACTGCGCATGTGCGACTGACAACGAATATGTTACAGAAGTTGCGAGGTCTCACTCTGTAGCTAAAACAGAGACCTGAAGACAGGGTGAAAAGAGGAGCTGCAGCAACGTGCAGTACAACAAATATATGGTGTTTTAAAAAAATTAAACCATGTAAACCTGTTCTGATACAATCTCAAATTACAATTATGAATCTGAAAATTAGCATAATATGGCCTCTTTAAAGTCAAGAAAGTCCAGCATTTAAGTTTACAAAACACAATTGTGGGTTCACAAAAAATGACACAAAGTTTCTCTAACTGCAGACAAAGTATACAGAGTTTTAGTCAGCAAAGTCTATGCCCGTTGATTCACCACCTCTAACCATCTCCCTAATGTTTTATATAGGCCTATTGCTTGAAGGCGTCAACCTCCTCTCACAGACTCACATTCCTGAACTATGAGGTAACCAAATCTTAAACTATCTATCCCTAGGTCTATACATTATACAGGGAATATAACTTTAATACAGAGGATAACATATCTAGATTATATAAATATTTCTACAGTACCTGGAATTTGCTACCTGTACCCAGAATTCAGTCCTGGTACCCAACAGAACCTTTTTTTCTGTAGCCTGCTTTCCGTTCAATTCGATTTCAGGTGTAAAAATAAGTCCAACCTAATTTAGCCTATTTACATTTTGTCATTTATTTAGAAAATGTTACACACCACGCAAAATAAAAACCTCTCCCCTCCTAATCCATCCCTACAACTCCCAGCCTGGCTCTGGCACTGCTGCGCCCCGTTTACTTAAAGCACCCAGAAAGAGCTTTCTTTAACATTTTAGGTCAATCTGTGATTTTATGAGCATTTGCATTTACAATTACAATCATTTTCTGGAGGTTTAAATGGCTGGGGTCAATGTGTATGTATAATAATGGTTGAAAGGATGTTAGTTACTTTGAGGATAACAGGAGGGTTAACAGCTCCAGTAAAACTGTATTTCACACTTCACATGGTAAAACTTGGATGCAAATAATCCGTGGTGCATGCCGAAAGGTTGGGGGGAATCCGTAATGGATTACGGATCAGCTACAGTCTGTTACACCACTGCTGTATATTCAACGTCACTGACAATTTATTGATCAATAGAAAATGTATTAAAAAAATAGAAAACTACTTACTTTACTACTTACTTTCTTACTTTCCTTATAAGGTATTGTATTAATAACACGAGGTGGGCCTGTGGGCTGGGTCCTGATTTACCTGCCATTCGGTCCAGATGTGGACCTTGGTCTGGACTTTGAGAAGCCCGGCTTTAAGATATGACTTTTGAATATATATTATTCCTATTGAATGACTGTTTGTCCTAGTTCCCAGGGAGACCAGGCAGGGCAGTGTAAGTGGGCTAGATTACTGTGATTTTAAAAAAAAAAAAAAAAAAAACACACACACACTCGTTATGCGTTTCACTATCTTTGTGGGGACCCGTCATTGACATAATGCATTCCCTAGCCCCTTACCCTAACCTTAACCATCACAACTAAATGTCTAACCTTAACCCTTACCCTCACCCTGAACATAACCTAATTCTAACCCTAATCCTAAAACCAAGTCTTAACCTTCAAACAGCCCTTTAAAGTTGTGGGGTCCAGCATTTTGGCCCCACAAATATAGTTAAACAAGAACACACACACACACACACACACACACACAAAATGGCATTTGATTCTGAACATGTTCATAACCACAAACCTGAATGCACACCCTTTCAGGCACACTTAGACACAAACAACCACACATAGCCTAGACACCTAAACATTGAGAAAGCGCTGTGCACAAGACCTCTGCTCTCACACACACACACACACACACACACGGTGTGTCTTTTGCCCGCGTCAGGCTTTAAGACCAACGTGGCTCTCCTATCCTTCATTCCCTCAGAAGTGTTTTTCATCCTCTTTTTTCCCCCTGTGGAAAACAGAATTCATGACCCGTCACCTTTTTTGCTGACTGCACAGGCCATCCGCTGCTTTGGTAAACGATTTCTCGGCTATTTTAGTTGCCTCACAAAACACTTGATGACACAAGTGGCATGAAAAGTATGAAATTCATTTTTTCATTGGTTATTACTTCGCAGTGCGGACAGTTACAGTTATGTTTTGATTATGGGGCGTGTTCCGTCGAGTCGGCTGTCACTTGGATTGCTTTTTGAAAGCAGAGGAAAAGTGTTTATTTCTTCCCTTTGGCGATCTGTTAAATGTCCCCTTTTTTGTCTGATTAAATTTCATCTCATTGCAGGCTCACCTTTTTAGCGAGGTGTCCTTTTGTGCAGCAAGAGAAAAGAGGTGAGAACCGGAGTGGGGGAGAAGGTGTTACACAGATGAAGATAAAGGGAGGCAGGGAAAGGTTACCTTCAGACTGGCAGCACACTGAAGAATGTCTGTGAATGTGAGAGAAAAAATCCGTCTACTCCAGTGCTCTGATTTCTCCTACAGCACGTGTGCATACAGTGTCGGTAAAAAAAGAAAAAAGACCCCGGGAGCAGCCAAATAGCTCATTTTCCCTTGAAAGAATGGCACGAGACTAGATGAGTAGGAACCTTTTGTTACAATGTCCTATTTCGCAGGACAAATAAAAGGAGACACACACACACACACACACACTTCCAAACACGCAGTGACACACTGTGCCCTGAATCTGTCAGGGGTCTCAGTCCCCCTTCTTCCAGCCAGATAAGAATTGCTTTTTTCCCCCCCTCCCTTCTTGACTTATTCTTCCCATAATTCATAGCATGCCTTAGCGGCACCTAGCAACTTCTCATATGAGCATGTATAGGTTTAAATAACACAAGCAGATCTCGCCTCTCCTCAGAGGCTTCTCCTCAGATATGTGTTTTCTTTTTTCATTCTCTCTCCCCCTCTCTTTCTCTCCGGCCCCCATAACTTTTTCTCTTTACTTTGCTCTTTCCATCATCATCATTCCCCTCAGTAGGGTTGCAGACAGCAAAAAAAAAAAAAAAAGCCTTTCATGTTGAAAGAAATCCAACCTCTGGTTACTGAAATACCAAACCATCATCCGTCAAATGTTCAAATAAGACACAAATGACAGCTACACATATATTTGTAACCTTCCTCATTTCATCCAGGGAAGGGTGTGCTCTTTGCAAAAAAAACATTTACAGTGGGATCGGCCCAGTGCAACCTCCGCGTTCTACTGCTGGCTGCTTGGAAAAGGCCACTGCGGGGTGTACTAGGAGTGGGAATCACCTGAGGCCTGTACTACCAATCAAGATCAACATGCCCTGGATGTATGTCCGTAACCCGGGTTCACCAAACCTAACAATAACCGCATAACCTGTGTCACGACGGCAGTTAAAGGACAAATCCGGCGCAAAATGAACCTAGGGGTTAATAACACATGGGTACCGGGTCAACCGCTCTCTGGGATTTGTTTTCATGCTAATCGAATGTGACCAGTTTTAGCGCAAACCGCTAATTAGCTTATAACGCTAGCGGTCGGGGCACGCTAAAGTAAAGAGAAATCGCTATTTCTATACCACTAACAAGGCTCAAAATAGCACCATACTTCCACGGTAGCATAATGAGGGTCCCTACATGTAAACCGAAGCATTGAGAACTTTGTAAGTGTACAGACAGTTTATTAAGGGACCCTCATTATGCTACCGTGGAAATGTGGTGCTATTTTGAGCCTTGTTAGTGGTATAGAAATAGCGATTTCTTTTTACTTTACTTACTAGCGTTATAAGCTAATTAGCGGTTCGCGCTAAAACTGGTCACATTCGATTAGCATGAAAACATACCCCAGAGAACGGTCGACCTGGTACCCATGTGTTATTAACCCCTAGGTTCATTTTGCGCCAGATTTGTCCTTTTAACAACTCGTTCAATCAACCCAGGGTTTCCCAAGCTGGCGACCTGCGCGTCCACATAAAAGAGGCGGTGTTTGCATCATATAACCACTCGAAAACATGGACAAGTCTACCAGAGCCGCATTTTTTACATAAGAAGCGCAAACGATAATCCTACAGAAATATGACGAACATAGACACGTAATACAGGCAAAAAGCAATCCAGTCGCTGCTTCCTAACCCAGGAAGGAAAGCTGGCAAAAACTAGCCAACGCTGTAAATTAGCAATTTCATCATCAGTCAGCCACAACAAGATCTGAACATAATTACACTTGTTCATTCCATAAACTTTTGTTGCTGTAGCCTTATTCTTCAAGTTGCAACCCTGGCAGTTAAGTGATCGTGGGAGCAAATAAAAAAACAAATATATGTGTACGTATCATATACAGTGTATATACAGTGCATCTGTCATTCAAACAGATGCTCGAAAACTGACAAAGATATGTAATTCCCTCCGCTGAAAATCTATATCTTTCATAAAGATCAGGGAATGTTAACGGGGTTGTCTCTCTCTCTCTCTCTCTCTCTCTCTCTCTCTCTCTCTCTCTCCCCCGAGCACCGGATCTTCTAAGAACGGTGACGCTGTTATCAATTGTTGATTGGTCAGTAGGCGGTGCTTTTACACCGGTTGATCTCTAATCTTCAACATAACCTGCTCCCGACCAGGTTAGGGTGTTCAGCATAAGTTACCACGGCGATTTAACCCGGTAACAACTGATCCACCATCGCAATACACAAAACCCCTGGGTATCGCGTAACTCTGTAACCCCAAATCTTGCTTCGTAGTACAGGCCTCTGAAGCCTCACGATACGATATCATCCCAATACTTGTCTATGTCACGGTACGATATTATGGCGATTTGAAACATATCTCCAACTGCGATATATTGAAACATTTCTCCAACTTCACATTTTTCCCAATTTCAAATGATGTCCCCAAAATGAAACTTTGTCAAGATCTGTTAATCTAAAATGATTCATTGTTCATCTCACTTAAATAAAAAGCAGGTTTGGCGAATCATTGCTCCTAGATTGTAAGTTAAAGCACGCTCCATTTCAGTTGGTAACGTAATGGCTGTTTGTTGCCAAGCAGCAAAAATATCAAACCATAGAACAAAACTAAAGAAGAAGAGGAGGAAGCATAATGCAGGCTCTGGCGCCATGGTAACAGACTATGACACCTTTGGCCACAATGTTCATAATCAAAGTTTTTTCTTTTTACTTTTACTTCTAATACTTAAGTACATTTAATATCAGAAAATTACTTTTGATACTTAAGTACAGTACATATCAGATACTTTTACTCAAGTAATATTCTAAAAGGAGACTTTAACTTACCACACTGCACATAGCTGTACATACTGTACATATCTGTCTATATGGTTCATTCAGAATATCCATATTTATTCTCCTCCTATGCACCACCTGTCTTTGCATACATTGCACTTTTCTGTTGTTTTTTTCACTTCTGGTTGGACGCAAACTGCATTTCGTTGTCTTTGTATGTATCGCCTAAATGAAAAAAATAAATGAATGTTTGTGTAGTGTTCAATGTTGTTATCTGTCTTGTTAGTCTTTATTCCCCATTGAAGCTCCACAAAAATCTTGTGATTGCATTTTCGATGCGTTTTGAGGGGAATCTTCAGGGTAAGACAGAGGGGGGAGAGGGACGGAGGGAGGGGAGGCACTTCAACAGCGCGGCGCTGCACTTCAAGTGACACATGCGCTTGTGCCGGTTTGAGATTACTGTTATAGCCTCATTTCACTCAGGGGGAAAATGTCACAAAGACAAGAAGGTTTGCTTTAAAAACTAAACTTAAAAGTTAACTTTTTCAAATACGCTGGCCAGTCTGATCCATTGACATATATATAATGGACCAACAGATCCCGTTGCTCTGGACAGAGACCAGTGAAGGCCATTAGAAGCACTTTTCCGGTGATGGCTGAGCGTTACTGTGCAGCCTCCAACTGAGAGCGACGACGTAAATGTGATGTGAGCAACCTGTCTGAAAGTTGTAAGTCTTCTGGTAGCTGTGCCAAGAGAAATCTCAATCATTCCAAATCTTGCAGAGACGGAGAGCGTAGGTATATGTAAGGAGATGACATGGACACAGGCTAATTATTGCTAACTAAAATGCTAGTTAACATTAGTAATTACACTTAAACAGCTAATGTAAGTCGAAACTGCCTGCACACTTCTCCTGTACTGTAATTTCTCTACTATGCGACAGTAAGTCGCGTGGTTATGACACAATCGTTAGCCTATTTTTACAAAACCGTCTGCTACGGAGCCATAACGTGAGATACGAGGTAATGGAGCCTTTTATACATTGTCGTGTTTCTTTAGAAATAAACAGCGGACAAATAGAGTCTTTAAACGCTTCAGATGTAAAGTTATTCGCTGTCAAAGTGGCGCCAAAATGAATGGCAGTCAATGGAATGCTAACGGGAGGTGATGGCTTGGTAGCATCAAAATGGCGCCATAGGAGCTACGCGGTCCGAGGAGAAGCTTACCCCCTTGGTCGGATCCCAAACAAGCAAAAACCGTTTCTGCAGATCAAGAATGTGGAGACCACGGTGGTTTTTTTTGTTAAAATTTTTTTTACATTTCGCACCCATGCAGTGCATGTTCTGAAATAAAAATAAACATTGCCCTGATGTACACACAGCGTTGTTTAGTTTTTTTTAGTCAGAGAAGCTACGTAGGCAGTGTCATTTATTTTTTTTGTTCGGTTACCTCCAACCCCTGTTTTGAGTCACCGGATCCACCCCTGGCCTATTCCACGCAAAGTTGGAAGTGCGCCCTCGTTTCGAAGAAGTCTCCTGGCTAATCCTGCCTTGTACTGACCGAAGTTGGAGAAACAGCTAGCTGCTGTGGTATTAGCTAAAGTGGTTAGCACACACCAAATGTTTCGGCCAATGATGTAGACGTCCCGGAGACTGAAGACAGTTTACATTCAGAAACCGTATCACTCAAAACAGCATGGATGTTTTTTTTTTTTTCTAAGTTTGTATGCATGTGGAAGCACCAGAGACACAAAATAACACCCCAAATCCCAGAAAGTGATTTTTTTTCATAATATGGGCACTTTAAACCTGCATTGACAGATTTTTGGCCAGTTGGGGGCAGCAGAAACAAGCTGTGAATACAACATTGACATATTATCACTTCGTAGAGTTGATATGGCAAACTTGTTAGCGAACAGTTGCTTATACATCAAGCGGACAAAGAGCAACGTTAGTATTTATTTGAATTCATGTTTCAGGCAACCGGACAAATACAAGTCCAATTACTTCCTCTTCTTTTAGCTCTGTTTTGCTCTACACCAACTCTTTAAAACAACATCTGACTCTTAAGAAGCTAAATACTTCATTATGTTCCCCAGCTAGTCGCGTACTTGTCTGTCTGATCTTTGGGGGCCAAGCAGATTCAGTCGGTTTGTTAAGCTTTTTGTTGCTCTAGGTGGCATGAATTGAGCCAAAGACACTTCGGCATAAGTTGAAAATGTTCCAACTTGGTAGTAAATAAGTTGGTCGATATGGACGACGTTTCATTTCCGGGATTGTTCAGGAGGCGCCGGAAATTCCGCCGGATGTCCGTCACCCTCCGCTTTCTTTGTGTGTGAATTGTGTGTGCAGATATTATGTGTGTTTCATAGACAATCTGGCAACATGGGTGGGATCCGTGTATAACAATTATTTATAATAATATTTTAGGGCCATGGCCCGGAGATGGCAGATATGTTTTCTACTAACAATCATCAAGGTCTTTTTCTAACATTGACCCAGTAGTTTTAGGTAGGGGTGGGGGAAAAAATCAATACAGCATAGTATCACGATATTATCTGTGGCAATACTGTATCGATACATGCATGTTTACTATATAAATTGCACCCGAGAATAGATATACTAGAGCAACTAGAATAATATAATCAATTGCTTTTTCAGTCCACTAGATGGACTCATTGAAGTGAGATGAACAAACAAAGAAATATATCCTCTTAGATAAAACAGACAAAGTTTTCCGTTGGGGACATCATTTGAAGTTCGAAAAAAAAAGCTATAAACTGCAATATATCACAGAATATCGCAATATGTCATGTTTGTGTCGCAATAATATTGTATCGTGACATAAGTATCGTGATAATATCGTATCGTGAGGCCTCTGGGATTCCCCACCGTACTTTTAGGTACCGAAACTGTTTTGTAACAGCCCACATGGGTAGTTTTGGAAGGCCACGACAGACGAGCAGTTTTAGCTTTTAGGTTGGAGGGCTTGTTGGACCAAATACCTGACAAAAGCAATCTGCCCAAATCTCCAGATAACTCAACGTTTAGACACTTTGTATCACGTTAGCATGTCGCCGGCATTTCCTCATACGATTTCATGTCCCAGCCGCCCCGCTGTTTCATAAGGGTTTAGGCTTACTGGCAGAGGACACATGAGATGAAGCACCTGAGTGTGCTGAGCTTCAGAGAGTGCTACTCTGTCCCGCGATAGATAAGACTCCGTCTCCGCCAGCCTCCTCCGCCACACGCTCATCCCTCAGTGAAAAAGATTGAAAGGGAAGATTTCCTGGAAAATTTCAAAGCACCAAACAGGATCAACAGCTTAGACGGCTTTTCACTTCTCAGCAACTTCTTCCTTCCTAATGTCTATGCTTTTTTTTTTTTGAAGGATGCTGCTGTGTGCGTGTGCGTGTGTGTGTGTGTGTGTATAAAGGGTGGTCTTGTGAGGGAAAATTTATTCTCCTGTGTATTGGAGTGTAAAAGATGCCAGAATGCTGTCTTTCACTTTGCTGATGATGTGCAGCAGCCACATGAAGCAGGAAAGTAAACCTCTCTCTCTCTCTCTCACACACACACACACACACACACACACACACACACACACACAGAGGCTTGCACTGTAACTCTTGCCCTTTTTACCATCACACGCTTTGCGTATAAATATACCCATTCAGTACATTATTACTCTAAAATAGGCCATTAGGTTACACTCCCGCCTATGTCACTTTTATGGCTGCTGCTCTGTGAAGATGCAAATGAGACGGAGTGTATCTGTGACACAGCAGACACTGTCATCCCCTCTCTCTTCCCACCTTTCCTCTCTTTAGCTGTCCTGTCGAATAAAGGTAAAAAAAAAAAAGCCCAATGAATAAAAAAATAAAAAAAATAAAAAAGATTAACTTAGGCAAACATCAATTTCTGAACCCATCGGCTATCGGTCTGTCTGATGCCCATTTAGCCTCTGGAGGGAAACGGACACTATTTCAGGATTTCTGGTGTAGCCAGCGGATAAAAGATATGATAAAAGGCCACCAGCAGCGTCTCCCTTAGGTTGTTTCTCTTTGGCAATCTCAGGAAGTAGAGACGCTGCTGTGCCCTTTTGATGATGGTGGTGGTGTTAGCTGTCCAGCAGAGATCGTTAGCGAGTGGACTCCCAGGAATTTGAAGGTGTGGACCCTCTCGACGCTAGCACCTTCTATGAGGAGTGGCGGTGGGTCCATCTGCAGCTTCCTCCTGAAGTCCAGAATCAGCTCTTTGGTCTTTGATGTGTTGAGCTCCGGGTTGTTGTTATGGCACCATGCTGTCAGCCTCTCGAGCTCAGCCCTGTAATTTGTCTCATCTCCCTCTACTATGTGACCGACGACGGCGAATTTAATGATGGTGTTGGTTGGATGAGCTGGGGAACAGTTGCTGGCGTACAGGGAGTATAGCAGAGGGCTGAGAACACACCCTTGCGGTGCACCCATGCTGAGTGTGATGGTGGAAGAGAAGTGGGGGCCCAGTCGGACAACTTGTGAGCGGTTGGTGAGGAAATTACTTATGCAAGTGCAGATGGGGGTGGAGAGGCCCAGGTGGAGCAGCTTGTTGATGAGGATGTCCGGGATGATGGTGTTGAATGCCGAGCTGTAGTCCACAAAGAGCATCCTCGCGGAGGTGTTGCGGTGTTCCAGGTGGTTCAGCGGAACGTGCGTCACTATGTCGATAGCATCCTCCGTGGACCTGTTTGACCTGTTGCTATGTACCGTAGCAACAGTTTCTCCAGGCATTTCATGACAACTGGTGTCAATGCGACTGGTCTGGAGCTGTTCTGGAGCTAGCCTTTTTTGTCACGGGGATGATGGTGGCTGATTTCAGACAAGATGGTATGGTGGCCTGTGACAGGGAGCTGTTGAAGATTCTGGTGAAGACTCCTGCTAGCTGGTCCACACAGGATTTAAGCACTCTGGCCGGCACTCCATCAGGTCCAGTTGCCTTCAGTTCAGTGTGTCTGTACTTGTTAGGAAGACCTCAACATGGGAACGTTACGAAAAACGCAAACAAAAAACATAAATATACACCGATAGGAGAGCTGGGAGCCGCTAGACAATTGCGCGCCGCCATCTTGACTTGACTTAATGGTCAAAAGAGTCTAGGTTAGCAGGACCAGTGTATTTAAATGACTCCATGACTGTCCTGTACACTGTCCTGTGACTCCATGACACTGTCCTGTACACTGTCCTGCGACTCCATGACTGTCCTGTACACTGTCCTGTGACTCTATGACTGTCCTGTGACTCCATGACTGTCCCGTGACAACCAGACACCCAGTCTCAGGACAGTTCAGACATTGACAAGTGTGTGCCTGTGGTTAATGGAGAAAGAATATTTCTCAATGTTTAACTGTTTATTTAGAATAATGTATGTCTTTGAATCATTGTACATCTTTTAAACATCAACAAAACATCTTTTGTTTTAGATAAAAAAAAGATATATGTTAAAATTGTACATGTAAAAAAAACTTTTTTAGAATTTGCAAAGTTGTTAGAATTGTGAATAAAGATAACTTGTGCTTTAAATTAGTATTTCTGAATTTGTGTTTTGTTTAGACACAAATCTACCTCCCTCCGTCCACGTGTCAAAGGTCACGTCCAGGCCGTCATGTCAGCCCCTCTTGGTGTTTCTTGGCTTGTGTGGAGGTGAGTGGTGATGATAAACGGATGAATAAAATGCAGTGCCCCGAGTTTACAGCTAACATGCCAAGACGAAAACAAATGTAATGAATTGATGATTGCGTCAAGTAGCCTAAACGCATGAGCCATAATTTAATGTAGGCTAATAGCCAAAGTTAGCTAAAACGTTAGCGCTCTCTCTTACACCTTTATTCCTATGAAAGAAACCTATGAAACAATTCGCCTAATGCTGTCAAACATCACTACTTAGGCTACCATGGTACACAAACTGATTTTAATGCACATCGCCATTATATTTTCCCTCAATAGTGGATTGAAATATATACACATAGAAACAAATTCCCTGTATTTGTGTTTTTGTTTCCATTCCAGAGCATGGCTCAGACCAGTGATGAAGGTATTCAATCCATTTATTTAGAATTCAGTACTGAAGGTTATGCATATAGTGTAGATGGTATTTAGTTGCTTGTTTTCCCCAATACATTGTCCATAACTTAATCATTTTGGTAAACCACCGACATGGTGAATATATTGCTAATATATGTGGCTAATCTCACAAAACAAAATGTAATGCGTGGGACTGCAAACATATTGTGAGTGAATGCAAAAGACACACACACACACACACACACACACACACATACATACATATCACCAAAAACCATCTGAGTATTGCAGCTTATGGAAGTTATAACTCTGCTATCATGACAGCACTGCTGTATACCAGTTCCTATAAGCATTCAGAGCAGAAAGTCTACAGCTGAGAATTAGAAATCGTGCTGTTTGTTCTGCTTGTTATTTGGGCTGTGGGCTGCTCCTGTGTGGTTACCTGTACTGACCTCTGGCTGTATGCGCTGTACACACTTCTTTCCTCACTGGGCTTTTGACTTCCAGGAGGCACATATGCCCTGACATGCCTAAAGCCCTAGATAGATCCAAGTTGAAATTTGGAAAATATATCACATTGTCTGTCTGTATGTATGTCTGTGTGTGTGTGTGTGTGTGTGCGTGCGTGTGTGCGGCAGTCATATAGTCATGCCGTGTGTGTGTGTGTGTGTGTGTGTGTGTGTGTGTATATATGAGTGGCAGACATACAAGACAGGCTTGTGAACAGAAACCTCACTCTCTGACAAAGAGAGATAATTTGAAACTTAAGTGTTGAGCCGTGATCACAACCATCTCCTGGTTTCCCCCCTTTATTTTATTCTCCATCCCCATATCCCCCCCGTCGATTCCTCTGTCGTCCTGCTTCACCTTGTATTATTCTAATTATTCTCATTACGGAGTGACTTTAGAGACTTCCCGTAGCAGGTATACTGTGCTAAGCAGCAGAGCCTCGGCTGACCTTGGAAATAGCTGGACGACGATGGCTCATTTAAACACAATGGGTGACGGTCCTTGGTTGGTGTGTGGGAGGAAGGGAGATGGGGGGGGGTTATGGGAGCAGCTTTGTCTCCTACAAAGGTAATTAATACGCTTATTAATTCCTCAGCTCATATCATAATCAAAACCCACGAGGAGAAAGTGGTGGGGGTGGGATAGCTTAATGGAATTCACAGAGCTTTAACTCGCAGGGTTGAGCCTGATGGTTGTGTGTGTGTGTGTGTGTGTGTGTGTGTGTGGGGGGGGGGGGATTGCTTAAAGTTTAGAGGTGACTGAATCACTGAGTCGTTTGAGTGTGCTGCGTTTCTGGTCGGTATATTCATTGGGGTCAATTGGGTACACCAAAGTGTGTGCAGCTACCATATCTTAGCCTGAGAACTAGATTGTGTAGTGTATGTGAGAAAGAAGAGAGCAGAAAATCTAGTTGGTTACTGTAAATGCAATTTCGGTTTCAAATATGGGATACCGGCCCATAGAAACCATTTTTTCTGTCCCTTTTTCATCGTTTTATGTACTGTATGCTACGTATTGTTGAATTATTCTAGGGAACCAAAATGCCAAGCCCCTTGAGGGTTTTCTGGGTTTCTTCTAGATGTCCTTTTTACTAAACTAATGAATTAATCGTTTTGTGTCATGCACACAAATTATGCACAGCCCAAATGGGCTTACAAGACACCATTACTTATAGCAAGGGACCATATACCAAAATAGCAACATAAATTAAACAAATAAAACTTGTCTTTTTTTTGCCATGGCTTTCCAACGGTATAAGATTTATTGCCAAGAAGCATTACCACAGAGAAATCTACCCAACTCAAATTTCCTTACTTGTTGTACTAAGTTTATATTAAATCTAAACAACCACTCCATTTGGTCATCCTTAGTAGGCTACGCTGACGCAGGGACATACTACAAACACAAAAATGATCTCACACCAGACAGGCGGAAGACAAAGAC
This sequence comes from Sander vitreus, assembly GCF_031162955.1. Lineage (NCBI taxonomy): Eukaryota > Metazoa > Chordata > Actinopteri > Perciformes > Percidae > Sander > Sander vitreus. The sequence goes on along the minus strand of NC_135868.1, from coordinate 23,300,676 downwards.
TAAATACACAGGGTAACGAGAAAACGCAAGACAGGTGACACAAGGCTGGGAAACAGGTGAAACACATTAGGGCAATCACAAGGGTGGGAAAACACAGGAATTAAAACAAGACAAGACAGAAAACAAGACCGTCAAAATAAAACAGGAAACAGGGCAAAAATACAAAACAGAAAAAACAGATTACCAAAATAAGACAAAACACACCAAACCCATAACAAAGATGGGTGTTCTTAACTCATCGTAATAAGGACAATACCACAGCAAATGTGATTCATTCTCAACTTCTAAATGTCTCAGAAATGTATCATAGTTATGTTTTATTTTTAACGTGCTAAAAATAAATCAAATCATTTATTATACTGACCAAGTCAGGCTATTGTCAGTCATCTTTTGTTCAAAATGTGTCACCAAAAGTGAGGTAAATATACTTTTGGTTTGAGAGTTACTTTTCCAGTAATGTAAGCATTTACTGAACTGTAGAAGGTAAGGGGGTTAAGTGCACACAGCTCCACAGAACGTTGCAAGAGCAATTCAACAAAACAAGATTTCTTTAAAATTCAGCTAAGGTATAGCCTTGGCTGAGGCTGGATGGTCTGCCTGACCTCAGTACTGTAGGAAACTCTGCAGGTAGCTGAGCGAGTCATTGCGAATGCAGAGTTTCAGACGCCCGAGGCCAAATCAGCCCTCATTAGGCCAGCTGTCTGGATCCAGGTGTTGTCTGAGCCGAAAGGCCTCACCCACCGCTTCACCCATTCTGTGTGTGCGAGTGTATTTTTATTCAGGCATGGGGTGCATTGTTTGCGTTGTGTGTGTGTGTGTGTGTGTGCACGTATGTACATGCATTCACTAAAGGCCAAACCAGACAAATTTAACTTGACACGCAAGAAGGACCTCGTAACCCTGAAGTGAGGGGGAGGTCAGGCCTGCCAAACAATCACATTACCCAAAATGACAGGAAAGAGGTGAGCTTCCTGATACGTGAAAAGACAAAAACTCCCCTTTTTTCACAAGCCTCACCCAGGGGCGATTCCAGGAGTTACAGCATAGAAAGTCGGTTAAGAAATATAGGAAACATAGGATAGAACAACACAATGTAATTCTGCTAAATAAAACATCACATTCATTATTACTTTCACTTGTTTTAATTTGAAACAAATTGCATATCCAAAAACAATACACGTTTTTCTATAGGCTCAGTATGCCACTAAAAAAAACAATAAAAAAAAAAAACAATTCCAGTGCTGGTTCCATGATATCAGAATTTTGGATATTCGTCATGGAAACTTGAATTGGTCATGTGTCAAGGGCAGGGAAGATTGGCAGAACAGGCAGCCGAGTGACAGTACTCTGATCCAATGGAAATCACAATAGTCAGATTGACAGCACTCTAGCCCAATGGATTGTGTGGGGGGGTGAAATCATATTTCATGGGGGCCGGTGCCACCCTGTGCCCCACTTCTAGCCCCGCCCCTGACCTCACCCCAAATATCCACAAGGTATATGTTTTTGTTTATGCATGCATGCATGGTGAGCCGAGCAGCGAGAGAGAAACGAAACGTGTTTTAAATTACCCGGGGCCATAGACGCCGATACCGTGGGTGCTCGAGCCCCGGAGCACCCACGGAGAATACCAAGCACCCACTGAGCACCCACGTGTGCCAGACTGCCAGTAGGCTACATACATTTTAAAAATAAACATTGCAGTTGGTGCTAAGTGGAGCGTCTGTCATAGTGTGATTGGTTATGTCACTGTCAGTCCCCTGCTCCACATCCTATCCACCAATCGCAAGGTCTCTCGGATAAAAACGCCTCTTTAGTGACCCCGCTCCATCCCCCCCACTATAAAGTGTGTGTAGGAGCGTTTGATAGCATAGTGGCGGTCCGCCACGGTAAAATTTCCAGCGCCACGGTATCAGAAATAGGGCAGATGCACAACAGGGTTTCCGCTATGTACACCGCGCACCACCGCTCCTTCAGCTGTTTATGAAAAGTCATAAACTCGTAGCGCCGTCTGCTCTACTGAACTCAAGCGAACAGTCATCCGCTCTCTCTCTCCCCCTAGGGTGAGCAGAACAACTGGAACAGTGACAGGACGTCATCACTCGCGAAGTTATGGCAACCAAATAAACAACAGGGCGAGTACTACTTCACTCAATAAGTGATAAACAGCGACGAAAGCCGCGACATGAAATCCGCACTCACGCCCGTGAAATATGACAGCTACAGTTTATTTGAAAATAGCATTGTGGACACTGAAGTTGATGAATTTACTGTTTATCAGACCCCAGATGAAGCTAACGTTAGCCACGCTGCTGTGACGGCCCCTCTGCCTCTGACTCGCCGCTGCAGGAGTCTGTGTGTATTCCTCCGACACGCTGTAGTAACGTTACTGATTTAAAACCGTTTTCCAGGTTAGTGGGGGTGCATGCCGCTCAAAACCAATATAAAAAATGTAGCTAGTAATGTTCACTCAGCGTTTTGTTGTTAAACTGTGTGTAAAATGAGCGGTGACGTTAAATCACCCTACGGTACCGTCTATTTTCTGGATGGTTTCAAGGTAACGGTCGGTAGCTTACATTAGCAGATAAGCCCGAGGAACATGAATTCCCTCTGCTCACTTTTAAGGCAAAGTAGGCTAAATAATAAAACATTTTATTTATATAGTGCTTTACAGGCTACTCAAAGACACTTTACAGTAAAACCAGCACATAAAAACAGATACAGCAATAAAACCAACACAAAACAAGCATATTAAAAGCATTTAAAACTTTGTAAAAAAGTGGAGTGACTAGTAAGTAGGTCTTTTTAAATCCTTACGCATTCAGTCGGTCCGCTATTGTCTGTTGGGCTTTTTCTCTCTGTCTGATAACAACAGCCGTAGCCTATTTCTCTTTTTGCATATTAAATGTTTCACCATCTCGTAATTTTCCATTAACAGCTGCTGCTCAGCGGGTTAAACATATGCCGCACGCGTCTTCTCCATTTCTGCATCAGTAAATCTGTGATCGATACCGTGGTCTATTTAAGAAAGTCGTGGACGTGCACTTATCCCAGCTATCTACACCTGGCTTGACATAGCTTCACCTTCTCATCCTGGCTCGGCAAACGTGCAACCGATTAAGCCGCGATGAGCGGATCACACTGAGTCAAGCTGCGCTTTTTCAGTTATCCTGGATTTCTTCATTCTACTTTTGTGCAACAGGCCCCCGGTGTGACATGATTTTCCGCTGTGGGGTTGGCCGGTCGACGGGCTGAACGCAAAACAGCCTGAACAGTTTAGCCATGCAGTTAACATACGCAGCTTTAGCCTTTTTGCGCAGCTGTGCAAAAATAAACACAACATAATGGCTGTGGAACAGGGACAATGCTAAAATGTTGAGATGGTGAAAAGCTGTGTAGAGAGCGAGCCAAATGTCAGATGTGCATCTTGAGTAAAGATGGCTGCAAGAAGCCGAGTCACAACATGAATATTGTTCTTGGGGAATGAACAGGAAAATGTCTCCTTCACATAATTACAATTTGCCATGAATCATTTTTTTTTGCGATATGTAGAGCGGAGAGGTGATAAATTGCATTTCTCCGCGTTCGTTGCGTGCACGAAACATTCAAAGCGATGGGTAATGATGCAGGGAAAGTTGGGTGACTGCGGCAGTGGCGGCACTTTTCTTTTTATTCTCGCGTTTGCAAGTTCCGTCTGTCATTAGCTCAGAACAGAGGTTCACGTTTCGACACACGTGCGCACACTCTCATACATACACCTCGGAGGGCTGTGCTTGATCACACATCTTTGGCTCTTGAGAATATAGAGTTTTTGTTTACTGTTTACATGAACACATATGCGCACACACACACACACTCCTCGATCAAAGGGAACCCTGAAAAGAAGCTCTAAGGCAGGATTTCTCTCCTCTCCCTTCTACCTTTAAAGAATAGTGCCTTTGAACAGGCACTATGAAGTGAGCTAAATCATTTACAGTCGTTGAAAAACTGAATGTGTAATGAGTTACGGCTGTATTATTTTATAAATGCCCTCAATGTTAGGGGCTTGTACTGACCCAGAACGCAGAGATTTCACACACAGACAATAAAAGCAGTTTGTAAAGGTTTTAATGAACAAAATGGTACTCAGAGATACAGTGTGGAATCTCCTGGCTGGTCCGAGTACCGAGGCGAGCCAAGGGGGGAAGGATCCAGGTCGTACGAGACTCGAGGCGGACAGGCAGGGAAGAGTTCACAGTAGTTTCCACAGGTGGAGGATAAGGCTGGACGGTGAGGCTGGAAGCTTGTAGGCACAGCGGAGGAGGCAGCAGGACTGAGCGGTCACTGGACGGAAACGCAGGGTAAGTATGAGCTCAGGAGAACAAAGACAAAAGCTAGGGTGCAAAAGACAACACGGACACAACTTGAATAAACTGAGAACTCAGAGCCAAGTTACCACATGGGTGTAGATAACGAACTGGCGCCGAAGAGGTGATCAGCCCGGGTTTAAGTATTGCTGGAATGAATCTTGGAGATGAGCTGCAGCTGTGAGGAACGGCTGTGCAGTGTTGATTCGGCCACGTCCCTTGACCTACTTTCCTCTGAACACACCTCCAGCACTCCGGGGGTCTGTACTACGAAGCGAGATGTGGCGTTAACGAGCTAACTTCAGGTTCAACCCAGGGTTTTCTGTACTACGAAGGTGGATCACTTGTGATCGGGTTCAATCGCCGTGGTAACTTATGCTTAACGCCTAACCTGGTCGGGAGCAGGTTAAGTTGGAGATCAGAGATCAACCGGTGTAAAAGCACCACCTACTGACCAATCAATACTCGATTGATAACGGCGTCACCGTTCTTAGAAGATGAGGCGGAGCTCAGTGCGCGGAGAGAGAGCGAGAGAGGGAGAAAGGGGTGCGCACATAAAAGTTAAAACATTTAGAGACCGACAACCCCGTTAGCATTCCCTGATGTGTATATTTATGAAATTTTATATATTTTATTTGCTCTCACGATGGCTTCCCACTGCCAGGGGTGCAACTGAAATAAAAGGCTAAAGCAACGGCAGTTTATGGAAAGTGCACAAGTGTAATTATGGTCATATCTTGGTCCTGACTGATGGGGGAGGTGATATTAATAAGCGTTGTGATTTACACATCTACAGCGTCGGCTATTTTTTTGCCCGCTTTCCTTCCTGTTTTAGGAAGCAGCGACTGTTTTGCGTTTTGCCTGCAAAACCGTGTCTGTGTTATTCATATTTATGTAGAATTATAATTTCCTCTTCTTATGTAAAATATGCGGCTCTGGTAGATGTTTGCGACTGGTCGTGCTGTGCAAACCCCGCCTCTTTTATGTGAACGCCCGCGCCGCTGGATTGGGAAACCCTGGGTTGACTGAACTAGTTGATAACCACCGTCGTGACACAGCTTATGCAGGACCGCGGGTGTTAGGTTAGGTGAAGCCGGGTAACTGAAAGAAATCCAGGACATGTTGATCTCGCTTCGTAGTACAGGCCTCAGGTGGAAAAACACCCAAAACAGGACGGAGAGAGAGAGAGCTGCCCATAACACTGAAGGTAGAAAGCAGGTGAAGAGGGACATTTCTTTACAGAGCTTTAACGGCTAAGAAAGGCCTCTGATCTCCACCTGCAGCCAGCCTTTGAAGGCATTTCTAATTACTAGAGCCTGAAACCAAGTCCTAAATCCTGTATTGGTTGTTGGTAGTGTTTGTGCTTTGCTGACACTATTCAGCAGAGAGAGAGAGAGAGTGAGAGGCAGGCAAGAGAGACCGTGGGTTTGTCATATCAAATGGGCTGTGAGTCGGGTACGGCCCCCTATTCAAACCCAAACCACACTCTTACCTTAAACCTAACCTAACAATGTTGTTTTTGTGCAAAAGCTTAACCAAACTCTAATGGCCTTGTCATATCATAAAGCTGATTTCTTTTTCAACAGTGATTTGTAACAGGTTTCTTTTAAATGCTACAAATGGTGGCTTAGGGGTTAGGGATTACGACACCAACCACAAACCCAACACCCAGCTGGGGACCTTTTGTTGCATTTCTCCATCCATCCATCCATCCATCCATCCATCCATCCATTGTGTTTAATTTAGTTGAAGTGGTTATATGAATCCAACACTGAGAATGAATTGGTTGAAAACATCACAGGCTACACCAATTTCCATCCAGAATGACCTTGGTTTTCCACAAGCACAAAAACATACGCTATCAGAATAATCTGAAATAGGCTATAATATACATTAAAAATATATACACATATAGGGGTTGTAAGTGCTACAATGACCCACTCCATTATCAATGGAAGAAAACTGTGTTCACACGGGGAGATATAGACTACTATATGCCATCATACAGCCCGTTAAAATGTGTCTACAACCCAATAAAATCCTTAATCTACGTGTAGCACAACAGCCCTGGCTGAGAGGGTAGCCATCTCCCACAGCCACTTTACTGTTGGCTTACTGATGACACAGAACCAGGATGGAACTGCTACCTGAGCAATCTCCCAGAGGTAACACTGGATATAAAAACTTAATGAGCCACAGGGCATTGTGTGAAGATATATATGCATCTATAAACACCTTATTGGCTTTTCATTTGGATCCGATGAATGCGACCGGGCACCCTAAATCAATACTGTAGGTACATCTTTAGCAGGAGAGTGTAGAGCACTTACATCACTGTGTGAAGGACAGAGGGAAAGCCCCCCCGAGTGTAAAGCATGTATTGCATAAATCACACTGAAGTACACAAATAATAATAAACAGGACTCGGAGAAAAAATCTGATCGATGATAAAATTCTTACCTTCCTTGCCATCCAGATAGATTTTTGTTGGGGGTTGTTAGGTATCCATCTATGAGACTTCTGCAAACAACCCAAAGGAGGTGAATGGCAGTTTGTTTGTGGTGCTCCCAAAACTGAAACATTACTTTTAAAAAATTCAACAGTAATGCACACCTCCAGAAACAACGTCCCAATCCAAAGACTTTGCTGTGAATGTAACTCATTTCTACCAAAGAAATAGTCTTAAGACAGATATCTCTAAACTATTGCCATGGAAAGATATAGTTAGTGTTAGCAAATATTATCCTCATAACAAATTTAAGTGAATATTCACTGGCCCGTTGACTTTATTGATTAATGCCTTTTTAAATATACCTATTTTAATGGAGGATACATTAAAGGTCCAGTGTGTAACGTGTTTAGTTGTTCATTCTCAAAATCTGTGTTGCCCGTTCACAGTCCTTTTTCATGAAAATTTACCACCACCATCAATTCCAAGTATTCCTTTTGGCTTGACATTTTACATTTGCATTCACATGAACTGGGGTATACGCTCCATATTCATGCGCCATCTTGAAATACATTAGCCGGTAAGGGACATACAGGACATACTGCTCCTCGCGTTTTCGCGGTGCTGCTAATGCTGCTAATGGGTATCGTCGCTTCCCGGCCCCTGGCAAGTTTGAAGAAGGAAACGTGGAGGACCACACGTATTCAAAATCCAAATTTCAGGAACAGGAGTCTTCTTCTTCGCCCAGAAAAAGAAAACGGATATTGAAAAGAGCAAGAGACCGTCTTTTTGAAGCGTGAAGGCTACCGTAGCTGTAATACGTACTTTGAACTGCGTGGCGCGAGAGAGTTGATTGCGATATATGATCTCAACGCTAGATGGGAGAAATTCCTACACATTGGACCTTTAAGCTGTTTGAATAATGCTCTTCTGTTACAATTAATAAAGAATATGCCAATGTGTTAGTATGGAGAACTTGAGCAAATGCTACTGGAAAAATTTATGATTTTGGTGTCTAGGTTCTCTTCACTTGCGTGGTAGTCTCGCTTTGCCAGACCTTCCTCCACAGCGCTGCGGAGGAGGGTCTGGATAGTCCACACAGCATTCCGGGATGGGAGAAAAACGTGCTCTGGTTTATTGGCATTTCTTTAAACCAATCACAATCGTCTTGGGCGGCACTAAGCAACGGTGCCTCTGCAAAATAGCCTCGGGAAGGAACTTGTTTTGGTGGAACGTGTACGTTCAAAGGTTGTTTTAGTCGTGCAACAGAAACCTCAGATTGGACAGATAGTCTAGCTAGCTGTCTGGATTTACCCTGCGGAGATCTGAGGAGCAGTTAACCACAGTCTTCATAAATCCACCGGAGTTTAGAATGCCAACACGAAGAAAGAGGAAGGTGACGACATCAGACCGAAAAGAGGGACATCCGGCGGAATTTCTGACGCAACGGAGCAATCCCGGAAGAGGAACGTCATGGAAATAGACTACTTACGCGGTTACAGTTAGGGATTTTTTCACTTCTTCCAAGTGCTTGTTCATATTGGTGTCATTGTGCTTTATTCTATATTTCAGAGGAATATGCACAGAAGGGTGGAATAATGGTGTCCACATTTCAGCATAAATGACTAACAGGAGCAGAGTTATTAGGGAACAAGGTATATTTTCTCACACTAAAATGAGCTATTACTTTTTTTCCTCAATTGCTCTCAGCTCTGTCACAACCTGAAATGTCACATTACTTATTTATTGAAGCAAAATACGTGATTTCACCTGCCATGTTTTTTTGCCCTCCGGTTTGTAAAGCGGATAAATTAAAGTTTTTGGCTGCCGGGTCTGTGCCATTTTTTTTTTCTTCTTCCCCTGTTTTTGCAATACCAGCAGAATATGTAAGTGCCCTCAGTAATGGCTTTTCCTAGAACGTCAAGAGTCTTCGAGTGGTGGAACAAGACTCCACATATAGTCAGGTCATTTTACAAACACAAGAGCTTAACCAAAATGCAAACCATTTATGAAAATGTATACACATTGGCAGGGTTTCATTCTTTTTTATGTTATAGTGCTTCTTCAGATGCCTCCGTGGAGACATTGGTTATCAACATATAATCACCTTGTGTGCATGACAGGGACAGAGTGACAGGATGGGGGGGATGGGGTGGAGGGAGAGCTTGTTTTCTGTGGTGGGTGGGTGGTGAGGGAGAGGGAGGCAGGGTGTGAAGAGGTGGAGATGGAGGAAGCGGAGGGGGGAGTAGGGCGGTGTTACAGACCTAAGCAGGTGTGACAGTTCTGAAAGCTTTCACAGGGGGAAAACGGTTTCTCTGGCCTTGTAGCGATGCTCAACTGAGCGTGACCCTCAGACTGAACCCAGCTATCTCTCTCACTTGCTGTCTTTCTTGCCAGGAGCAGGAAACCCCTCCACTGACAGTGTGGCACTAAAGGATTAAAGCTTACACATTCCCATTCTCCTTTAATTTATCCCTCCAACAATTTCATTTTCTATTTACTATTGTCGACTTAAGAAATACTGTAGACTATAGGGACGGAAGCCTTTTATCATCCAGGGGCGATTCCAGAGCTGTGTCCCAATTCAGGGGCAGCAGTCTTCGGAGGCCGCAGCCTTCGAAGCCCACGAAGGCTGAACCGAGCCGTCTCCGAAATGAGACAGTCTAGTCTCATAGACAGTTAAATAAATGGACCAACAGATAGCGTTGCTCTGGACCAGTGAAGGATATTAGAAGCACTTTTCCGGTGACGGCCAAGCGTTACTGAGCAGCCTCCAACTGAGCTTGAAGACGTGGATGTGACGTGAGCAACCTGTCTGAAATTTGTAAGTCTTCTGGTAGCTGTGCCAAGAGAAAGGCGTAGGTAGGCCTATATGTAAAGGAGATAACATGGACACAGGCTAATTATTGCTAACTAAAATGCTAGTTAACATTAGTAATTAAACTTAAACAGCTAATGTAAGTCGAAACTGCCTGCGAGCTTCTCCTGTACTGTACGGTAATTCCTCTATATGCGACAGTAAGTCACTTGGTTATGACACAATCGTTAGCCTATTTTTACAAAAACATCTGCTATGGAGCCATAATGTGAGATACAAGGTAATGGAGCCTTTTATACATTGTCGTGTTTCTTTAGAAATAAACAATGGACAAATAAAGTCTTTAAACGCTTCAAAAGTTATTCGCTGTCAAAGTGACGTCAAAATGAATGACAGTCAATGGAATGCTAATGGCGGGTGGTGACTTGTTAGCATCAAAATGGCGCCATAGGAGCTACAGGTTGTGGAGAGAGACTTACCCCCTTGTCTACGGACGGTTACGCATTACCCTCGCGTCATGAAGTGCCGCTCCTGTCGCCTAGCAACCTTGACAGCTGCAGCTGATCACCGGGGGGGGGGGGAATCAAACGGCGCTGAAAAGGAGCCAGAAGTTAAACTTTTAGAATTAGTTTGAAGCTCTGGAGATGCATCCCACATCGGCGCTGGCATCGGTGAAGCATCTCCGAACGCGAGAGGATCGATCCTAATAATTTTGGTGACCCCCGTGACTTTTCCTCTTGCGCCACTATGAGGTTGACAGTTTTGATTTTGAGAAACATTTCTCAGCCACCACTGGATGGATTGCCATGCCATTAGATATACACATTCCCGTTCCTCTCAGGATGAATTGCAATCACTTTGGTGACCTCTTAACTTTTAAATCTAGCACCATTATCAGGTCAAACGTATCCAATCCTTTAGTTTCAACCAGCAAAAAAATTATACTTCCCATCAGCCTCAGCTGTACTTGGTGTTTAATGCTAATTAGCGAATTTAAGCATGCAAACACACACAACTAACATGGTAAACATTACACCTGCTAAACATCAGCATTTACCATTGTCTTTAGGAGTATGTTAGCATTTAGGTCAAAGCACCACTGTCAGGAGTTTCAGGGGATGTAGGACCCGAATGCAAGATGGCAGAAACAAGAGTAATCTAAAGGATTTATTTAAATGAAATCCAATAAACAAAAGGTGTCCTGGAACAGCAGGCAAAAATCCAACAAAAACAAGAACAGCCAAAACATCAGGAACACCGAGACCAACAGGGTAGATGACACACAGACACAACATACAATGATCTGACACAGGACAAGGGGAACACAAAGACTAAATACAGAGGGTACCGAGGTAACAAGAGGCAGGTGACACAAGGGCTGGGAAACAGGTGGAAAACATCAGGCAATCAAAAGAGCGGGAAAACACAGGGAGTAAAACTAGACAAGACAAGACAGAGAACAGACTATCAAAATAAAACAGGAAACAGAACGTAAAACAAGACCGATAATCACACAACAGAAGGAAACAAGACGTGACAGAAAACCAGGCTACAAAAATGACAGGAAAACAGACTACGATAAGAAAGTGAAAGCTGCCATAAAGAGCTGCTAAGAATTGTATTTGACTTTAAGTGGAGTTTCAGAGTCCCATGATGCTCTATAATGCTGTTTCCAGGCTCCTCTGCCCAAACAAGGATACAACTCCAGGGGAGCACTGAATCCTCGCCTTTTTTTTTGAATCTTTGGGGCATGAAAACTGGTCAGATGCAAAGATCTGGAATAGCAGTGGCTTATATAAGCCTTACCCGAGTGTTTACCCCCTTCCATCTGCCCCTATTTACCCCAGAATGTGGCTCTGTATGTTAGGGGACACGGGACGTGCACATAAGCAGAAGGCAAGAGTGCGAGCTATCGGATTGGAACCCCTCCACCTGCCAAGAGAAGTAACTCTTCCTTTTATGAGCCAATTGAAATTCAGCTCACAGGCTATCCATTCTGTCAATGACAAGAGGAGTCAGGACAACCTTGCAACCCCCAGCACTAATAACACTGTAACGGTCAGAAATAGATCAAGCTGAACGCTGATAGTTAGAGAGGGTCTTCGGCCACCAACAAGTGTTTAGTGCAGACAATTTTTGCCTTCATTTGTTTTGAGCAGATGCGTTCCTGGGTACAGCTGCGGTCGATCATAATGGTTTTTCACTCCGGCAGCGGGCCGACAAATGACCTGCAGTTTTTGCTGTTTGTTCAAAGAGCATCCGCCTGCACATGATGCATGTTACTGTATATGCTTAAAGACCCAAAACACAAAGAATGGCTGGCTTTATATGCATTAGGCCAGCTCTATAACCTCCGACCTCTTGTACTCCACTTAATGGCGCGACAGGTTCATTACCACCATCTGAATCAGAGGAATCAATCCTTTACTGTGTCCCAGACATTCCCCTTACTGCGCTTTTCACTTGTACGTATACGTGTTTTTGAATCGATAGAAAAGAAAACAGGGGATTAGACAGCAAACCCAGTTTCATCAGCAGCAGTTTCAGAGACACACTCTTTTGTTATGATCAGCACTGTCACTAAGGGGCAGTAGAGAGCCTGGAATGGAAGTGCCACATCTTCAGGGCACACTGTCTGAACTGAAATGATATTACAGTAACAAATTAAACACTGAAGATGTGTCATCATCCATCATTATCCCAACAATTAATCTACATTTGATATGAAAATGTATTATACTGCAGTACATAACAATTCAATACATGTTAGATTTGGAATGCAGTCCTAGTCTGTAATTTAATTTGTATTCTCAGAATTGTTTTATTTTATTGTCTAGTATGTATGGCTTTACATGTATTTAACTAACTGTATTTTCTATCTATCTATCTATCTATCTATCTATCTATCTATCTATCTATCTATCCCAGTTTCCAAACAATCTTATTTCTTGATGATCCATACAAATAATTTAAAAAAGATAAATAATCTACATTCCCTTTCAGTTAACCATAACCAGTAATCCATGTTTAATCTGTAGGCCAATATGCCTTGATCCCTCTCATTCTAGAAAACACTGCATACATCACAGTATAGCTATAACTTCTTAGTAATAGTAGCACCAAATTACCATACGATCATCATTAATCAATTCACTTGAGCACATCCGGCTCTGAAATATAGCCTTCACATACACCTTTAAATATGAATATCATTGAAATAAATTCCTATTTGAGTGAACCCAGCAGTCGGACACCTCAATACCTTTGTAGTCTAGACCTTCTTTTTTATCACAACGGTAGCCTACCACACCGTACAGCGGACACACCCATACCAGTAGGCTACTGATCTAATTGTGGGATTTTTTATGTATATTTAATTGTGGGATTATCGTTACTGGAGGCGGCGCGTATTAACATAGCAAACAGTAGGCGGCGCCTCACTACGTCCTTCTGAGCTCACTTCCGCCGGCTTGAGTAGGCGCACTATACCCGTCTCTCACCGTTTTTGTTCTCCCATTCCCATCCAGTCAGTGCTGTTGAAAGGAAGGGATAAAGCCAGTTGGGAAACGACAAGTAGCCCGGAAGACACATGCAAAGCGCCGTCTGCACAGAGGATACGCGGCACTCCGTAGTTACATAACTGGACTACTTTTTTTTTTTTCTTCTATCATTGTTGGGCTTTTTTCACGCTTTTTTTGTTGCACCAAAACTGACTGACTCCCCGACCTAAACTCAAAATGGAGAACGACGATAAATATCTCCCCGAGCTGCTGGCGGAGAAGGACAGCCTGGACTCGTCGTTCACGCACGCCATGAAACTTTTAAACGCAGGTAAAGTCCTGACATGGGGTGTCTGTTTTGTCTTTCAGAATGTGGTTTATGTTTGAGGTTTAAGAGAGGGCACCATATCACCCGTCAACGCACACCTCCAAGCTGTGATTGCCATGTGTTTGCTGAGGAGACGTGAGCTGCTCGTCACCTGCTACAATAACAGTGATAACTGTGTGTGTGTGTGTGTGTGTGTGTGTGTGTGTGCGCGCGCGCTTTTGTTTTAATTTAGATGATAGCTAATTAGAATTAGTGTCTGGGATTGTAAATGGCCTAAAGCTACAGCAACACAGAGGGGAGACACACTTTCAAATATCCATCTCGATGCAGAACGCTTTCTCTCGTGCAGATGCGACGCATTGAATCTCTTTTCTTCAGTACTGTCCGGGCTCGCGCCGAGTCTAAACTTGACTCTTCCAGCTAAAGGGATTTTGCTGTCGTCTTCGAGTCCCTGTTGATGTCATTGTCAGGCAGCCTATAAATGTGCGTCAGTATCTGTGACTGGGGTTCACATCGCTACTTTAAAGCCGAGAAGCGGCCGAGAGGCAGTGTCTTAGCAGTCTCCGGGACCTTCAAGTACCGCTGTCTGTCGGCCACTGCTGAAGTGTCCTTGAGCAAGAGACTGCAGCTCCGGAGCTGCTGTCTTGTAGCTGTGCTGGAGAGGGGACACTCGAAAAGACTGCCTCTGGTATAATATATTTCCCTGTGGTCGACATCTAGCACTGAAAACATGTCTTATCCTATTATCATCTGTAACATTACATTTTTTTAAAGGTACAGCGGCCCTACAGATGTCAAAGAATATTACATAAGTAGGCTAAATAATGTAATGATAGTGTGGGACAATATAGCCATAAAGTCACTACTGAGTAGGCTACCAAAAATCTTTTAACAGGAGTTTTACAGTGATGCTATAGAAAATGAAAATGTACACAAAGCATAATAAGGACATCATAAGCTGGATGAGTGCTATAGATCAACTGGAGGACTGCTCTCCCAGAGATTAAGAGCGATTTTCTGCAAGCTGGTTATTATATGCTGCTCCAGTCAAGTATCTCAGGTACCTATGGGAAGGATATATGGTTAAGATGGTCTCTTTGTCTTAACAGGATGCGCATGATCTAGTCTGCATCTCTGGAATTGAAAGTGAGAATGATCCAGAAAGACAAAGTGTGTGTCATTGTGTGTGCTGTAGGTTGCCACAGTTTGACATAGATCTGCTACCAATCTGCAGCTGGTAGACTGCGGTGTAGCTGACATGTTTGCACATGGCATGCTCAGCAGTTGTCATGGCCAGGAGTGAGGAGGTGGTTTGAGATGAAGAGTGCTGTGCTGGAGACTAGTAGGTGCTGGAGACTAGTAGGTGCTGGAGACTAGTAGGTGCTGGAGACTAGTAGGTGCTGGAGACTAGTAGGTGCTGTGTCACATGGAAGAGGTAACAGAAGGTGTAGGAGAGAAGAGCTGATGGCTGTATGTTTTCAAGTTGTGATTTGGAAGTTTAGGATTATTAACACTATTTTTATTTTATTTTATTATTTTTTTCAAATTGATCAATCATTTCCTTAGTTTAGGAAATCATCACAAGTTCACAGAGCCCACGGTGATTTCTTCATGTGTCTTTTTTTGATCAGATCAGCAGTCCAAAACCCAAAGATATTCAATTTCCAATGATAGAATGCTGGGAAAAAAAGCAAAACAATCTCACATCAGAGAAGCTTAGGAGAGACTGTTTGCAGCCTGGCTTGAAAAATGTCTGAAATGATGAATTGATTGTCAAAGTAGTTGCCACTTAACTGATTAATCAACCGTTTCAGCTCTATTCAGGGTGCTGGCAATATCACAAAAGTGTGCTAAATGAACATACAACATATACTCTTTCATCGTCTTGTATTCATCTGGAATATATTATAAATAGATTACCTTTGTTTTTTTTGGAGGTGAGTGAAGCAAACCTACCAGCATTTGGCTAGTAGATGGTACTGATTTTGAACCCTGATTGGGATGCGTAGAAATGCAGTTGAAACAACTTACATGTAAGGTGTGTGTGTCTAAAAAAAGTAGTTCTTGGCAAGTTTGAACCTAGACACTGAGACGTTGTATGACCTGCACACCTCTACATCAACGCTTGCCTAATAATGTGAAGTGCACATAAATCCTCGTCATAACTGAGCTGTGCTGGAAGTCTGTTTGATTGCGTGAACACTGCCTGAAACCATACCTCTCTCCCCTTGTAGAAATTGATAGAATCCAGAAAGGCGAGACTAAAAAGGAGGCAGACGCATACCTGGACCTTTTCACAACAAAGAACATCAAACTCAAGGAACGGGTGCTCATACCTGTCAAACAGTACCCGAAGGTGAGCTTTCTATGCCTTTGTCTCTCTCTCTCTCTCTCTCTCTCTCTCTCTCCCCCCCCTTCTTCTTCTGTCCTCTGCCTTTTTGTCTTCCTCCACCGTGAACCCCCTCTTGATTTAATTCATCCTGCAGCTGAGTTTCAATTACACAAAGCCATGGGGTTACTTGGGAGTCTCAAATTACTCCTCTCAACCCCGATCTCTAAGCTCCAGAGTATAATTACAGCCGATACTGGCATGTGTTTAAAATACCATAAAAGGATGAAAATGTTAATATTACTTTGGTTAGGATAGCTCTGTAATGCAGTGTAATTCATAATGGCAAGATTGGATCTTCCGCACATTCGTTTCCGTTCAGAGTGACATCTTACTTGGCTTTATCATGCAACCTCGGGTGTATTCATCCATGTCAGTGCAAACTCTATCTGGCTCACACATGTGGCGACATTGACTTTAGAATGATGGCTCATGGTGTTGAACGCATGCGAGGGTATATAACAGAGCTGGGCAAGATGCCGATATTATATCGATATCGTGATATGAGACTAGATATCGTAATATGGCATAAGTGTTGTCTTTTCCTGGTTTTAAAGGCTGCATTACAGTAAAGTGATGTCATTTTCTGAACTTACCAGACTGTTGTAGCTGTTCTATTATTTACCTTCACCCACGTAGTCATTATATCTTCATTACCGATGATTATTTATCATATTTTGTGAAAGCACCAATAGTCAACACTACAATATCGTTGCGGCATCGATATCGAGGTATTTGGTCAAAAATATCGTGATATTTGATTTTCTCCATATCGCCCAGCCCTAGTATATAAACTGGCAGAACACATTGCGTAATGCTTCATTTGCATGTTGTTGAATGTACTTGCAGCAGTTTGAGTCGCCTACGTTTTTATACGGCGGCTGTCTAAAGCCTGTTGTGTGACTTTTCAGATTCAGCTTTGCCGTTTAAAAAATAAATAAATAAATAAAAAAAAAAGTTTTGACACATACCTTGACGCCTTTTTTAAAAACGTAATAAGGATAAGATGTATAGATGCTGCCCCATCTCAAGCATCAGATCAATATGATGTAGGAGTCTGCCGGTCTGTGGGGTAAGACAGCCTTCTGATCTCAATAAAGCCTGTATTAGTTTGCCAGAAACGTCTTTTTTTTTCTTCTATTTTTTATTTTTTAAAGGCTGTACATCAATCCGCTGTGTCAGGGTTGACGAAGCTAATGAGTGGTTTCAGATTACAAAAAGCTGTTTTTACAACTGCGTCCTCGGGGGCAACTCTTTGCCAAATGTGTTTGTCAATGACCGCTAATTGTAGGACACATCGTACAGTACACACACACACACACACACACACACACACACACACACACACACACACACACACACACACACACACGGTCATTTCTTTTGTTTCCAAGGATTGAGGAGGTAAAGAGTGCAGGTTTTGATCACGAGTTAGTCGCTCAGTGCTTGGATGATTGCAGTGAACGGTAGCTGACGGTGTTACAGCCCTCGTGGGGGGGGGGGGGCTCGTATCGACCTTCTCTGGTAAATCTACTACTTAAGGCTGCAGCGGCATGCGCAGCAAGACCCCCTGACAGTGATTGCTCCTTCACTCTCTTGGTACTAAACTCGCCTCTGCTTTTGACTGTCAGGCTAATTGTGTTCTGCTTTGTTTTGCCCTCAGTTCAATTTCGTGGGGAAGATCCTGGGACCTCAGGGCAACACAATCAAACGTCTGCAGGAAGAGACCGGAGCCAAGATCTCTGTGCTGGGCAAAGGATCCATGAGAGACAAATCCAAGGTAACACACACACACACACACACACACACATCTGGTGTTACACACCTGTGAGAAGGGTACCTGAAGCCATAACACATCTGGCCTGTACTTGAGAGGGATGTCAGGCTGGCAGGATTGCTCGGGTGAACACGTACACGTAAAACCAAGGGCATTCACGCCCTGCACACATCTGTTCCAGGAATCTTCACTATATCCCTGTAAACCTGTTATCTACCACTTTGTCATTATTCAGCTATATGAAGGGAATACCCCACCTATGCTCGACGCCCCTCTGAGGCAGATGAAATGCGATTTGCCTCTTGCATAATTCATTTAATTTTGGAGCTGGGCTTGTGTGCTCTCTCGGACTCCCTGACACTTTCGGTGATGTTGCCCTTGTTTCAGGAGGAGGGGCTGAGGAAAGGCGGCGAGCCCAAGTACGCCCACTTGTCTATGGAGCTGCACGTCTTCATCGAGGTGTTTGCCCCCGTGCCAGAGGCCTACCTGCGCATGGCGCACGCCATGGAGGAGGTCAAGAAGTTCCTGTTTCCCGTGAGTCGGACTTTGCTGTTTTGGCGTGCTTTGTGACTTGTTGTTGTTGTCTATCGACTCGCCTGTGTTGACGTTCTGAGAGCTGCATCTGACAATTATGTATTGCCAGTAATTAACCTGCTGATTCAGGGTTTTCCTGCATAGAGGAATTTCTGGCGCCCCCGAAAGAGGTTTTAGCCAGCCCCAAAGGAAAATCGGTGCCAAAATGATAAGAAGGGAGAGAAAGAAATAGCAATTCAAATCCTCTTCCGACTGTGTTTTTAATAGCAATTTACCAAACAGTTGAAAAGCAGAACATAAACTCGAACTGTAGCGCTTATCTACCGTCCAGTCAGGCTGTGTCGGACTCGCCCGGTGATTTTAACGGTGGTATTCAAATACTCATATTTTTTTTGAAGCAGTTTTGTTGATTGGGGTTTCACTTAATCGAGCGTAATCAACATTTTTGTTCATCAAATTGTCAGAAATAACAGGCAAATGCATATAGATTTCTGTCAAATAAGGTTTTTTGCCCCGACTGTACGCGGACCGATCGTGCTCGCTGTCGTGTGTAGTGTATTAAAAAAAAAATAAATACCAAAGTTGATGTTTTCCAATGGCTTGTTTTTGTCTGATCAACAGCCTCAACCTTGAAAACGATTGAATAAAAAAAGAAAAACGCCAAATTGTCACAATTAAGAAGCTGAAATTGGGTGTAAAACAGCCCGAAGTGTTGTTGTGTAATTGACTGACGGCGTGCCTTTCACAAAAGGTTCAAGCGAGTCACAAGTAACGTAATTAGCACTCCGTTTAAGAGGAGGAATCGGGTCGCTTTCACTGTGTCGGCAGGGCCAGCCCTCCACAGGGCTGTCTGTCCATCCCTGTGTCTGTACCCCAGTCTCATTCTTCAGGGAGTGAGGAGAGTCAGCTTGGAGATGAACGGCTCCCAGACAGATATGTGGTTGACTTCACCCGGGCGCTGCCTACGCTTCCTTTTTATCCGTTTTATGCTGAGAGATTCTTGAGCACGGGCCAACCCAGTCTGCTGTCGAGCGCGGCTGAAGCCCACATTGCTCTAACGGTGGAGCGTGCCAAAGCAGGCCAATAGATGCCCACATTTTTTAATTAGTGTGCAGGGTGCTATAGAAGAGAGATTTAATTTGGATCAAAAGCGAGATGAATGGGCCGGTTGAACCAGTAGTGATGTCGGGTATTGCCGTGTAATGTAAAAAGCCGTCCCCTGCGGAACCTGCCGCTACAATTCACGGCCGTAATCTGTCAGGCTTGACGGCCTTCGTTTGGAACCCGGGCCACATTTGAATAAATGCATCATGTTGTCAGAAACTGGGTGGATGTGATTTGTTGGTGCAATGTTTTATGTATTGCCTGTACTCTGGTATTCCAGACGGCTTTGACTCTTTTTGTTCTTCCTCATCTTTTTTTCACACACGCATACCTGCATGTCTGCCTATGTAAATTCGAAAGCAGAGCCTTGATCCCATGTGTGAAAGATCCCTTTATTTCTCAACGCTGACACTTTGTTTTGATCTTTTCTATAGAACGCCATGTCTAAAGATGCCTCGTTGATCCGAACACCTCGATGGGCGAAGACGCGTCACCTCGCTTGCTGGTTAGATGCGGCTGCGGTCACACGGCTCTATTGCCTGAGATGAATTTAGAATCGCTCGAGCGGCTTGCATTTTGTCTGCTTTTGCTGCAGATACATTTGAAATCCGCCGTCTGCGCTGCATACTGTAGTACCGGCCGTCATTAGAGCTCGATCACTATTCCAGGGGCTGATTTATGAAAAAGAATTGATTGGGTCACAGTGCAGCCCTTGCGATTGCTCCCCGAAGAGAGGCGGTGGATTGTATCTGTGGGCAGGCAGCTTCGCTAATCCATCCCAGTGTGTTGTTTTTGGGGATGAAATAGAGCAACCGTAGATGCGGTCACACCAGACTTGTCAGGGAGCGCAGCGAGGAGTGATTTACATCTTGTGCATGACGGAGAGACACATAGGTGTGGATGGATGCTTTCCAACCTCCCACATCCATGCCCCCCCTCGCCCACCCCTTTCTCTTTAACACTCTGAGTCACTGGCACCGAGACTTTTTCTTCCGCTCTTTCTGTTAGCCATTAGGGGGATGCCGTGTTGTGAGCAGCTCTGTAATTGTGTTTCGCTCTTTTTATTCATCGCTCGCTCTTCCACACTGTCTCCTTTTCTTCTCTTTTTGCTTTTCATTTGTGCGTGTTCACATTATCTTGCTTCTCACCCTCTCTCTTCTTTTCTGTGTGTGTAGGATATGATGGATGATATCTGCCAAGAGCAGTTCATGGAGATGGGCTACCTGAATGGAGGCCAGGAGCACGGAGCCAGAGGCCGAGGGGGCCCTCCGGTCAGGGGCCGCGGAGTCCCCCCTGGTGGAGCACACAGGTGTGGAGATGCACGCACGCAAGCTTGACATTTTGGCATTATTTGCTTTCTTGCTGCGAGTTAAAGGAACACGCCGACTTATTGGGACTTTAGCTTATTCACCGTAACCCCCAGAGTTAGATAAATCCATACATACCCTTCTCACCTCCGTGCGTGTTGTAACGTTGTCCGACGGCTCCACCGGTAGCTTAGCCTAGCACGGATCCTGAAGGTAATCGGTTCCAACTAGCCTACTGCTCTGAATAAGTGACAAAATACCGCCAACATGTTCCTATTTACATGTTGTGATTTGTATAGTCACAGCGTGTACAAATAACAAGGTCACATGAGACACAGCCATCTTCTAACCGTATATAAACTGGGAACTATATTCTCAGAAAGGCGAAGCATTGCTACTCTGCTCGGGGCTTCTCAGGTGCTGCAAGCATATCACTCCGCCCAAGTAGCAGAAGTAGTATGTATGTATGGACTTATCTAACTCTGGGGGTTACGGTGAATAAGCTAAAGTCCCAATAAGTCGGCGTGTTCCTTTTTAAATGAGAAGCTCAACACCACTTGCATGTCAGTACAGTTAATAATGTATTTGGAGCCAGTAGGTGCTCAGCTTAGCATAAAGACTAAAAACTGCTTGCCTGGCTCTGTCTAAAAGTAACAAAATCCTGTCCAGCACTTTTTTTTTTTTTTTTTTTTTTTTTAAAAGCTCATTAATAACAATTTATTCAAGCAAAAGACATGCATGATTTTGTTACCTTTTGTAACTGGGTCTAGTCTTTATGCTAAGCTAACTGGCTGCTAACTGATGCAGCTTCACATTTAGCGTAGAGACATGAATGAATGGTATTGATCTTCTCGGCTCACTCTTGGCAAGGACGCAGGGCTTAAAGTATTCCGGCACCGTGCCGGATCTCCGGCGTGCAGCCGTGAGGGGAAAAAAACAAACAAACTTGCATGCGGTTTAATATGTGAGTCAATTGATTTCACCTACCAATCATAGGAGAGGAACGCAGCTCTAACTAACGCAGGGCTTAAAGTACTCGCGCCTGGTGCCCGATTTCTGGCGTATGACTATTTTTAGAAAAGTAAATAAGTCCACATGGGATTTGTTTTTGATGCGCTGGGTTTAACCAATCATCGAACTTCCACCTACCAATGAAACGAGTTCTAGCCAATCAATGCTTGCTTCTGCAGCGCATGTTCAAGGACGATACTGTACGGCAACAGCGGTAAGAAAGTGCTTGCTAGTCACAATGCTTTGGTCCGTGCACTCTGTCATACAAGTACGTTACCGGGCAACGGTAGACTGCGCCTTCACTGACCGACCGTATTTGTTAAGGGATACAGCATAGTATCGCAATATAGTTCCGTGGCAATACTGTATCGATACACAGATGCCAAGTATCGATCTTTTATTATGTATGTGTTGGTCAGTTTGTCTGCTTGACAATCCCATTTTGCAGCAATAAAATTGAAGTGAGATGAACAAACGGAGAAATGTATCTCTTTAGATAAAACGGATGTTGACAAAGTTTTCTTTTGGGAACATTGTTTGAAATTGGGAAAAATTTCAAGTTGGAAAAAAGGTAATAGATTGCAATAGATTGCAATATGTTTAAAATTGCAATAATATTGTATCGTGACATAAGTATTGTGGTGATATCGTATCGTGAGGCCTCTGGTGATTCCCACCCCTAGTGTTTGTGATGCCAACAATGCGTGTGTGCATGTTCATAGAGGGACACGATTTGTCGTTATGGCCCCTGTGTAAAAGCTATCTGAAGCCCAAACTGTCTCGACAAAGCTGTCTGTTTGGAACTATTCCTGCAAGTCGAAGAGCACAATATTAAGTCGGTGTTCTCTCCTGCAGGGGTCGGGGAATGCCTCCTCGCGGCGCTCCTGCCAGGGGAGGGGTGGCTCGAGGCGGCCCAGCCAGAGGTGGCGCAGTGAGGGGCGTCCCCGCAGGCCGAGGAGGACCCCCGGCAGCACCGGCCAGGGGAGCCTCGGCACCCCGCGCCAGGCCCCCGGCTGCCGGACCCCCCCAGAGGATGGCGCATCCGCCCCCCCACCAGCACACCCCCGCTGCAGCCGATGAGAGCTACGAGGAATATGTAAGTAACCGAACAAGTGGAGTGTAGTTTTAATTCGTCCATTTAGTTCATATGTGGTGGATGTCCTCAACGTATGTATGTATGTACATGTATGAATATGATTATTATTGCTTTGTATTATACAAACAAGTAAAATATATCTTTGAACTTTAATATGGATAAGGCGGACATAAGAAATGAGATGAGGAATAAGTAGTGTAACAGCCAAACGATGAGTTTTCCTGTCGAGACCGGTTGCCGCCTCTGAATGAGATTGTTCTTGGCACTCTGTTGGCTTTGAATTGCTCTTCCGTCAACAGAGAAACAAGTGATTTTTGGATGCTCAAAGACATAAGGGGGATGTGTCTGCTTTAGCACAAGTGTGGTACTTTGGAGACATCTTGATATTCATGATTCATGAACAAGCCTCTCCCTAAATCTCACTGTGTTTCCTTCCCTCTCCAGGGCTACGATGAGAGCTACACAGACACGGCCTACGAGTCATACGACAGCTATTACAGTCAGCCGCAGGCGTGAGTGAATCAGACGTCTCTTTGGTTTTCACCTGCTTCTCACTGAAAGTGCACACACACACACTGCCTAGTTTGCTAGTTTCACTGGATTTGGATTTTTTTTTTTTATCCACTCTGCACAAATTCAGCGCTGCTGGTACTTCATGTTTCGTGGTTTGGATGGCGGTGTTATTTAAGAGAACCAGCCGGGACTAAGATGTTCCATGTAAGAGAGCCAAGCTTTGGTCATATTCACGGAAGCCAACTATCATCCCCCGAGACATTACAGTCAGCAGCTACTTAATGTTGTTTCAAAGATTAAAAGTGATTTTTCTTCTTCTCTCTCTCTGTTTTTGACCACCAGAGAGCCAGAATACTATGACTACGGACACGGAGAGACCACAGAGTCCTACGAGTCATATGGTAAGGGAAAACTTTATTCACTGTCAACAAAGGTGACCCAGTTTGTACTCTTTGAATAAAAAATGAAAGAAAAAAGTGTGCATGTAAAAAATAGTATTTAGTCAGCCACCAATTGTGCAAGTTCTCCCACTTAAAAAGATGAGAGAGGCCTGTAATTGTCATCATAGGTACACTTCAACTATGAGAGACAAAATGAGAAAAAAAAAAAAAAATCCAGAAAATCACATTGTAGGATTTTTAATGAATTTATTTGCAAATTCCTCTGGAAAATAAGTATTTGGTCACCTACAAACAAGCAAGATTTCTGGCTCTCACAGACCTGTAACTTCTTCTTTAAGAGGCTCCTCTGTCCTCCACTCGTTACCTGTATTAATGGCACCTGTTTGAACTTGTTATCAGTATAAAAGACACCTGTCCACAACCTCAAACAGTCACACTCCAAACTCCACTATGGCCAAGACCAAAGAGCTGTCAAAGGACACCAGAAACAAAATTGTAGACCTGCACCAGGCTGGGAAGACTGAATCTGCAATAGGTAAGCAGCTTGGTGTGAAGAAATCAACTGTGGGAAAAATTATAAGAAAATGGAAGACATACAAGACCACTAATAATCTCCCTCGATCCGGGGCTCCATGCAAGATCTCACCCCGTGGGATCAAAATGATCACAAGAACGGTGAGCAAAAATCCCAGAACCACACGGGGGGACCTAGTGAATGACCTGCAGAGAGCTGGGACCAAAGTAACAAAGGCTACCATCAGTAACACACTATGCCGCCAGGGACTCAAATCCTGCAGTGCCACATGTCTCCCCCTGCTTAAGCCATTACATGTCCAGGTCCGTCTAGAGTTTGCTAGAGAGCATTTGGATGATCCAGAAGAGGATTGGGAGAATGTCATATGGTCAGATGAAACCAAAATAGAACTTTTTGGTAAAAACTCAACTCGTCGTGTTTGGAGGAGAAAGAATGCTGAGTTGCATCCAAAGAACACCATACCTACTGTGAAGCATGGGGGTAGAAACATCATGCTTTGGGGCTGTCTCTGCAAAAGGGACCAGGACGACTGATCTGTGTAAAGGAAAGAATGAATGGGGCCATGTATCATGAGATTTTGAGTGAAAACCTCCTTCCATCAGCAAGGGCATTGAAGATGAAACGTGGCTGGGTCTTTCAGCATGACAATGATCCCAAACACACCGCCTGGGCAACGAAGGAGTGGCTTCAAAAGAAGCATTTCAAGGTCCTGGAGTGGCCTAGCCAGTCTCCAGATCTCAACCCCATAGAAAATCTTTGGAGGGAGTTGAAAGTCTGTGTTGCCCAGCGACAGCCCCAAAACATCACTGCTCTAGAGGAGATCTGCATGGAGGAATGAGCCAAAATACCAGCAACAGTGTGTGAAAACCTTGTGAAGACTTACAGAAAACGTCTGTGTCATTGCCAACAAAGGGTATATAACAAAGTATTGAGATGAACTTTTGTTATTGACCAAATACTTATTTTCCACCATAATTTGCAAATAAATTCATTAAAAATCCTACAATGTGATTTTCTGGATTTTTTTTCCCCTCATTTTGTCTCTCATAGTTGAAGTGTACCTATGATGAAAATTACAGGCCTCTCTCATCTTTTTAAATGGGAGAACTTGCACAATTGGTGGCTGACTAAATACTTTTTTGCCCCACTGTAAATATGACCAAAAAACAAACAAACGTCCTGTAGTAGGCACCTACATGGTGGTATGAAGACATTTTCTGTTATTGATTGTTTGTTTGTTTGATTTGTATAATGTCAAATGTATGACTGATTGGAGCAGGACTTAAAAGGGGGGGCGCATATCATGAAAAAAAAAAGTCAGTGCTTGTGCACATACATGTGGGTGTCATGAGTGCCTACTAACCCACAAACTGTGAAATAAGACAGCCGGTCATTTTTTTTTTTTTTTTTGTGGGCAGCCTGGATCAGAAAACATGGGTTTCAACAAGCCATTCAGATTTGTCCCCCACGTCTTATGTCACATGCAGGCTCATTAGAATCTTCCGCCCCCTATCTGAGTACAGAGACGGAGCGCATTTAGTTTGTAAGTCCCGCCCCCACCGGAGGGGGGAAAACCAGCTCTCCGCTCTCCGTTGACTTGTATTGCGAGAAGGTGCCTCCTCGTCAATTCCGTCTGCTAGCAAAAAAGCTGCCGTGTGGTGGGATGCACTACCAACATGGTAAAGAAGTTCTGTAAGTTAAGTGGTTTTCAGAGTATGACGTGATGTGCTCTGTCACCATCTCCCCCCACTGCTTGAGCACCTACCTTTGCAAAGGTGCACCATATATTTCTCACAAGCCAATCAGAGCAGATTAGGCGAGGGAGGGGGCTTAACGAGACCTGTGCTAAAACGCAGCGTTTCAGACAGAGGGCGAACACAGGTATAGTTAGACACGCAGTACCAGTGTGTTTTTTGAAATATTAAAGCATGTTAACATGTTCTAGTAGAAACCCAAAATACAAGGATGAACCTGAAAATGAGCATGATGAGTCTCCTTTAAAATTGACTTTATAGATCACCAGCCAGCATGACCGTTAGATGACGTTAGATTTCAAAGTTAAAGCCAATAACTGTTAACTTTGAAAGGTACCCCAATGAGGTTTTGACACCACGTAGCGCTATAAGACGGCCCCTGTTTTAGTCGTATCGGGTGATTCATGTTTCGGTTTCATGTTATTCCAACGTGTTTGTTTGAACATGGGTTTTTATTTCGTTGTGTTCTCTCCAGGCCAGGATGACTGGAATGGGACCCAGCGAACAGCTTCAGGGAAGGCCCCTCCCCCCTCCAGAGGTGCCAAGACGCCTTACCGGGAGCACCCGTACCGACAGTACTGAAGCGGACTCGCCGCCCTTAACGCGTCGCCCTGACTACCTGTCGCCTGTCTACCACGGCAGCTCTCGCTTTAAGCAGCCCGACAAAAGTAATTGTCTGTTTTGTCTCTGGTTTGGTCTTTTCCTACACTGGACTTTATATGAGAGAGCAAATTGGGAACTGAAAATCGGAACTGGTTTTTGAGATTTGACCGCGAACTCCCCTCCCCACCCCTACTTTGTCACACCAACCAACCAGCCACCATTCCCTCCAACCAACCCACCAACCAACCAACCCACCAACCAACCAACCAAAGCGGCTTTTAGATGGGTTAGAGAGGAGACGTTGGTGTCCTTTTTTTTTTTTTTTTTTTTTGTTGTTCTTTTTCATTTGAGTTTTTATTTATTTTGCTGTATATTTTTCTCTGACCCTTTATACTCCCCTCTGGCTTTTTTTGCATTGTTGATCTTTAATTTTTTTTAAAAACTGTTTGGGAGTAGTCATTTCTAGTGGAATTAGGGGTTCATTATCCACTTGTCTAAGGAGTCCATTTTAATTGTTTTTTAAATACAAAGAATCTGTCGAGGGTCAGTTGCAGATTCCCATTTAGGCTACATTTCAAAATTCTGTAAATATAGCCAAATAAAAGACCTTTTTAAAATTTCAATTATGTAATATAGACCCAAAAAAACAATCCTAAATTAAGTGAAGGTTAAAGAATCAATGTTAATGGAATCGGAACAATTCATTCTTGATGATGGTTTGTTTTTTAAATAGTTCTAAAACGTTGTTCATTTAGACTTAGGCAAGCAATATTTGTCATTGTACTTAGAGTTTTGAAATATAGCCCTAATAGACACTGTTGAGATGGACTGTCCTCATATCCTCAATTTGTCACACATGTTTAAAAATTAATTTTAAGACTCTGAAGACAAAATGTTTGTTTAAACGAGAACACGGCCGAGAGATCGTGTTGTACTAAAAAAAAAACAAAAAAAAACCCCACAGTCCAGGTCTTCATTTTGTGATCTGATTCTCTATAAAGTGCATGCCCAAAGTACACAAAGAAGGATTGGGACACAAATCTCCACATGGGTCTTCTCTTTCTACAGAGAAGGGATCCTGCAGCTCAATCCGAACTCTTGTACATATTTTAAAACATCCTAACTGTACTTATTCTGCCACTAGTATCTGTACCCTCTCCATTAAAAAAAATGCATTATGCTACATGTGTAAGCTTGCCTAAATAGGTAACTAAATCTGTCCAAAAGATGTTTTGCAGCAGTTTGTCAATAAAGCTTAGTTTGTTTTTTTTATGAAACTTAACTTGCTTTATTTGTTTCCTGTCCTAGTCAAATTCTGAAATGGCCTTTTTTAAACGACCCTTCAGCAGTCAGATGTTAGGGGTTTTCATTTTGTTTCTCATTCAAAACCGCCTTTTTAAATCAAAATGAATGTATTGACGTCTGGAGACTTTAACCCTACTAAATGATGTCTTGATTGATTATCAAAAGAGCACAACTTATTCTTTCTCTCTCTTTCTATACTTTTTAAAAAGGACCCAGAGGTAAGACCTCTAAAATAACCTGGATAGCTTCCTAATGTGTATAGAGTTCTAAAGCATTGAATGCCTGGGTATGTATAAGACTTTTTCAATCCTCTTACCTGTGGTCGTAAGCGTTAATGAGAATTGCTTTCATAGCTGAAAATTAACTGAATTCAAACCACCATTCAGGTCTAGGCTTCATTGTCATGAATGACGCTGGCGCGATGGCTACTTTTAGTACAGAGTAATGGCAGTGCAATGGAGAGGATGGTTATAACCTAGACAACTCCACTGTAAAGGTAAACCTAACCCTAAATGTTTAATTCTCGTAGTGTGTTTATCAATTGACATAAACTTGCTGGTAAATACGTACAGTTTCTTAAAATATATTATTGCAGTCATGGCAACAACAACAAAAAAGAATCAACTCAAAAGTAAGAAAAACGTAACTTCCAATATCATACAGTAGTGGATTTTATGTAACAAAATTAACTGTTCTGTGTTCTAACAAAATCTATTAGAGTAGTGTTAATGCAACTCTTGCTAAAATGAACAAAGCCAAATCTATGTCAATATCTTCTGTACAGTTGTGCCGCTGTTACTTTTTTTTAATTTGCTGTGTAAAGGTTGCTTACAGTAATATTTAAAAAGGTTCTGCCTGTACAAAGTTATCCAAAAACAAGAGCTTGAGTTGCATGAGCATATCTTTTTCCTGTAGACATTGCATGATCTGTGTCAAGTTTCTCCCTGTGTTTTTAGACGGGGTATTGATTTGGGCTTTGTCCTTCCTTCAGGCACAGCTATCGGTCACTGAGTGCTGGGAGACTGACAGTCTGCTGAAGTGAAGACCATGCAAACCTCAGGTTGGTCGTTTCCCCCCCAATTTCCATTCTAAAGAACCAAACAGCCAGTTTGTGCTTTGCTTTAGCACATTAACGTACATTAACGCTGCATATTTTCTTTCCACTTTCCATACAGCGAGTCTTAAAAGATTGATCTGTCTACCTTCCAGGCAGCCATTAGTGTCTGTTCGTGTTTGTACAATATCAACCAACTTGCATAGACTTGAAACTTGCGTGGAAATGTGTAATCCATCACAGAGAACAAATCCAGCTTCTTCTTCTTCTTTTTGTCAAAGCTTAACCCCTTGTGTTGTCTTCCCGTCGGCCAGGAAACTTTGTTTTTCTGGGTCAAGATTTAAAATGGAAACGTTTTGGTCGTCTTTTTCGACACTTTTGTCGCTTTTCCTGATGGGTTTTTGTCACTTTTTTTTTGTCGTCTTTGTCACTTTTCTCAATGGTTTTTGAAGCTTTTCCCCCAACATTTTTGTCACTTTCACCGCGGTGAGGAGAAAACGACGATACTGTCGCAGCCCTAGTTGTGACATCACAAGCGTACGGCGGTCCTGACGGCTCGTTTAAAGGCACCGTTTCTGAATACGGGCTGTGTATTCTACAATTCTCTGTGGATTGAGCCTTTTTGAAATGTACAGTATTTCTATGGCGCCTCAACCTGCTTTATAATAAATAAATAAAAAGACATGGCAATTTCACTTTTTGCAACATGGGACCTTTAAGCTAAGCTATTTGCTGTACAGAAGCGAGAAGACCTATTTGGGTTTTCCAACATTGACTCAGTAGTGCTTTTTTTAGCAGCTG
The DNA here is from genome assembly GCF_031162955.1 of Sander vitreus. Taxonomy (NCBI): domain Eukaryota; kingdom Metazoa; phylum Chordata; class Actinopteri; order Perciformes; family Percidae; genus Sander; species Sander vitreus. The sequence goes on along the minus strand of NC_135868.1, from coordinate 23,271,051 downwards.
GAATCGCCACTACTGTAAGGGGAGTTTTTAGTCCCTGCTTGCAGCACCAGCTTTAAAAAGCTGACATTTCCCCCCCCCCCCACGTGATGGATTAACCATCTTGAGCTGTAACGGGAAGTATACACAATTTGTAGGTAATGGTCTAAAACATTCAAAACCACCGATATGGTCATTTCCCATTTTCCCAAAAGACCATTTTGCAAAGATGCCTTTGGGCGTTTCAGCCAGTGTAACATAATGCAGCAGCACGTTTTATATTGCGTATATATTCACAGCACTTCAAAGGTTGGTTGATTCTGATGATTGCCCAGCTCCTGTAAGTCGCCTGGCTTTGGACAGCGCTTTTGAATTGGTGTGTGGCTGCGGGGAAGAAGGCGACGCTGGCGTCAGTGTGGTCTCGGGGACAGTGACTAATGAGGATCCATAGCTCGAAGGCTCTCTGACAGAGAGAGACGGCAAACACGAGCGAGAGGACTCTGGCGATTCCTGAAATGGAACCAGCGGGAGGAGAGAGGTGTCAGAGGGATTTCTCGTGATATGTCCTTGCAGTGCCTCGAAGGCAGGAACAAGTTAAATGAAAAGGCTCCAAAAGTAACGCTCGGCGGTCAGACTCTGAGAAACCTATCTGTCAGTGGCGTTTTAGTCGAGGGAGGCTGGATAACGAACCATTTTGAGATGTGTTTTGATAGAAAAGGTCACTCGCTTGTTTGAAGAATGGGTTTCAACATGACTGTCAGTTAGACATGTTAGAGAGAGAGGAAAAAAAACAAACCCTGTTTGGTTTGACAAAGCAGCACAAAAGCTGCTTTGCAGCTCTTTTCACAAAAGTCCCCAAGAGCAACATTTGACGATTTAATAATGAAAGCCATTTACGGTTTCATGTCCGGACTTTTATCGAAAGCTTGAATTATGACAGATGTGTGCGTCTGGTCTTTCGTTCTTATTGGCTGTTATGTTCGTCGCTGCTGCAAAAATGAGACCTGTGACCACATTAGCTGTTGATTGAAATATGAATGCACTAATCCAAAATCGGCAGCCTTGCCAGTAATGATGTCTTACTTAACAAGATCTTGCCTTGAACTTGACACTTGAATAGCTGAGCTACTTGGCAGGGAACTGACCTTTTTAATTATTCCAGCCACTGCTTAAACCCCCCCCCCCACACACACATTTAAATAGAAGAAGGGGGCTCTTTTCCTGCCAAACACTACCTCTTATCGGTCATTAAATCAGTGTAAAGCAGAGGATTTGGGACTTAAAGAACCAGCGTTCTGTGTTTACGTGTGGACTCACCCCGATGTCTTCCCCCTGTGGTTTTGTCTCCTCTGCAGTGAAGCCGTGCACGGGAGCAGCTCAGCACCACGGAGGTGGTCAGACGAAAGCTCTCGGGGGGCGGGGAGGGGAAGGGAGGGGAAAGGAGTGGCCCAAGGCCAAGTTCTGTCCCAGGCAGGGAGGGTCTGTGGTGGCCCGGCTGCCAAAGTGACCCACAGGAGCCAGCTGATAAAGCGCAGGGTGAGAGGATCTGGCTCCGACTCCCACTGGAACAGGACTCAAGGCTGCAGCTGGTCAGTGAAGACATTCAGCCAGCTGGGAATCCAGGAAAAAAAAAAAAAACAGAGACTCACACTTTCTGTGGACTATTTTTTTTCTCTACCGTTTCTACATATCATGTGTATATTGAATTGCGATGCATTATGCTCCTGTAATTATTTTCTAACATGGAAGACAGCCATTTGAAGCGTTTGCTGATTGCATGCTTCCGCAGGCCACCCCCCTGTAATTGTTAGAGCCTGATTCACCATAAAATGAGCACTCCTGTTATAGCAGGCTGTGAAGTTGGTTTTAATTTCTATTAACTCCTTTGAATTAGAATGAGAGAAAAAAAAAAATGGTATTTTAATTCTACAAGGCAAGCTGTTATTCTCCCATTCAGGGAGAATTGTGTGACATCTGCATTTTTTTTATGCATTTTTTTTATTTAACATTCTGCCTGCGTGTTATTTAGTATCCATGCCATGCCTTTATTGCCGGGTGAAATTAGACTCAGTGCTCGAGAATTAAAGATACCCGGAGAGAGTGGATCACTATCTCGCTGCGGCCGAGTTCACCGCGAGCTCTCTCGCGCACACACACACACACACACACACACACACACACACACACACACACACACAGACACAGACAGACGCACACCGCCACAGCTTGGCACTGCGCGGCCTGTGCTGCCCCCAAGGATATCAAATGCTAATGTAGCAGCCTATTTTGCATGTACTCGCATGTACGCGCCCCGCAAAATGTGCAGCACTTTCATAACCAACGCTGGCGCTAGTAGTATGATAATTCAGCGAGATGGACCCGGGAGCAGAGCTGCATGTGAGAAAAGGGACAGAGGGTGAAGACAGACATTACTGACTTCCCTCCATCTATCCATCATTCCTCTGTTGATTTGATTCCCCTCTATGCCATTTTCTGCCATTAGCACTGATGGTTTTACGGCTGCCTGTGGTGCCGAGTTACATTTAGAGGTCAAAACTGCACTTTCCCGTATTAAAAACAAGTTTCTCTGTCCCGATTCGCTGGTCAGAGGCAGCATTAGCCAAGTCAGAGGCTCCATTTAGTTTATTGAAAAAGCTAGCAGCTCAGAGGATGGAACATTACATATTAGGATAGAAACCATCATTTGAGATGAAATGTCAACGGGCCATATCCAAAACAGATCATTTTTCAGTCTTTATGTGCTATTATGTCTAAAATAATGATTTCTGTGTCTCCTATAATCCGATGAAAGATAAGTGATGGCGCGGAAGCCATCTCCTTTTGTTTGAAATCGATGATCTGTCATAAGCACGAGGGTGGAAAAGAAAGTAAATGTTGCTGTGCAATGATCAATAAAAGTAAGACTTGAATATGAGCAAGCCGTGTATCAGTCTGTGATGTTTCCTCTCGCTTGCAGCCGCCTGCATCAGCATCTGCTGTTTCTCCCCACCTCTGCGCAGTCAACTGGCATGGTGCGTTCACATACGTGGGAGAATAGATGGAATAAGGTGAAAACAGAGGCCAGGCTGTCGTGTCTTTTTGATGGGGGGGAAAGAGAGAGAATGTGTTAAAATGCTGTGTGAGTGTGTCAGAGGTGGAGATACTGTGGGCAGATATGGTGGACAGCTGGATTGCATCTTGTGGTCCTCTGGCAGATTCACACCACAAGAGGAACATGGCACGCTGATGCCTGTGAAGACAGATCCACATCAGCTGCTGCTTCATCAGGACAGCCAATCATCACACACACCTGAGTGATCTCCCAGGGCAATTGAAAGGGGAAGCTTTGTATAGATGTAAAGAGATGGCTACTGTAATGAGCAGTGTATGTTTACACAGTATAGATTTTTTTCACAATGGTCACTGGGATAATGTGTTTATGGAGTTCGTTCAAAAGTTTAGCATTAAAGCTAATTACAATCAAAAATTCACATTTCCCAAAATATGATTTTTTTTAATTTATTTTTTATCGAATCCCATAAAAAAAAACAACCACACAATGAATTGATCCTACTAACACATGTTAAATGGTACTACGTGTATATAGCTTAATCCTCTGTGCCATAGAGCTCCATGAGCCACAGTACTGCACTGCACATTCCCCTTTAACATGGGCACTGTAGTTTATTTTGAGATGATACTTACACTGAGGTGCTTATTTCAATCAGTTACAGTATGTACCAAATGTGTATTAATCCACAGCTGAAAATAGTCCCTAACAAATGCAGCATTTCTTCTGATAAGAGTATGGCTGGGCAATATGCCAATATTATATCGATATCGTGATATAAGACTAGATATCGTCTTAGATTTTGGATAACGTAATATGGCTTAAGTTTAGTCTTTTCCTTGTTTCACAGGCTGCCTTACAGTAAAGCGATGTCATTTTCTGAACTCATCAGACTGTTCTAGCTGTTCTATTATTTGCCATTACCCATTATTAAATCAACATTTTTGATATTTATCTAAAATCTCATTGTGAAGACACTTTGTTAAAGCACCAATTGTCAACCCTACAATATCAACATTGAGGTATTTGGTCAAGAATATTGTTATATATAGTTTTCGCCATATCGCCCAGCCCTACGATGGAGTAATGTTTGCTCAAAACTACAGTACCCAGCTGTTTTAGGAAAAAACTATAGTAACTGCCCAGTGAATGTATCTCCAATGTTGGTGATTTTGAATTTTTCGGATAAATTGAGGGATAATATGTTCCTCTATGGCTTGAGAAATGATCCTTCCTCTGAAGCTTAACAACCCTTTGAAAAGATGCATGATCACACAGCTGAAAACACGGCTGGTTTTCTTTGCTCTGGAAAAGTTGACTTTTTGATGCGAGGGAGTTACATGGTTTTCACAGGACTGTGTCGCTATGAAACATAGATACATTTGTGACCCGCTTTCAAAATGGTTCACTTCACAATTTCATGACAACCTTTGTAGACACACACGTGAGATTTTGAACTGTGAAATGAACAAAAATCCTGCCGCTGTCAATCACGTGTACTTACTCATTTTAAGACACTTCAAGGCAAAAATCATATGTATTTATATTTGATGGTATAAATACTCTGTCGCAAGTAACGGTCCCTCGTTGACAATGTCACTCAAGTAAATGTATCATCAGGAAAATGTACTTGAAGTAAATGTACTCAATGCAGAAAAATCTGGAAAACGATCCAAACAGTTCTGTCAATCAACTAAGGGATTAATTGTCTGATCATTTCAGCTGTTAGGTGTAGGCCTATATATTGTTGGGTGGTTTCATTTTTAATAAAACATTGTATTTTATAAACTACATGTGTTTTCTGTGCAGCAATCTTAATTTGTAAAGTAACTAAAGCTGTCAGATTAATGTAATGGAGTACAATATTCCTCTCTCTTCATTCAGTCCTTCCAGAAAAACGCGGAGTTTTATTGTGATTGTTGCGGGCAAAAATCCTTGATTATGCGGCACGTTTTCTTAAACAATGTGATGATTGCGAGATATTTATGCAATTTTATGCGATGAAATTGCGGGTTTGATGAAAAAGAGAAAAAAAAGTGATTTCCCCAACACCCTGTTCTCACTAGGCTACTACCTTAATGTAAAGAGTCATTTCTTATTACTTCCTATGATAAGCAAGCATACTACATCACAGAAAGTGCTGGGAATGTTCCCATGGCAACAGGGGAAAATGGCAGCTCTTGTGTGAAGTAAACGCAACATTTTTCAACTATGTGACTTTTTTTGCAACGAAAATGCGGGGATTATGAAATCATGCAAGCCCCGCATATTTTGCGTGGAAATCGGCAATTTATGCGGCGAAAGTGCGGCGTGTTTGAAAAAATGCACCCCCCCCCCCCCGCATAAATATGTGGACGCATAATCGCGTTTTTCTGGAGGGACTGGAACTTCATTCTAAAAACCCTTGCAAGGTTAAACCCCTGGTAACCACTGCGCCGCAGCACACTGGTGTGCCGTGAGAGATCGTCCTATTACGAGTTACTGCAAATAATTTGCCATTGTTGCGCATCTGTGCCTGCAATGTGATGACTGGCAGAGAAATGAAATACTATTCCATGTCAGTAGGTGGCAGTACAGCACAATAATGACCTTGCTTATTTAAGACTATAGAATTACGCGCGAAAGGTGGCAGTGACAGGATGTAAGCAGTAGGGCCGAGATCATCGATGTAAGCCTGCAACAGCGATGGATACATTTTTAAAAAGGAATAAAATGCAGATTCTGATTTGGGCACGGGACAAAATTCTCGGTGAGCTCAAGGCAATGCAACGAAAGTTATTTTTCCTTAGGATTTACTTTCACCGGGGATCCAACTGCACCGACTCCGTTATGCTTGGTGTGTGAGGAAAAGCTATCCAACAGTGCCATGGTCCCAAGCAAGCTTAAACGCCATCTCCAAACGAACGACCCGTCACTTCAAAACAAAAACATGGACTATTTTGTCCGTCTGCGTGAACACACTGAGAAACAGGTAACGCTAATGAGAAAAACCTCAAAGGTGTCTGAGAGAGCTCTCACAGCTAGCTACTTAGTAGCTGAACTAGTAGCCAAATCCAAAAAGCCACACACTGTGGCAGAGACATTAACATTAATGTGACCTGCCTGCAAAGCCATTGTGAACGAGATGCTCGGCCCTGACGCAGTTAAAGAAGTAGCCAGAGTCCCTCTCTCAGATAACACTGCTAATGCACTACTGATAATACACAATTGCCAGACGTATTTCTGACATGTCTGCAGACATAGACTGTGTTGTTTTGGAAAAGATACGCATCAGTGGGAAATTTGCATTGCAACTTGATGAGTCTACGGACATTAGCGGACATGCTCAACTCTTGGCCAATGTGCGTTTTGCGGATAGAGACGCCATCAGAGAAAACTTCCTATTTTGCAAGTCATTGCCAGAAAAAAACAACAGGAGAGGAAATGTTTCGGGTCATGACAGAATATCTTGAACAAGGAGGACTTAAGTGGGAAAACTGCACGAGTGTCTGCACTGATGGAGCAGCAGCCGCGGTCGGGCGCTGCAATGGCTTCGTTAGCAGAGTGAAAGAGAGACACCCAGATGTTATTGTTAGGCACTGTTTTTTTGCACCGCGAGGCACTTGTTGCCAAAACTTTACCAGCAGACCTAGCTCCTGTGTTGGATGACGTCGTGCGCACAGTAAACTTCGTAAAAAGACCACTGAAAAGCCGCATATTTGCATCTTTATGTGAGGAAATGGGAGCGGAGCGTAAAGCCTTATTGTGCCACATGGAGGTCCGATGGTTGTCACGCGGCAAAGTGTTGGCCCGTGTGTATGAGCTGCGGGAGGAACTTAAAGTGTTTTTTGACTGATGAGAGGTGCGATGACGCAAAGCTGCTTGCATCTGATGAGTGGTGTGCAAGGCTGGCATACATGGCAGATATGTGTCAGCATCTGAATGAACTGAACACACGAATGCAAGGCCGAAATGAAAACCTGCTCACAAGCACAGATAAAACTAAATGCATTCTGTTCAAAGGTGCACCTCTGGCAACATCTGGAAAATGCCAAGCTTGACATGTTATCGACTCATCGAGAAATAGCCAGGAGATGTCAACACTGCTGCACTGTGTGAGATAATAGGTAAACATTTGAAAACTATTGAGGAGAAGTTGTCATTTGATTTCCCTAACCCAGTCAATGCCTTGACTGGGTTAGGGACCCATATAGCTCAGCAGCAGTTTTTGAAAAGGACATGACTTTGCAGGAGCAGGAGGGACTAAGTGCACTGAGACAAGACCGTGGTTTAAAGCTAAGCCTTGCTGATCTAGCTTTGGACGGTTTTTGGTTGACTGCTGCCAAGGAGTTCCCCATTCTGGCAAACAGAGCTAATTCAGCATTGCTCCCATTTTCCACAACATATCTTTATGAGCTGAGCCTATCAAGCATGACTGCTATAAAAACAAAAAAAAAGAGCGCGACTGAGAGCGGTTGAGGAAGAGCTTGGTGTGTGCCTTTCTTCAGTTCCTGAATCTATGCATGATTCCATGGTAAACCAGAGTTATTGCATTAGTTATGTTTTCCAGATTATTGTCATTTATTGTACATGCTACCTTATATTTATCAGTTTTCAGCTCAGCAACCTCTGTTTTGCATATTCTAAGCTAGCTGTAAACCCCCATTTGGCTGCTACATGTCCAGTGTTAGCAAACGCTAGCTAGTCTGTTAACATGAATATTTGCAAGCCTCCAAGCACAGACGTCACACTTTAAATCCTACCTGTAGCCACTTATTTAACTGCTGTCGCATCCCTGGACATGCCATCTCCTTATCCCTCTTTCTTTTTCTATTTTTAGCCCCCAACAACTTACTACTTGTACCTGCTCGCTCCCCACCCCCTCTATGTCAACATTCTATGATGGAATCTTATGAGACAGGGCGCCTACTCTAGCCTGTTAGTCCTCGAAAATGTTATATAACATTGAGGAAATGCAGAAATGATTTAGAAATGCACAACAGCAGCTACATATAGAAAATACCATCCATACCATTTTTAACCATCACTTTGGCGCCCCTATGCGCCGCATATAGCGCATACCCACTTTCTGCGCCACTGATTATATATACTGTATTAGGCTACAATGTGTCATTTTGTAAAATTTGGTTGAAAGGTTGAAAAACACTGCAGTATATCCATAGGTGCTTCTCATGTCACTTAAATTGCCTCCTCGACTCCTCCACTTGCCTCCCTTCCTCCACCGAGGAGGCACGGGAGAGAGGCAACGAGCAAATGTGTTTTTAGAGGGATGAGGCGTCCTTTTCTCTAAAACACATGCGTTTTGTCAGCTGTACGGGCGGAGTTGGCAACTCCTTCAGCTGCACTGCTTCCGGGAAGGCTGCTCTCGTGTATCCTCGCCTATAGCTCCTCGGTGATCTCTCCTCGATGCTCGCTCCTCGGGGCAGAAATGAGAGCTTTGAGACGAGGGAAAGACAACAACGTCCGGTTCAGCCCGAGGACCGAGGAGTCGAGCAGCTGTCAGATCCAGTCAAGTCACGCATCACCTACAAGACCCTCCTGCTCACCTACAAATCTCTCCATGGACTCTCACCACAATACCTCACAGATCTCCTCCACTCCTACACTCACGTCACGTTCCCTGCGGTCCTCTGACAAGGTGGACTGCTGGACACCCCCCCCCCACACCAGGTTGCGGACATTTGAGGACAGGGCTTTCTCTGCCAACGCTCCCACACTCTGGAACAGTCTACCACTCCACGACCGCTCTGCCCCATCCCGGCCCATGTTCGAAAAGCACTTCAAAACATTTCTTTTCACTAAGTCCTTTGACCCGTAAACCCACCCACACACACACACACACACACACACACACACACACACACACACACACACACAGTCTTTGTTAAGCGACCTTGGGTACCATGATAAGTCCAAGTTATTATTATTATTATCATTATTATTATTATTATTATTAAATAAGTGCCATCAGAAGCACCCCATGTGTAAGGGGGCGTGGCCTGTGAGTCATGATGTTACACCCTCCAGTACAGTAGATGGTGCTATGCACTTTAAGCGTTGGTTTGTAGCCTGCCAATAAAGAAAAGAGGGATTGGGGAGGAAGGAAATGTTTTTGGAGGTACACATGGAGGAGTAATGTAGGAACTGGGCAGCCTTCATTGGAGGGGGGGGGAAGGGGGGCATTTAGCTCCTTTTTATGGTTGTACCTTATCCATCTGAAGTGAACAAGGACAGCAGTGTGATTTGAGGACCATACCTATTGAGCAGAGGAATGCAAATCAAGCCAAGGCCAGATTACCAATTGCCACGTCTGGTGAGTTTGAGTTTGAGTTATTTTTGGGGTTTTCTTGCAATGTATTGCTTTTCCTGATTTGTATTTTTGCATTTTGAAGGAAGGACATACTGTATATTCCATTTTTGTATTTTGGACATTTTGGTTGGATTATATGGTCTCTTTGAGGAGCTTGCTTTTTGAGGAACTTGTGGACATTCAGGTGGAGATTGCAGTTATTGTGTTGTTAGTCTCACATTGGCAGACCTATCTCCACAGTGCTGTGTCGGTGCTGGAGTATGGTCTGGCTACACCGCTTATGTATTCTGGCATAGTGGAACAAAATGCTCTGGCTTGTTTGCATGTCTTTAAACCAATCAGCCCTGGGCGGCACTAAGGCCCGGATGCAGCAACGGTGCTCTTGCAAAAACAAAAAAAACGATGGAATGTCAGGCTTTATCCCAGCAATGTACGTCTGTTGAGCCAGGCTATTTTTATATCTTATTAGGGGGGGTTAAAAAAAAAAATACATACATTTAAGTTTCCTTATAGTGCAAGCCTTTGTTGTTGTCAGGAGGGCTTTAAAGGGACTTAATATCCTAAATGAAATGACTGCGTTGTTTAGTCTGGGAATCTTGCTTCCATGTACAGGTAGGTGGCAGGGGGGGGGGGGGTTTTGACATGTCTGAGCTCAGTTCTTTTATGAACAGCTTCACGCATATGTTCTCTATTGCTTTAGGTGCCATTTGAGGTGTTGTGCAACTTCAGCACTCGAATATATTTTCTTGTTAAAATGCTCCTCTTGTAGTGAATGTGACAACACACAAGTCACCTTATTTGTTAAGTGCGGTTCTACACACTGTTGATTATGAACGCAGCCCTTTGTTCTTAGTATGGTTCTTCATGCAGTGAACAACGTAATGCATATACATGTAATTATGACTGTTCAGGGATCGCGGGCCCTTTTAAATGTTCTGCATGCGTGATGACGTTGGACCCTACGGGGTTTTCTTGCTGGTCAGCGCCTTTTTCCAGTTTGTTGTTTTCCTGCCAAAATAAATGACACACGCATTCGTGTGCTCAAAGTGAGAAATTGTCTCTTGCAATTTACTGCAATTTCCACACTCTCACACTTTTTTTATTTAGGTCTTTTTTTAAGGCTTTGTTAATTAGAACACCAAACTTTTCCAAAATAAATGTTGCTGTTTGTATAGGGACTGCACTAGTCTGCACAGGGCCCAGTCGTCATCATGGATGGCAGTGCTCAGCGGGGACTGGAGTAGATAATTTAGGCCAGCTATATAAAGTGGCTGAATCTTACTTTTGAAATGGTTGCCAAGGAAGACTTACTAGACGCTGCAGTGCAAAGGAGGATAGTCCAGAGCAAAAGCATGTGTGTAAGTAAGTGAAATGTGCATGCAAGAAAGCACATCTGGGCTTGTTTAATAATGAAAGACGGAGTGAAAGAGAACAGCGAGTGCTTCTGTGTGCGTGCGTATCAGTTTCTGCCAGACAGAATGAAAAGTGTCCTTACATCTATGTGTGGGAGGCTATTGCTAGAAAATGTCATACCTGTCATGTTTCCTAAATAACATTTATCAAATTGCGAGATCACATTTGAAGAGCAACACAGCCGTATTTTAGTGTAGTTTACAATCTGAAAGCTCACGGCAGCCAGACCTGATATCCAAAACGGTGTCTGTGTGCATGTTCACATGTTGAATTCTTCCATCCCCTCGTGGCAAGCAGAGATCAATAAGACTTGGGTTTTTTCTGAAGTCGGCCTTTTCTTTAATGCACAGACTCGGCTCAGGTACAGAGTGGGGCGGAAACGACCAATGGGGCTCCGAATGGCCAAGCCTGTGATGACCTCCCGCTTTTTTGTCACGTCTGATTTCCATCAAAAATAATGAACTTCCCTAAAAAAAAATAAAAAAATAATGAACTTCCCTCTTTTCTCAACTGTGATTTCGGAGAAGCATTTGTGGGAAGCCCGATGCAATTTGCAGAAGGGAGAGGTGAGTTTGAAGTTAAAAAGAGGGTGTGTGGACCTGTGAGTAAAGACCGGTTTGGACGGACTTCCCCGCTTTGATCTGTCAGCACTGTAGGACCTCTACTTTGACCTCTTTCAGCCAGTTCAGTTCATTTCCAGGATTGCTCGGTGCCGACACATATTCCGCCGGATGTCCCTAATTTTCCGCCGGATGTCCTTCACCTTCCTCTTTCTTTGTGTTGGCGTTCTAAACTCTGGTGGATTTCTGAGGACTATGGTTAACTGCTCCTCAGATCTCTGCAGGGTAAATCCAGACAGCTAGCTAGACTATCTGTCCAATCTGAGTTTTCTGTTGCACGACTAAAACAACTTTTAAACGTACACACGTTCCACCAAAACAAGTTCCTTCCTGAGGCTATTTTGCCTAGCACCGCCCAAGATGATTGTGATTGGTTTAGAGCAGTGGTTCTCAAGCTTTTTTCAGTAATGTTCCCCCTTTGAACATTTTTTTTTTTGAGCCATGTACCCCCTTACCAGCGCAAATAATTTTTGGTTGAAAAAAAAAAGTCTCTATAAAGAGGAACAATACAGCGATGTCAGCGATAGATTTACTAAACAACAGCCTTGGACCTGGAAAACATTTAAATGCTGATGACAAAAGGCTAAAAAAACGTAAAACCCCCCCGACAAAACCTTGGAAAAAGACCTGAGAAAGAAGGAAGTAAGGCAAGAATAGGTCGAAAATAGTAATAAAAACTAAACACAGTAGAAAGAAGGAAGGCAACACTAGGGCGACAAAAGTGACAAAAAATTCAAATAAGCAACAAACTTCGAAAAAAATGACAAAAACTTTGAAGACAAAAAGACAGTAGAAAAAAGTAAGGAATAAAGGCAAGAATAGGTCAAAACAAGCGACAAAACCTTCAGAAAAAGGTGACAAACTTCAAAAACAGCGGCAGAAACTTTGGAAAACGCGACGAACTTGGAGAAAAAAAAGACAGAAGTAACTACAGCCTTGGAACTGAAAAACATTTTGCAATCTTGGAATGCTGTGTGGACTAGCCAGGAGGACGGTCTGGCAATGCGAGACTATTCACGCTCTAAGTTACGCTACTCTTGTAACAGGGGGTTGCGTTTTAACCGCCGTACTGCGGTGATACGTTGCTTCTTTACCCCGGTGAGAAAAAATCCATGCCGTCACAGCCTATAGGAAGCTTTTTTTTGTTGTTGCCATATGCCACCCAAGGCAGTAGCTTTCAACGGCCCACCACGAGTGAAGTTTAAAGCATTGCCTAATGTTGACTGATCAATCAGAAGCCAACAACAATTCATTCAGATAGCAAACACTGGTTGTTGCTCCATGCAAGTTTACACAGCAGTAAATTACATTGAATATAACACCACGTTGTCTTTTCATGTACAACAATTGTGCATCAAAGCTATTTTGTCTTTGTATCGGGCTAACTTGTGTTATTGCGTGACTTTGGGGTTTTCAATAGTAAGTCCACCTGCGTTCTTTTCTGTGTTATTTTTAAATGGAAGCGCCAGCTCAGCCCTAGCAAAAAGCGATAACGTGGCTTACAACAGTAAGCAAATCAATAAGGTTATTATGAATAAGCTATCTAACGTTACTTCTGCGTGTCGGTAGACCAGCAGCTCCCGTGTTATGTCAACGCAATCGCACTCCCAGAGCGTCAAAAAGCGGCCCTTGGTCAGGTGCCTTTGGCTGTGTTACGGACGCAAAAAGTCTCCTTTAGCGTCTCAGTCAGATGCAGTGGGACTTTAAACTCATTTGCGCTTGGTCGGGACCGATTTGGCGTCGTTTAAAAAAATTTACGATTAACTGACATGCGGCACGAGAACAGGACATGAACCCCGGTCTCCTGTGGTGAAAGTCCTGTGTTGTTTGACCCATCCACTACCCCAAACCAACCTCCCTTACGTGGACTTTCGGTCTTTTATACTACTCGCCATAGGCGCCGATAATAAATATACTGAAGCACCCACGTGTGCCAGACTGCCAGTAGGCTACATTCCTTTAAAATTAAACATTGCAGTTGGTGCTAAGTGGAGCGTCTGTCATAGTGTGATTGGTTATGTCGCTGTCAGTCCCCTGCTCCACATCCTATCCACCAATCACAGCGTCTCTCAACCCCCCCGACTATACAGTGTGTGCATGTGCAATGCAATTTGCAGCCAGGGTCAGTCCAGCAACTCTCAGTTGGCTTGCGAGCTGGAAAAACCAAACTCTGGTCATGCCAATCACATTGTGTATAGAGTCGGTGGGCGGGCGGCAGAGTTGTGACGGTTCCGCATCAATTCCCTGCTACTTGAAAACAAAGAAGATGGCTGCCGCTGCTGGTGAACAGTGGTCTTTCGAATCGGCTTTGGCCGCGACTCTGGAAGACTTGGAGTTAAGCACTGAAGTCATTCTTAAAAAAGGAAGATGTGTTCGGAGTTTTGCCGACTGGATACGGCAAATCTATCAACTAGCGTTGCTCTGGTTGGCCATGAGTGCAGAGGGAATTTGAAAGACAACCGTTTATCCCGCCCCTCGGATTGAGCCCTGCCAATGGTGAGTTCCTTGCTTATAGCTTGTCAGGCTATTAGGTAATCAGAGTGAGACTAAAATGGAACATAAACCTAAAAAACCTAAATAAACCTAATGATGCAAGTGCATCGACATCCACCACCAGTGCAGAGAGTTCCACCAGGGCCACGAGGCTGATCGCGGTTTACGTGTCAGTTAAACCTTTCACCTTCCAATCCTATCTGTATTTGACAGAAGTGGTGCTGTCCTGATTTGAAAGAGAGCCTACTTTATAGGGCTGTGTATTGGCAAGAATCTGGCGATACGATACGTATCACGATACATGGGTCACGATTCAATATATTGCAATATATTTCGATACTGTGCGTAAGGCGATATATTGGGATTTTTTTAAAGTATAATTTTAGAAAAACTAATATTTAAAAAAAGACATGATGTGCATAGAACTCAAGGAAGTTATATGCAAGTTATATTTTTGCACATAAAAAAAAAAAAATCGATTATTGCATTTTTGAAAATCTATATAGTATTGCTAAATAAAATATCGCGATACTCAAGTGTATCGATTTTTTTCTTACACCCCTACTACTTTACGGCTTTGTTATCGAGTTAATAGGCGTGTGTGTTCGTGTCGGCCTCTGTCCATTTCCTAAGGTTCTGAAATGCAAACTGCAGTTACAGCGCTGCAGTCAAGCTACTGCTCTCGCCGGTGCGTTCCATACAGACGCTAAAGGGTGATTTTTGCGTCAGGATCTCACGCTGAAAGCCGCTGACATCAGGATTTGACGAGTTGGGAGTGAGAACGGGTTGTTCTGTGAGGTGAAAATATTGAAGATTATTCAGCAGTACTGTATTTTATACCTTAAACTTTCCTTCCACATGGGCAAAATTTGAACAGTTCTTCTGCCTGACTAGAATATATTAGTAACCCACAGCCTGTAGCTGTACACCCACGCACAGACTCGCATACGAACACTTACACTTTTCTCACTCATTTATTTTTTTATTTATTGTCTCACTTGGCTGGGAGCTCGAGCTGGAAATGATACAATTTCGACTCTCTCATTTCTCTCCTATTTCACTTCCATTTCTTCTCCACTCCGTGCTTCGTCCCTCTAATTTCTGCCTCTCCCATCCGATCTCATTGTGCTCTCTGCTTTGCTTGTTAGCTCTGCTCGGGTCTCTCACCTCTCATTAGCTTCTCCTCTGCTGACCACAGGCACCTGTCCTCAGGTCCCACTGCGGATATCTCCGCTTCTGTTTAAATCAATTTCCATATTAAATAGCTGCTGGAGGGTGTGGGTGGGAGGCGGGGTGGGCCGGTGGTCGACCATGGATGGAGGGGGGTGAGATGGGAAGTTGGAAGAGGTTGAGACATTACAATGAACTACAACTCTTTCACACCGCTGACCCTCCAGGCTGATCCACAGCCCCTGTCTTGTTCTCTCTCTCTCTCTCTCTCTCTCTCTCTCTCGCTCCCCCCTTCCCTGGTTTGGCCTTTTATTACTCTGTGTTCTCCCCTTTGGCTTTTCTCTTTTCATTTTATTTCCCTCTCCTTTTTTTTCTTTCTCATTCTGTCTTTGGCTTCCATTCTTCCAGCGCGGCCCAGGGCATGTTCTCATTTCAGATGAGAGCTAAAAAGAGTTGTGACAAGTGTGTGTCTGTGTGTGTGTGTGTGTGTGTGTGTGTGTGTGTGTGTGTGTGTGTGTGTGAGACCCGGGAGTTGCTACACATTAATCTCCTCTTCACCAAACCTGTTTTGGCTAAAACAACTCAACGTAGGCTTATCATTTTTAAACAAGCATAGCAAACATGTTTGTCATCAGATTACTGTAGTACATGTCATGGACCATTGCCAATTTCTCCTTTTAAGTCACGCAACTGACATGCAGACTGAACTCAAGCATTATTCTGCCAATACAGACAACCTCAAATTACCTTGTAGGGTCGCTCTGACAATTACAGTATGCAAAAAAAGGTTGTGTGCATTAACTTAAATGTCATGTGTCCTAGTCTCTTTACCAAGATGTGCTGCATCGCAGATTCAGTGTTCTACTTTAAAGACAGTGAAGCTGAATGAAAAGGTCAGAACCATTATAAACAGTCACGTTGAGCAGTCAAATTTACTGTACAGAACCATTAAAGTGCTCATATTATGCTTTTTCCATTTCCTTTATTGTGTTATATATCTTTGAGCACGTTATAGGTTTACAAAGTGAAAAATCCCACCCTAAAGGGACTTACCATCTCCAACAGAAAACACTGTTCACTAACTGCTCCAAACAGCTCTGTTGTAGTCCAGTCTTTACTTCAGAGACAAACGTGCGTCACTTTGTAACACACGTTATAATGCTCGCCTAGCTGCTAGCATGGCACGCCCTCATACTCTGCAACTGACAAGCTAGCCGTACAAAGATGGAACAGAAGTGAGATGCCTCACTCTGTAGCTAAAACAGAGAGCTCAACACACAGGGAGAAAAGAGGAGCTGCAGCAATGTGCAGTACAACAAAAATATGGTTAAAAAGATTAAACCACATAATCCTATTCTGGTACAACCTCTAAATACAATTATGAACCTGAAAATGAGCATAATATGAGCACTTTAAGCAAAACTTTTTTACCTTTTTAACCATAGAATTCAAAAATAATGGACAGCTTCCGGGTCTGAAAAGTAAAGCCAACTAGAGCTGCTATATGTGATACAATAAAATGTTCTTTTAGTGGCGGCGCGGCTGTTAATAGGACAGTGGCGTGAAGAGCCGCCTGTGTGGGGGCTTCACGATATGAGGAACATATGCGATAATGTTGGGTGAACATTGCGGTGACGATATTACTTGCGATAAATAAACAGATATTAGACAAATTGCTTGTTGAATTAAAAACAAATGAAAGGAAATCCTTTCCAAAATTCTTTTAATATTGTGCATATTGTTGAAAAAAATAAATGAGCATATTATGCCTATTGTACATAGAAAATAATAGGGGTGGTTGTTTTAAAGCGCGCTGTACTTCCGCAGTGTGTTTTGCACTTTGGGCTGTAAAAGCTGGCCCATGTGTCCATGGTCTCTCTCTTCTTACTAGCCGCGATCTGTAAACATAGGATTGGAGGGACAGTCGCAGCTAACGAAACCCCTAATGTTCATAAAAAATCATTAAATTCAAATCAGACACCATAGTTAGCTTTATAAGACCTTGGGGTACATGTAAGTGTTATGTAAGTGGCGTGACGAAATTCAAACTGTAAATATACAAAAGTTATGCCGAAAGTGTAGCAACGATCTTTTCCCATAGGATTAAATGGGACACATAGCCTAGCTTGCAGCTCCGGAGCTCCGTGGAGCCCCGAGCCCCAGTCGTCCAGTAACCGAGAAACGGTGACTTTAACTGGGTATGGAGGTTGCCGCTTTCTCGTCAGACTGTGTGGAGCTCCTAAAGTCCGACACGGCTTACTAAATTTGCAATTAGCCATACATTTTCGTAAAACGGCCCATATTTGAGCTTTATATAGTTGATTTCTTGCTTAAAGTCTCAGAAGTGAATTTAATAATGAAATAGCCCGACAAACAATGTATACCTTTGCAGTGTCTGAAATATGAGACCTGCTGTCTCGTCTCCAATGTGTTTCTATGGGGTTCGCTCAAACCAATCAGCGCGCAGCTCATCTAAATATTCATGAGCATACCATATTTGGAAGAAAAGCTCTTGTTCCAAATAGAGCCATAGTCGTGGTAGTTAAGGGCCTAATAAAATAGCATTCGGGCAATTTTCAGCCCAACCAATGTTACGTACCCTATTAGGAGACCTTAAGGAACAGTGTAAAATACCCTATATAATCATTCTATCACCCCTTTAAGTAAATTCCTTGTGAGGACCCCCTCTTTGTCAAATTCTTTGAGCCAGTTTGTGACAGAGAAAATATAGTTTGGTTGAAGTGACCCTTTAAATCAAGACAAAAATGGGCGCCCGGATAGCTCAGTAGGTAGAGCGCGTGCCCATATATAGAGGTTTACTCCTCAACGCAGCGGGCGCGGGATCAACTCCGACCTGCGGCCCTTTGCTGCATGTCATTCCCCCTCTCTCTCCCCTTTCATGTATTCAGCTGTCCTGTCAAATAAAGGCCTAAAAATGCCCAAAGAATAATCTTAAAAATCAAGACTAAAACCTTTTGTTCATCACTGATTATAATTCAAATTTGGACTGTTTTTAGATCTGCCCTAGATATACGTTTCTTTCACCTGTGCTATTTTTTTTTCCTTCTAGTTTAATTACCTTGTGTTTGAAACCTTCTCTAAAAGTAAAGTTCCCATGCCATTGTTTTGGCAAAAGCGTGGGTAGCCACACCCAACCAACAAGCTCAGCTGACTGTATGCTACGTTAGAAATGTCTCATCTAGTTAATGGAAGTACAGAGCAGGCCTGCCGTACCTACGCACCAAGCTGGATTTAGCCCTACCACATGTTTAATGGGCTCTATGCTCTATCCATGATCCATGATTACATGAGTGAAGCAGCATTAAACTACCAGACTAACCGCTGTATTTTAGTTTGTGTGTGTGTAGAGGATACTGACAGCTACTGAAACTGACTCATCTAATAATTAGTCCAACAAGCATTCTGTGCTATTGTCACTAAGTGTAATTATTGTCCCAGATAAGTGCAATGCCCAATGCAAACTACTCGTTAATCGCTGTTAGCTTCCAGCGTGCAAACACTGCTCAGCACCCTATCTGATGAGATTAAAGATAAATGACTCCCCCTTAATCCCTACATAAAGGAAATGAGCCTGATTGCAGATAAGTCCTTCACTTAAAGATTCATAATATGGTGAGTAAACTCTAGTAATAGACTAGTTTAACATGCATAAAACAATCATAAAGAACAGATACCTATCAGGCACGCATGTACAAGTGCTAAAATGTCTAAATATTTATGATTAATGTCTCAGACTCAAAAATATCCCCATGGAAGGTTTTCACTATCACTTGATCCTTGAATCTTTGCGTGTACAGTGTGTTTATTCGGCTGCTTGCCCCACGGGTGGAATCCATTATAAATCACTCCAGCTCAAATAAACTAATGCCCTCACACTGTAGCATCCACAGAGTATTGGATTTGGATCATGCTTGGTGTGGCGGTGCTTAATGTTCACAAGCTGAGGAGGCATAAACAGCAGCATCTTTAATTTAAATCAAGGTTGTTTTTGTTTTTTTAATCTGTAGCAGAGATCTTCAACACGGGGTTCGGGACCCTTAGGGGGTCCTCAGAGTTAATGCAGGGCCCCCCCCCCCCAAGTTATTGTTTAATCGTTTAAAAAAAGTTTCAAAAGTTAATGTCCGACAATATACATCGACATGAATCCAACATGTTATTAGCAAAGATATATCAGCCTATTTGTGATTTGTTTTTAAATTTACAGTACACAACATTAATGATAGGCTTAAAGGTGCAGTAGGTAAGACCAGTGGCGCAAAAAGTCGGTACGCGCTATATGCGGCGCATAGGGGCGCGGGACCATGGGGGCGCCAAAGCGATGGTAAAAAAAATTAATAAATTAAAAAAATTATATAGTTTTTTGGGTATTTTCTATATGTAGCTGCTGTTGTGCGTTTCTAAATCATTTCTGCATTTACTCAATGTTATATAACATTTTAGAGGACTAACAGGCTAGAGTAGGCGCCCTGTCTCATAAGATTCCATCATAGAATGTTGACATAGAAGGGGGGAGATGGCATGTCCAGGGATGCGACAGCAGTTAAATAAGTGGCTACAGGTAGGATTTAAAGTGTGACGTCTGTGCTTGGAGGCTTGCAAATATTCATGTTAACAGACTAGCTAGCGTTTGCTAACACTGGGAATGTAGCAGCCAAATGGGGGTTTACCATGAAATCATGCATATGCACATATTCATGTTTTTGTTAACAGACTGTTGTCAGACTAGCTAGTGTTTGCTAACACTAGCAGCTAAAGTGGGGTTTACGGCTAGCTTAATGCAAACCAGTGTTGCTGATAGCTACATTTAGATTTTGGTTAAACCCTATGGTACCAATCCCATGCATGAGATATCTCAATTTTATTAATGTAAAATAACAACTGGTAAATATAAGGTAGCATGCACAATAAATGACAAGAAGCTGGAAAACATAACTTATACAATAACTCTGGTTTACCATGGAATCATTAACAGATTTTGTTTTACCATTAGCTGTTAGCTGTGCTGTCAGACATACAGGCTATAGTAACATCTGTTGGGTGACATGGAAGCTGTAATTACTGGGTCACATCTCTCTCTTTAACGGTCTGTGCTAAGTGGCTCTAAGTCTAACTGTGCATCATTCACTGCTCATGCACACACATTCATTCTCCCTTGTGGGGGAAGGGGTTTAGGAGACCGTTTTGGGCTTTAGCGGAAAGGGGGGAGGGACTGAGAAGTTGTCGATTTTCAAATTTTTTGGCTAAGTCCTGGATCTTCACAATCCTACCTACAGCACCTGTAATGGCCTCTAGGTAAGGTAGCCATCCACGGATACAGTAAAGCTTAAGGGTTCACTGTGCTACATGTATGTTTAACATTAAACCCTACACGTTATTGTAGGCCCAGTTTAAAATGCAACTCAATTTGCACTAGGGGGTCCCTGCTCCGTCTCTCTCTCTCAGCTAAGGGGTCCTTGGCCTAAAAAAACGTTAAAGACCCCTAATCTATAGGATCATAGTACCATGGTGAGTACGCTGATGTGTGAGTCACATATATCAGTGGTTTCCAACCTTTTTGGTCTGAGGTACCCCCACAGCCCTGTCAGATGAACCTACGTACCCCAACATCAATTCGAAATGTGTGTTCCAAATCTATAACTATTCATTATATAAAAGTGGATATTGTTATATTTCTCATACAACTGAACTGTCAATATTAAGGTTGATTTGGTCACCAATCGTACTACTACTAGCCTACTAGGCTGCTACTACTTGGAGTGAAGCTGCCTATTTGACCGTTTATCCATTAGCGTTACCTTTAGCTGACTATTTCAACCATTTATCCAGTACTTAGAACTCATCAGTTGAACTATTTAGCCTTTTATTTCTTAGAACAGAAAAAATACTTTGCACATCCATAACGTAAGACAGTTGCATCGGAGTGGGACGAGTAGGTCAAAAGTTGCAAAGAAACTCCTGCACACTGTCTAACTTGCAAACATAAATGTAATAGCTGGCAATGTTTTGGTGCTAGACCTTCCTTTTGTCTGAGGAAGGTCTAGTACCGAAACGCTGCTAGCTATAGACAGTGTGCAGGAGATTCTTTGCAACTTGTTGCTATATTAGTTATTTCTGCCATTTATTCTTTACTTTTAGCTAACCTGTATAAACTCCTGTGCCCGCTTGCTAGCTCGTTTTCCTTTTGTCTTATATACTGTAACTGCAACATGTAGTGTTCAGGTGTCACAGTTGACTTGATGTTAATGTCTGGATATATTATTTTTTATCAGATCATAATTTCTAAATTTTCTAATTAGTTGAGCTACTCTACAATCTTTCCATGTACCCCCTGGCAACTGCAGAAGTACCCCTGGTTGGGAATCATCATTATTTCAGAGTTGGAACTGTGATTATATCGTTTTGTGTCAAATTTGTGCATTTCTTACACAGGGTTGAGGGGTGGTAGATGAGGGAAACAGAATCCAGACAAAGGATCATGTTGATTTTTAAATGAAGTGGCTTTTCTAACCTTTTTTTTCATAAAAATCTGCCTGAATCTGCCTCATAGTTAAACTACAGTGGTGTAAGCTGCTGTGCGTCGGCTACAGCCTGTGGACATGCCATAGACTTTGAAAGGAAGCCTTAAGACTTGCATGTAGAACGAGTTTCAAGTAAAAACCCATCTTTGAAATCCAGAAATAAAAAAAATAAAAAAGCCAGTCATTGTTACGGTCTGATATTCTCGGGAGCTATAATCTTGTGTTTTATTGTTGCAGATGTCAGCTTAAACTGTAGCTGGGCGTGGCAGTGAGAATGCTTCTTGAAAGCGTAGTCCCATGTTTCCTCCCAACAAAGCTGCTGCAAAAGGAGATAATGAAACGGCTTACTGTGTTTCCTCCAGTGTGTGCCGGGATGGAGGGGGCACACACATCAGGAAGGAAGAGGAGGAAGTAGTGAGGGATTTGGGAGGCATTTCTAGGGTAATGGGATGCAGCCTGGGTTTTCTTCGCTCTGTGCTCTGCATAGAATGAAGATGTGGCCATGGCCCTACAATGCTAAGAAAATCTGTTGTATGCTTCCAAGCAGTGAAGGGGGGAGACAGGCTCTTGTTTTCTTCCCCCAGACCTGTCAGGCAGAATAGAGTCACATCTGCTCCCCATATCTCCTTCAAGTCAGGGGGACACAGTTGGCAAAGCTAGCAGCTGCTGGCCAGAATGTGTGAGTGTGTGCAGTCAGCGCTGGCTAGTAGTTAACCAGCACTTGTCACTAGGGACATCATTAGGCTTCGCTCGGCAGAAACGGGGATAAAGATGGAGGGAGGAGGAAAGTAGAAATACATCTACTTTCCTGCTGTCTAATTCCGAAAAAGAAGCTCCTACTCTTGCCTTGTTTAGTTGCTTGTGTGTGCAAGTGTTTCGAGTTTAGTTTTCCTCCCTTGCTCCGTTCTGCTCTCACGCCCACACAACGTACTATTGCTTTGGCAACAGATTGCAAGCTCCCAAGTATGTTCTACCACCATCATGCTTTTACCCTTTCCCCTCCAGTGTTGGGCAAGTTACTTCCAAAATGTAATACATTATAGATGACTAGTTACTGTCATTTGAGAGTAATTGGTTATATTACAATATTACTGTCTCTGAAGTGTAATGCGTTACACTACTTTTGCATTACTTTTGTGTTGACATGGCAGGTAGCTTGTGAATTTCCCCACCGGATCAATAGTCTCCTCTTTATCCACTTTAATACATCATAGATTATTTATATTATTTTGTATAATTAATATGAACTAGTGCAGTGCCCGTTGAAAATGTGCCTGTTTGGAATGGGCTGATTGCTTGGCCTGTGGTATTGCTGCTTGTAAAATTCATCAAAACCAAATTTCTACCCCAAAATGACTTACAGAAGGACCCCAAAACCACTTCATATACAACTCCCCTGTATACCCTACTACTAACTTACTGATTTACCTGACAGAGTATCACAAAATATCACAATGAAAACGTGGGGTAACCAGACATTAGCGTCATGGACTCATGACAGTGTGCTACCCACCTGGCCCGTTATGAGAGATAATCAGCACATATCTGCGTTAATCACCATCATGTGTGTGAATGTGTGTGTGTGTGTGTGTGTGTGTGTGTGTGTGTGTGTGTGTGTGTGTGTGTGTGTGCGTGTTTGTATATGAGTGGGTGGAGGAAGGGAAGGCATGCCTCAGGGACTGGTTCGCCACCCTGTTTGATGAGTGAGAGAGAGAGAGAGAGAGAGAGAGAGAGTCTTCAGCAGAGGTATTAATTTCCATACAGGTTTATTGGCTTGACAGTTAACGGTGAAGTAGGGGATTTGATTCGCGGAGATATTTTGGCGACGGTAATGTTATTAGTTAGACTTAATTAAACCAGGGTGATCTGATGTAAAGTGCTGAAATTTTCTCGCATTGCACAGCGCTGTGAAGGAATAATCTCCAAGATTACTTTATATTCTGCCTCTGGTTAGAAGTGGTGAATGTAGGCTACAGCTCACAGCAACTTAATACTGTATAGTGTCTAGTTTAGTTTGATATTTAGTGTTGGCAAATGGCTTTTTGTTGAGTTTCCTTCCTTCGCCAACCTTATTCCACACAACAGTCACGATGTTCCTTTCAGCTATCCACTCGTGCTCCAGGAAAGTAAAGAAAAGTTAGTTTGGTATATCCAACAATCGTGTAGCTAACGTTGGAAGCAGGAAAAGAGTCAAAGGCGGTAACGCTCCTTTTTTTTTTTCCTGTGCAGAAATGTTTCGGTGAATTCTTCAAAAAAACAAAACTCCACTAAATGTTACGTTAAAATGCGTTGTAACTTGCGTTACTGAGATTGTAACGGGTATAATATTACCGAAATGTAATTAGTAATGCGTTATATTACTGCATTACAGCAAAAAGGAATACATTACTGTAATTGCGTTGCTTTTCTAATGTGTTACTCCCAACACTGTTCCCCTTCAAGAGATGAGAGTGGCTCCAACGGGGATCAAGAGAAGTAATGGCCAGGCTTAACCGGATTTCTAAAAAAATCGGCGGAAGAGAATTCAAATGCTTGCGTGTTTCCGTTCACTACTGTAGTCTGTAGCCTAAGTCTCTTCAGTGGAATGGAAGCGTTAGTAGACATATTCGCTAGGTCTGTTTTAATGGCATTTTACCTTTATTGATATACACCAACTTTTCCACCTCAGCCAAGTGTAAAAGCTTTTCTTTTTTTCATTTTTCAAAGTTTGTGATATCTTTCAAATTGACCGACAAACTGGTAGTATGTAGTTTGAAACTGTTAAAACGATTTGTTTTGCAGTACGCTAGGCCAGGCTTTGCCGGTTTCCGGTTTGGAAAGGGGATGGAAACAAGTTGTTGTAACTATTCCAGCGCTTTGCATCGTGGGACACTTTGCATTGTATGCGAGGTAGACTAGTCCGATGCATACTGGAGATTTTTTCCTAATCAGTACGACATCTGGGTATTTTTGGCATACTACAGATTTTGCTTTTGTTTGCATACTGCATACTATATGCTATATTTTGGCTAAATCAGTACAAAGGTTGACAGTGCATCTCCTAGCAGAGATAGTCAAATCTCTGCTATGGGAAACACCCATTTAGAGGCTTCAATCTTCCACAAATATGTCCAAATGTTGTATCCTGTTTGTAAAAATGAGCGTTCATCATATGGTGTAAGAAGTGCTGAAACCACAAATGGGACTAAAAGCAAAAACTTCAGCCCTGCAGCTGGTTCACTGCTTGTATGGCTGTTTATTGGGCTATATCAGACAGATCGCACCAAATTACACTAAAGACAGTGTCAGTCAAAACCAAACATTATCAGCCCCTTATAAACACAGATGTACAGTAGGCAGCACCAGTGGCGCTGGCAGGATTTTATTTTATAGTACGCACAAAAACCGCAGGCCGCTGAAGTGGTTTACTACGCCAGAAATCAGCTGTTCTAACATGTAGTGTGTATGAGAGTGTGCTCCTAGTGTACTTTTAACATATCATAATGACCAGATCATGAAAACATTTTACTGAAGCGTTTTGTAAGAGAGAGAGAGAGACAGGTCAATGCGCTTAGAGCAGACAGCTGTCGGCGAGCCAGTGCGGGGACATGAATAAAACCCCAGACACACCAACCAGACGGCCGACCCTCAGCAGAAAAGGCAGTTGGACTGATCAGTCTCCCCGAGTTGGTCAAAAAAGTGCCTCGGAACACACCAAAGTGACGACACGTAATACGTCTCCGTAACAGCAGGCGGCGCTAATCTGTACTGTCGCCCAAAAAATGAAAACCGGCAGCTGATTGGACGAACGAGTCACGTGGGTCTGGTTTCTCCGGAAATTCAAAGACAGACTGTCATGGCGGCTTGTTCAGAATACGATCTCATATTGTACTAAAATAGTTCACCGAAACGTGTTTCTGAAAACATTTTAAGCGAGAAATAGACCGTGCAGTTGCTGAATCTGTCTTCATTTCAGATCGACAGAGGTCAGTTTAAAAGATTTTCGTCAGATTTTCAGAGAATCTAGTCACGCTCATTCCGGCCGATTATCGGGTTGGTGTGTCACGACCTTAACAGGATTTCTCTGTGTGCCATGTAAACATCATATCCCGAATAAGATAAAAAAAACGGGATAATCCTCATAACCGCAATATTCATATCCATGTTAACGCACATCATTTAAACAACATGCTAGCTCCGTCCATGGGGGTTTAGCGATACTCGGCGCCCAGCTACCAGTTTATCTACGGATCGAGTCATAAAAATGAACATTCTGATAATAGTGGACGGGTTGTTGGTGAAATACCGTATAATTAATGAGAAAATTAGTTCTGCGAACAGAACAGAGAGCAGAACAGCTGTCGGCTGCTGCTCCTGCAAGCGCATTTACGCGTTGCTATCATTAGATGCGTTGCATGTCTCACAGAAAGAAAAAAAAAAGTCCGCACAGTGCATACAGGATTAAGGCTGTCACTGCCGAAAAAATACATACGACAAAGATTGCTTCTATTTGTTCGGTCTTAACTAAACAGTCAAGAACACAAGTAAAAAGAGAACCAAACACCATGTTCAGATTTCTAAGGATTGTTTTTTTTTTTTTTTAACAAAACTTTAATATATCCCGCCCTCAGCTGGGTCTTCTTTCCTGCTGAGAGACCCCCGCCTCCCCAGATCTATCATAAAGTCTTGTGACGAGCCATTAAAACCTGCTCTGGGACAGATGGAAAACACACATTTAATGGGAGAAGATGGTTTCTACAGTACAGTGGAATAAAGCACTTGTGCATCACTGCACCCTAACATCACCAGCAGTGACCTTCCCCTCCAGCTCCAAACTACAGAAAAGAACAGGAGCAGACACGAGCAAAATGAAAAGGGTATAGAAAAAGAAAATAGAAGAAAATTGCAACAAAAAAAAGAAGCGAAGCAAGCAAAAGAGAAACACAAAGGGTGGAGGCAGTTTGTCCTCTTTGTAGTTCTTAACAAAGCACGCTGAGCTCTGCAAAGCTCCCCCCCCCACACACACACACACACACACTCCCTCTACTTTGAGTTGGGAGCATTCAGACTCGGGGGGTCCGTAGCAGGCTCCAGTGCTCGTGTTTTATCCCTTGCAGATGAGAAGGAATGAGGCTTTTGTATTATAGCGGCACAGCTTAGATGAGTATTACTTAAGCCCACGCGCACAGACAATGCATGACCATAAATAAATTAGAACCATCTTGCCATGCTTCGCAGAATTAAGAAGTGCAGGAGAAAGACGCTGAGAAGCCAGGGGGAGAGGCGATGCAAGAGAAATTTAAGGGAGAGAGAGAGAGTTAGGGACAGGTTCAGTAGGCAGCTTCTGGCGAAGACTGAGAGAGGTAGCACATATCACATTGAAGGCCAAGGCCAAAGACTCCTCAGACTGTTAAAGAGATTCTGTCTCTATCTTCCTCTCTCTTTTATCAGTACATTCTGGCTCGCACATTCTCTCATGCTCTCACTCCGTCCTTCAGACTTTATTTTCTTCCTGTTTTGCAGCATATTTTCTCTGGCCACACTAGGAAGAGAGCCTGCTAAAACGGAACAGAACGGCACGGAACTGTTTCATTGCCTTTGTTATTATGATGGTGGATTGTTTTCGGTGCTAGGGCTAATTAAGTATTTCATTATTTAAAGCTATAGTGCAGTAGTAGTTTCTGTCGCTCCCATGAGGAATTCTAACTAATGACAACAAAACTGTGGGTTGCTAGTAAGCCAAGGAGGACACGGAGGGTTAAAAAAAAACATGAAGGACTCTTCAGAAGAGATAATTATCTTCGCTCGATTTTTCTGAACGCGAAAGTCGCCGGACGCCACAATCTTCTGATCATAGCCATACTGAGAAATACAGAGAGAGTTGTGTGGAGCTGGTAGTCTTAATTAGCTTTGTAGCTAATCATTTGGCAATGGCTTGAATGAAACGGACGTTCATTAATATAAAAAAGTTACACACTAAAGCTTGAACTCCTTTTAGGTTTAGTGCAGTGCTTAGCTTTGTAGGTTCCCACTGTAGTAGAAACTGGCCTGTCTGTCTCTGTCAGGACAGAGACTTTAGTCTGAAAAAGGGAAGTGAATCAGCTAATGGTAGGCTCAACTGCAAAACATGATGCAGGTCGTCATGATGGTTAATTGACGCCAGGCTGCGATGTGTGTGTACCCCGATGCTGCCCCTAGACGATCTACAGTGATTGGGTGAAACTGGGAACAATGCAGATTACATATAGAATCTAAAACCCACAGATGCTTGAGTTTTGAGCGGCTGGAGGCTGGAGGCAGAATGAGTGTAACGTTGAAGCGCTGATTGAAAGCGGAGACGGCTGCAACGTGGAGGCCTGGCGCCGTCGGGGACGCTGATGATCAAGAAAGATAGAAGGCCTATAAGCATGCGATAGGATAGTCTTCCTGACTGACTTCTGCTATGGCTTCATTTCTCGTACTGTGGCACTACACTTTAGTATCTGCCATTATTTCTTTGTTGTTACTTAGCGGCCGGCCACTATTCACCAAAAAGCGCCCTGTCACTGTGACACTTTTCTGGCTACAATTACAAAAACACTGTTTTGGTCAAACCAAGTATGCACTCACATAGACTATAACCTTAGCAGTGGTGGGGGAAAAAAACTTATATATATATCATTTATAATAATATAATATATACACAGTTTTTTTGCAAAAAGAGCAGGCGTTTTGATAGTATTACCAAATAAGTCACACGTGTCAAACTCAAGGCCCACAGGGCTGAATCCGGCCCCTTGCTGGTTTTGATCCGGCACCCATATCAGTTTAGGTTCACAATAAATTTTGGCCCGCCTAGTTTTTGTCACTTTTTTTTTTCCACGTGTTTGATGCTTTTTCAGTATAAAAGCAAATGGTTTCCTGCAGGGAAAGCTGAGAAGAAAGTGTTTAGCTTAAGGTTATGCAATCCTTTGGAAATAGAAGTTTTAAACCTTATGTATGAATGCGTAAATGAATTGTTTTAGTCAATGTTTTAGGTAATTTGCTCATTTAGGAAATCCAACATATTTCGGGTCTTGTATTCACCTACATGTGCTCCTTGGATATTCCTGGTGTTTAGTTCATCCTGTGAAGGGCTCATTGCATGGGTGGAAACTGATCTCAATTCAAAACATTTAAAAATCCATGTCTCCTTCAAAAACAATCCAAGGCACTCCGCGCAACATTAAAAAGCCTTTTTTTGTTCTTTACATGGCCTTGATGCATTTTTTTTTTTTTGTGTGCAGAAAATGCTTTGCCATGTAAAAGTAAGGCATTTTTTGGAAGTGAGACCAGTTTCCACCCATGCAATGAGCCCTTCACAGGATAACACCACATAAATATCCCTTTAACCCACATGTGTCCTCATTTATTTTCTCTTCTCATATTGTCTTTTGCGCTTGACCTTTAAATCACAACCCCCCCTCCCCCAAAATGATCGATCCCAGGTGTCTCTGTGAACACTGTGGTCAAAGTTCACCAATTAACTCACCAGAGAGATGAACTGAGTACATGTGAGAATAGTTAAGGATTCTCAGCTCAGCCTGCAATCTATGGACTGATAGAGCAGCATCTTGACTACTACTCTGGGTCTTTTAACAAAATACAATATACAGCACATGTTCTATAACCATAAGCACACAGCCGCTATTGATTAATGATTCTTAATTGACCTTTTGTGTGCTCTCATATAAATTACATTGGTTAAAGGTAAACGGAGAGAGAGAAACGTAACCTGAAGGGTTTAAGACCCTTTGTATTGAAAAGATGGCTGTTGTAACAATGAATTTCATGCACAAGTGCACCAACAAGACATGCAGCTGGATCAAGAAGTCTCGTAGGTTAGACTTACAGTACTTTAAACCATTATTGATCAGTGTGCCTTTTGGCTTGCATCATTCACAATGACCCCGGTCCATTCTCCGGCGAGCCCTAAGGTCTCTGCGGTGAAGAAGGCTCAAACAACAGTGATAAACAATCAACTTGCTTGTGGAAATTCGTACAATAAGAAAACAGTTGGATCCGATTTTTTTTTTTTTTTTTTTTGTCTTTTTGCTAAGGGCAGTAGTGGAGCAAGAAGAAAGTGTGAAATCGTGCAGCAAAAAGAGATGAGGTTGCCAAAGTAAATATTTCATGCTGATTCCAGAGAAGGTCATGTAGATTTCACCAGTGCTTTAACAAGTTTGCTATGAATACCTTGTAATAGAGAGTATAATAACTTTCTGATAATGCGAAAAATGTCTCTCTAAATAAGGTGTTTCCACCACAGTAACATTACTAGGTGACCAATAACATTTTGAGGAATTTAGAAACTAAGGCTACATTCGGAACTGCCCACTATAATAGCAGTACGTACTGATTTGGATCAAATGTAGCATGCAGTATGCAAACGATAGCAAAATGTGCAGTATGCCAAAAATACCCAGATGTCGATCAGTAAATAAATCTCCAGTGTGCATCGCTCCAATCTGACTCGCCTACTGTGTCCCACAATGCAAAGCGCTGGAACAGACACCGGTAGAACAGCAGCTCCTGTGTTCTGCGAGGTAAAATTACTGTTTTTGTCAATGGGGTCTGGTGCCTTTGAAGATAGCATAGCAAGTGGATATGTAAGACTTAAAGCAACACCAAAGATTCTTTTGTACCTTAGAATAATGTTTCCAAAATCGTTTCAGTGGTTCATCAACTCGTAACAGGGTGAACGGCACTTCTGCATTCGCTTTGCGGCCCTCTATCAGCTAAAACCTCGCTATGCAAGTTTGCCAGATCGGGTAGCGGATCTGTAGTTCCAATGAGAACGGTAATGGACAATTCCGCTTCCAACCTGTAGGGGGACCGAAGAGGAAAAGTGCTTTGGTGTTGCTTTAACCAAAGTTAAACAATTGTAAAATTAAGTTTCCAGTCTTAGGGCGCTTTCACACCTGCCTCGTTTAGTTCGGTTGAATCGCACTAGAGTTCGTTTGCCCCCTTGGTGCGGTTCGTTTAAGCAGGTGAGAAAACAATGTCTGATTATTTAAAGGTGCTCTAAGCGATGTTGGGTGATGTCACTTCTTGTTGACGTTCAAAGTATTGTCAAACAAAACGGAGGCTAGCTCGCCCCTCCCTCCTCCTCATCCCGTCCGCGCACTAACCCCCCAACCCCCACCCCCAAATCCTTCTTGTCGGTTATTGGCTGGAACACTGTTTGTTATGTTTGGTGGTGCAGGTTGGCGCAGTTTGTTCTTGTTGGCGTTTGTGGAGCCTGGGCTGTCTACAGAGACCGGGTTTTTTTTTTACAGTGTGTTCAGGGGACAGGCAGCTAGCGGATAGTGAGGAGATGTTTGCTGTATGTGACAAAAAATGTTGTAGCCTAAAAAAACGCGTGACACCGCTTAGAGCACCTTTTAAATGAAATGAGCTGGTTTGACCATGGAGATGCAAGAAATATGGACTAGTCCACACAGGACCTTCTTCCTGTATTTACTTTCTTGCTCCCGCCCCAGGCACATCTGACCAATAAGAGGAGCAAATGTTCTTGCTGATTTTTGTATTGACGCATTTTGGTACTCTTGGATTTTGACCAATGTGTGAAACGAAACCCTCCAAGGGGAAATCGCTCCAAGTTTACAAACTCATCAACCAATTCGGGCAAGAGCAAACGAACTAACGTGAAAACGCCCTTAATGAGTTCTAAAGTTCTTAACTTGGACAGCTTTTTCAAGGTGTTTTGTGACAAATGTTCCCAATCATCGAACAGTTATTGCGTTATCGCCATTATTGAAGATGTAATGTGAAAAGCAATTACCTGTGCCCACACAGCGCTGAATGTAAATTTGTACACCCTACAGAGGCAATTACCATGCGTCATCACAGCAGCGTTGGTCCAATGCGGCGCATACAGTACACTCCGCCAGTACGCCAGAACAATACAGAAAAGGCTTTGCTTGCTTTGCCGTGTTGTGATGTGGCTGTATGGGAGCAGTTGTGTGTGTGGGGTGTGTTTGTCTTTGATAGAGCAGCCCGGGCATCTGACCAGCTGACAGGGACTGTTTAATTCAACTCCCACTATCATCACGGTCAACAGCATCAGGACGCAGCCTTTCAGCACCATTACACACACTAATGGAACTGCATGTAATATATCCTCCCTACGCAAAGCTTTCTGTCTCCCCCCACACACCGTCTCCAACACAGAATTATCACTCCACCCCCCCCACACGTCTCCCTGTATCCCGGTCCATCTCTCTCTCTCTCTCTCTCTCTCTCTCTCTCTCTCTCTCTCTCTCTCTCTCTCTCTCTCTCTGTCTCTTTGTCGGAGAAAAACGCCCACCTACTGTAGTTCCACTCGAGTGCCGAGTGGGAGAGAAATACACACTCCAACCCAACTTGTTTCCATTGTTCCTGCAGTCTTTACCCTGCGCTTATCATTTCCAAGTTCAACATCAGACATTAGAGGGCTGACACAGCGCCTGAGGTAAAACAATAAGCACCGGGTTTGGAAGTGTATCTCGAGATGCACTTTAGTTCCTTTGTGGTTTCTCAACCTGTAAGCACTGCTGCCAAATTTATAGGAAACAATAATGCATCTGGATGTTTACCATGTCACATAAAATAATAACTAGAATATGATATTGGAGAACGGGTAACTTTGATATCATATTGATCTTGCCAGTAAAAGTGTCCTTTTCCAAGGACTTAAAACATTTCTTTTCATCAAGACCTATGACTTTTAATTAACCTCGCTGGTTGCTGTTTTAGTCTTCCGTTTTTAAGGTTTTATCCGCCTTTTTATACTGATTCTTTTACCCTGTAGCACTCTGAGATTTAAGTTATAAATAACATGTATTATTATTATTATTATTAGGCAGCCCCACTGCAGAATATCATGCCATTTAATTTAAAGGCTCATCATTTCTGATGAAAGGGATTTTTAAGGCTACAGCCAAAAAAATCTAAACTAAACTGCATTCTCAGTAAAGTTTCAAAAGGTATTTTGTCCCCAATTTCCGTTTGTTTTTGATGTATGACAAATATGTTTGTAATGAAAGTCCTCGCTTAGGACGGAGGTCCGGGGGCAGATGGATGTGTCAAACAAACACATGACTTTCAACCAGGAGACCGCTGTTTCGTTTCCCGTGTGAAACCAAAAGTTAACATTGACTCATTTAAACATACGTACACAACTTAGGTTATGTAACAAACATACGTATTTTAACCCAAACAATGAACGTTACCCACGGCTTTAAAACTGCGACCGTTTCACAACATGCGTCAGTCGCTGGTACCAGGATGTGTAATCTGGGAGAAAATATGTTTCCCCCGATAGGTACAGTAATTGTGGATACAGTTTAGTTGTATGGGAACATCATTTCTTAGGAGACAGGGTTGCAGCAGGACAACATCATTTGTCCGTGCTTTCTAAAACCAGTCCTTCCAGAAAAATGCTTTGTTGCGGGCAAAAATCCTTGATTATGCGGCACGTTTTCTTAAAAAATGCGATGGAATATGCGGGATATTTATGCAATTTTATGCGATGAAATTGCGGGAACTTTCAAAAACTGAGGTTTCATCATGGCTTCATCGCGGGGTTTGCAGCTTTTCGATGATGTTCACGTCGCGTAATTACGTCACTTCATAACGTTCCCATGGCAACAGGGGAAAATGGCTGCTCTTGTTGCTCATTTTTCAACTTTCTGCTAAGATATATGTGACTTTTTTGCAACGAAAATGCGGGCATTATGAAATCATGCAAGCCCCGCATATTTTGGGCGGAAATCTGCAATTTATGTGGCGAAAGTGCGGCGTATCTGAAA
Organism: Sander vitreus; assembly: GCF_031162955.1. Classification (NCBI taxonomy): domain Eukaryota; kingdom Metazoa; phylum Chordata; class Actinopteri; order Perciformes; family Percidae; genus Sander; species Sander vitreus. Next base: position 23,237,671 of record NC_135868.1, on the reverse strand, counting down.
AAATCCGGCCCCCGCATAAATATGCGGACTTTGGCTGATTATCTATTGAATTATGCGATCGCCTAATCGTGTTTTTCTGGAGGGACTGTAAAACAGTTACATACTGTAACCAGGGCTTTAAATTGACACCAGCCAACCCGCCAATTGCGGGTAAAAATGAACTTTGGCGGGTAACATTGTAAAGTTACTAGCCAAATTGGCCGGTGATGAAGAAGCAAATAACTCTGCGTCTGTTTGAGTCGGCAGGCTGCAGAAATGACCCGACAAGTCAGTGTTGGCAGACCTTTCTCATTTCCACCAAGAAATGTGGGCGTTTTTGTGTATGTTTGGCTTTGAAACGTGATCTTTATCTGGCAACACTGCTTGTAGTACTAATCCTACATTTCCCATGAACACTATATTGTGACGTGTCATACAACTGTTGGCTACGTGTCTAGAGTGTGAGGTATTGATTACGAGCTACGCTGAAACATAGAAGGCGAATGGAACGGTGTGAAACAAACCAGAGGAGCCGAAATTAAAAAGTTAGTTAGGAAAAAAAATATATATATGTGGCTAGTGGAAAATCTGATTGGCTGGTAACTTTTAAAACCTACTAGGCTTATTGGCTGGTGATCAAAAAAAGTTAATTCAAAGCCCTGACTGTAACTATTGAAAAATAAATGTTTCAAGATGTAATGATGCTAAGGATAAGGTTTGGTTTAAGTTTAAGCACAAAAACAACTTGTTTAGAGAGATTTTGGTTTGGGTTAGAATAATGACTTTGTTATGGTCACAATAATATAGTGGTGATCTCAGAATACGACACATACGTGGTCATACAATCATACAGGTTGTAAACACAATTAAACAGTTGATGAAATTTCTGCCAGATTAGCTATGACTTCAATTAGCGGTAACACGGTAAAGGAGAACACCTGTAATGCCACGAATACTCTGACTTTACGAAGGAAAACTGCGAGTTAGTGCAAGTACGGAAAATATGCTAACTGGTTGAACCGGTAAGTAAAGTGTGATGGAAGTTTAAAATTTCGCCATTCACCTTTGTTTTCTTCTCCAAATAAATGTATAACTAACCCGGAGGTTTGTTTACAACCCATCTGACGGCTTTTGTTTTTTTTTTGCCTTGCTGAACTTATTTTTTATTAATAAATTATATATTTAGTTGGCCTTGAGTTCTCTCTCTATCCTCCTCCTCACTAACAAGTTGTTGTGCTCTGAGTAGGAGGGTTTTCGCCAGTGTTGGTGAACTGTTTCAATGGTCAAAAATAAACTTTTGGGCTTAACTCTCGAATTGGCATCTGTTTCATTTCTGGCCACAGCAACGCCGATACACTACAAAAGAACTGATCCTACACTTGAGACTGGTCTTGAAGTGTAGAACAGAAATTGTGCTTCTTCAGCGGTTTGAGCCATAACGCCAGGAGAAGCCTATTGTAGAAGAAACAAAGCCTGGATTTAGCTTTCCCGGACAAGTTTGTGGGATCAAAGATAATCACCCTAAAGCCGATGTGGTGCCGACTGTCGTTCCTGCTGCATGTCAACAGGTTAACAGCACACAAGCTGACAAAATCTCGAGCCGTCGCAGATACACCAGTCTTTTAAATCATGTTGATTTCAATCTGCAGCTGCCATGTAGTTAGAGATTAATGATGACAAGTTCTGATTGTCGGAATAAGCTGCAGTTAATCAGTACTCTTGTAGAAACCAAGAAGCATTAGCAACATCCTTGCGTTTCCAGTGTCTAACTGTGTTTTTCTCCTCAAGTTCAGACTGGCTGTTTTTTAGTATTCTGAAAAGTTAGCGTAGAGGAAACATTTACGGTGAACTGCTGTTCCATCTGGCCCAGTAAAATCACATAAAACGCTCTTGCCTCGCACATTTATTTTCTTGAAACGGCAGAATCCCTTATGACCCAAATCTGAATGAAACGTCTTGTAATGTGTAACACTGTGGGCACATCATTTAGTTCAGAGGCCAACTGAGTAAGTAAAACCATGTAAATCCAGGTAATTTAACATAATTCATGAAGCAAAGTTATTTTCTTAGTTACAAATACTACGTCCAAATCAAGCCATTCTCACGCCCAACTTGTCAAACATGGCAGCTTGGTCAGTGGCCCTCAGCATCAGATACTGACATACAAGGCACCATGTAGTGTCTGTAAGAGAATGCATCGGGCTTTCAACTAACTCCAATGTAAACCAATGCGCAGCAATATTACACTGCTCAGCCGCGGCGCTGTGAGCTGACAAAAGAGCAACAAAGTCCAGTAGGGAAGAGGTCGGGTGGATGGATGGGTCAAACAACGCAAACACAGGACCTTTCAACAAGTCCCGTGTCAAACCAAAAGTCAACGTTGACTTATTTTTCCGACGTAAGTTAACTTACTTATGTAATATACTTCACGTACGTAAGTTATGCAAAACATTTACTTTCTTTAACACAAGTCACAATCTTTTCCTAAACCTAACCAAGTTAGTTTGTTGAAAAATGAGTGTTAAAAAGTGACATAAGGGGTCCTGACCAATAGGGTTGGGTACCGAACTCGGTACTTTTTTGGGTACCGACCGAATTACGTTGATACTACGAGGCCCGATCCACATTAAATCAAACGGTGCCAAATTTCAGTACCCGAGAGCGCATAAGCGGGAGCATATCTGTCCTCTCTGCATGTTGACAGAGAGCGGAGCTCTGACACACACACGCAGAGCTATAGTGCGGACAGAGCGAAACGTCGATTCTGCAGTTTGTTAAAGTCACCGTGAGTCACGGCAATGCCGGGAAAGCGGTTGCAAGTGTGGTTCCACTTTTCAAAACTTCACACGGACAGCGTATATAATGGCGAGGCGAAAGCTGTCGCGGTATGGGTTAACGTTTGCCTTCATCTGTGACAGGAAGGCATCACTGTGTTCACTATGCCCTGGTGACTGACTGACAGGCTACAGGTTGTAAGGCAAGGCAACTTTATTTCTATAGCACATTTTAGCAACAAGGCAAATCAAAGAGCAGTTTAAAAAGAGAGAGAAAATAAAAACAGGCTAAAATAGAATAAGTACAAGAATAAAAGATACAGTGCATTGTAGGAAATTTAAAATTATTAGATAGTTTGAAGGGACGGGTTGGGATAAGTAAATGGGATAAATAGGTTTGTAATTATTTTTACAACTGAAATACATTTTTTTGTTATTACAGAGGGAAAGTACCGAAAAAAGGTACCGTAGGTACCGGAACCAAATTCCGGTACCCAACCCTACTGACCAAGCGTCCATATGTGATGAATTGGGAGTGAGAATGGGTTGGTCCAAATACATTTAAAAACGGGAAGACGGCGCACGTAATTTACAAACTATCATTTAGAACTGTTGTACCATATTGTACCGAACAGAATCATTCTTTATGACTTGATAAATACATTGCTGTATATGTGTACATGCACACTGCACATGTGTAGGAGTCAGACTTTGTCTGCACCCTGGGGACAAGGTGATATAATGGAGTATTGATGTCGCAGAGGGGTGGTTGAGTAGAGGGCGATAATTAGATTTTGTTCTCACTCTCCCTGCCCTGTGTTTCTAATGAGAGAGCGGCTCTCGCCAGTAATTACCCCGTATTTTCCAAAAAGCATTCTCAGCATGGCAAACAGCGGCAACCTGACCTCGGAGAAACCCAACATTAGGCGGTCACATAATGAGTTGATCAAATATGTGGGCCTGTGTGTAAGCTGTCGCTTAATAACCCCCGTTAACAGTTGCCCCCATCCTGCATTGTGCAGGGGAAGAACAGCAAAGTAGACATCATGTTTTCCTGCAGCCATCTTCATGGTGTGAGTGTTGAGTCAGGTACTGTTCCTTTCTCTCTGCTCTAATGAAATAAACCCTACTGGGTGGGAACTCAAGAGGACAGACAGCATTGGAGGCATAGGACAGACAGACAGACACACACACACACACACACACACACACACACACACACACACACACACACACACACACACACACAGCCGTTGTATTCCTTCTGCTTCAGAATCAGAAAGGGTTTTATTGCCAAGTACATTTTTTTAACACATACCAGGAATTTGTTTTGGTGTTGTTTGTGCACGTCACACATTCTTTAGATTGAATATTAAACAATATAAGTATACATATATTTACACAGTATGTATTAAGTTAAAAATAAAGAATAAATAAAGATATAAATAAAAAATAAAGAGCAAAGAGCATTACAGCAGAGAGAGAACAGTGGCATGAAGGTGGAGTGTCAGGGTGGTTTGCTTGACATGGCTTACACACATACATACATACATACATACATACATACATACATACATACATACATACATACATACATACATACATACATACATACATACATACATACATACATACATACATACATACATATGTATCATGGCCTTCATACAGACACCACTCTTTCCAAAAGCACCATAAGGAGTCAGAGTGGGTGAAACATATGCAATAGAATATTTTTGGACATCATATTGAAATTAAAAGTCAATTTAAGTTAGTAAATCAAGCTACAAGCTTTCTTTCAGCTGCATTTAGGATAGTCTTGCATTTCCAAACCTATCTCCACCCACAGCGCTGTTGAGTAAGGTCTGGCTACACCACACATACATTCTAGGATAGGAGAAAAACAAACTCTGGGTTGTTTGCATTTCTTTAAACCAATCACAATCGTCTTGGGAGGCACTAAGCTCCGGACGCAGCGACGGTGGCTCGGCAAAATAGTCTAGGAAAGGAACTTGTTTTGGTGGAACATTTGCACCCCAGACATCCGGCGCGTCAGGCAATTGTCCTATAAATGTACTTACGTAGATCCAGACTATATTTAGGGTGACCAGCTCCCAACAAACCAAATGTGGGACAAAGAGTGTCATTGTGTGGGACAATGTGGGACACGTTACTAATGCAGCGAGGTAGTCTAACATTTTGATATGTCTATTTAACTTAAAAAGTAAACATTTCTTTTCTGCCCTGTTAGCTCACAACATCTCTATGCTTTGCCCTCTGGTTGATTCAGCTCGTGACTTTGTGGTGACGCAATTTTCCCCGTTGGGCGTAGCATAGCATGGCAATGACGGCGGTGACAGGTTAACCTGCATTTGACCCACGTGTGCACATGATTGACACCAAACACAGCCCTGTGATGACAGCCTTCCCTGCTTTCCCAACAGTCATGGACAAAAACCAGATTTTAGAAAAGCACTGGTTTGACTTTTGAGAACTAGAGCCAATCAAAATGCAGGACATCGTCTCAATATGTAGGACAAGGGAAAAGTCTGTGCAGTGCCACATAAAGCCCTAGCTATATTTCCTGGTCTTCATCAGCGAATGAACGAACCTTCAAGCTCAATCCCTGAGTATCCCTAGCTTTTTAATTTTTGCTGAATTCCTGTCTTTTTGTGAATGTACTGAGTCAAACTTTCGTTTAAAAGCATATTTAGGACAGAAGCGCCACTTTTAAGATTTACCGTATCTTCGTTTTTTGTTTTTTGAATGGGAGTCCTAGGGGCACTTTTATGCTAGCCTCAAAATAGCTATTTTTAAAACACTAAGAAGGCTCGACACAACATGAAACTTTTCTCCAAGTATCACCAGGGGCTCCACACATGAACTCCAGCATTGAGAACATTGTTTGAGCAACTCACGTTAGCAGTTGTTGTTTACACTAGCCGCCATTTTCCTAGTTCAAAATAGGCGATCTCAGAATGCGAATGAACGGACTCCATAGTAGGAAATGTCATTCTTATATGAGGCTCCTTCTTCAACTACAAGGTCAATATTGTTTTTCACTAACAACAAAAGAACAAATTATCCGTGCATTTATATGGAACTAAGCTTTAGGAGCTTTCCATCTTTACTTTCCTCCCTCGACTATTTTTGACTGGCTCGATAGACGGCGACCGGAAGAACAACAGCTACAGTGAGTAGCTCAAAACCTTTATTTTTAGTAAACTCTGTGTACACAAACAATGTTCTCAATGCTCAAGTTCATGTGTGGAGCCCCTGGTCATACTTCGAGCAAAGTTTCATGTTGTGTCGAGCCTTCTTAGTGTTTTAAAAATAGCTATTTTGAGGCTAGCATAAAAGTGCCCCTAGGACTCCCATTCAAAAGGCCATTTCACCGAAAAACGAAGATACGTAAATCTTAAAAGTGACGCTTCCGTCCTAAATATGCTTTTAAACTAAAGTTTGACTATGGTATATTCACAAAAAGACCCTAGGTTGCATTTTGGCGAGAGTTACGCTTTAAGTATTCTCTAGACCAGTGTTTCTCAAATGGGGATACCTGTACCCTTAGGGGTACTTTCGAGGACTGCAGGGGGGTACGTGGGTGGTGATGACGCAGTGGATATGACGCATGCCTTTGGTGTGGGAGATCTGGGTTCGATTCCCACTGTGATACATCAACCAATGTGTCCCTGAGCAAGACACTTAACCCCTAGTTGCTCCAGAGGAGTGTGACCTCTGATATATAGCAATTGTAAGTCGCTTTGGATGAAAGTGTTAGCTAAATGAAATGTAATGTAACATGTAAAGTATTTGAGATATTTAACAACATGTTTAATAGTTACAAGGCTGTTGTTCCTCTTTATGTAGACTTTTTTTTTTCCTACCAAAAATGTGACATTTGTCTCGCCTTCTTTGGACCTATTCTTACCTTCCTTTAACTGTCCTACTTTTTACAAGTTTCTCGCTTTTTTTGAAGTTTTTGATACTATTTTCAACCTATTCGTGCCTTACTTCCTTCCTTCTTTCTACCATCTTTTTCCAAGGTTTTGTCTTTTTTACAGTTTTTGTCTCCTTTTCTCATCACCATTTAAATGTTGTTTTTTTTCAGTTACAAGGCTGTTTAGTAAATCTATCGCTGACAGCGCTGTACTGTTCCTCTTTATATAAACTTTTTTTCTACCAAAAATGATTAGCGCTGGTCAGAGGGTACTTGGCTTAAAGAAACAATTCAAAAGGGGGTACATTATTGAAAAATGTTTGCGAACCACTGGTCTTGACACATGTATTAGGTGACCTAAGCCACATTTCCTTTCGTATCTTACGATTTTAGCTTTGCATGAAAAAAAACAAAAAAACATCCCCCTTGACACCAGTCCAGCGGGTCAGCATGGGTGCAGTGCAGAGGGCTCTGGCAAAACAAACGCGTGCAAATGCACATTCCTTATACAGTAGATTCCTTTGTAATTTGTTGTGAATACCATATTTTTACTGTTCAGTATGTGTGCTCACCTCTGAACCAACTGAGCTCAGACCTCAGTAGCTCTCTGAAATTCTCAAGCCGGTATTATCAGTCATCATAAGAAATGTAATTTATAGATTTTCTAGCAGTTTGATAAATACAAGCCCAGCTCAAATAAATTGAAACCACCACCTCAACAATCCAACTTTTTTTTTGCAGGTTATTTCTTGGGGGACTTTTAATTTTATTTTGTGTTTTGTACAAGAAAAATATACAATGCAAGACAGGGAAAAATATACAAAGATGAAGGATGAATTTCAATCTAGAATGGTGGAAATGATGCTACAATACCATTATTGAAAATCAAGAGACAAAAGGTTCTTTGGAAACATTAAGCTAGACAAAGAGCACAACAAAGCAAGGCAAGAGACACTTAAAGAGCAAGAATTGAGTAATGGATACATTGGTACATCATTTTTGAGCTTGAGTTTCTATTCATATTCACCGTACATTTCAGCGTTCTTAAAGTAGTTGGCAAAATTACAAATAAACAGTGAAATGGGTTCTTGGGGGACTTCAGTACCCTGAAGATGTCATCTCAGGCAAAAATGACTTTGAGATTGTGTATTGCCTCAGAGTAAAGTCCAGATATTACCAGAATGTTTTAGAAAAAGACACAATTTACATCAAAATGTGACAAATTCAGCCATTAGTGAGCAAAATAATCACAAAAAGAGATTGATGACATTCATATAGTTGCGAAAGCAGAGATCCTGTTTGGAACACACACACACACACACACACACACACACACACACACACACACACACACACACACACACAGTCTACCACAAACCTTTTTCTCCATTACCCTCCTTGGAGACCTCATTCACACAAGGTGGAGATGGTTCAACCAGGATGCACTGAACCAGCAAAACCACTCTTCACATTTCAGGAACACACATACACACACACACACACACACACACACACACACACACACACACACACACACAGCCGTCGTATTCCTTCTGCTTGACGTGGCTTCTGGAGATCAGCACCATTTTCTCTTTCCACACCTGGTCAGCTTTCAGTATTGGTTCAACCAGGAGTCACAGTGTAGCATGTTAATGGTGGCTTTTAGACACACGTTATGTTATAAACCTATCGCAATTGTTTTGTCGTTCATATCCTATCCTCTACTGGCCTGACCTATGTAGGGTTGAGTCTTAAACAGTGGCGAGCGCTCTGAGAGCAAAGAGACACGGAGCATGGTTCAGTTCACAATGTTCTAAAAGTTGAATGAGACACACCAGGATGTACATTTTCCAACAGTCTCTCCATTCACTTGGATGACGTGAGAGTAGCTAGATAAGAAAGAGACGCCAGAGGAAGAGAGGATTGATTCAAGGTTGGTCCATCTTCAGGAAGGAAAACCGTGTAACAATTTATAATACACATTTATGATACCGATTGAAACAGACGAGAGAGGCTTTCTTCAGAGTTTCCACAGAATGGAATGTAACATATTCACAACACGGTATATCAGAAAAATCTCTGCAAATATGGCACCAGTTGTGTTTTGGCCTCAGTGACAGTGTGACCTAAAGATCATGTAGCTACCTTTTTTTTTTACATAAACAACATAAGCAACAGATATTGGCCGAACAAAAAGTCATCGAAATAGATCTTCCCTGAATAAATTGAGAGCAAAATATAAGAAGAAGGTGAGAAGTTTTCAAAACTGACTCAAGAATATTATTCATTATGGCAGTTTCCTGCCATTAGAGAGGAGGAACAAAAACCAGAGTTGAAACATTTAAGAGTGTCATTTCTGCTTTCGGTCGTGGTGGACTGATGGTGGTGGGAGAGTAATAAAGCACCTTTACACTTCATTGCCTCATAAATCCTAATACATTTCATAAATGAACTGCCGCACCCATCGCTCTCTTACTTAGCTCTCCATGTTCATTTGGCTGTGTGACTGTAGACAGATTAATTTACCAATGCCCCAGAGGCAGTACCGCACCGCCACTGGGACCCATTTCAAACACGCTGGAGTCACCCTTACAGCATTACAAGCTAGCGCTCCTCTATTTCCATCACTTCAAATCAAATGTTGCTTTAGCCGGCTTGCAGAGGCTGTGTGTGTGTGTGTGTGTGTGTGTGTGTGTGTGTGTATGTGTGTTTGTGTTTGTATATGAGTGGGTGGAGGAAGGCATGCCTCAGGAACTGGATCGCCACCCTGTTTGATCACTATAACTATGAGTTCCGCCTCTTTTTGTACCGTGAACTTAAATCATCATTGATTTTGCACGAGCTGGATGTGAATTCTCATCACCTCGGGGGGAATATCAGAGAGTACTCGATGAGGTTGGTAATTTTTTATTTATTTTTTGCTCTGACAAACCATGCCGTTAACAAGGAAGTTGGTGAATATACATTTCACGTTGACTTCCTGCATGATTTGACTCCGTAGTGTTCTTTTCAGCATGGAGTACATGCAGATGGACACAACGGAAGGTAATTAAAGACAATTCATTCCCCACAATCTATTGAACAAATTCCCCTCATATTCAAACCACAAGGCTGCTGTTTGATACACCTGCTCAAGCCTTGATCATCAAGATGGCCAATCAGAGCGAATCTGTTCCTTTTCTTCTTCTAATACAAAGTCATTTTTCTCTCATCCGGGGTGTGTGTGTGTGTGTGGGGGGGGGTGGCGGCATTTGTGTTTCGGCCTTGCTTTGTGAGTCATCTCGTTGAATGATGAGGACTTGGCAGTGCTGGCACAGGCATGACACGCTAGATTTGCCGTGGAAATGTGCCGTGGCAAACCCTCAAAGAGGCATCAAGGTCTGTTTGAAATGAAGTGGAGGCAGAGGGAGAGAGATGGCGGTAGTGAGGGAGCATCAATTTGGGAAAGGAAGGTGTGTGTTTGAGCAACATTTGTGGTGCTGCTTTTTGGAATGCATGATCTTGTGCTGGGTTGTGGGGTTGGGTATTGTTTGGGTTTTTTTCCGATACCGGTGCTAAACGATGCCGGTGCCTAAATGGTGGCTGAACCAATACTTTAAAGGTCCTATGACATGCTGCTTTTTGGATGCTTTTATATAGGCCTTAGTGGTCCCCTAATACTGTATCTGAAGTCTCTTTTAAATAGGCCTTAGTGGTCCCCTAATACTGTATCTGAAGTCTCTTTTATATAGGCCTTAGTGGTCCCCTAATACCGTATCTGAAGTCTCTTTCATATAGGCCTTAGTGGTCCCCTAATACCGTATCTGAAGTCTCTTTTATATAGGCCTTAGTGGTCCCCTAATACCGTATCTGAAGTCTCTTTTATATAGGCCTTAGTGGTCCCCTAATACCGTATCTGAAGTCTCTTTTATATAGGCCTTAGTGGTCCCCTAATACCGTATCTGAAGTCTCTTTTATATAGGCCTTAGTGGTCCCCTAATACTGTATCTGAAGTCTCTTTTATATAGACCTTAGTGGTCCCCTAATACTGTATCTGAAGTCTCTTTTATATAGGCCTCAGTGGTCCCCTAATACTGTATCTGAAGTCTCTTTTATATAGGCCTTAGTGGTCCCCTAATACCGTATCTGAAGTCTCTTTTATATAGGCCTTAGTGGTCCCCTAATACTGTATCTGAAGTCTCTTTTATATAGGCCTTAGTAGTCCCCTAATACTGTATTTGAAGTCTCTTTCCTGAAAGTCAGCCAGTGCAGAATTACAGCCACTAGAGCCAGTCCCTCAATGAGCTTTCCTTAGTGTAACCACGGTTACAGAACCTTGTAAAATAGATCTAAAGAACTAAATTATGGAATAATTAACTTTAATGTGGTGGGAGTATCTTATTTTAAAATATATGTGATTAGATTAATATTTTCTTATCAACCATACTGACATAATTAATATTTAACAAAGGGTTCAAACAATTCCTCCTAGTTAACTCCTCCCCCATTCAGCGGATGAGTCCGAGTGAGCAGGAAGAGGAAATATTTGTAATTTTTTTTTTTGTTCCAGCCGAAGTAGCGCTTGAGACATGGAGCAGAGAATAGATGATCAAATCAGATTAAACAACGACCTGTAGTGGTTACAATCCTGCTGCTAGTTGCCAAAAGAAAATTCTTGGTGAGTTGACTATGAAGCTTGTTGAGTTGATGTAAAATCGGGAATAAATATTAGCGTTCGCGACCGTTAGCGCTAACCGCTATTATATAGTAATCCCATTTTGGTGGTTGCAGGCTTGTAGCCTGCTGTAGCTATTATTCAATAAAATTGTGTGGTGAGCACATCCATGGTAATGCAACTTTTGAGCAAGGGTAATGTATTTACAGAAGTTATGTTCTATGTGAATTAGTGTTAAAATGTTTTATTAACCATACTGTGATTAGACTTATCTCTTGCTAGTTTAATATAAAGGAGTTGAACCTAGCCTATGCAACAGTTGTAATATTGTATGTAATTGCCACAGAGATGTTATTATTAATTTTCAATGAGACACGGAAACATGACAAGTTGTTAAAGGAGTGACCATTTCATTTTCATAGATTACAGTCGAATGATACAATGTGTTAATAATTTAAATATAGAAAAGCATTGTCAACAGTGATGTAGTGACTTTAAGAAGTATGTTCGTAATAACTTTTTTCTGGCTTTGTGGATACAAGGCCAGGTCGTCATTGTCTTCTTTGCCTTCTTCTCCCCTTTTGTCTGCTCTCTTCTACATCCTTACTTCATTCCTGGGTGTCCTCAGCGGTGGTGTGGAATTCTACGAGACATTGGAGTCTTGAGCCCAGCTTGCTCTGTTGTAGAGAAGCGTCTGGTTCTGGAGTGGCGAGCCAACCCCATGAGCCTGCAAGCAAGGAGATACTGAAATAGAGTGAAGAAAAGTGGTAGGACAATTACATTGTGCTTGCCCCACACAGAGTTTGAAGGAGACAGACATTGTTACGCTACACTTTAACGGTCAAAGGATACAACACCGCAATGGATGGATTTTCCCAGTAACTCACTGAATTGAACTTTTTGGTCATTTTCCTTATTAATACTATAGTGATCGATTTGTCATTGAAGTTATAATTCTAGAATGTGTTATTGAGTTATAGCATTACTCTGATCGTTAAAGCAAGCAAGCGGTAAAAGCACAGGTTAATGTGACTGGTGACACTGAGGTTTCATGTGATTCATTTTCATGTTAATATATATATATACAAGTTTATTATTGGTATTTGATTTTGGGTTATACAAGGAAAAGAGTACCAAAATATTCAGAGAATCCGCTTGTTTAGTTTGATGCACTATAAAATAGGATCTATAAACCCTAATATAAATCAATACAAAATTAATGAGTGCCTGACTAATAATATGGAGCTAGCGTAGCATTACACCTTGAATCTAAATAGGGATATGTGAACAAACTAAGAACTCACTTGATAAGTGGATTCTTAACTAGATTTAATGGAAACAAAACCAAAGAATTATTAAATGAAAGGATGTTTTATGGTAATTCTGTATATAATGTGGTGTTGCACCTGTGATGTTGTTTTGAGAATACCGTTCTAAGAAAAGAAAATACACAAGAAAACTGGTTGAATGAGAGAATAGAGAGAATTAAAGTTGTTTTTCCTTACCTCTTCAAACCTACCTATTGAGTTGTGTCTTGTCTCACTCTTGCTGCCGATACCCATTTCTCCTGAGCAATCTAGATTTTCTGAGATGCTGGTCCACATTGACTGTTAATTATTCCTCCATTACAGCATAGGGAGGCTAATAAGGTATTACTTCTGGTTGTTACATTAGGATGTGCCATTTCTGTGTCTGTAGCTTTAAATGCTATTGAGGAGGAGAGAGGGGGGGCAAGGTGGAGGGTGGGGTTGTGGCCTTGACCAGCTTGCAATGGGCAAAGCAGAGAAAGGGGAGGTAACCTTTCCCCGTATGACATCATAAAGGGAAGATTCCAGATCGGCCCATCTGAGCTTTCATTTTCTCAAAGGCAGAGCAGGATACCCAGGGCTCGGTTTACACCTATCACCATTTCTAGCCACTGGGGGACCATAGGCAGGCTGGGGGAACTCATATTAATGTTGAAAAACCTCATAAAGTGAAATGTTCATGCCATGGGACCTTTACAAAATAATAATTAATAAATAAATAAAGGAAGCACACAAAACGACAATCGGCGACATTTAAGAATGGCTTGTTTATTGCCAAGGCCATATGGTAAAAATTAAATGATTTGATTAAAAAACTAATAAGAACTTATTTCACCAGTAAATTGCTGTTAAACGACCAAAAAACAACCACTAGATGGGAAAAGGGTATTTTACAATAACTTTGAATGCACCACAAGGCTTAGGCTACCAGTTTCAAGTGAACGCACCGTCTGTGTTGTTTTTCAGACACTGGCAGCTGCAGACTGTTGTACGTCCCGCTGTTGGAATCCTCTACAGTGAAATACAGTCACACCATACACCGTTTAGCTGTCAGCATTTGAACCGTGTTTAATCCAGCTGCTAGCTAACGGTAGGCCAACGTTACCTGCTGTCAAGTGTAACGTTCCGTGCAGCGATGCTTCTGTTTTCTCTGACGTCTATTTCGGAGCATCAAAGGGCACCACAGGCATTCAAGTGGCAGCGAAATCCGCTTTGCTATTCAATCCGGTAGACACCGGTGGAGTTTCGGTACCCAACCTTACTGGGTTGTACCTACACACAGCAATGCACACTTCCATTTATTACCAACATGACTGATCCTGTGACTTTCTCTGACATATACTCCAATTACTCTGAGCAGCATGGGAATGAATTACAATATAATATATTTCTCGCTTTTTCTCAGATGGTCTGAATAAGTCGCCTCATTTGTCAATAGTCGCTTTTTAGACATGAAGTCGCTAAGAGCGTCTGAAAAGTCCCTAAATGTAGTGAGAAAGTCGCCAAGTTGGCAACACTGCAAATATGTACGTCAAAACAAACGGCAAGGATATAGTATGTAACGATTTCTTTGAAACTGAAAATAAAATCATTTTTACTGTCTTTAAAAAATGACTTCTTTTCAACACTATTATTTCGGTGATTTTGTTTAAATTCTTTATTCTTGCCTTCCCCTCTTGTTTGTTACGGTGAGTTTTCAATAAGCCCCTTGGGTTTCTTCTTAGCTGCACAAATTTGTGACTTGACTGCTTTTGAATCATTTTGTGTACGTGGTTTCTCACTGCACAAATAAACTCAACCAACATGCATGGATTTTCTTTTTCCTCACACAAGAGTAGTTGACAGACTGGTTTACCACGTAGGAGCTGTTAGAGTAAGCAATGGGCAGCTCACTCAGTATTATAAATGCAACTAAAAAGAATGCGTGCATGCTCAGCACTTGCCTTTTTGAAATTTCAATGCGGTTTCAAACAATGCTGTCTGCAGAACTTGCCACCCACAAGCAGCAAATCTTTGTTGATTCATTCTCAGCGTGTGTTATGCCGTTCGTCTGGCTACTGCCTAAAAAAATAAATAACAGCAAAATAAAATCTCACCAGAGGCACAAAAAAAACAAAAATTGTAAGCTTTGAGCACCGACTAAAACTTGATTTATGGTCCTGCGGAGGCTCCACGCAGAGCTTTAGTTGTAGCCTACGTCAGTGGCCTGATGTTTATACTTGTGCGTTGGTGTGTGCGTCGAGCCGGCGTTTGTGTGTGTGTGTGGTAGAGCGAGGGAGCAGTGAGAGAGTGACGGCGATTAGCTTCGGAGCGAGTAGCGACTCTAGAGTCATAGTGAGAGAAAGAAAATATCTCCCCTGTGCTTTCTGACCACGGTGGGAAATCTGGAGCAGGAGAAGTTAACCCTCTCCTTGATTTCATGTTGTTTATGGAGAAGGAGAACCAGGAAATGAGTCGGGGGAATGCAACGCTGCCGAGCGACGTACGTCGCCGCGACGCGTGGTTAATTTTTTCAAGAGGTTCACATCAGGCTACAGCGTAGGGTCCGGCGTAGGTTTGTGTCTCTACGTACCTACGTACTTAGCAACGGCGTGGATTTTATATTTTATAAATCGAGCTTAAGGGGTCACTTCTTTGTAATTGAAGTCAAGCATGCAAAATTCCATCCAACAGGTGTCAACTTTACAGAGTCAACTTTACATTAACGACATTATTAACGACATTATTGGAAACAAAATAAAAGATTTCAGTTGGCGTTTTTTGGGGGTTTTGTGTGCAGGGGCAGCTAGTGTTGCATGCACCAGGAATGTACAGTATGAGTACTAAGTGGTTGCACACAATAAATGCGTGTCTGTAATAGAGGATGGATACCCGAACTGAGCCCGTCGGGACCCGACGGTACCCGGCATGACCCGACAGTACCTGCCGGGTCGGGTTCAGACAGATATTTAGAAATGATGTTCGGGTTAGGGTCGGGCTTGGTCACATCAGCGCGATAAGGCATTGAACATTTAAAAATTTAAAAAAGCTTATTATGTAGGTGCGCGCCTGTGTTAACGTGCGCTTGTTGCCCCGTGTGCGCTGATGCGCTCATCTGTTGACATTTCTGAATGCCTTCCTACTGTTGCTTAATAAAAGCGGGCTTTCCACACAAACAAATGCACATGTGTCATTAGTATGAGAAAAAAAACTAGATTTTAACTCGGGCTCGGACATAAATATCTTAATGCCTGTCAGGCTCGGGCCGGGTACTGCTCTGTGGACGCGGGCCGGGCTCGGACAGAAAAATGTGGCCTGATCAGCACTCTAGTCTGTAAGAGTGTCTCAGTGTATATAAAGCTTCTATAGAGCTGCCTCTCTTTAACACCGCACAGCTTTGATTTAGCACAAAAGACAAAAAGCTAGAAAAGTGAACCTAAAAAGTATCTCCCTCGTGCTACATCTATCTGTCGGTTTGCCATTTTGTGTGCCTGTCTGTGTGAGTAATTGTGTTTGTGGATATACAGTATGCCACAGAGGACTCGCAGAGCACTCAAGCGTAATCTGGTTCCTAATCCCTGCCAGAGGCATCCAGCAGCTGGATATTAAAGTGGGATTTCATTTTTTTTTTTTTATTCCCCTCAGAATGCCACTACCTGCCATAACAGTAGCAGAAGGCAGGCTGCATTTAATCACTCAACCAACCTTGACCTCTTCACCGAAAAACAAATCCAATCATTTATGTATTTGAGGTGAGCCATGTTTGGTGGTGTCTGTGTGATTTGACTGTACTACACTGTCAGTCATTCCCTCATTCAAGTGCTCGTCTGAATAAACCTGCCGCGAGTCACACAGCTCGGCATCACACAGAGGGAAGACAAGCCTCCCCATGATATCAAATGTTGCCGTCCTTTGTGAGTGTGCACGCGCCAGTGCGTCTCTCCTGCCAATTTGCGCGACGCGCAAGATAAAACCCCCACCGCCATGGGTAATTAATAAATCAGATTGTAATGATGGAACACTGGGAAGGCGTTGTTCCATTAATCGCCATCCCCGTCCTGTTCCAGTATCTTCCATCTCGGCGTTGCCTTTTGGCGGCTCCTAATTAAATTGTACTTTCTGTCGATTGTGCTCATTACTCAAGCAAAAGCAATCAGCGGTCTGCAGCTGGGTCTGGCGATGTAGATAGATACGGGGGTAAATGTTGGTTGAGGAACACAGCATGGGGTGCGTCGCCTGCCTCGACTGCAGAGACAACACAGCGGCGCTTCGTTCAGGGTGTATTTCAGCACAGAAATCCACCGGAGATGTTGGCGCTTACAGTTTTTTTTTTTTTTTTTAACTATAGACCTGAAGCCAAAGAGGGAGGCCTCCACCAAATAAATTCTCTCGATAGCTACCAAGGCCTCAGCCAACAGATAAGTGTCTAATTGGATAAACTTTCTCATATCTATCCATATGCATCAGATTTACATTCATTCAGCACAAATCTCTCTCAATGTATTTCACTGAGCTACATCTCTTCTCCTGTTGTTTGATAGAGCTCAACAGTGACCGCCCACTTTTTAACAGCTCTGGTTCCTGAAGTTATTTTCCCTGCGAAGGATCTCAATTGATGTTTCATTAAATGTTTATATAAAGAGTTGTAAGCCTGGAAAAAAAGCCAAAAACCTCTGAGATAAAATCGTGACCATAAAACATTTGATGCAGCGCAAAAGAACATTTTGAAAACAGGAAAAAAAGGCAAAGGTACAAGACTGTGTACAGAAGCTAACACGGACTTAAGTGGTAGGAGCCGTTCGCTGTTGCGCTAAACATTTCCATGGTGACAGCAAGTTTCACCAATCGGAGATGTTGCTGATGAGCTTAGGATCGTGGGTAGTGTAGTATTTGTCCATAAGATTGCGATAAAACATGTTTTTTGCTAAAACAAGATTGATTTCATACAGACTTCTGGCTTCTACGGGAGCATTGATTTTCGTTTCGCAACATCTGAGTCTACCTTAGATGGTTTAGACGTAATGGCTAATAGTCAAAATCCTTATGCAGAGAACCCCACTGTGTTGAGCTCTTATGCTGAACGATTTACAAAAATATCCCTCCCTATTTCTTTGAGTTAGTTTCCTACTTCTTCCTGCCGCAAGACTTCCAACCTCACCTCTCTCAGACCTCACTCCTACACCGGCTCCGCTATGTCTGCCTAACTTTGGTACAACGCTGTACATTTGGACCTGTGACAAACTGCACTTGTGTGTGTGTGTGTGTGTGTGTGTGTGTGTGTGTGTGTGTGTGTGTGCGCAAGTCTCTTCTCCATCTCAGCTTCAGTAGATAGCCTTCGCTTTAAAAGAGCTCCTTAAAGCGTTCTGTCAGAGTGCTCGAGGCTTGAAAGCCGAGAGGTCCCTTTAGCGCTGATGGGGGTTCTACCTGATTGGATAGGGCTTTTTCCCCAACACCTCATCCTGCCTGACCGGTCAACCGTTCCACTTAGACACGCGGTGTTCGCACCTCAACACTACAAAGCGCTCGGAGGGAGGCGGGAGGGTGGGGGGATGTTTTGAAGAGATGATAGTAGCTAAAATGGGGTTGGTTTTGCCATTAAAGAGAACTTTTGTAGTTAAAATGAGGGTTGCAGCAGGCGAGCGCTTTGCTCCAATGCAGTTGGATAGATAGCTAAAAGTTCAAACTGTCCAGGAAGAAACTTTGGAGTACTGAAATGGACCTGAGTTGCCAAGTACAAAGCAAATTTTGTTTCAAGGTCTGAAGGCTGGAAGATCGACATCTGCATAGCAACCAGTGGGAAATGAAAATCTGCTCATTTACATCTCATCTGACTTGGTTCAGGAGGTGAAGTCTTTCAAAGAAAATAATTCAATACTCTATTCAAGAGACGTATTGCGAGAGATATAAATATTGATTTTATGTCTGGGTATTCTGTATGGAAGCATAAAGACTGGAAGCAGGATGAAACGACCAACAAGGTATGCCCGCCAACAACTTTGATGACAAATTAATTAAAGGTTCCATACTGTAAAGTTGAGATTTCCATTTGTTTTTGATTATAAAGCAGGTCGAGGTGCTAAAAGAAACCTGTATTCAGAAACTGTGCCTTTAAACGAGCCGTCAGGACTTATGTACGGTTGTGATGTCACAACTAATTATAGGTAGAAAGTGCAGCTACAGAGTTGTTACAGTCATTCCCCGGCTGCAATCACGGTACAGAGATGCTGAGATTGCAAATATGGAAGGCCCCGGAAATGCTGACCAATCAGAGCACACTGGGCTTTTTTTTTGGGAGGGGCGCTTAAAGAGACAGGCGCTAAAACGAGCGTTTCAGACAGAGGGTGAATACAGGTGTATTCAGACAGACAGTATGAGGAAAAAGAATGTGTCCTTTGAACATTAAAGTAGAGCTGCAAAGATGAATCCATTTATCGATTAGATGTCAACTATTAAATTAATCGGCAACTTTTTAGATAATCGATTAATCGGTTTGAGTAATTTCTGAGAAAAAAAAGAAATTCTGTGATTCCAGATTCTTAAATGTAAATATGTTCTGGTTTCTATACTCTATACAGTAAATTGAATATCTTTGAGTTGTGGACACAACAAGACATGTGAGGATGTCATCTTGGGCTCTGGAAAACACTGATCGACATTTTTCAACATTTTCGAACATTTTAAAGACTAAAAAAACTAAGGAATTGAGAAATGAATCAACGGATTAATCGACAATGAAAATAATCATTAGTTAGTTGCAGCCATACATTAAAGCATATTTAGGTTTATAAAAAGTTTTTCAAAAAGACAGCCAGAGTTGGTGAAATGCACTTTCTGGACAGAGCCAGGCTAGCTGTTTCCTCAGGCCCCTAGTCTTTACACTATCTAGCTGTACATGTTTAGATTAGGGCTGTCAATCGATTAAAAAATGTAATCTAATTAATTACATACTCTGTGATTAATTAATTGAAATTAATCGCATACATAATTAACGGTGCCTGAACCGATACTTTTTAAGAAAGTAAAAAAAGGAAAGAAAAGAAAGGGTACTAAACAACAGTTGGTGACATTAAAGAACGGCTTGTTTATTGCTAAGGCCATATGGTCAAAATTAAATGATTTAATAATAATGTATAACAATAACTTATTTCACTAGTAAATTGCTGTTGAACGACAAAAACAACCAGATAGGAAAAGGACATTTACAATAACTTAAAATGCACCACGAGTCTGTAGTTTACCAGTTTCATTGAACGCACCGTCTGTGTTGTTTCTCGACGGCAGCTGCAGATTGTTACATCCCGGTGTTGAATCCTCTACAGTAAAACACAGTCACACTTTACACCGTTTAGCATTAGCGGTCAGCATTTTAACCGTGTTTAATCCAGCTACTAGCTAGCGGTAGGCTAACATTAGCTGCTGTTGAGTATAGTGTTAACTAGCTAGTGGTAGGCTAACATTAGCTGCTGTTGAGTATAGTGTTAACTAGCTAGTGGTAGGCTAACATTAGCTGCTGTTGAGTATAGTGTTAACTAGCGTCACGTGCAGCGGGGTTTGTGTTTCCTGTAACGTCTGTTTCAGAGCATCAGAGAGAAGCGCAGACATATCAGTGGCACCAGATTTTCGTCTGTATGCAAATGTCAATATGGAATGGATTAATCTGCGTTAATTTTTTTAACGCGTTATTTTGACAGCCCTAGTTTAGATATATAGCTTGGTAAAACGCAAATGATTAATGATTAATATCAATTCTGTATTGGGCAAATCTTTTCTTTCAAGTCCACTCTAAACTTTTTTTTTTTCTTTTTTTTTTTTAACCTTTTTATATTTGTCCAGTGACACTCTCTGAGCATGCTCCTTTCGAGCAATACCTTCTGATGTGGTTGTTGGTCTCCGAGCACTCTGGGCAGTTTGGAGTTAAATGTCTTGTGCAAAGAACACATGGATAATAGTTGCTGGGGGAAGGGGGAGCATTATTCAATCAGTTTCAACAAACACATTTGAGATTCCCCCCACACACACACACACACACACACACACACACACACAGGTTTGTGGCACTATCTTTGTGGGAACCCGTCATTGACATAAAGCATTCCCTAGCCCCTTACCCTAACGTTAATCATCACAACTAAATGCCTAACCTTAACCCTCACCCTAACCATAACCTTATTCTAACCCTAATCCTACAACCAAGTCAGCATCCTCAAACAGCCCTTTAAACTTGTGGACCCCACAAAGCTGTCGGGACCCCATAAGTATATTGGACTCCCGATTTTTGGACCCCATGAATATAGTTAAACAAGCCCACACACACACACACACACACACACATCTCTGTATATCTACTTGTTAAATAAAAAAGTTGTTAAAGCAGAGACTGTGTTGTTTGCATGGTTCATGTGTTGTCTTTCCCATTGGGTTGCTTCCTCCATCTCAGTCTGAACAGCTGATAGATCCCATGGTCCCTCATATGTTTTTTCATCTACAAGACGGAATACAATTTGTCATTGACACCAGTTTTCTGTAACATTAGCTAATAGTGTTATCTCATAAGAGTTTTTTTGGTTGACCCTGAATCAAGCCAAGATACGTGATACTGTATGTAAACTTCAAATGTTCAAGGTTCTTACACACCTAATCATGCAAATGCAGGCCATATATTGCTTGGAACCAACTGAAAAAAAAATTATTATATGCTTAGGTTCTACGCCACTGAAATGAGGAAACCTAATTGAGCGAGTTTCCTAGTTCTAAAATCGAATAGACCATTCATGACCTCTGTGTTGATTTTGGCTACAGCCCTGAATCTGGAACCAGATTCAAATTAGAACCATTTCTTAGATACACACCCCATTTGGAAGAGTGGGGTGCTCTGCATCTCTCACTGAAAGACAGTTGTGTGTGTGTGTGTGTGCGTGCGCAGGCGCAGGCGGGGCGGGGTAGATGGGTGGGTTTGCAAGTGACAGGGCGAGGTGGTGAGAGAGATAAATAGTCACACTGAGGGGAGCAGTAATGGACTTTTCTTGTCTGCGTCTGCAGACGGCGAGGCTAAAGCGATGACAGACATGCTGATGTGTTTAACTGCTCTCTGTGAGAGAGTAGGAGAGACTGTGTTGACAGACAGACAGTGAGCGAAAGAGAGAGAGAGGGAGGAGGGAGAAAAAAGATGCTGATGCTCTTTAACTCCCTTTCCACATTGCCATTGGCAACAAGACCTCAGTCTGCGCTCTGACAGACACATGGTAATGAAGCCTGCTTGAGGTGAAAGCCGTCGCCACCTTTTCCACACACATTCACAATCTGTCCCTCGCTCTTTTTGTCTCGCTTTCTTTCCCATTTCTCTCTCTCTGTCACAAACATGCACACACCTATGTTTCCATCCTCATCACCATAAGGAATAACGATAGAAAAAAAGAGAGGGAGAAAAAAGTAGTAATAGTCACGGTGGAGTTATTATCTTTTTGTAACTTGAGGAATTAAAGTGTTCACACAATTGACAAAAACCCCCCCGGTTTTTGTCAAGTAGGTCTACTGCTGTCTAGCTCTGTATAGATGGTTTTAATTTTTCTCTTCAGGTTGTGAGACATTACCAATACATTGGAGGGGAATGGCACTTCCTTTATGGTATTCACAGTATTGAAAGTTGACATTTGAACTACTTTCTATCAGAGAAATAACCCTATGAAAATGTGTCACAGTATGTTCTGTAGATTCTGTGGGTAGGTTATGTCTGTGGAAAAAGGCGTTGCTGTGGTTTTGAATGTTGGATAACTTTCAGTTGGAGTAGTTCAAGGCTTGGATGGCTCTCCCGGTTGAACCATCAGTACATAAGGTGAACAATTGTGTTGGAAAATGTCTCCCTCTTTGATCAAATTGAGGGGATAAAAACAAAAACGGATAAAGAAAGGTTACTAACTACTACGTCTGCGGTACATTTTGGAATGAAACATCTAAAAGGAAGTGGATGCTTTTAGTAGTTGAAATATTTATTTTCTTCTTCCCTATAGAGTCTGCCAAAGAAGTCTGTTGCAGAAGTAAGAAAACCGTACTCCAAATCCTTTTGACATCCAACCTCACAATAGAGAGAGAGAGAGAGAGAGAGAGATCCAATGCTAGATCCAGGGCTATTTATAAAACATTCGGGGCTGTAGCCGGGGATACCCAGGCCTAACGACGCCCATGGTCATACCATCCATCCATCCATTCATCTTTGTCCGCTTATCCGGTATCGGGTTGCGGGGTAGCAGCTCCAGCAGGAGACCCCAAATTTCCCTTTACCGAGCCACATTAACCAGCTCCGACTGGGGGATCCCGAGGCGTTCCCAGGCCAGGTTGGAGATATAATCCCTCCACCTAGTCCTGGGTCTTCCCCGAGGCCTCCTCCCAGCTGGACATGCCTGGAACACCTCCCTAGGGAGGCGCCCAGGGGGCATCCTTACCAGATGCCCGAACCACCTCACTGGCTCCTTTCGACACGAAGGAGCAGCAGCTCTACTCCGAGCTCCTCACGGATGACTGAGCTTCTCACCCTATCTCTAAGGGAGACGCCAGCCACCCTCCTGAGGAAACCCATTTCGGCCGCTTGTACCCTGGATCTTGTTCTTTCGGTCATGACCCAGCCTTCATGACCATAGGTGAGGGTAGGAACGAAAACTGACCGGTAGATTGAGAGCTTTGCCTTCTGGCTCAGCTCTCTTTTCGTCACAACGGTGCGATAAATTGAATGTAATACCGCAACCGCTGCGCCGATTCTCCGACCAATCTCCTGCTCCATTGTCCCCTCACTCGCGAACAAGACCCCAAGGTACTTGAACTCCTTCACTTGGGGTAAGGACTCATTCCCTACCTGGAGAAGGCACTCCATCGGTTTCCTGCTGAGAACCATGGCCTCCGATTTAGAGGTGCTGATCCTCATCCCAGCCGCTTCACACTCGGCTGCGAACCGATCCAGTGAGTGCTGAAGGTCACAGGCCGATGATGCCATCAGGACCACATCATCTGCAAAAAGCAGCGATGAGATCCCCAGCCCACCGAACTGCAACCCCTCTCCACCCCGACTACGCCTCGATATCCTGTCCATAAATACTACAAACAGGATTGGTGACAAAGCGCAGCCCTGGCGGAGGCCAACTCTCACCTGAAACGAGTCCGACTTACTGCCGAGAACCTGGACACAGCTCTTGCGTTGGTCGTACAGAGATTGGATGGCCCTGAGAAGGGACACCCTCACCCCGTACTCCCGCAGCACCTCCCACAGTATCTCCCGGGGGACCCGGTCATACGCCTTCTCCAGATCCACAAAGCACATGTAGACCGGTTGGGCATACTCGCAGGCTCCCTCGAGGATCCTTGCGAGAGTGAAGATCTGATCCATTCTTCAACGACCAGGACGGAATCCGCATTGTTCCTCTTCAACCCGAGGTTCGACTATGGTCATACCATTAACCAATAATAATAATAATAATGTTACCCATAATAAACTTTTAAATGAGAATTTACAGTCGGAAAAGATCCTTATAGAACCAGTGGCTTTAATTCGCAATTTAGTTGGAATATAGGCAGAACAGCCTGGTATCACCAAATAGTAGAGATGGTCTGATACCATTTTACTTCCCGATACCTGAACTTGCGTATATTTGAACAGCTGTATATTAATATCCCTGTATGGATCAAGGTTATTATAGTTTTGCATTTTTCATTAGTTTTTATTTTTGTTTCGTTTTGACTTTTTGTTTTCAAATTCAGTTTAGTTTTAATTAGTTTTTAAAGCAGGTTTGCTAGTTTAGTTTTTATTTTTTGAAAATGCTTAGTTTTAGTTTAGTTTTTATTAGTTTTAGTCTTTTTTTGTAATATGGGTTATTTGTCGGGGGATTCAACAAGATCAGAAAAAGTATTGTGTAATAATAACTCAACAAAAACACCATACAATTTTAGAAATATGTATTCACAATGTATTCAACAATAACACCAGTACATAAAATGTAGCCTACATATGGTCATAAATATGTAAACAGTCTACACAAGACGCAGTATGTGCAAAATGTGTAAGTGACGTGTTCCAGGAAAAAAACCTAACTAGCCAACAGACTAAAGAAGACATTAACAGGTGTTTTCAACTTTGGTTCGAGTAAAGTGGCGAACTTTTTGAAGTCAATCGACTCACACAGTTGTGTAGACGTCCCAGTATCAATCCACATATTAACCCACGCTTCCTCCCGCTTGTGTTCCTGCGTATTTACTAACCAGCAGCTATCGGGTTGCCGGTGAAAGCCCTCCTGTAGTGTTCTCTGTCCTGCTGTTGTCTCTGTCATGCTGCCTGGCCCTGTATCCATACATCCATGCCCGTAACGTTACTGGGGTTAGCTTCTGTTCCGGGGAAAGGGGGCTTTGCGTTCTCCTTTACCTTGTTAAGGTAAGCTAGGTTAGCCTCCTAGCTTGTGTGCGCTTCTCAAATGTACTTTCAAATTCGTGGGATTTTTCCCTGTAATAAATTGACCACATATTTTACCACCTTCCACTGCAAGGCACTTGCTTTTATCTGACACAGTCATAATCAAATAGGACTGCCGCTTTCTTCCGACTTTTGGTACCGCCATGATGCCAGGCGAGAGGCACGGAGCCACGGACATGTTGTGTTCAATTTGACGTGGAATGTCGGAATTTCTGGGTTCCCAGTCGGAAACTATACATGTCTACGGGAAATGTCATGGTCAGAGAGATACGTTATTTGCACTATGAAAGATCGACAAAGATGAAAACTAAGGACATTTACTCGATAATTTTATTTTTGTTAGTTTTGCAAATAGACATTACAGTTTTAGTTTAGTTATCATTTTTTTTGTAATGCCTCGTTTTTATTTTTGTTTCAGTTAACGACAATGTTTTTTCCCACCTAGTTTTCATTATTTCGTTAGTTTTCGTTAACGATTATAACCTTGGTATGGATGTGATGTGATTTCTATCTTTGTTGTACGGCCTGGATCAGGTTAAACCCTTTGTGAAACATGAACAAGCCCAAACAGTGAACGCCATAGAACTCTTTTATTATCTTGTTTGACAGTCAGTCATAATGGAAAAAGAACATTAAAAAACTACTATAAAGTAGACTTTCTTAAGGGCTAATTTAGGTGGTATGGGATCGGTGCATAAACTCCAGTACTTACCGATATAGCCTAGAACATCTCTACCAAATAGCGTATGAATAACACACCAATATCCTAACTCATTTCACGTTTTTTGCTTTTTGCACCATTTCACGCCATTTAGCCTCTCCTGACTTATATTGTGACGCGATATAAAGAATGATGAAGTGCGCGTAGGGAGGACGACGGTGAGGAGGGATGGGTCAAATAAACACAGGACTTTACCCCCAGAGACTGATGTTTGTGTCCCGTGTGAAACCAAAAGTCTACGTTGACTTGTTTACGCTGGCTACTTAACTCACATACTTAACTTCATTTACAACACAAACATATTTTAACCCAAACCATGATCTTTTCCTAAATCCTAGGCCCCGGACCCCCACTGACATTGAATCTTTTCCTACATCCTGTTCTCTGCATTAACTATATATCCTGAACTTTGCACATCACTAAAAAAAATTTAAAATATATATATATAATTTTTTCTTACACCGTTTTCACACCTGAAAGTCCGGACCAAGGTTCATGTTTTTGTTACATTGTATACATTTGATCCGGTAAGTTTTGGTTTCACACTGCAGTTACGCAAGCACACTAAAGAGCTATACGTGACAAAACTACGTCCTGCCGTCATCACATACGTGAGCTGCGTCTCCAGATACTTATAATTGATTGGTTTGTAGACGGGCTTCCCCGTCCTCTCGTATCCGCTCTCTGTGTCGGAGATTTTTCAGCTGACTGCTGCTCTCCCCTACTGCCGCGGCTCTTTTTGTTTTGTTGTCATGTTGAGAAGCAAAGACACGGGAACTTTCTTTCTGGAGCATTTATTCAGAAACAAACGGAAACCTACACTGTACATTTACTACCACTTGACAAATAAACTGCTGATGGATTCTCTGCTCTGATAGCCGACAGCTGTCTGCTCTCATGTACCGTCACACACTCTCATTTAGCCTAGGCTACACACTAAGCACCAAGCTATTCCTTAAAGGAGCTTCCCCGGTCTTGTAACACAAGGAGAGCCTGCCAGAGCTTCTTGTATTTGGTCCGAAAGTCCGAACCACCAAAAAAATGCTTTCAAAAAACAAACCGGACCACCTCTTTTTATCGGACCAAAATTGGATCTTTTGATCCGGACCGTGGTCTGGGGGAGGTTTCACACCTGTAATTTTGGTTCGGATCAAACTGAAAAGTCCAAAAGTCCAGACCAAATGAGGTAGGTGTGAAAACGCCCTCAGTGTTATTTAGCTATAGGTATGTGTTATTTGTTTCTGTATTTATTGATGGCACATTTCATATTCATGTTTCAATATGCATGTTTATGCACCAAACCAAAGCAAATTCCTAGTAAGTGCTACCTACCTGGCAATAAATCTTTTCTGATTTGAAACTTTGATAGGAGACCAAGAAGTTTTGTTGCCTAAAAAAAGATGATGTTACCACGTTTAAAACTGACGAGTTGAGGAATGAGAACGGGGCGTTATTTGACACACCTTCCAATAAGATCACGTTGAGGCAAAAATCTCCACCAAAATCTCGATCTCAAAACCTGAGCAAATAAGAACTGTATGGCTAGGTACCACAAGAGAGATGTGACAAAAGTATGTGTTTAGCAAAGGGTCAATTGAGTTAACTGACCCTTTTAAAATATTTCACCCAGCTCCTGTTTGTAGGGTGAGAGTGTGAGAGAAAGCAGAACAACAGAGGGAGAGAAAGGGAGAGTCTCCGTTGTCTGATCTATTGGTCACTTCATCTTCCAACTGGTTTTCCCTCGCCGTGCAGTTCGTTTGTCACTGCCAACACAAGCTCATGTTTCACTTTCCTGAGGAATTGTGTGTGTGAACGTGTGTGTGCGTGCCACTAGCCGGAGACAGAGACAGATGGGCCGACTCCCACTGGTTACATGTGTTTGCTCTCCGTCAGAACGCTCTGCCAAAAAGGTCTGGACCTGCCTGCCATTGAGGGTAATGCTAACCTCCCAGCGGCCGTCGGGTTGCTAGTTCAAAACCCCGGCCTGCTGTTTCCCTGAAACTGGTACGCTCGGGTTACAGCAGCTGTACGTAAACAAAGTTAGGAAAGTAAAGGAAATGTGCAAAGCACGCTTCTCCGGAACAGATGGGAGGAGAGTTTGTCTCCGACATAGTCTCACATTGCCAGACCTTCCTCCACAGCGCTGCGGAGGAGGGTCTGGCTAGTCCACACAGCATTCCGGGATGGGAGAAAAAAACGTGCTCTGGTTTATTGGCATTTCTTTAAACCAATCACAATCGTCTTGGGTGGAGCAGTGGTGCCTCTGTGAAATAGCCTTGGGAAGGAACTTGTTTTGGTGGAACGTGTACGTTCAAAGGTTGTTTTAGGCATTGTTTAGACGGAAACGATATGAAGAGAAAACGCAAAAGTGGCGTTGCGGGGGGAAAATCTGCGTGCATATGGTGACGTGTGAAATTCGATGTAGTATGCACAACAAAAGCTGACAATTTTGTCTGGACAGACAAGGAGTTGGAGTTATTGCTCAAAACAATGCACACATGGCACACACACAGACACACACGCTGCACACACACACACACACACACACACACGCGTGCGCGCGGCACGCACACGCTGCACACACACAGACACACACTGCACACACACACACACACGCTGCACACACACAGACACACACGCTGCACACACACAGACACACACTGCACACACACACACACACACACACGCGCGCGCGCGGCACACACACACACGCGGCACACACACACACACACACACACACACACACACACACACACACACACACGGCACACACACACGGCACATACACACACTCGCACGTTGCATTTTTACACTTTACATGGGAACACGACAGTGGAGCGTTTTTAAGATTTCCACTCTGGAGGGTGGTTTCATTTTTGTGTGTTTTTAAGCCCCGAAAAAAACGGTTTCTCCGTCTAAACGAAAGGCACATCTGATAAAATATTTTGTCGTTTTCACCCGCGAGCGTATTCGTGTAAACAGGGCCTTAGTCGTGCAACAGAAAAGTCAGATTGGACAGATGCAGAGATCTGAGGAGCAGTTAACCATAGTCCTCAGAAATCCACCGAAGGTTAGAACGCCAACACGAAGACAGAGGAAGGTGACGGACATCCGGCGGAATTTCCGGCAGCACCTGAACAATCCCGTAAATGAAACGTCACCGATATATCCCATCTCAGACCCCCTTAGGTGACACATGCACACTCTAAAAGGAAAACACTCCTTTATCTCCCCTAATTATCTTCTATAACACACCGCCTTCTCTAATCGTAGCTGCTCAATTTACCCGTCCTCCCCGGGACCTGTCCATCAAAAGCCAAACGGCGACCTAAATGTAATGACAACCCAATCAGCCAGAAGGCAACAGTTCCACGAGTTTTGAATTCCCTGTGTAACACAAGTGCAAGTGGAACTTTTTGTCCCAGCTGGGGCTTTGACATTTGCCTGTTTTTTTTTTGTTTTTTTTCTTTCTTTCTTTCTCTGGCATCAGCAGAGGATTTGTGATGAACAAAGAGAATGAACGCTGGATGAAGAGCTGAACTGGCCTGCAGAGCCACCGTCCAGAGGGGGAAATAGTTTTGTTTGATGGGAGCTGTGTTCTAACCCCCACGGCTGGCGCTGGCTTTAACATCTGCTCCTGTCACACTCAGGGACGAGGTGCAGAAACAACAGTCCACTGCTCACACACACACACACACACACACACACACACACACACACACACACACACAGCATTGCTCACCGCTTCCTGTGAAATGTTGCAGCTTGACCCTGGAATGTGAGAGTAATATGATGCAGAGTGTAAATAAAGCGTGGGGTAAACACCTCACCTGCTTCAAGATATTCTCTGGACCTGTGACCCGACCTCGACTTGCGTACTGATGACTTGGGCTTGAGGATTCATGAAATCGGACTTGAGCATTCATGAAATAGGACTCGGGAGTTGGATGAAGTTTCTGACTACTTTTATGTCTAACAGGCACTGATGTGAGTACTTGAGTCCTCGAGTACGACTCAAGTCGCTATTCTCTGGACTCTGGAATTGTGACTCGACTGAGACTCGAACTCAGGTAATGGTGACTCGACTCTGACTCTTCTTTGGGGACTTGGACTCAAACACCAGGGACTCCAGACTTGCCTCGCACTCGATGGTTGGTGACTCGACTACAACACTGCCTACTATCAGTTTGAATTATTTCAGACCACAAACCGTTCCACAAATGAAACGAGCTTTCGACTGACTTCAGATCACTTCACCCCATCCTTCAAACGGAGGACAGATGCTCAAAGTTAGATCTGAGATGATATTCAACATGTTGGGAAAGATTTTAAATTAAATAGGCTATTTGGGGGTTTTTGCCATATGGGATGTGAAAATGCTTCAAAGCTGGGTATCTTAGCACCGCTCTGACTGAGTGTCATTACTCTGAGCTTGCATCTGGACTATTTGTTTTACTGAGCTGACAAGTGTGAAGTGTTATAAATTCAGTTATCTCGCATGTCTTTGTGTCAGCTCAGACAAATGTGGTTCCGGGGTGTTAGAATCAAGAGTTTGTGTTTGGGAAGAAATAAAAATGTGGGTGTTCAAACAGAGAGACCTACACCCAGTACAATTAATGTACTAAAGAGCTTCAAAATCTGGTGGGTGTGTGTGTGTGCGTGCGTTTGCGTGCGTTTGTGTGTGTTTGCGTGTGTGTTGTGTATGTGATTTTGTGTGTGTGTGTCGTGTGTGTGTGTTTGTGTGAATGGTGAGTGTGTGTGTGATTTTGTGTGTGTGTGTGTGTGTGTGTGTGTGTGTGTGTGTGTGTGTGTGTGTGTGGAGGGTCTCTCCAAGGCATAAGTTGTCTACAGCAGTCCAGTTGCCTTGGGCTTTCTTCAAGGTGGTATCAGTGCCTTTAATACATCTCTTTGTAGCCCTGAACACACACACACAACTACGATTAGACACAAACAAACACACATGCATTTAGACAGACACAACATAACACACGTGTATTCGCTGGTAAACAAGTGGAAGCACACACAACGGCACGAACACAGTGGAACGGGAGGAAAGCCTCACTGTGTGTATGGAGTTGCAGTCAGGAACAGTCTGCTCACCGTGCGCGAGACGGTGTGTGTTGCCGAGCAAAAACAAAGCATCCCATTGTTGTGCCAAACAGTTATGCGAAAGAAAAGTGCTCTACCTGTTCTGAACAAATTATGTTTTCACTGCAAACTGGAAACGTGGGCAGATGGTGGCATGGACGATGTCTCAGTAAACAGGAAACGGAGAGCAATCAGTTGCCAGAGTGTAAACAAGCAGGTGGGCAACGGATTTAATCATTATCCAGGACTGTGTGTGTGTGTGTGTTTCCGCAGCTGTCAATTAAGCCAGCCAGCCGTTCGAATCCTGGAAGGTGAGCGAACGAGGAGAACCTGGGTAAAGGTGGTTTCCATGGCAACCGCTGTACTTAAAGCACTTTCCCTGCTGTACCCATTTCACCTTTTGCCTGCGGTGATGGTTTGCACACTGCGCAGCCAAAAAAGATGTCCTGCTAAGTGATAACAAAGAACTGCAGGGAAGGGAACCTGATGCATGGGAAAGGTGCCGCAGAGATGACAGCAGTGACAAGCTATTTCTGAGAATGAAACGCCTTCACAGCTTCACGTGCTAGGTGGGAGAGAGGTGAGGCAAAATGGAGCGCGTGCTAAGGAGATCCATCAGCCGATGCAATAAAGAGCTTGTCACCGAGTCACCAAAACACTCCTCCTGTTATACTGAATCCATTTATCGCAACAAATGATTGTACTGCTATTTTAGCCGCTCCGCTCTGAAGGCAAAAATCAATGCAAACATGCTAAAGGTTTCACACTGTTGGAGAATCTCTCATCCTCTACTTGGCTGAAATATATAATGTTATTTTCTCAATTTCTAGACCTGTATGTTATTTTGAGAGTTTAACTGATGCCAGTTGTGGATGCTTGTGTTGTGAGAATGGGAGCTTTGTGTGTATGTGGGATGCATCCCTGTGTGTGTGTGTGTGTGTGTGTGCGTGCGTGCGTGTGTGCGTGCGTGCGCACAGATGGCGCCAGCCAATTAGAGAAGGAAAGTGGAAAGGGAGCCATTAGTGCGCAATTAGCTCAGATTGCTTCAACATTGTTTTGGTGGGCAGCAGTGCTGTGTGAAATGACCAAATGCTGTGTGCGCGGCCTCCTGCTCCGGCCCCTCCACCGCCACTGATGCACGCGGACACGCAGCCACAGGGAACCGAAACAGTGAATATATCTACCGTTGTCCTTGCACTTTTCATTTTTCTCACTCTGTTGATCTCTTTTTCACCTCCTCGCTTTGTCTCTACTGTTGCTCTTGTTCAATATTTGCCTGATCCAATATCTCTGCCTCTCTGTTTCGCTCCCGATGTGTCTACTTTTTCACTTAACTTAAGCGAGTCTGTTTTTTTCCCCACTGTCTATTTCGCTTACTCATTACAGCTCTGACTCAGTCCTTTCCCAGGCTGTCTCATGAATTCCGTTTCCTTTTCTTGCCTTTTTACCTTGAGTATTTCTATTCATTTACCTTTTCAGCCTTTATTGAAGGCTGAAAAGTTCTTATTTAGCCTATTAGCCTAATGCTATTATCAGAAGATGCTCTTATTCATTAACATTATTTGGGAGAAGAAACGAAGAAAGAACGAAAAACCCTTGGATATGCCATAGAGGTGGAACGATTAACCAATACATGACAGACAAAATGACTGCAAAGAGACACAAAATGACTACAAAGACAGGCAAAATGACTACAAAGAGACAAAACGACTGCAAAGAGACACAAAATGACTACAAAGACAGGCAAAATGACTACAAAGAGACAAAACGACTGCAAAGAGACACAAAATGACTACAAAGACAGGCAAAATGACCACAAAGAGACAAAACGACTGCAAAGAGACACAAAATGACTACAAAGACAGGTATGACTACAAAGAGACACATACAAAACGACTTCAAAAAGGGGCAAAACAACCAAAGACAAAACTGCAAAAGACAAACGAGTACAAAGTGACACAAAACAACTACAAATGGACACCAAAATGACCACAAAGAGACCCACAATCCACCGAGAGAAATCACCGTAAAGACTGGAAGCAAGTTTTTATGCTAAGCTAAGCTAACAGTATGCTCGTGTAACGCAAAGACATGAGTGAAATCAAACTCCTCACCTAACTGATTCTAGCTGATATATATTTTAGTAAAAAAGTCATTGCAACTGAATCTGTTTGGGTCAAATAGGCAGTGCATCACAGTTTGCTTTGTTGTACTGTATTGTGAGACCACATGCACTGTACAGCTACATATTGAATCATCTGAGAGGGAGAGATGCACACCACTAAAACACCGCAATGTAAATAATTCAATAATGCATAAAACTTATTATAATGATTTGTCTTTTCTGGACCTCTAAAGGCCGGACCTACATAGCCATTTACACACTCATTTGTAGAATTTGGTCATTTGATGAAAGACTGCATTTATCACTGCAATTGCTTGGATCAATAGTACTCTTGTCAGGAGACGGGTTAGGCAGCAAGGACACAGTATGTTAAATTGGGGAAATATACATAAAAGTACAGAAACTGTTATTGGGGAAAAAAAAGATACACATCCACAGGGGAGTAATTTGCCTGCTTCTGGTAAATTCAGGTATCTTAAGAGCTAGAGCAATTTTTATACTAGAGACATCTTCGAAACTCATACATTTATTCTGATTTGACTATAATCTTGTTGGCTGGTTAGGAGGCAGTAATATCAAGATTATACTGTACCTTGTGTGTGTGTGTCAGGGCTTCGGCAGAGGCACAGTTCTTTTGAGAGCAAGAGTTGAAGACGACAGGGAGCCTCAGCACTGGGGTAAATTAGGAACGCTAGACGCGCGGCTGCCTTCCTGCTTTCTCTCGTTTTCTGCCTCTATTTCTGTCTCGCTCTCCCCTTCTTCTTCTATTCGTTCACACACACTGCATGTGTTCATCACACCAGGTTCCCTTCTGTCTCCTTCAGAGTCGGTTGCTTCTCGGCGGGGTGGGAGTAAAGTGTTGATTGGTACCATGCTGGCAAATGGCAGGAGATTGGAGATTGCATGCTGATGCAAGTGAATGTTGGGCTCACACCCCCTTTTGGCCTGGTCTGGCAAGAGCAAAAGAGATGAAGCAATGGCGGACCAAATTAAAAAAGAAATGAAAAGACGCTTAGTGAGAGAGGCACTTTGAGCTCGTCTTTATTGATGCTTCAGCCACAAATGGCAGTTTTGTTTTTAACTTCACTTGTCAGGGCATGTTCCAGCCTCCAGTTCGCTGTTTGAGGAGAGGGCAGTGGAGACAACTGATTGGAAGATTTGTGCTCTCACATACAGCTCCTCCGGGTAATGTCTACATAAAGTTAGGGTTGCATTGCATGTGTAAAAGGGGCCATAGTTTACTTTTACTCATTATATACCGTGTTGTCCTCAGTCTTTGATGGGCAAGAAATGTTGAAGGTTTCTTGGAAACTGTCATCACATATGGAGTGACTATACACTTTATGTTGGTGATTTTTTCAATTTGTCACAATATGTATATATACTTACATATTACATGATAGGATCACGCTTTAAGCTAAGTGCTTTCAGACTGCTGAATCTGAGCCTCCCTCTCAACAAGTTCTCTGTCCCATTCCCGTGTTCTCACAAGGCCCAAGCAGCCAGGTTAAAGGGTCAAATCACTGCGATAAGTGATTTTAAACCAACTAGGTGTGAAAAACCTTACATGACGCCACGTCTGTAAATGTGCCAAATGCTGCCAGGGATGCGAGCACACACCACCTCTACACACCCATAACACAGAGCCAGAGGCAGAAACATGAGGATTTTCTAAATGTCAAGTGAGTAAGAGGCCTGTGTGACTTTTTCTTCATTTTTCTAAAACCAAGTGACTAGACAGTGCACGTTGAGAAAAAGGCTTTGCGTGTTCCTGCAGTAAAAAAAGAAAAAGGACAAGTAAGCTTGTTGAAGTCGTTGCCAGTTTCTCTCTCTCTCTCATTGGGGAAAGATTAGCTGGTGCGCCATAAAGGTCACACTGGTGTAGTGCTCTCTGGCGGTGTCAACCATGGGATTGGATTGGCTGGCCTTCAAAGGGAGGGATCAGCATCGAGCCGGAAGCTAAAAGTAACCCAGCGCTGACGGCCCAGTTCGCAGGTAAATGACAAATTACAGCTGGTCTGGTCAGGTCTGTGGGCCAGGGACGTGTCTGTGTGTGTGTCTGTGTGTGTGTGTGTGTGTGTGTGTGTGTGTCTTGGTGCTGCAGCAGACAGGCTCCTAGAAGCTGGCAGAGTTCTTACTCCATTTTACAGATGAGTGTCTCTATTCTCTCCCTGTCTCTCCACACACACACACACACAACCAGAGTTGAAGTCCGCATGACGCCGCCGCCCTCTGCCTCCAGGACAAAGACATCAAGACACGCACACACACACACACACACACACACACACACACACTAACTTCTAATCCCTGACATGCAAGCAGACATGCCCTTCAAAGCCAAAGGAACTGGAGCAGATGAGACAAAGATGGACACGGCGGCCACGATGAAACAAACAGCCACAGGAGACACAAAGGCAACTCCAACCTGTCCCTGTTTATTTCTATTTATCGCCCTTCTGTCAGCCACACAGCCTGACCTTGGCTTTGTACTGCATATCTATACCTTGTATAGAAAGTCATGAAGATTTTTGAAGATAAATGAACAGTATTCACAAGCATCTGTGAGGCAGATGAATAGACGAAAGACAATGAGAGGGTTCTGTGAGGAAGCAGTGAAAGGTGAGCCGAGGGAAACCGCTGCTAATTGTCACAGCAAATTTGCACTAATTGTATTTATTTACCCGTTGCCCTACTCCGGCTCATTGACCGCCTGTGTAACGCTTGAGCACCTGCGACCAGGTTCATTCCCTGGTCAAAGCTTCCACTTCTCGTCCTCAGGGTCCCTCGGTCGATGTCTGTTTAGGGGACGCCTGAGTGAGCAGCTGTTGCCTTTACGCTGTTAAAAACTGCTGAAAAATCACAAAGTTTGCTTCCCTCGCCATGATCCCTGACTTTCTGGATTTCTACTAGCGCACACTTACTCTTTTTTTTTTATAAATCTGTCCTGTGACTATTATTGTAAGGGTTTACCGGGGAACAAAATAGATAAAGGAGTACCAACTGTACACTGTGTTTGTGTAGCACTTTTTCGGAACAAAGTGCTGTTACATGCAAAAAAGGACTAATGGATAGAAAGAGAGCAAAACTTAGGATGAATGGCAGCCAAAGATTCTATACTTTGTACTATAAATGCACAAACATGCAAACTGTCCGACTTCTTTTTTTTTTTTTCTCATTTAAATTTTTTGGTTGGTTATACATTTTGGAATCTTGGTATAAACATACGACATGTCACAGAGGAAAAATAAAACTTGAGAAATAAAGTAAGAAATATAAGGGGAAAATCCAGCCTACAGAAGGACGAAGAAGCTTTGCTGTATTTAGTCTCTGCTTTCTTAGGTTGAGTTTTCATTAGTCCTTGTGTAGGTCCAAAAAAGATCCCAAGGGGTCATCCCATCCTCCTTGTTAGCCGACAGTTTGTGAAGCATAGACTCATATGATGGTGTCTCCACCATTGCATTAGTCCAGTCTTTCAGATTAGGAGATACCACAGTTTTCCAGTGTCTTAAAATAACTCTAGAAGCTGAGACCAAGCCCACCGTAATGACAGAAAAAGTTCTTTTTGATATATTCAGTATTTGTGATCTGTCCCGTAGTAAACATACGGCAGGAGTCAGGGGAATCACTGTACCTGAACAGTTCTTTAAGAAAAAAAACAACTTACAACTAAATTGTCGCAGGCTATTCCAAAACCCACACTCCCAGTTAGGGCTGGGCGATAAATCGATTTTATCGATTAACTCGAATGTGTAGTTAACGTCGATTTGTTTAAATGAAAATCGATTTTCTCCTTAACCTCCGCCGACGCTCCCCTCTGGGCTCCCGTAGCTCCGAACGGGTTCAGCCCTCCCCCCGCGCGTTTGCCATAGAGATACACAAACAACATGGTAGCGACAGGGACTTTTCTTAACTAGTCGTTTCATTACTTACTTATCCGTAATCTCCGCCGAAATGACTGGCAGCTCGCGGTGCTCTGTCCCCGGCTGAGAGTCACCTATTCTCGGATAACTGAACCACCAGCTACCGCTGACCTGACGGAGGAGGTCGGGGTGGGTGGGTGTTCACATACAGGACTTTCAAGCCAGAGAGCGGAGTTCACTTCCTGGGGAAAACTGAAGCCTTTCACCCAGGAAATGTGTGTTCCTTAGGAGTGTTATAATCCAAACTGCAAACTTTTTCCTAATCTTAACTAGTCGTTTTGGTGCCTAATCTTATTTTGTGGACTAAATTTAACCGTAATGTCCGCCGAAACGAGCAGCTTGTGGTGCTTTGTACCCAGCTCAAAGTCACCTATTTTCGGGTAACTGAACCACCAACTACCGCTGATACAACGCAGGTCTGTAGCCCGCATCACGTAGCCAGCGATCATGTTTAAAAGTAGCTGTGTTTCTCCTTATTATCAGGTCTGCAGCCTTGCAAACTGTTGGCTGGTTGCTTTGTGTACAGCAACCATAGCAACGCACAGAGCTGACCATAAGCCTGCGTTAAAAACCCAGATTGAGACGCATTTTTTGAGTGTGCTGTATACATGTCCAAAGAATGCCTCTTAAACCCGAATAATACCGGAATATCCCACATATCTTAATCGGAAAATGCTATATATTTGGAAAAAGGCCTTATTCAGAATATCCAACCAGAATATGCTGTTTACATGACCTGTATCAAATTCAGAATATTGTCATATTCGAAATAATAGTGGAATATTGGTGTGCATGTAAACATACTCAATGCTTCTGTAGTGCTGCACACATTCTCCTGCCAGCTTAGTTTTTCTAAAACGTAACATTTGCCTGGGGAGTGGTATACACACCTGTCCAACACAATCATAAATGAGGCCTCAGGAGGATGTTGAAGACATACTGTACAGGTGGGATGATGCAGGCCACGGCTTATAGTCTCTTCAGTTATTGCTGGTTAGTTGTTGAAGAGCATCCTCTCTCTCTCTCTCTCTCTCTCTCTCTCTCTCTCTCTCTCTCTCTCTCTCTCTCTCAAGGTACATATTCTCAGTTTTTACACAGATATGAAGTGGCAGGACGCACACATACTCACACCTACTCTCATGCCCTTTATCACATGAGGGCACATTTGCATAATGATGACTTTATTTTCACACATCTGCAAATGTAAATGACTTCTACACAGCACTAGACTTTACCTCTCATTAGCTCGTTAGCAAATCTACATGTGAAGTGCACATGGATACGTGCGTGCCCAGCTTTTTTCACACCCCCCCCCCGCCCAGTCTTGGTTTTAAAAGTATGGAGAGGCAAGTAAATATTGATGTGCATTCTGTTCCCTCTCAGCCTCAGTCCATCTGGATTCACAGTAGCCTCTGGAGAACAAACAACCTGGAAGAAACTCTCATCACCCCCCCCCCACCAGACCTAACTGCCTGTTCGCCTCTCTTTGTCTTTCCATCCAGCGTTCTTCATGCCCTCGCACCTCGTTAACTTTTTACCATCCACCTCTCTTTCCTTCTCCTCATTCCCCTTGCGATCCTCCAAGAGATACTTTGCTCACATTTCATGTTTTCCCAGTCACAGCAGATGAATTATAGATGAACATCCATGAAGCAGAACACCAGGGATCTCTTGCTGCTGTTACACACTCCCGCCTTGAAATCCCCTGCCCTGAGCAGAGGAGACGTCATGATATGGTCATTTAACAAATGCTTATATCTTAAGTGAACAGCTTACTAGACCTTGCCTAGGCTTTTGCTCATTGTTGGGATTCAAGAGGCAACATAGAGTTTACTCTGCAGCCTGCTGAGTTTGTTGCCTTCATATTGTATTGTCTTGGCTTAGCCTTAGTCCATATGTAGGGCACAGAAACGGAGCCAGTGGAAAAGTTGTCCTATTCCCTGTCATCATCTGTTGGAAAATAGATATCTAAGCATGTCCAAAGCCTCTGAAGACTATGGAATATTTGAGCAAGCCATCCGTGAAAAGTGAATAGTAAACGCAGTGCCTCTTGTCACAGCTCCCTCATTGCCTAGCCTCGTTTCCACAGCAAGTTTCTTTCTGGAGCTTCGCCTTCTTCTCCTTCTTCCGTCTCTTTTATTAAACAGAATTACTTTTTCTTGTCAGATTCCTCCCTCACCCCATCACTTTTTAATAACCCTCCTCTCTTTAATGAGTTCTGTTATGTACAGAGGGGGCAGCGGCTAGGGGCCAATTTGTGATTTTTCACGTCAGATCAGATCAGAGAAAGCTAGGAACATAAAAGATGGGGGAAAAAAACACACACCAAACACACAACTTCCTGCATATGTCCTCCTCTTCCCCCAGCTGCGCTCACAAGGGAGAACTCTGCATCTCATCTCGGCAGTCTTGGGAAAAGCGGCGCTCCCCGAGCCACCATTTTGGAAGCATCCTCTGGAACAGCGAGTCACCAGAGAGAGCTCCTTTGAGGGTGAAGGGGAGAGAGCAGCAGAGAGAGAGATAAAGAAGAGTGCTGATTTGTACCCACATGAGGTTAGTTAACTTTATACTTCTGGATAGGCCTAATGAAGCTCTCCTGTTCCTCCTCGCTGGGTTTAGTAGCTGGAGGAGTTGCAGAGAGGTGAGGGAGTTGGTAATTTCCCTAAGTTTCACACCCGAGGTCTATTTCACAGAAGCAGAATTCAGAAATCCAAGAGATAAAGCGAGTCTTGACCAAGTCCAATCCGTGTATCCTGGCCAAGCCAGGCTGAAGAGGCGCGACTAGGTCAAGCCAGGTTTAAGTAACTCGAATGAATGCGTGTTTACGGCTTTCTTTAAAGGTCCAATGTGTAGGAATTTCTCCCATCTAGCGTTGAGATCATATATCGCAATCAACTCTCTCGCGCAACGCAGTTCAAAGTACGTATTACAGCTACGGTAGCCTTCACGCTTCAAAAAGCCGGTCGCTTGCTCTTTATATTATCCTTTGATATATATGTTCCTGAAATTTGGATTTTGAATATGTGTGGTCCTACATGTTTTCCTCTTCAAACTTGCAGGGGCCGGGAAGCTACGATATCCATTAGCAGCATAAGCAGCACCTGTGAGTTTATCATGTCACAGCGAAAAACGCGAAAGGCGGAGCAGTATGTCCTGTATGTCCCTTACCGGCTAACGTATTTCAAGATGGCGCATGAAAATGGAGCGTCTACCCCAGTTCAAATGTAAAATTTCAAGCCAAAAGGAATACTTGGAATTGATGGTAGTGGTAAATATTCATGAAAAAGGACACGTTTGTGAACGGGCAACACAGATTTAGGTAATGAACAACTAAACACGTTACACACCAGACCTTTAAGGGAGTTTTCACACTTGGTCCATTTCAGCCCGCCAAAAGACCTCGGACCTATTAGTCAGCATTTATTTGCGCATATGTGAACACTCCAAAGGGACTCAGACCCCTCTGAAACGACCCGTACTCAGACCTCCTCGGGAGCAATGCAGTTCTCTTCATCGGTGCATTGTGAACACAACACACTTGGGGTTCGCTTTGCCATTTGCCTTTTGACCTGTATAAATTTCAGAGCTGAAGTGGACCAGAAAGAGAACTGAGTCCTCTTTCAAGTGAACTGACCAGGACTACGTTTACGGTTTTTGCCCTTATTCCAAAAATGAATAAGTTTACAGCGGTAGCGGACTTGTTGGACCGTGCGAACACAGCGTCCCTCTTTCATTCCTTCAACCAGCTTGAAAAGGTCGGCGTAGCGATGTGTGCGCATATCCACAAACCTGTTGATATCAAATTCTTTGATAATGTTTAAAAGTAGCTGTGTTTCTCCTCTCCGGGTCTGCAACCTTGCAAGCAACGCACAGAGCTGACCCTAAGCCATAAACAGGCAAGAGTACTTTACACCCAGTGAGCAACAGCTACTAAGCTTACGAGGAAGTGAAGCAAACGTGTATATATAGAACTTCTTATATTGCCCTTATCGCTGACTTCATTGAAAACTCCTTTGCGACTTTATCAGCCCTTTCTGCCGACAACTTTAAGATAGACCAAGATAAATCAAGCCTGGCTGTTAGCCTGGTCTGGAGCAGGCTAGCTGCACAGAATACATCTCCATGGTAACTTATGTGCCACTGCTTTAATGAAAAGGAGTCCTGGCTAAATTCAGCCAGGATAACGGCAACACCCTGTCTTAATCCGCAATCTATCTTTGTGAAATAGCC
This sequence comes from Sander vitreus, assembly GCF_031162955.1. Taxonomy (NCBI): domain Eukaryota; kingdom Metazoa; phylum Chordata; class Actinopteri; order Perciformes; family Percidae; genus Sander; species Sander vitreus. The sequence continues at coordinate 23,196,500 of NC_135868.1, read as the reverse complement.
CTCTGGACTGAGTTTATTTCTCCCAGATTAGGATGCAGAAGCAGGCTGGACCAGCTCCACTAGGGCTGGGCGATATGGAGAAAATCAAATATCACGATATTGTTGACCAAATACCTCGATATCGAAACGATATTGTAATGTTGACTATTGGTGCTTTCACCAAATATTTACACAATAAGATTTTTGATAAATAATCATCAGTAATGTGGATATAATGACTAAGTGGGTAAAGGCAAATAATAGAACAGTTACAACAGCCTGGTAAGTTCAGAAAATGACATCACTTTACTGTAATGCAGCCTTTAAAACCAGGAAAAGACAACACTTATGCCATATTACGATATCCAAAATCTATGACGATATCTAGTCTCATTTCACGATTATACAATATAATATTGATATATTGCCCAGCTATAGTCAGAACCTCGCAGAATTCTGCTTGCCTGAGACATACTGCTCCTGTTGTTTTGCAGTGGTGATTTGGGTTTTCTATTAGACAGGAAACATTTGCAGAATCACAACATGATGTTTCAGTCCCCTCAATCTTTTTTATTATCTTCACACGTTCTTTAGGACCTCCATTGGTATGCTGATGCAAATATGATGAAGTGGAGAAATACGAATCATTTTGAAAGACAAAATGTATCACGTTCTTGGACTTCTGTCTAATGGTAGACCTTACGCTATAACAGGCTCCACTCTTTCATGAAGATTTTGAGACCTGGCTGCAGGGATTTGACACCATTCTGCCACAAAAGCATTAGTGAATTTGAGCATTAGTCCTGGCTTAAATTGGATCCAAAACAATTACACAAAACTACAGTGTTGTTAAGATTATGGAAAGATAATGGTTATGGCAAATAAATTATGGTTAGTGTACGGTTTAGGTGGGGCAATGAAAACACTTAAGTTAGGTCAAAGTTTGGGAAAGATTTGTGGTTACATTAATAAAATACCTGATGCAGGTCTGTGACAGGAAGCGAACTCTCTCTCTGTCCCTCCTCTCCAGCAACATTCTCTATTCTCCAGGCCCCTTCATTGCCATTTTCATGCCATCGTTGGGGCTGAACGTGGCCCTGACCTTCCCTGCTCACCTGTGTCTCGTTCCCTTTATCAGCCTCTCAGTACATATACCGGCCCAGTTCCATTCATTCCTAGCCAGACCATCAAAGTTGCCTTGCCATGTTTTTTTTTTACATTTTTATTTAAATGTGAGATGTGCTATAGCATATGCCACCATGAGGGTATCAAAAAAATTACAATTACCCAGATGATTGGCGCTGCTTCTGCACTATGGGGCATATGGAGCAGGCACATTGGAGACCTCCGCCGGCAGATCTGACTACTTCCGGTTTAGCGTTACGCTAACTTGAATGGGGATAAAAATGATTTAATCGTGAGGCTCTTCTAGACTCCTAGAAAATGTGTCCACTGTTTCACAGACTTGTCTTTCGCCACGCAAGTCCATGGGAAACTGGGCCCCACGGACACGGAAGTTGTAATTCCACTGTTTGACCGCTATGTCAAATTGGCTTTAAAGCCCGGCACAATTGCTGGGGGCCTGATGTCCATCCACCACCCTGACCCCCACCCCACAGACATTATTCTAAATAATGCAAGGCTGCTAATACATACAAATTTCACAGGGTGGCAAAATACTTTTGGCCATGTAGTGTACATGCACTGTTTGAAAAAAGTTTGAAACTGGGAACATAATGAGGCAGATCATCCCTGAGGAGATCAGCAAAAGATCCACATTGTAACAGCAAAATGGATGATTAATTGTCGTTTACTGCCAAATGTAAATGCGAAAAAAGCAAATCCAAAGGTAAGAGAGCTAAACAAGTAGAAATGGATGCACTGAACGCCGATGCCAAAGAGTCTGTCCAAAAAGCACAGTGCTGCAGAAATACTGTGGAGAATCAATGTGGTGTAATAACTGCAGGCAAAAGCTGTTTGATTTAAGGACTTGGGTTTATCAAAGGTACTTTGTCATTGAAATTCCTGATTTTGCTATTTTATGTCATTGTACTTTTGGTTGGACGATTTATGTTACTACCAATAGTAAGTCTTTTACTTTTTCTTTTCTCTCAGGGTCAGGGTTAGCCATGCAGCAGCACCCCTGGAGCTTGTAGGGATTCAGTGTCTTGTCAAGGACACTCAAGCAAGGCGAATGTTTGTTGTCACATGGACTCCAGCCGTCTCATTAAAGGACAGCCTACGCAGCACTCCAATTGGCTGCTTTGTTCCAGAAATGATGGGTTTCTGCACTTCATATACAGCGTACAGCCTGGGAAAAATGTCACCTTACTTTGAACGCAAATTGCCTAGGAGTAATAGCAGATACTTAATTGTATTTATGGAGTAAAATTAGACAAATTCGTATACCTTTTAACAGACTTATAATAACTACTAATATCTACTAGCAGATTATAATAAATACCTTCATTTATCTTTCCCTCGAATCAATCGGGAAGAGTTTTAAAACGTTAACATCTTAGTGTGGCATTTGGCCATGTATGCTCTTCATCTATGGCTAAAGGTAAAAAGGGAGAGGTTTTGAAATCTCTGCTGATCTGATGCTCCATCTACCAAATTGTTTCTCTCTCTTCTTTTGGGCCGGAATAATAATAATGTAATACTTTGTTGATCCCTGGGGAAATTCTCTATCCCCTCGCCTCTCAGAGATTAAAGGTCAGGGCCAGCTATAGAAGAGCATCCCTGGAGCAGGTAGAGATTCTTTAAATTCAAGGACAAGGGCACTTGAGCAGTGCAGATGTGTGGTTTGAAAATATTTACCCAGCTCAAGGGCGTTTTTTGGATTTGTTATACTGAGCGGTGAGTGTATGTTCAGATAGGAAGAGGATTAAATTTACCCTTGATTTACTCGTAAGACATGCATTGCTTGACATGGAAATAAGCAATTGACCGTGTGCTACTGTAAACGTCTCCCCTGAACAGAGTTTGTCCAATCATAGCTTAGCAACTGTAACTAGGCATAGCAGGTCTGTCAAGCTTTGGATTTCTCCAGAGGAGGTGTGCATGGGACTGTAGTGAGAGCAATACTCCATTTATAACTACATAAAACCAAAAGGAATGGAGGAAACTGTGTTTGTCTGCTCTAACATACAGTAAGATGCACATTTGAGCTTTGGTAAATCTTACTTACAGTTACAAGGCCAGTTGCATTTCATACTATGGTACAATGAACAGTCTGATAACATTTGTTTCACTAAGAACATACTTCTAAGACTAAGTACAGGTGAGAATGCACACAGGACGCATTTAGGATGCATTGAGATCCGATCACTCAGACCCCATTCAGAGGTGGTTTAGGCCACATGTAGTCTATACGACGTTCCACTCCTGGGATTGCTCCGGTGTTGTGGGAAATTCTGCCAGATGTCTCTCTTTTTGGCTGGATGTCCGTTACCTTCCTCTTTCTTTGTGTTGGCGTTCTAAACTCCGGTGGATTTCTGAGGACTATGGTTAACTGCTCCTCAGATCTCTGCAGGGTAAATCCAGACAGCTAGCTAGACTATCTGTCCAGTCTGAGTTTTGTGTTGCACGACTAAAACAACCTTTGAACGTACACATGTTCCACCAAAACAAGTTCCTTCCCGAGGCTATTATGTAGCGGCACCGTGGCTCCGTCTTGGGCCACATTAAGGACCGCCTACTCAACTGTGAGCGGAACGACATACTCATTCAAAGTATTGCTCATGTCACAGAAACCACTCAGTGTGAATCATGTGTTCTGGATGTTATCATCATACTGTCATTGATGTGTCGGTGTTTTTCTTTCTGTGCTGCATGCTCTCATATCCCCATCCCCGGCTGTCTCGGCTCTGTGTCCCGCGGTTGTGCGCACACACACACACACACACACACACACACACACACACACACACACACACACACAGCCTACCGATATGTGCAAACGGAAATTATGTACGTGTTTATTATTTATTTATGTAGAGCAGTAAAGTGGGCTCCGATCACGTGATCATTTGGTGACATTCTACAGCAGGTGGGAACACATACAGTACTTAGAGCTGTTCACTTTTGATCGTATCACTCAGATCGGATTTTTAATACCAGTTGGAAATGTGTTTAGTGACACTTTTCTTGCTGTAGTTGTTTACACACATTAGTTGGCAGCTTGGCTGAGGTCTCAGGGTGTTTTGTCTCCAAATGGAGGCTTGAGAAGCAGTTTTTTATGGCTGTGTAGTGTAGTTTCACTGTGATTACAGAGTATGTTGGACATCATGTGGAGTGGTTGGCAAACAAGCGCCTTGAAGGGCCAAGAGTCTGCAGCGTTTTTTTCCAAAGACTGCACCAGGTGATTTTGCTGATTAATTCACCATCTCAGGCTGGAACAGCTGGCGGAGCCACTGGTTGGAATGAAAAAGCTACTGTCGCTTGACCATCCATGGCATATAGTTGGACACCACTGCCGTAGAGTGGTCTGGCTTCTGAGGGAGTGGAGCTCATCAGGAAGCCAAGGAGATGATGTAGTGCCCTGGCCTGGGCTCCTCTGGCCACAGAAGGATGGGGAAGCTGTAAAGTGAGATGACACATGGACAAACATCATGCCAGTGACATGATGATGGCAGGGCCATAATGATGGCTCTCAGCACCCCATTCTCTATTTCAGGGCTGTCAAACCATGTGCCACAGAAGGCCATGTGTCTGGAAATGTTTTCTACGACAATAGCTAACAGAAAGAGCAGGTGAGATGGTTTTCTGTCGCTGATGTGTGTGCATCAGTCAAGGTGGAGGTACATTTGTGGTACATGAATGTCTGTCTATTTGTTCCATATTCCATTCCATATTTATGCTGCTCCAATCAATACTTTCATATTAACAATCAAAGAAATGACTACACATAATGTGAAAGAAGCTGCTTAGTGTAGTGATTAACCCACAGAGAGTTATCACCCAGCTCTACAGTTCCCCTCAGCGTTACAGAGTTTTAGCATCTCTTCACTAATTATTTTGGTTTTCTGGCCCACAGCTTCGCTGTTTTTGATTCGCTCTTCTCTCATTGACATCGTTTTCAGCCACAGCATTTTGAAGCAAAAAAGCTCTGAAAAAGCAAACTACACTGTACACCATCTACCCAGCACCAAATCACAGACTGATATATTTAACTTCTAATTGGTGAACATAAATTAGTTAGCAGCAAACTAGCCTGATATTTCCCTCATGAGTTGGTTGAGAGCAAAACATAGACACAAGGATAGTGAATATTGGACCTAACCTTTACACAACTCCAAATTAATGCTAATGTTGTGTCTGCTTGTCAGGTAAATAAGTTACTGTTTGCTCACAAGTTATAACCGTATAAGGTGATAATATGTCAATGTTGTGTTTACAGCCTGTTACACTGCTCCCAAGTGGCCAGAAATTGAAGTAATACAGGTTTAATGAAGATAGCTATAAACTCACCTCAACTTTAAAGAATGACCATTTCCCCAAATAAACTGTAATAACAAACAAACCATATATATATATATATATATATATATAAAAATAGGCTGCTGTTCCAATGCCATGGTGAAAACAATACCAGCATTACTGTCACGGCTGGTCATAATTATTAAAAATGACTTTTTAAAGATTTACTTTGATATTCTTTTCACATCTTCCTCAAAAACTTTCACATCTCTGTCCAGTGATCCACAACCCTACCTCCCTCCATTATAAAGCTGTATTTTGCCTCTCCTCTATGTCTTTGCGAGGGATGTTTTCCAACCTCTACTGTCTGGGCTGCGGACCAACACTGGCATGCAGGGCCAGTTGGGTAGCTCCCTCTGCCAGGCCCTCGCCCCAAATCCCTCCACTACCACCTCCCCTCCGTCCTCCGCCTTTGGTATTGGGATCACGTTTCCCTCCATTGACAGGAAAGACTTCTTTAGAGGGCGGATTAAAAGGCCTCCAAACCGATCCTGATAGGAGGTGTCTGGCAGCTGATGTTGCTGGGTGATATGTCACAGCGCTGAGGTATGAAGAGGAGATGTGGGGGGAGACAGAAGTGAAAACGTCTGATTGGCTTTGACTGCCTGTGTGTGTAGCCTTCTATGCACTTCTGTGTGTGTTGCAAAGGGCATTTTGCACTGACCAGAGATGAAAGGATAACAGTTGTTAGTCTCCTCTTATGATGGCTGATTAGAGTGATGCAACCCAGTGAAAGGCAGCCTCCCCACACACACAAACAACATTCACTAAGTCATCACACACACACACACACACACACACACACACACACACACACACAGATGGACGGACGCAAAAAAACGTACTTACTGTCAGTTGCCAGATCACCAGCTGGCTCATTTCAACATCACACTGAAGTATTATTTGTTAGTACCAAGAAGATGATAAGAGAGTGTGTGTGTGTGTGTGTGGGGGGTGCGCTCTAATGGTAGATGAGTGACCCAGTCGTAAAAGGTCAGCAACACTAAAGGGTTGATGTGGTGAGACGTCCTCGACTCACCAACTAATTAAATGTCAGAATGGATAGAAAGAGAAGCGGAGGGGGGGGGGGAGGCGCAGGAGAGAGGGGTGGATAGGTAGACAGAGAACTGGACCTTGCTGTAAATGTCATGTGTTACATAAAGTTTGACTCTTTGGCAGCTGAGAGTTCAGGGACAAAAAGGAGAGAGAGTCTTCCGAACCAAGCGGCAGGGGTCCTTTTCAGGAAGCAGGTTTAGTGAAAACTCTGAGTTTGTTAACCCTGACATGAGAGAAACTCTGGGTTTTCTGTTTCAGAAAGAGAGGTAACTTAACCTCAGAGTCAATTACTATGGTAACTGAGTCTGTGAACCTAACCTGGTCGGGAGCAGGTTTTCTTCTCTCAGTCTCCTCCCTCTGACACAGCGCTCTCTCATTTCCTCATTCATTCATTCAGTCTGTATCAGGCGCATTTTAGCGCAGTTTGTTATCGGCGTGAATAAAAAAAACAGTGTTGGTTTAGTAACTGTGTTAGGCAGACTATAAAACTTTTTTTTCTCAAAACATGGCATTTCCTTTTGTCGACGATCCCGTTGATGAAAGAGCTGTATTACTTCGCAGAGAGTTAAATATATACGTCGGGAGATGATATTGATACTAGTCTACCTATTTGAGCGGTATTGTTTTTCTTCCCAGTCTATCAGTTATGTAGCCTACATAACCTTATCCGTCCCTTGAAATAAAATATTATGAATTATAATTCTGTTAATGATGGCGCTGCAGCCTCAGAATGGTATTAGTAGGCCTAGGACTTTGCAAAAAGGAGTCCGATTGTACAGAAGTCTATGAGAAATGTACCCTTCTTCTTATTGATTGATGAGAATTGATTCATTACCTTAGTAAACATTTTTACTAATGAGTTTATGGTCTCAATTGCACATTTCAGGTCTTCTTCAATACAGCATGATCATTTTGTAAACTATGGCCCCATTTAGAATAGAATAGAGGAGGGGATGCTTAACGGCAGGGGATGCTTTATGCTCGATGGTGTTTTAAGCCCCCAACGTCTCCTTCCAGGCAGCGCTGCGACCGTTGACTTCAAGGCACCTAACCCTAACCTTAACCCTAACCATAACCATTACTTAATCCTAGTGCCTTCCAGGCAGCGCTGCCTGGAAGGCACTAGGATTGATTGAGACGTTGGGGGCTTAAAATAGCGATAAACATGCTTTATTGCGTGGCTACCTTGTGATTGACATGTCGCTACCTTGGCGAACTGACAATCAGAATAGCAATTTTTATCTATGGCACAGCTACATTTAAATCACTGTGGACTTGTTTTTTGGGGGCTGTCTGTGTTTTTGTCTTAAACCTTTGACCCTCTATGTTTTCAGTTCATGAAAGACGCCTAAAATGTTTTGTTCAGCGTTCGGTTGTACTAAAAAGACACTCTAAGTAGTCGGCTGTTATTTTTTTTTACTGTAAGTACATTTTGTTTCCAGCCTGTTTTTCTGCTAGTCAAAAATTAGCTGATCCCATTTCACCATACATTCCCTCTATGCTTCTCTATTATTTACATGTAAATCACCTGACTCAATGGAATTAATACTTTTCACTTCAACCAATGCAAATTTGCCAGGACCGCTGCTGTGAGCTAATCATTGCGTTTCTATAAGGCTGTTACTTTCTCTGCAGCTGTCATTTCAGTGTGTTTAATGCGTCTCACCTCCACTCCAAATACCTCCATTAATAGAGACTGAATCATGCAGTAATTGATTTTGGCCTGACATTTTAGTTATAAAAGCTTGTGTGACCAAACCCTAATGTTTCAGCCTTCTCACTGATATCACAGATGCAAACCTAGCCATGTTTTGTTAGAGATTAGTTAAAATCTAGCATAACGTGCATTATTTATATGAAATATGATAAGTTCAGGGATTAGTTTGAGTTCTGAAAACATTAGGTGTTGGAATAATGGGACTCTCAAAGTAAATAACTGCTACTGCAGCAGCTATCTGTCAGGCACACAACAGTGGTTTTCTGTAAGTAAGTTGACCAGTGGACCAATTGCTCAACAGCTTGTTGTATTTCCTTTAACTAACATGGAGAGTCTCAGGGGGGTTGAGCTAGCTGCTGCTCTGTTTGTTTTTAGAACATTAGTTTAGGAGTTTAGGACCTGTTGACAGAGACTGAACTGATGGCATATAGTTGTTCGGCACACATGCTGTGCAGTGTGTGTGCATGCGCCTGTATTATGAGAGCAGGGTCCTTACGTTTTTCCTAAGGGAAGATATTGGAAGCGTCTCATCTCCCCCTAAAAAGCTGTTGAATAATTCACTATGCCCCAGTTTCTGCCCATTAGGTTGACACACTGCTGGAACTCTCTCTTCTGGAGTAGTTGACAGCTTTCTTACACACACACACACACACACACACACACACACACACACACATAACCACACGCGCACACAAACACACACACACACACACACACACACACACACACACACACACACACACACACACACACACACTTAGAACACTTCAGCTCTTCTTTCTCCAGTTGAATAAAGCCCCTGCTGATTCTGTCACATAAGCGTCCCTGCCTTCTTTTCTTCTGTCTTCCACTTGCTTCCTCTTTCTTTTCACCCTTTTGCATTTCTTATTCTGCCTCATCTTTCACCGTCTCTCATTTCCATTCCCGATCTGTTGTCCTGTCTCCTTACCTGCCAAATTTTCTCTCTTAGCTTTTCTACAATGTATACATTACTGTCACCTTGATGTCCCTATTTTGGGATTGTTGCTGAGGCCTCAGTCTCAGCCTAAATCCAACAGCTGTGCCTGCATTTAAATGTTAACCGTTAATAACTGCTTTCTTGGCTACATGGGGGGGCAGCGTAAACAAGCTGTGAACACAACCCGGCAAACTTGTTAACAAACAGTTGCCTATTTACACATCCAGCTAAAGCTACATTAGCATTCATTTGGAGCTGCCTGATCACGCACAGTAATACGTGAAATGACCATGACTTCTTAACACCGCATTACGTGCAGGCAACACGGAAATGCCAAAAGAAAAGTCGAATAGGATCCTTTGTCGTGGTAGACACACGGATTCCCTGGTTTAACACAGCCCTGTCTCAAAGTCCACATGGAGGAGCTCGGAGTGGATGGATGGGTCAAACAAACACAGGACTTTTACCCAGGAGACTGCTGCTAGTGTCCCATGTGAAACCAAAAGTCAACATTGACTTATTTTTATAAGTCAATCTATCTTACATAGGTAGCTTAAGTTATATAACATCAGTATTGTAGTACTCGAGATCGGTCTTGGTCTTATGGTTAATTTTTGAAGGTCTCACCTCGGAATTGACCACATTTTTACTTGGTCTCGGATAAAGTGGACTCACTCCGGATTTCCACTGAATGCAGAACGTCTGCGGAACGGCTCCGCTGCGGAACGGCTCCGCTGCGGAACGGCTGCGTGCTCCGCCATCCGTCAATACCCACTAGGTCCAGATTTGTTGCGGCACGGCTGCGGCCATGACTGACAGCTGTAGTCACGAGGACCCACAAGATCTCGCGAATTCATGTAGAATGGAACCACAAAACCAACAACAGTTTGTTTTCATCAAGAGGAGTAGAGAGGAAACAACTCTGTGCTGTGTTTTCAAGGTGTAGTGTAGTGTTTTTTTTTTGTTTGTTTTTTTATTTAACCTTTATTTATTCAGGGGAGTTTAACTGAGAGGCAGCCTCTCTTTTGCAGGAACGCCCTGATCACACAGTAGCACACATTCACACCTAGCACAACCGCAGTCTGATCGGGTTAATTTGGAGTTGTATTTCAGGGCAATCTGATAAATGTAGCTCCAATAATCTCTCTCTTTCAGCTCTGTTTTGGTCTCCACCAACTCCAAAAGGGAAGTGTCTTTAGCTGCTTACATACTCAATGTTAACTAGCTAGTCGCTAACTTTGCCTGCCGTTAGCGGTCTAAAAGTATGGGTCCAACAATGAGTCCAGGAGACTGTCAACCTCTATGTTGAAGATCACGTATTTGTCGCAGACAGCTGAAGGAGGCAATAGGCTAGTTGACGTTAGCCATGCTAGCTTGTAGACTTATTATGTAGAAAAGGTAAACAAGGAAAAAGAACATGTAACACAACTGTGCATGGACAATTACCAAAAACATGCTCTTGACTTTGATTGGTGAGAGAAAACCAAAACAGTTGCGCGCTGGAAAACCCAAACTATAAATATAGCTATAAAACGCTATAAAGAGCTGAGAGGAACAGCCGAGTCCATTAATAATTATCTCTGCTTTTGTCACTACGAGACACCCCATTCACATTAGCCATTGTTAATATAAAAGTATTAATTATAGCTGCTTTCATATATTCGTATATTGTGGATATGTAACTGGACAATTTTGTCCACTGTCTGTCAAAGGGCTAACATCAAACACTGTTTCCATTTAGCTTTGTCATCTATGAATCCCACTCGTCAATCTCCCTCTTAGCCCATAATTGCAGCCCTTTTCCATTTCTTATACATCGCTTTTGTGCCTTGGAGACTGGCTGATGTTGTTTCAATACGTTCAATATTCTCTGAGAGCTAAATTGAAACACAAGTGAAGGAAGTCAATACAATTTCTATGCAGTTTCCTGGAACGCACTGTTCAAATATTGAGCCCTACTTAAAATTTCAAGTCCATCTTCCAGCCTTTTTCTGGTGATGCAAACTCAGATATTCAAACCCAATAATTCATGTGCGGATATGAATGTTTGAGTTATGGCAGAGGAAATTAAACAGAATGAATGATAATCAAACCCCAGGTACTGTCTCTATTTTAGGCCCGGCAGCATGAGCTAAGATAGATGGATACGGTAGAAGGTCTGTCAATCCGAGAGCCCTGCTCATTAAAAACTGCTTACAAAGTGACTTACTTTATTTCTTAGCTGCATATTTGTGTGGGAATTGGTTCATTTCTGCACAGAGAAATTGAATAAAATATCTGCATGGGATTGTCTGACAGCCTGGTGAGCATATCTAGCTAATTGTCACGGCTTTTCATAACGAAATTCAAATTGGGAAGCTGCTTTATCTCTGTATCTATTTTACAAACGTTCTGAAATGTTTCAGAGCTTGGAGGAAAAATAAATCAATATTTAACATATTTACCCAATATTATGACATTTCTTTTTCATCAAAACCAAACTTGTGGTTAATTAGTTTGGGTTAAATGTGTGTCACCCTTTGTACTACAATTTCAAGCAATCGATAATTTGGCTTGCTTTGGAAACATATTGCTTTGTGCAGGCATGACCAGATGCAGGCAGTCAGAAGCCTCTTCTCATATTCCACATTTTTGCATATTTTTTTTGTAAATTTAAAATCCCAAATGAACTGGCTTATCTTCATTATATCCCTCTATTCCTGGATCTCTCCATCCCTGGTGCTAATGATGTGCCTGAACATCCTCCCTCCTGAATCCGTCTGTCCATCTTTTCTCCACCTCCCTCCCTCCTGTGTCTGTGCTCCAGACTCTAATGATGGGCCGATCCATGTGTGTGGCTGCGTGCCGAGTGTGTGAGCGTGCGTGTGCAGGATATGCCGAGGCTGAAGGGCTGACAACGAGCTGTCCACCTACAGTGCAGCCAAGCACCCAAGACAGTGTTATTATGAAGTATAACACTTTCACACAGTACACCCTGTGCAGAAACATGTAGCTGCACACTGGGATGCTGAGGAAGAGTGCATGTCTTCATTAGTATGATTGATCCTCTGATTAACACCAGCAGCCTACACATACAACCACAGGAGAAGGATAGGTAGTAAATACTTCTAATCGCTGTAAAAATGTCTTTCTATGGGGTTTGATTTCAACCTTTCCCGGCCCTTTGCTGCATGTCATTTCCCCTCGTTTTCCCATTTCATGTCTTCAGCTGTCCTATCAAATAAAGGCCTAGTCTCGTTTTACCAGACCTTCCTCCACAGCCCTGCAAAGGAAGGTCTAGCTAGTCCACACAGCATTCCGGAATGGGAGAAAAACGTGCTCTGGTTTATTTGCATTTCTTTAAACCAATCACAATTGTCTTTGGCGGTGCTAAGCGCCAGACAGAGCCACGGTGCCTCTGCAAAATAGCCTCGGGAAGGAACTTGTTTTGGTGGAACGTGTGTACGTTCAAAACTTGTTTTAGTCATGCAACAGAATACTCAGATTGGACAGATAGTCTAGCTAGTTGTCTGGATTTACCCTGCAGAGATCTGAGGAGCAGTTAACCATAGTCCTCAGAAATCCACCGGAGTTTAGAATTCCAACACAAAAAAAGTGGAATGTGATGGCCGAAAAGAGGGACATCCGGCGAAATTTCCGGTAGGACCCTCCCGGAAGTGCAACGTTGTGGATATATACCCATTTCATGTCTTCAGCTGTCCTATTGAATAAAGGCCTAAAATGCCAAAAAAGAAATAAAAAAAAAAGAAAAGAAATGAAATGTCTTTCTGTGAGCTCAGAAAGACATTGGGTCTCACGCAAGAACCTCTCGTAGATTTGCTCGTAAGTGGTACGTCCATGTGATTTACGTAAGATAACTTGTCACATTAACAATTGTTTTTCGTATTTAGAACAAATGATACTGTCGCTCCCCCAAAATAATGCTCCCATAGATCGTTTATTCAAGCAGCAATTATTACATTACATTTTATTTAGCTGACGCTTTTATCCAAAGCGACTTACAATTGCTCTCTATATCAGAGGTCACACTCCTCTGGAGCAACTAGGGTTAAGTGTCTTGCTCATGGACACATTGGTTGATGTATCTCAGTGGGAATCGAGCCCAGATCTCCCACACCAAAGGCATGCGTCATATCCACTGCGCCATCACCAATTACAACTTATGTTAACATTAATTGTGGTGGCGTCCTCTAGTGGCTGTAGTTATGATGACGGGAGCAAAGCAGGAAGTAATGTGACAGTATAAGAGCGGCAACAAACACAGGACTTTTAACCGAGAAGACGGGTTCGTTTCACATTTGCAAATAAAAGTAAAGTGAGTTTTATTTTTTATTAAATTAAATTTGACCTATTTATTGAAAATATGTTCTGCCATTCAAAATAATAAAATGGTTTCAAAACAGTTTCCTGACTAAACATTGACATATACCAGTCTGTGATAATCCATCAACATATATTCATCTGATCTTCAGTATAGTGAAAATAATTCATAATTTCTGCCTATTTTACTCCAAAATGAGGTATAATTTCATGTACAGTAAATGTGGTTTATTGACCATAAATAAAAAATAAGACTATTGGTAATACGTTGGAATGAAGTTGGCTAGAAGGTGCACAATTGCGTGATACTATACTTTATGCTTTATAAAAAGGCAAAACAGACCGGGAGTTAATTTTGTTGGAGGACAACAAGTGCATGGTCGACAGGAAGACAACACAAGGGTTAACCCAAACCAGTGGCCCACACACACACATCCACAGGAGAAGGGTGGGTAGCTCACCCGGGTGAGCAGGCGCCCCATGTACAGAGGCTCAGTCCTTGCCCCTCTCTCTCCCATTTCATGTCTTCAGCTATCCTATCAAATAAATGCCTAAAATGCCCTGTTAGGTCAGAAATATAGAAATCCTGTCTCTGGTGATGTTCAGCTTTATGTGCTTTCTTACATCCAGACCAGGACTCAGATGTCTGTATTTAAACCAGGGTCAAGAGCAGCAAAGGCACAAGCTTTGTTTTTTTGACACAAAACGCTCAAAGTGGTTCTACAACTAAAGGCTCAGCTGCAGCTGACCTTCAATTAAAGTCAAAATGGCCCTCATTTATCATAGCATCGCTGACACCATGGGAACCCTGGCATCCTGAACACGGTGAAGGTCTGAGTCACAACATAACACACACAGTAGTACGTGCTCGTCGCTGTGTGCATACCTTTTTTTTCTTTTCGTTGTTGCAGATCAGGGTTATGCAGCTCTACAATTGAACAGCGGTGGAATGTAACTAAGTACATTTACTCAAGTACTGTACTTATGTAGAAATTTGAGGTACTTGTAGTTTACTAATGGACTACAGATGGAAATTAGCCCTTGGGCTACAATCTGGCACTTTTACGTGTACTGCTGTACATGTTCATCAAATGTGTATTGTCCTGAAATAATAAATAAATAAAAATAAATGCAACTTTCTACTTCTACTCCACTACATTTCAGAGGGAAATATTCTACTTTTTACTCCACTACATTAATCTGACCGCTTTAGTTACTAGTTACTTTACAAATTAAGAGTTTTGCACACAAAACACATGTAGTTTATAAAATAAATAATAATTTAAAAAAAAAGTGATAAATGTAACTACCCAACAATATTATGGCCTACAAGTCCAACTGAAATAAATTAGCAGATTAAACACTTAGGCTGCGTTTTAATAGTGGTTCAACATGCCCTCGTTCACTTCGGAATCCTCGTCGCCATCTTAAGTGTCCTTCCAATTGTCTGAAAAACTGAAGTGAACTTGGTGGGCTCGACCCTCGGATGGCCAAGGGAGCGAGGGAACAACGATGGTCACTCCAGAGGTGAATATCACCCACAATGCATTGCAGTTATGCATTTGGTGCAAGAAAATCCCACCATGGTTAGGTGGCAGTGATGTACAACCGCTAAAACTCCTGTTGCTGACCACCAAAGAAGGAGAAGATGAATCAATACATTTCACCTTTTTAGTTACCTCATTGTTAGCTTGAAACATGTAATATCAATTATCTCTATTTACTTTATGCGTTTTATTTACTAGATAGTTGTATGTGTGATTTCTTTAATTCCAACATTAGCTGTAAATGCATGGAAGAAATTCTGTGTTTTGCGAGATGTAAGCATTAATATTATTCATCATGATACACATACATTTCAAAATCTGAAACTCATGCAGCTGATTACCAAGCCTCAGTGAAATGAGTCTGCAGGTATTTATGATGTGTAAAAAGCAGTAATAATACTAATATTTGTATTGCGCCTTTCATACAATAAATAGGCCTACTGTACAATAAGGAAATTGCATGACATAAGCATTCATAGAATGAACATAAAAACGGTGATAGAAAGCCATAATTAAGAGTGAATAATATGGCTAATAACTACTTGAAGCAGTAGCGCTAAGCCTACAACTGGCGGTCGATCCGTATAGTTTGGGCTGAAAGTGAACGAGGGCAGGTGGGTTCTCTCTGCTCTCCAAGTGGCCTCCGTGCGACGTAAGCTATGACGTAATACCAAGGGCGGAGAGGAAGTGAAGGAGGGCATGTTGAAAAACGAAATGAAACGCAGCCTTAGTTGATTGACCGTGTTTTTTTGACCATTTCCACTTTCTAAAATGTGAGGACTTTTCTGTAGTACTGCAGTACTTTTACTTTTAATTCTTATTAATATAGTACATTTTCCTGATGATACTTACATACTTTTAATTAAAGCTTTAGTGCGTACCTTTTTGATATTATTGAAAGTCAGTTACATTCAAGCCATTGCCAAATTAGTTGCTACAAAGCTAATTAAGACTATCACCTCCACACAACTCTCTCTGTATCTCTCAGTATGTCTATGTTTAGAAGATTGGTGTCATCCGGTGACTTTCCCGCACAGAAACTCAAGTGAAGATAATTACCTCTTCTGAAGAGTCCGTCATGTTTTTTTAATCCTCCGTGTCGTCTTTGGCTACTAGCAACTACGTGGAGGAAGGCTGGGGGCTGTGCGCGATCACGGAAAGCTTGTGTCATGTGGATGCGCAGACAGTGTTGTTGTCATTACTTAGAATTCCTCATGGGGGCGACAGAAACTACGCACTATAGCTTTAAGTAACATTTTCAATGCAGGAATTTTACTTGTAAAAGAGTATTTTTACAGTGTGGTATTAGTACATTTACTTGAGAAGATCTGAATCTGATCTGAATATGTCTTCCACCACTGCATATGGAGGATATAATAATGCAAACATCTTAATGATGACAATATGAGTATCTGGTCTAAGAAGGGGTAGGACCAGCCTTCAGAACAGTTTCAGTCACCCTGCTTTTATACAGCAGCCTGACCATGCTTTCTTCAAGAAGGAAAGGCTCCAGTACTGTGAGAGATGAAAAAGCTGGAAATCTATTTCTTATAAAGGGTCAATGATGTTTACACTACAAAGGTGCAGTGGTGTTTGCACTGGGTGATTGGGGAGGCTGTGGGAGGGGTCTGACTTCATCCTGCTGTTGATGAAACCTAGTGTGTTTGCGGGGTGTGATGACATTGAAACACTGGAACATGGTGAAGGAGCAGTGTTTACACCATGGGATGAAGTTGGTTCTGTGAAATGACGTGTGCCTAAGCCATGGTCATTTTGAGCGATCTTTAGACCCAGACACTCCCAACAAACCATAAATCATGAACAATAGAACAATTTATAGTAGACAGCGGACATTGGGTCTCACGCAAAAACCTCTCGTAGAAGACTTGGGGCCCTATTTTAATGATCTAAGCGCACGGCATGAAGCGCCAGGCGCAGGTGCGTTAAGGGCGTGTATGAATCCACTTTTGCTAGTTTATTTTTTGGGCTTTTCCACCTTTATTTTTGACAGGACAGCTAGGTGAGAAAGGGGAGAGAGAGAGAGAGAGGGGGAAGACATGCAGGAAAATGTCACAGGTCGGATTCAAACCCTGGACCTCTGCGTCGAGGCATAAGCCTCTCAGCATATGTGCGCCTGCTCTACCCACTCAGCCAACCCGGCCACACACTTTTGCTAGTTTAACGGCGGAAAAAAGGGTCCGTGCGCCAGGCGCATGGTTCAAAAGGGTTGCACTTAGTGTCTTCATTAATTCATCGGTGTGTTTTGGGTGTAACATGCAACAAACCAATCAGTGTCATCTCCCATTACCTTTAAAAGCCGGGCGCGTTTGGACCTTGGAGCATTGCTATTATGATGGAGGATTTGCTGAGCAGGAAGGAGAGATTTACAGGAGCAGATCATATCTTAATACTATTTCACATTGTAATATTTTTTATTTTTAATCTTTTGCATGTGTGTGTGCTGCGCGTCCCTGTGTGTGTAACAAGCATAGTGTGCGTGCTGTGCACGTGTCTGGGCGCATTTCACTAATTCACCTTCAAAATAACAATGAAATGCTGCGTTATTGACTTTAGATCAGGTTTTTGTTGGTCAATGGCGCGATCACTTCCCGCTCCCTCAAGATAGCAATACGCCAAGAATTCACCTGAACACACCTCCCTGTAGGACCAGCATGCCCATGGGCGCACAGATGGGCGCAGGTGCATTTGCTATTTAAACGACGCGGGCGCTGGACGGGAAATGGACAACTCAAATCATTTTATTTATAAAGCAAAGCAAACAACACTATATGACATAACGACAACAACAGTTATTGTTATAATGAGAAAGATAAGAGAAACCTTATAATAATTTAAAATGTACCAATTTTTCACAAAAAACATTTCTAGGTGTTTCACAAATCCAACATATCTTGTTGAAACAAAAACGATAAGGTAGTAATGTTGTTATAACAAGAAACTTCCATATAGTGTTAAAACAAGAATCTCAAGACATTAGCCTACATTGGCTAGTCAACTTACACTCAATTACAAAATGGTTGTATTTGGGTTAAAGCAATACCCTGGTTTCTCAGACGCCATGTATACACCTTACCCCAGTTAAAATCGGAGTTCTCCCAACCCGGATAACAGAACTACAGAAGTCCTTCAGTAACCGGGGTATTCCTGCATGTATACACCTTAATAGGAGTAAGGTCGGGCTAAACGCATTCTACAACTGCCCCTCGCCACTCCGCTGGAGTGGTTTTTTGACCCGGAAATAATCCGTCAGCGCTGTGACCGTTGCGATGATACAGCGGTGCTTGGATTATTTACATGTGCGATAGTGTCTGTGTGTGCCCTGCAGATGAATAATATAATATATAGTATATAATTTGGTGGTTTGGTTTTGTTTCAATGCTTGAGTAACACATCTGTGTGAGCTAAAGTCACACAAACTGTGTGTGATCCCCCCCCGCCTCGCCCCACATGGCCATGGGTACACAACATTTGGATGAACAAGAACACATATAGAAAACAGTCTGAACTCACCTAAATCTAAATGCTAATGCAGGAGGAGCATGGGTGATAACTTGGGGGTGTAGTAGGCAGTGGTGTTCGCTGAGAGGAAGCAGTGCTGAAAATTAAATTGGAATGACACTCATAGTATACAGGTATAGTTGCACGGAAACTTGTGTATCTTAAACAAGGTCTTGGCCTGCCTGAACTAAAGCAAGGCTCCATCTCTTGGGATGCAATACTGGTGACACTTGAGTCCTGATTATAAAAGCAAATTACTCCATGAAAAGTCCAGGGTGACTTGTGGCATGGGACATCGCTCAACCAGACTCGCACAATAGCAACACATTCTCATGAATGGGTTTGTTTGACAACAATTCATATGATATATTACATGGAGCCCCAGTACCTCTGCAAAATAGTCTCAGGAAGGAACTTGTTTTGGTGGAACATGTGTACTTTCAAAGGTTGTTTTAGTCGTGCAACAGAAAACTCAGATTGGACAGATAGTCTAGCTAGCTGTCTGGATTTACCCTGCAGAGATCTGAGGAGCAGTTAACCATAGTCCTCAGAAATCCACCGGAGGTTAGAACGCCAACACAAAGGAAGCGGAAGGTAACAGACATCCAGCCGAAAAGAGTGATATCCGGCAGCACCAGAGCAATCCTGGAAGTGGAACATCGTCGATATAGGCTACCTTAAGTAGTACTACAGGGACATGAACCCTCGTTTCATGGATGAAAGTCTTGTGTTTTACCCTTACCTTCATCCAGGACACAAAATCTGCTTCCCTGCTTGAAAGCCATGTGTTTTAGGATCCACTCATCCAGCCTGACCTCCTCCTCTACACGGATCTTCAGCTTTTCCTGGTTAAAATTCTTTTTTTTAACCCCCCCCCCACGCTTAACATGCATGCAGCATAAGTGGTGTCACTAACCTACCAAAAAGATCTGATGCAATATCTACAATAGATATAATCCTCTACATTTATTTATAAGGGCAAACATAGCGTAGAGCATAAAATAGCAATTCTTGTTGTGGCTCAATCTTAAATGAACCATTATGATTTTTTTTATGACACCCAGATATCAAGCAATAAACCAACTCTAGATTTAGTCCAATATATACAAACTTTAAATAGCTTTTTAAAATCTTTTCTACAGCCCCATATTTAATACTATTGATCTCAAGCTTCCATTTCTCACAAGAATTACACGTGATCGACTGCTTTCTGCAGCCCTACTTATGTTGTAGACATGATAATCATATTGCCAGTTTTCACCACACCCAATCCCAGTTAAGCTTACAAAGAACAGATGAGCAAATGATTAGATATTTTTGCTCATATTGATTACTATATCCAGGAATTTGTCTTTAATATCTGCTTTCGGCAGTTTGTACCAGAATCCATCCCCCCAGACTGTATCGCATGCCGTACTGTAATCAATAAAGAGTAGAAAAGGCAAAACAATACAAATCAATATGTTTCAGTAAAGGGATGTGATCAGTGGTGGAGTAACTCTTTCTACATCCTGCCGGAGTTTCGTTAAGGATTGTGTTATCCACACAGACCATGCACAGCCTTGCATTCAGTAGGTTTGAGTTGCATTTCCACCGTTTGGCCACTATGTTTAATTTGCTTCCAAGCCCGGCACACTTCCTGGGGGGGCCTGATTATATCAGAACTGAAGAGTATTTCTTCATTGAAAGAAGAGCAAAAAATGGTACTGAAGGCCTTTCCCAATGGAAAATATGTTTTCGCTCTTCTCCCTATTGGCTTCGGCAGGGGTTTGATGATTGATGACAGATGGTTCATCAAATCACTTGCCAAGCATTTTTTGAAAGTGCCAGCCCTTTCCAAAAAAGTTTCCTATTCCCATCTGACGGGTCAGGTTTAATGTGGTGTGATATAGAATGAAAAGGATGAAACGAAACTTGATGCTTATCGGTCCTTTTTTCTCAGAATACAACATGAAGGTTTGCGTGGCTTTCATCACTAACGGTCCTGCAATTTAGACACCATCTATTGAATTGGCTGGACTCTAAAACGGGCTGATTGTTAGGCCTCTTTTAAGGCTGACATGCTGCTAATTGCCGTTCGGCTGAATGTGACTCACCTTTGGCTGCATGTTATTGCATTTGTGACTTAGTTGCTTCAAAATTAGCACTTTTTTATAGGGTGTTTACGTTCTTTTTCCCAACGCTCAGAGCTGCAGACTAGTTCAAAGGGAAATGCAACATGTTTGTGGAGTCGAGCTCTAACTGGCACTCATTTTCTGCTGCAAATTTAATTTCTCATAGTGTTAATGATGTTAATATATGCTTGAATTAGAAGAACAAAAAGGACTGCAGCAGCATTACTTAGCTAAAGGACAAAGTCTTTTTCATGTGGCAGGATTTCTGTACGACCTGCGGATTCTATGACATTGCCAAAGCTAAGTGGCAAGTTTCATCATGTGAAATAAATACCCTTTAAGGGTGGCGTTCTGCCGCTGTGTGTGAATGTAGAACATACAGTACAGACACCTGCTTGTCCTCCTGTGAGCACACGTTTCAGTCCAGATGGTAGATTGATCTTCACCGTGCAACCAGGATCAAACTGATACATGTTTTATTTTTCAGGGAAATAAGTGCCGATTCATTTTGCGATCCAAATGGGTCATGCACTCCCTTGATAAATGAGATCCCGCTTGATAAATGTGTTTGCTTGGTCCGTGTAATGAAAGAACGTGATTCAGGTGTTTTTACCACTTGTTCCTATTCTAGCAGCACAAAGACATATGGTTCTCATCTGCATCGTTGGGGGGGGAGCAGTGAGGCTACATGGGACGACTCCAATTTGAGTTTCACCCCCTTACAACATTTGGGTAAACATCCAGGCGCCATACTGTCCCCTATCGTTTCCAGCAGGGCCACCCTCACAGCAAGTGTAGCCTCACATGCAGCCAGCAAAGCGGAAAGCCGCAGCTAGTGTCTTTTAGCATTCATGTATTCACTCAGAACTCGGTCAAAGCGGCTAAAGCTGTTAACACAGCCAACTGGGGTTCTCTGGGAAACAGGTCTCATCCCGTTTCATCCTTTATGAATCAAAGCACCCTCCTGGACTTGGATTGAGAACAATGCCCCTGGAATGGGACAGCATCCATGTTGCTGCTCAATGCAAATATGCTGTTTGTAAGGGTACATGCTTACACGTGCATTTGAACTGTGTGTGTACTTGCATGCATCTATATGCTGCGGCGACAGTGAGTGTGTTTACATGCCCACTAATATTCCACTATTATTCCGAATATGACAGTAGTCCGAGCACATTCTGTTTGGATATTCCGAATAAGGCCTTTTTCCGAATTTAGCATTTTCCAAGACATGTGAGACATTCCTGTATTATTCAGGTTTTAGAGGCATTCTTTGGACATGTTTACAGCACATTGGAAATATGCGTCTCAATCAGGGTTTTTGAAGCAGTTTGTGACAGTTTTACGACCTGTTAACGGCTAACGATCAGCTCTGTGCGTTGCTATAGTTGTTGTACACAAACCAATTAGCCGACAGTTTGCAAGGAAAAAGATGCATGCCCAAAGAAAAGAAGGAGAAACACACCTACTTTTAAATATTATGAAAGACTTCACTTTCATTAGTCATGTAAATAGCTTAGTCGGAATATTCTCTTTTTCGGAACAAGGGCAAAAACTGGAATATTATGTGCATGTAAATGTAATCACTGTGTCAAAAATGACTGCGAGGTGTCACCCTCTGAGCTCATTTCGGCTGATAAGTTGCCGGTAAAAAGCGGTCCCCGCGGTTAACAAGAAAGAAGCACAGAGAGCACCAAAGGAGTTGGGAGCTTTTGTCCTTACTCCCACACTCAGCATCTCTTCTGGATTCCCTGCTATTGTTCTCTAATAAGCCCAGCTCCTCGCTGTTGCTCACATGCCTGTTTGTGTGTGTAACATCCATCCATAACAACATCATTATCAGTTTGAAGCACCTCTCTCCTCTCTCTCTCTCTCTCTCTCTCTCTCTCTCTCTCTCTCTCTCTCTTTCTCTTTCTCTTCCCCCTCCTCTGCCTCATCTGCTCATCCTTCGCAGGCTCGGGTAATCCGGCGCCGAGGAAAGGAAGCAGAGGGAAGGGAAAGGAGGAGAAGATGTGGAGAAGAAACTGTGTTGGCTGCATTAGCATATCAGACACATGGTGAGGGCTGGAGACTGGGTACTGGAGCAGATGTCGATTTACATATTCAACGTCAGGGCCAGCGGTGCGTGTGTACACAGGTGTGTGCGTGAGTGGGATGGGGAAAAAAAAGTAATGGATGTCATGAGTGTAAAAGAGGCATGGGTGGAGCAGGAGTGGAATGAAATGAGGGTGGAATCACAATCGGAGGGAACTCTCCCTTCCATCCAACTTGACCAGCGACACTCATTTCACGCCGCGAAAAATGATTGCCACTCCTTTGTTTTTTTGGGATAGGATTAACATAAAAGCATGATGGCTGTGATTGACTGGTGTGTTTTGCAGACTTTTTGGCAGGCTCTGGGAGCTGATCAAAGCCTGAAAAGCTGTCTGACAGTATTGATGTAGTTAATTAGAGTAAACACAGAGCACTCACACGCTGCCTCGTTATCTGCTACTCTCTCTGTCTCACACAGACACACACACAAACACACACACACACACACACACACACACACACACACACACACACACACACATGCTAATATGGGCTGTCTTTATATCTCTATTCTCCAGTCTGAAATGTGAAAGCGCTTTCATCTACCTCTATCTTTCTGTTTGTGTTTCATTTTTTATTCCGTCTCTTGTTTTATGTGTTCCCCTTCATCTCTCTCCTCTTTAAAAATCTTTGCAGCTCACTACCTTTTTTATGCAAACCTCTGCCTTTCATTTTCTCTCTGTAACCTCCTATTTGTTTTCAGTTTCTCCCTATATCTCTCTGCCTCTCTGTGGGAGAACAGGTGGTTGCAGGATACAGCCTATGCTATGTTCCAACCTCCGAATGGCGAGGAAGCATAACACACGTGAATCTTGCTTGAGCGCTGCTGGGCCGGCATAGGGTGTACTTTTGTGAGAGAGGAAGCGGGGGGCCTGTGTGTGTGTGTGTGTCTGTCTGTCTGTCCGTCCGTCTGTCTTTTACTCATGTCGTGGCGACATAAATCTGTCTTGACTTTTTGGAGGCAAATGTCAAGTCCCCATAATGTAAATTATTACATTTTAACCCATCGGCTATCAGTCTGAGGCTGATTTAGCCTCTTGGCAACAGCCAATATTTTGGCTGTTCGGGTGTAGCCATGGGGTCATAACTTCCATTTCCGTGTGCTGGCCATTGTTTACAGTACGAGTTGATACTTTTTGTTGTTGTTTGAGGTCCAGACGACATTTCCGGCTAATGCCTGTAAAAATGTATAAAAGCTAATAAAAAGCTGAATAGCCGATGGGTTCCAAGACGGCATTGCATTCCGCCTCTTTTGCTCTCCGGCATGCAACCAAAGCCAGCTTAAACGTGATTATTAAAATATCAATACTACTCAGACTACAAACGGAAACTAGAACGCTTCCGATACCAAAATCGTGTCCCATTGCCTACATATTTTGCATTCATATGAAGATATCTGTTTAAATCAGGGTCAGGGTAAGTCTCCAGGAAATGAATGTAAGTCAATGTGGTGTCCTCTAAAGTAATAGAAACACAATTGTGTCTGTGTCTGTATGTATGTAGGTGTGTGTGATGTTAAAAAAGGGAGAAGAACAGGAGTATTTATGCAGAATTAATGATTATTTTTCTGTGAATGTTGATGTTGAACAGGCAGTCTTGTATCTGTTATAGGACAAGGTAAAAAAGGACAAATGTACACACACACACACACACACACACACACACACACACACACACACAAATGCAAAGGTGTACACACACTCATATCTCACACACACAAGCACACCATGCAGAGCCCAACAATGACATTGGCAGTATAGGCTGTATGGACATTGTAGACTATCATTAGGAGTGATGATGGATGATTAGGACTACTGTACTTAAAAGTGTTTTCTGGGTTCGGACATTTACACAAATACACCCCCCGCACACTAATATATAAGCACGTATACACACATACATGTACACACAGTCTACAAGCTCACACACCTGCCATGCAGGATAAGGTGTACAATTTACTGTATACAGTGTTATCAGATACCTCCCTGGGGCAATATGTGTTTGTGCCTGTGGCTACACAATATTCTCCCCAGACTGACCATCTCTCAAACTCAGCAGTCATCCCCGGGTGTCGGTTTGTGTGTTTGTGCCCATGGCACTGCTGTAGACTGATATTGCTGCCACCCGCAAGACTGCAGCCACCTTCAGGGCCTTCTCCCGATCCTCCATTTCTACCTTTTTTCAATCCTTCATCCACGGCTCGCAATCTCCCGCTGTATGTGCCTCCTCTCCAACTCTTCGCCGCTGTCGGTCTCTGTTTTTTTGTCCCTGTTTTTCTCTCTCCTCTCCCTTTTGCAATCCCACTCTCGCTCTCCCTTTGTATCTGTGGCTCTTGCACTCAATATCGTATTGATTGGTTTTCCTCTGTGTTCTCTGACCTTGTTGTAATAGTGCCAGAGAGGTCACAGAAGATAGATTTCTCTGAAAAGGACACTGTCATGTTCCGTAATCTATGGTTGCACCATGCCAATTAACAACAAATAGGCCGCAGACCTTCCTCATTTAGCTGTTTTTGACAGGCTAAATGTATTTTGGTACTTCCTGCAGTGGAGGGGGGATAAAAAAAAAATAAAAAAAAAACAGGGCTCTTTGTAACAGCAGGTGAGTGAAACTGGACAGGAGAGGGATCAAAAGGCTGCTGTGGAGGATGCTGAACAGCAGCGTGAAATAGAAAAAGACGTCTTTAGGAGGGCGCCATTGAAATGTACTGCAGAGCTGAAGGCCATGAGTTACACAGAGCAGTACCAGGGATACATGGATATCACTGTCTCTTTCTGTTTTGCTTACATTGTTCTCTTCTCCTCCCTGATGAATTCACAGTTTATATGTGAATAACAAGAGCACACATCCTCCGGCCAGACAGAACTCCTGGAGTCCCATGAACACACTGCGCAGCACACAATTACACTCTGATACACACTTGAGCTCTGCATCAGCCACCCCAACCTCCCCTCTGTTCCAACTCATCTTCAACCCTCCTGTCATCGTCCTCTCCTTCTCACCTCTTTTTCAGTGTCCTTATCCACAGACACGGTGGCCACTCCACAGTGCCACTAAAACTTCCAAACTTGCCTTCCCTCATTCATCCGCCCTTCCCTCTCTTCAGGAGCTTTTCTCCGCTAGTTTTTTTCCCCTTTTCATTTTAAGGGACCGTTTGGTATTTAGTATTTAGTATTTTTTAGTCTAGCTCTCGAGACTGAGAGCTATTTTTCCTGGAGACCTCCCTTCTCATGCCAACCTGTCTCATGCCCTCCCGGCTGGTGTCGTCCCCGAGCTTCTACTTTTCAAAATAAAAGCTTGCATCTGGTCCGCTATGTCTTTGTACTTTGGTGTTTTAGATGATTTTGAACTAAACAGTACCGCAATCATGCTAATGAATACAATTTTTTTTTTTCAGCAGATGCCTTAGTTACAACACAATTGAGCTAGCAAAGCAGTTTTGTGTTTATATATGCATGCAGGATTTATTCAGTTTGGGAAATCCAACGGTCTCTACAAAGCTATAGCTCAAAATGCCTGGCTTACTAAACAGGGCAATATTACACTCGAGTGTACACTTACACTTCCATGTAATATGGCTTAAACAAACGTCAACGTTAAACGCTGATGCAGTTTTCAATGTTTTATGATTTCAGAAACGAAGAGGTTAACCAATATTGTATTATAATCCTAATTTTACAAATTTCATATCTATGCAGTTTTCGAAATTATAGATACAAAAGATTCATAATAAAATATTGGTTAACCTCCTCTTATCTAAATTTTAGATTATATCAAATCCCCTTCTAGTGGGAGGCATGACAAGCTTTTTTTATTGTAGCCTACTCTTAGGTCTCATATTAGGCTTATAATTGTAAATGTGTATTATTTTAAGTATTATGTGGGTGGCTTCAATGTTGAGCTATACTCTTTTCACTTGGCATACGTTTTTATGTTATGCTTGTCCTTTTTTTATGTCATGAATTTGCAAATAAAGCAGTAATAAAAGAAATTGTACATCTTTGCCAAGTGCAAACCAGTACAGAAGGCATCAATAAATTGTTGAGGAGGGTCATGTCTCTTTTCCCAATCATTTTGGAGGGTCATAGAAAAATGTATTGCTGGCGAAGGGAGGGTCAAGTCTATTTTGACTAAAGATCCAAAAATAAACTCCTCCGGTAGCCCCTTAAATAAAAAACGAACAGTCCCTAAGGCCAAGAATTCAATTAGCTGTAAGTAACAATACCTTAATCTCTTCCCTTCCTACCTCTGTTTTCCCCCATTTTGCCGCTCCTTGTTTCCCAGTTTCTCTTTGAGCACAGTGCTGTCATTGAGGCATGACTCTCCAGGGGTGCTAATGTAGAAAGCTGTTAGCAGACATGCCACTGCAACTTATTCTTTAGAACGGGACCAAGCACTCTCTTCCTCTTTCCACATGGACCCACCCTCGGCTTTGCATTATACATCGAAGACAGCACCACGCACACAGCGGATAAATCCGAATGTGCATAGGAGAGAGGCAGGGTGTCACTGCAATTTATGTGCACTGGCAGATATCTCTAGTCTAGATAAAGGCCTGAGCTGGCTGGGATTTGGCCAGGATGGCATGGATTTAGCCTGTTTTGCAGTCATCTGTCTCTGAATTTTTTCATTGATTTAACTGTGCAACGTTGGGCTCACTGACACCGGTTTCCCTGCTTGGAAAAACCGCTAACCCACTATCAGAACTAGATGGGATTGAGAAAGGGTTATTCCTTAATGACTCCCTGTGACTGAGCCATAATAAGAACAAAAATGGGACGAGATTACAGCAGCTATAGAGGTTGTGAGTTGACTTACAGGAATAAAAACTAAGGTTGACCTATTTATTCAAAGGACATGACAAAAGAAAGCTGAGGCCTGTACTACGAAGCAAGATTTGGCGTTAACGAGGTAACTTCAGGTTCAACCCAGGGTTTTCTGTATCACGACGGTGGCTCAGTTGTTACCGGGTTCAATCGCCATGGTAACTTATGCTGAACACCCTAACCTGGTCGGGAGAGTGCGCGGAGAGAGAGGAGTGTGCTCATAAAAGTTAAAACCTTTAGAGACCGACAACCCCGTTAACATTCCCTGATGGGTATTGCTATGAAAGATTTTAAGCGGAGGGAATTACATATAGGCTATTTGTCGGCTTCTTGAGCCGTGTGTTGCCAATACGCACATCTGTTTGAATTATGTTTTTATGTTTTTTATTTGCTCTCACGATCGCTTCCCACTGCCAGGGTTTCAACTGAAATAAAAGGCTAAAGCAACGGGCAGTTTATGGAAAGCACAAGTGTAATTACGGTCAGATCTTGGTCCTGACTGATGGGGAAGTGATATTGATAAGCGTTGTGATTTACATTAAAAGTTTTGAATTATTCATTTTTTTAAAGGCTTCATAGTTCATCAAATAATATCTACATTTTTAAAATATAAAAAAGTTAATAGATCATGTTCTAATCCAACAAATGGGATGCTATATTATTTTAAATACCGTAATCAGAATCCATGTTTCAGTTCATTTGGCCTAAGTGTGCATTAAGAGACACTTCACTTCACAATTCAATTTATCTGTGTGTGTGTGTGTGTGTGTGTGTGTGTGTGTGTGTGTGTGTGTGTGTGTGTGTGTGTGTGCTCCGAAATGCACTTTAAATGGGAATCTGTTTCTCTTGATTTGCCTTTGATATTTTGTTCAGGTAGTGTTACAGCTAGTTGAATTGATGTCAGTTGCATTGTTTTATGGGTATTCTGTGTTGAGATGGTGCAAATTTTTTTAATACATTATCTTTCAACATTTCCCCTGTGATATTCTTTCACATAACTAAGACTATAGTGTAAAAGTGTAAAAAATGGGCTACGTCAAATTATTCCAAGGGACATCCATGAGGGGGTCCCCGGTATATACTCTATCTTGTAAGGGGCCCTTGGCTGAAAAACAATTGAGAACCTCTATCGTGGAAAACCTGTGTAGCATTTAACAATTTTACAATGAATGTAAATCACTGTTTGAGATATGTGATATTTAAATTAGTGTATCACACCAGCCACTTGTATTTTGGCTCGACTTACGTGTGAGCATGTGTATGACGTTGTGGTTCTGAAGCATATATAGTTGAGTTTTGTCATGGTTGACACTTTGTCGAACAAATCACTCTTTGCAGTATGTGGAAAAAAACAAACTGACATTGTTGTGTTTTCGGGCAAACATACACACACTATCCTTCTCTCTTTCTCTTCCCTTCTCTTTCGCCAACCCTTTCCGTGTCCCTGTGGGGCAAAACACACCAACAGTGTGTCTCCAGGTTCCAATGTCCTAACCCTGCCTGCCAAAGATAGCTGCAAAGACGGGGAGGGAGAAAGAAGAAAGTGCTTTCTTTTATTCATACAGGCTATCTGTCCAAATGGAGTCTTCTAAAGAAGTTACATTAGGACAGCTGGTAGGGGAGGCAACACACGGTACAGCCCAATGAATGTGGTGCCACAATTAACCTAGCAGTGTCTAGTCTGTGTGTCTGCATGAAGGCACCCACCACCAGGCAAGGTGGAGATGGGGACACATTGGGCAGGGCTTAGACAGATCTTTCAGATCCAGAGCCGCACTTTATGACATTACAAAGGGAGGTAAGATGGATAGGATCATTGTAGGTGCTCAGCAGGGGAATACAACATGGGCATTAAAGGGTTTGCAGCCATGTAGTATTCAGCCCACTACTTTGTCTGCTTTCTCTCCTGAGTCACATTCTCAGGATCAACAAAATGATTTGCCTACGCACATGCCAGTATCAGTAAGTCACACAGGTGTATGAATGAACGCATTAGATCCGAGCCTTGTGGCTCTGCGTCTGCTGAGCCCATCCAACCGAGCGGGAGGCTAATTTTCTGCCGAAATAAATGGGATAGTGTGGCTATCTTAATCCAAGTTCTGAGTGAAAGGGCTATTTAGTGTGTGTGTGTGTGTGTGTGTGTGTGTGTGTGTGTGAGCGTCTGCATGAGTGTCTGCTTATGTGTGCAGGTGCTTGAGTATGTGTGTATCTTGATCTATTTAGTTTTCGTCCCGTCTTAATCTTGGTGGAAGGCTGTTAATTAACCCTGCCGTCAAGCCGGCAGACGTCTAAACCAGCAGCCGTCACTTCTCCTGGGTCTTGTTACCGCTGTAATTAGTGGCGGATAAGAAATTACAAATGCCCCCACTCCCCGTTAAGATTCGGACACCTTGTAGTTTCTCATTCTGATGCATGAGTGTACCAGGGATGTATGTGTGTGGACGTGTGTGCACGTGTGTACACGTGTGTGTACACGTGTGTGTGTGTGTGTGTGTGTGTGTGTGCTTTCATACAGCCACTAAATTCATAAGCTGCCTCTGAATTTTTCACACATACTAACAATATGCAAATTCTGTAACTGAAAGGTATGATTATACTGATCACATACAGTAAATAGAAATACCCAGCATGCCGTTGGTGTACACCGCATGAACAAAAAAATGTGATTCTTTGTGCCTTGTTCATGTAGAAAAGACCAATTAAGGGGACATGTTCTAGGAAATAAAAGGGCCAAAAGTGGAAGACAGCCCAGGTTGAACATTAAGATTACAAAAAGTCATAAATGTACCAGTAGTGGGGGTGTACAGGCAAAGCACATACCTACCGCTGCAGAGACCCAGGTTCATTCTCTGGTAGTGCTTCCTCTGGTAATTGATGACATGTTCCAACTAACATATGTGAACACACAGGCATATAATTCCTGGGTGGGAAGCCAGTGAGGGATCATGGCCTTGTCACTTCACTACAGTGACTGCTAGTGCACTAACAACAATGACTGGAGTTGAGAAGGACTGGGTCATACCAAACTTGGGACAAAAAGGAGTAAAAATAGGTATGTAGGTAAGTCAGAAAGTCTTAAGCCCTTTACACAGTGGGGGCGTGACGAATAAACGGCATTAAAATGCAAAATAATCACCTGCGAACATTTTGCATCAAAACTATTCATACCGGCAGCGATGCAAATTTGCAAAGTTTTGAATATTTAGTGCCAGCTTAGCAACCATGTCGGTGGGACAGTTTGAGGTCCTTCTGGGGAAGCTGCTGAAGCCAGAGAGAAAGTGATGTAAAAAAGAAAAATATAGTGACGTGCGAATTAATCGCACGGGAAAAAAATCATCCCCGGTGTGTAAAGATCTTTTTTCTCTTGCTATGTAAGGTAACTTCTGCTTAATGTGCAGTTTTATTGCATAATGCATTCTACATGATGAATAGAAAAAATAGAAAATAATTCTTTACACATTGTTGGATTGATGGAACGTTGTAGTCACTCATTTCAGTGTAAGCCAAATGATAAGCTATGTAAGGCTGCATTTAGACCATTAGCCTTGCAAGAAAAACCTCAGCCCCCTCATTCATTTGAATGGGACTATGCAAGCGCACATTGCTTGTAGATTACTTTGTGTAATGTGTAACACTGTGTTTGCTGAGAAACTGTCAGCAAAAGAAAAAAAATCCCCGTCAGAGATGCACAATCCTGTCTCCTAGTATATAAAAACTGCTGCTGTGTTTTGGTGTCTGATTAGCACTCAAACTCAGAGATTTATAACTCAAACTGAACTTCCTGCATCATATTTCATCATGTCAATGGTGCCTGAAGCAACACGCCCCCACCATTGCAGCCCATTCGTTATCTTAATGCAGGGCTGTTTTCCATCTAACAGGCTACTAACAAATGCCCTTCTGGCTGTTTGAAGACAGACATATTCGATTTCTCAAACTTTGCATCAATAAACAGACCAGCAGAACAACTGAAAGTGAAAAGGCAGAAGCAACTCGTAAATAAAAGATTTCTTTATTACAAGTGCAGCTGCAATTATTAGTCAATTGCATGTTTTAGTCGACAAAACTGTTGTTTCTTTAAGCAAAAAGGCCAACATTCAGTGGTTCTGCCATTGTAAATATTTGCTGGTTTTCTTCTCCCTCTATGACGGTAAATTCAGTGCCTCTGGGTTTAAGACTGTTGGGCGGACAAAACAAGCATGTTTAAAATATGTTTCACTATCTTCTGACATTTTGTTGGCAAAATAATTATTCCACGAATCAAGAAAAATAATCAGAAGATTCATCTATAATAAACAGTAGTAAACCTTACAAGAAAGAAATGAATTATAAGTGTATTATAATGAATAAGTTATAGGTTATATGATTGCATCGTCATATAAACCTTAACTTGGCTTCAAAGTCAACGGATGGACTAGGAAGGACTATTTATATATTAGTATTCAGGAGGAGAGTTACTGAATTTGGAGGAATGTTTATTCTGGGATAAAGGCCAATTTAAACTTCCACATAATTGGCAGCTTAATCACTGGTGCTCCTTTCCTCTATTCTGGGTCTGTGTCTATGGCAACATCTATCCAGTAGAAACATGAGAAATGTAGTCATACATTTCATGTAGCACTCCCAGGTCCTTATCTTGCACCCGGTGCAGCGCAGCGCAAAGTCCGACGGAAGTGTCTTTGCTAGTTTAAGACCGATATTTCTCCATTTCCAGTCCAGCGCCCGCGTCGTGTAAATAGCAAATGCACCTGCACCCATCTATGCGCCCATGGGCGTGCTGGTCCTACAGGGAGGTGTATTCAGGTGCATTCTTGGCGTATTGCTATCTTGAGGCAGCGGGAAGTGATCTCGCCATTGACCAACAAAAACCTGATCTAAAGTCAATAGCACAGCATTTCATAGTTATTTTAACAGCGCATTAGTGAAATGCGCCTAGGCTCGTGCACAGCGCAACACTATGCTTGTTAGACGCACAGCAGCACACACACATGCAAAAGATTCAAAATATTTATAAATGATCTGCTCGTGCGTGAAATGAAAGTGCGCGAGCTCTAAAGCTGTGGTGTTCCTTCTCCTGAAAATCTCTCCTTCCTGCTCAGCAAATCCTCCATCATAATAGCAATGCTCCAAGGTCCAAACACGCCTGGCTTTTAAAGGGAAAGGGAGATGACACTCTGATTGGTTTATTGCACGTTACGCCCAAAACACACCTATGAATTAACGAAGACACTAAGTACAACCCTTGTGAACCATGCGCCCGGCGCACGGACCCTTTTTTCCGCCGTTAAACTAGCAAAAGTGGATTTGTACACGCCCTTTACCCACCTGCGCCAGGCGCTTCACGCCGCACTCTTACATCGTTAAAATAGGGCCCCCAGAGTTTCAGGCGTATGCGGGTGCTGTCCATGGTCCTGATTGTGAGAGTTTACAGCGCTCATGTAGCGAGTTGAAATATAAACCAGCGAATGATGCATTCCAATGCCCATCAATAATTGACGGGATGAAAACACATCAATAAGTCAGCATTTCTAAAATCAGCTCAGCCTCTCTCCGTCAGAAGTTAGCTGAAAATATTCCCTGTGTTCCCCAAGTACAAGAGTCCATTCCTAATCACAGACAATAAAATGAAAGGGAAGAAGAAAAGAGCATTTCGCTTGCAAGTTACCATTTTAATTAATCTCTTCGCAGTCTTGGCAGAATTAAATATTTCATTACAGAAATAAAATGATGAAGAGACATTCTTTAATTCACTTCAAACAGAATAGAGCTAGTAAGGAAGCTCAACTGCTAACTTGGCATCTGTCTTCATCCCGGCTCCTTCCACATGGGGAGATAAAATAAACAAACTCCGGCGGTTTCGTGCTGCACCGTCGTGCGCCTTGTCCAGTTTGATGGCTAAGTAATGAAATACACAACAGAGGCTGAAATACTTCCTGCCTCTCATGCAATTCTCTCCGATTAAAAGCTTTTATTGATGAGCAGGGCATGTGGAGAGCCTAGGTGTTTGATGCTTACTTCATCAAAAACATTTCTTTTGAGCCCCGCTGAAGGCCACGACATGCATACTTTACACACTTGAAAAGCTCTCACACACAAAGCATACAGACATGGAAGTTACAATGAGCAAAGCATCCAGACTGGGAGTGAGGTACAGTAATCATATTTCTTTCCCTATTAAGGAGTGTAATGAGTTTCGTTTCTAGTCGTATGAGGTTGGAAAATATACTTTTTCAATACGTATTTCTTTTCAGCATAATTGGTCTTTCTCAGTGAATGTATTCCGACCACTTTGATTTTATCGAGGGACAGGATGACAAGAACATTGGACATAAACGCTGTTTGCTTTCCTTGATCATTTGCGGGCAGGGAAACTAAATGATCCTTATTTTTGAAGGTGTGAGAGGATGCGACTGACAATTTTGCATAATGAGAAGAAAAAATACATACAGAGAGTCGGGAAGAAATGCTGATCAGAGAAAGTCTACAGTGAAGCAGAGGTATTTACCTGCTCTCTGTAAAACATACCATGCCATGGTTGTGGAGATATTTTCAGTGTGGACCAAAGTGTTGGACGAACCAACAGACTGACATAGAGGCATGGCAAAATGAAAAATTCTGATGTGAGAAATGGTTTGTTGGGTCGAAAGGAGAATGTTCTGCAGGAGGAAAAGCACTTAGAGACATATTCTGGCAATGTGAGCATGGGCTGGCAGACAAAAGAAACCGTGGGTGCTGGAAAGGGCAACTGGTGTACTCGTGTTAGTGGTGATGGCGCTGGGGAGATAAAGGTTGGAGGTGGCACATTGATTTCTGCTCCGGTGTACGAACAGTTAGCCGCGGCAAATTAATGTGACGCTGCGCAATTTGCACCGCCTGTCTCCCATTACACAGGACCGGAGCCCTGACAAGCCACAGCTAATATATAATGCATGTGAGGGAGTGAGATTGAAGGAGGATGAAAAAAGGAAAAAAGAAGGGAGGAGATGAGTGAGTGAAATGAATTATACGGGCAAAACTGGGAACGCAAAGGTGCACAAAGCCTCACACAAATGAGAGGGTAGTGGAGAGAAGGAAAGTGGAATGGAAGGAGGAGAGGACAAAGCAATAAAGCTGTGATGAAGAGATACAGACTGGCCTTACATGGAGATGGAGATGGAGAAAGAGGCCTGAGGGCAGGCAGAGAGGTCGATCAACATTTACCTCAGACGCATGAGTTAAACACACCCAGAAAAAGGCGACATACTGTACAAATACACACACACACACACAGGGTGCTGATGCTCAGGGAGTGTTTGCTTACACACTCCCACAGAATGATTAATGCTTCTTTGCTCCACACACTGACCCATGGGGCACAGCAGGCCAGTAGCTGAACACAATTTAGTAAGTAGCGTGTGTGTGTGTGTGTGTGTGTGTGTGTGTGTGTGTGTGTGTGTGTGTGTGTGCGCGCGCGCGCGCCGTGGTCGGAAAGGAAACAGTTTGTATGCAGATTTTACATGCAGCGAGCTATCAGCAGGGGCCTGGACATTCAAGGGGTTTCAATCTTCTGTGAGAGAGAGAGAGAGAGAGAGAGAGAGATGTGTTCAGGACCGATATAGCAGCGTTTCCATGGAGATATGTGTCATCATTCTGTCTGGATATACCAGCCCATATGGTTGGATATAAAAAAAAAAAGAAAAACAGCCGTCACCTGTCTCACCTGGAGCTGACAGCCAGAGGGAGACAGACGCATCACACTGACAGAGAGAGAGAGAGAGAGAGAGAGAGAGAGAGAGAGAGAGAGCGAGAGAGAGAAAACCACATCACATTTATGGCATGTCTTGCTTCAGGCACTGAACCCCTAAAAAACTGCTTCACCGCTTGTCGGCAAAATAACTAATTTCATTCATTTTACATTTGCTATTCTTCTAGTCAAGCATTCGTTTTAAACCAAAAAAGGAAAAAAGAGCTTTTTTTTTTAATGTCTAAATAAAAAACAAACGCGAAAACCAAAGTTAAATAATGGCCCAATTTTGTTTTGTTTTTCAAATTCCTTTTTGTCATTATTCAGTTTTGAACTGAAGAATAAAGAAATCAAAGTGTGTCAAAATAAAAGCCCACATGAGTTGAAATTTTTTAACTTGGCGAGAAATTCATCTGATGCTGTCTCCTGCATAGCATAGCCATGATCGATCTGAAACTCCATTTAGAAAACAAGCATTTTAAAAGTTGTTTGCTTGTTGTCTTGCGGCCAGACCTTACAAAGCATGAAATTACACTTTTTACAAATCGCCATCACAATGTAGTGATTTCGGCATCCATTTGATCCATTTATTGCAATTAAATCACAGCAAAATCGTATCTCAATTAGCGCTGGAAGCAGCAGTCATCCAGACGCAGTTTCTTGGAGAAGATGGAGGAATGCGCCAAGCTGTGTGCTCCTCCGGATGATGTTATGAGCCCAGACACAATGCTGTTTTCCAACGTATCTGGGACTTCCACAATCGGTACAAAGGAGCAATAGTGGTTATTCTTGGTCATGGTTGATGACGGAAAGAAACTTTAGCTACACTGGTGTGTCTAGCACGAGTAACGCAAATAAACACAAATAATCCTATTATGATCCAGCGGGCAAACTTGTGCGAGTAACGCGAGGCGAAAGGTCGTTTGATGTGAACACTACATAAGAGTCTAAAGGCCCTGACACACCAACCTGATTATCGGCTGTCGGACAGTCTGGCGAGGTCAGTGACTCGAGTCAGTTCGGTGTGTTCCGTGCCGTCCTCAGTCGGAGGAGCCATCGGCCTTCATTTGGGCCGATTTGACAAGGCGGGCAGTCGGACTCAATGGCCAATCTGATTGGTGGAGAGCTAACCCGGAAATGACGAGCGGGATGAGCCTAACTTACGTCTCTCAAAATTTGACGAAATTTTTTTAAACTGACCTTTGTCGATCTGAAATGAAGACAGATTCAGCAACTGCATGGCCTATTTTTCGCTTAAAATGTTTTCAGAAACAAGTTTCGGTGAACTATCTTCGTAAAATATGAGATCGTATTCCTAACGAAGCCGCCATTATGCACGGTCGTAAAATCCGGGAGCAGCCAGACCCACGTGACGCGTTCATCCAATCAGCTGCCGGTTTTCATTTTTTGGGCGACAATACAGATTAGCGCCGCCTGTTGTTATGGAGAAGTATTACGTCTCGCGCACGCCCAGAATGTAAGCTCAAGTTGCCGTCACTTCGGTGTGTGTTCCAAGGCACTTTTTTGACCAACTCGGGATGACTGTCTTTTCTGCTGAAGGTCGGCCGTCGGGTTGGTGTGTCAGAGCCTTAAAGCTAAGCTAGTGTTTCTAGTGCAGTGAGCTAAATGCTAACATCAGCGAGATAACATGCTCACAGTGACAAGGCTAACATGCTGGCGTTTAGCAGAGACTCTGTAATGTTTACCATGGTCAATATCTTAGTTAGCATGCTAACATTTGCTGGTTGAAAATAGAAAATACTGGATGGGCAATGCAAATGATTATCAACAAAAGAAGTCTAAATAGTAGAAGGAGAGATTAGGCAACAACGAGTCATAACCTTTAAGAAAAAACTAATTAAACAGAAAAATTAGGTATTGGTGTCCCTAGCATTTACACTACTTTTAAATAAAAATGGCACAATGCAAGGCTTTGCCTTTGACAGATGCGAAATGACACAGTTCTGCAACACTACAAATGTGAGTGATGATGCAAAATGATAACAATTCGTAGGCTCCCAATAGAGTATTGAGTGTGAATGAGGAAGTGACACATATTGTAACTGGTGTCTATTTATTTTTATGGTTAAATCCTCTCATCCATAGCAAGTAATCTGTTTGACATCTCCACTTTGTTTGAAATGCAGACCTGGAAAGGGGAATGCACCAAATGATGATGCAACTGGCAATCATTTTGTGAGGCCAAACACAATCATCAGCTCCGATAAATGACACTTTATGTTGAACCTACTTTCTAAAACTTTAACAGAAGCTCCAGCAATGTACTTTTCTAAAAGGGAAAGAACGAAAAAAATGGGCTTGTCATCCATATAGCCTCCGCTGGATGGTGTTTTAAGCTAACCAAACAGACAAGCTTGACTGCTTGCATCTGTTGTTGATATAGCAAACGCTTTCATCAAGTAAGGATTACAAAAAGGGATTCCAGTAATGAGGCAGAAGCCACTGGAGCCATGTTATTTGAATGTCTTCGCAGGCCCCTACAGTACCTGACACACAGACCAAAAATGTAGCCAGAAAAAGGTGTAGAGAAAAGAAAAGATGAACAAGGTAGAGGACAGTTTTTGAAAGGAGATATTCTGAAAGCAGTGAAGGGAGGCACTATGAAATCATTTCATCACCCTTGAACAAATATAAAGTTCCATATCGGGTCTCACAGCAGCAGGAAATAAGTGACAATACAGAGCAGAAGATTGAATCTGTGTCAGTGGGGTCTGCCAGAGGCCCACGCTGAAGATGTAAGAAGTGAGGTTTTTCAAGCTTTCGGCATGGATTGTTGAGATAACAAAGAAAGACAAAGAAAAACTACAATTGCCAGGTCACATGACAAGTCCTCCTGTCATTATGTACTTCACAACACAGATTAATCCTGAATTATCCTGAGAGACAGCAGAGAGGTACGCTCTAGCCCCTGGTGAAAGCAACACAATAACACACACGTCACAAAAAGGTCTTGGAGGGAATTTCCTAGGTTCCTAAGCTTCCTAGGATTCCCATCAAGGGAAGGTCTTTTCACAAAACACATTTTGACATGTCACCGTAGGACATGTGTAAATAATAAAGTGAAATGTAGCTGCTCCAGTTTCAGGGTCCTGGTATTGTGCATGCTGGCTGGCTCACTGTCATGGCTAATTGAGACACTTGAAAAGAACATGGCCATCGTTAGTCGGAGCACCTGGGCTTTTTCTACTATGATATCTGAAAGTGTCTGCTGTTAAAAAAAAAAAAAAAAAGAAGGCATATTGTAAAATGCATTTGACTACATTTAAGACAAAGCTCAATTGTTCATTTGTGGTATTCTTCTTCTTGAGATGTTCTTCCCTGCTCTGCCGGTGTCTGTCTCCAACTTAAGCGGCTGCTGGTTTGACCACAGAGATGCAAATAGCGGCAAAAGAGAAACATTGCAAGCTGCTACAGTTTGCACACTCTGCCACATCGGAGATTGCAAAGCACACTTGACTTCAGGAGCCATTTAGCTTAAACTTGCGGCATACCAACACAGTCTCACGGCAGTTCGTGAAATGGTCACGTGATTTAATTTGATTTGTGTACACAAACACGTTTATCTTATTTTTTTCGTGATGGTCAGCACGTTTTTTATAATACCAACAATTGCATAGCTGTATACAGCGGGACGGGTTGGGTTTAGGAAAAGAAGAACAGGACGGTTGGGTTTAGTAAAAGAAGAAACTTGGGTTTCTTCTTTGGGTTTAGGAAACGTGACACGTGGGACACGAACCCCGCTCTCCTGGGTGAAAATCCTGTGTTGTTGAAAATCCTGGGTTTAGGAAAAGAAGAACGGGCCGTGGGACAACAACGGCACAGTTGGGTTTAGGAAAAGAAGAACAGGACGGTTGGGTTTAGTAAAAGAAGAAACTTGGGTTTAGGAAACGTGACACGTGGGACACGAACCCCGCTCTCCTGGGTGAAAATCCTGTGTTGTTTGACCCATCCACCACCCCAGCCAACCTCCCTACGCGGATTTTCGGGCTTTCAGCAAGTACGCTACTGTAGGTCGCTCTTAAAGCTACGTCATCTTCTCATTGAGAATCGTGCTTTGATCACGAAAGATGCTTCCCATTGAAATACATTAGTTTAAAAAACGTGTTGACCATCACGAAAAAAAACGAGATAAACGTGTTCGTGTACACAAATCAAATAGATTAAATTACATGACCATTTCACAAACTGCCGTGAGACTGGGCTGGGCACACACCTGGTAGTTGAATCAGATCGGGATCGGATGACTTTCTCTCACAGACGAGTACCAGAGTTTTTTTTGTAACAGGAGGTGGTCTCGGGCCGGTTGTTTTGGTGGGCACCCGAGTATGATTGCTGTGTTCACACCTGCCCAAACGAACCACACCCAGGGGGTAAACGCTTTCAGGGTTCGATTCATCCCAAACTAAACAAGGTGTGAAAACGCCCTAAAAGTAAGGCAACCTCATCTTTGCAATAACCTAAGCCTTATTACCCAATGCTTGTGATTATTGCTTTAGCTTGGCTTAAACACTGAACAGTTTCCTGTATGGAATTTGTGTTCCCAATAGAACTGTGATCTTAGATCCTCATTCCAATAGTAGGTTGGTGAAGACATGTAATATGTTACTCTGAAAGTGAAAGGCAGCTACTGTGACGTCTATCTACCATAGTATCTTTATTTGTTTATCTTATCTTATCCAGCTTATAAAGAACAAACGAGACCAGCTACCATACCAATACAAACATTTTAATCAAAGAAGTGAATTTTCCGGGAAACCAAAGCTCATCCACAGAAAATCCACGACAATTAATTACTAAACACTGGGTGACTGACAGTCTGTGAGAGCGTAGAGTGGAAAGACTTTAACCATGGCTGTATAGCACCGAACATAGAGTCTAATAACATATATAAATAATAAATGACTTAACTAAATCATTTCAAGGATTACCACCTAATTGGATCCCTGCCTTTTCTCATTTTATTGTTTGTTTTTGTTTTTTTCCTCAACTGAATAATGTAATTGAAATATTGCTACATTGTAAGGTTGACAAAAGGGCATTCAATTTGTTCACTATTGTGTTGTCTTAAGTGTATACAGTATGCTGAGTGCAATACAATACACTGAGTGAATAATTCACTTAATACTGATCTGAAATTAAATTGAATCAACATAACAATGTGCAATGAACATCAGTCTAATGTGACCACAGCCCTCGTGATGTCCATGTTTGTGCTGTGCATCTGCCCGCATGTCCTCGGGTGAAAGAACAACATCGCAATTAACAATTACCACAAAATGGTCCACTGTCAAGAGGCAGCGGTAGCGAAGGCCAATAGCATTCCTCTATTGTGGTCCATGCATCCAACTTGTGAGACCACGCACACATGCACAGTCTAATACATGAAACTAATACATAATTCATTGTAATATAGCAAATGATGTACAGTTCTAGGGGTGCCTCTGACAATGTGTAATAATGTACCCTTTGTCACTGACAAATCTGCACATAAACAAATTATCAGGATTGTCATGAATGGGATATACAATGCTGCAGGCGCCCCTGACATCTGTAAGATGGCAAATGTAAGAGATGATCTGGTGCGGAGGTAATTGCATTGATGTCTGTGTGTAGCTAGTGATGGGGGTGGTGGTAGGGTTTTAAATTTGAACCCAATTACACCATATTTCATTCATGTTGATGAAGTGACAAGATTGTACAGTAGCTTGAGGATTTCTATTAACCCGCATGTAGCCGGGCACGTTTTTAGTTTTTTTTTTTCTCAATCAATACAAATATAGTCTGTACAAACGGAAGTACATTTCGAGGATAATTGCCTGACATCTGGCCCACTTCCGCTCTCCGTGTGTTCCGTTCTCAAAATCCCTTCGCAACAGAAAACAACAACAACAAACTTTGAGCTAACAAGATACACACTGGAAATGGCAAGTTTTTTAAGAAAATTTCAATCGTGCAACAAGGCAGGCCTGCTTGGTTCTTTCGGGGAATGATTGTAAAGATTTACATAGAATATGTTTACGGCATTTGCTATCTAATTGGGATGTTTTGGGACCGATTAGTGGGAATTGCTTTGGACAAAATACACTGGTAAGAGCAAATTATGCTTAACCATGTATCCAGCTCGTTACTGTATTGTGTGAACAGTTAACTTCATTTAATATTGTATGTGGCATTTTCTATTGCAGGGTGCAAATGTTCCACCAAAACAAGTTACTTCCAGAGACCATTTTCCAGAGCCACCATCTCTGTCTCTACGTCCAGAATTTAGCGCCACCAAGAAGATTG
This sequence comes from Sander vitreus, assembly GCF_031162955.1. Lineage (NCBI taxonomy): Eukaryota > Metazoa > Chordata > Actinopteri > Perciformes > Percidae > Sander > Sander vitreus. The sequence goes on along the minus strand of NC_135868.1, from coordinate 23,154,860 downwards.
TGATTGGTTTAAAGAAATGCAAACAACCCAGAGTTTTTTTTCTTCTCTTAACCCAGAATGTATGCGTGGTGTAGCCAGACTCTACTCCACAGCGCTGTGGAGATAGGTCTGGCAATGTGAGACTAAAACAAATACAGCCTTGTATTACTGGGTTGCCATGCAACCCCAACACGTCTCATTGATTTTACCCGCCAACATCTTCAGTTAGTCCAAGAAGATTTGCTGTTCATCACTTTTTAGATGCTGGGTCTGCGATCATAGTGGAAGATCTCCCTTTTATACCAATTAGTGTCAGGTACATAGGAGTCACAGGAACTTAACTCCATTTTGGGCATTCCTGTTTGCATTTACACCCAATCTAAAGAACCAAGAAGATTAAGCAAATTAGTGCAATACTGGATTTGTTGTTTGAGAAGCAATTTTCTCACAAGCGCAAACCACAGCCCATGTCAGGGAGTTGTACGTATCTCCTGTTTGAGTGGGTCTAATGTATAATAATAAAGGAAAGGGTAGCTTAAAATACCATAGCACCTGTTTCCTAATAGCCCTTCTACTGGCTTCATTTCTTTGGGAATTCAGCTGTACACAAGATGTAGCAGCCTCAAGATTTGTGTTTGACCAGTAAGTGAAGTTCCATGCTCCAAGTCCTGCCACAATAGTTCCTGGGCCATCCAAAAGTACTATTCCCAGAGCAGGGACTTTTTTGGGGGCCAGGAAGCAGGGTGCGAACTACGGGGGAGCTCGGCTCCCCTTAATAAGACATGGGCTCCCCTGAAAACGTGATTTGTGAAATTTTGGGGGAATCTCTAAAAATATTGCCAATGTGTCATTTTGACGTGCAATTTCAGTTTTGTGTAACATGATTATCGTGGATAATGTGTAAAATTGCAAAAATATCATTCATTCATGCATGACGGCGATTTAAACCTACAGTTGTGTTCAGAATAATAGCAGTGTGTTTAAAAAAGTGAGTAATGCTCAAAATCCTTAGAATAGCTTTTAATTCCATAATATCAATGCATTGGGAACACTGCACATTCAATTCCAAATCAAAACTGATCAAGTTTGTGTTATACTTTTACAGAAAGTGAAGAAAAAGGAATATTAGGCTGCATTTTTCTTTACAAACTCAACCATTTACTGTATGAACTGAAACATGTCTCAAGGGCTTGCTTTACTTTGAATCACTGCACTAATATTTAGTTGCATAACCATTATTTCTGAGAAGTGCTTCACATCTGTGTTGCATGGAGTCGACCAACTTCTGGCACCTGTGAACAGGTATTCCAGCCCAGGACGATTGAACTACATTCCACAATTCCTCTGCATTACTGGGTTTTGCCTCAGAAACAGCATTCTTTTTTTATTACTTGAATTTTCAGTACATTAAAAGTACATAAAAATAAAATCAAAACAGGTCCTGTGAGGAAAGGTGATGATAGCCACAAAAATAGAAATAAAATGTATACATTTCAAGTCGCTGCTTTATCCACTAATGAGTCCAAGCTGTGAACCAATGTCCTTATGCTTTATTTAAGTAAGATGTCCACTTCTGCCATCTTTTGGCATATAAACCTTCTCTCAAACCTAGCAAAAAAGTCAACCTTTCCATTGCCCTTATTTCATGTATGACCTCAAACCATGAAAGTATGTTGGGTTTCACACATATCGTACCATACATCTGATGAAATTTCCACTTTCAGTTCCTTTTCCCACCTTGATTTCAAATATAATGTTGAGTTGCCCCTACATTCCATAATTCTTTCATAAAACATAGAAATGATTTTAATGCAGTTACTATTCAGTCTATAAGCATTCATCATATATCTTAAAACTGGATTAAATTCTTGTGAGTTCTCCATTTTCAATTATTTGTTGTAGTAATCTCTAAATTGTATATACCTAAATAAATCCTGATTGTGAAGGGAAAAAAATTCTTTTAATGTTTGGAAAGTCTGTAATTCCTTGTTGTCTATTATCGTACACACTGCCTTAATACTTTTTACTGCCCAATCCTTGAATATGGCATCATTAACTCCTGGCTTAAACTGGGTGTCAAAGGCTAACCATCTAAGCACTCTCTGGTCTCTCTTTAGTTTTAGCTGCCTCACAAAGTTAAACCAGAACTCTAGAGCACTAGAAGTTATAGAGTCTATTTAACCTTTGACTAATGAGGGGATTTCTTTTTCTTCTAACACTGACTGGATCTGATAACCTTCTACGTACGTCTCGATTTCCTTCCATCTAGCAAAATAGTTGTCATTACACCAATGAAATAGGGGGTGGAACTGAGCTGCATAAAAATAGTCTTTAAGATTCGGGAGCGCCATCCCGCCTTTAAGTTTGGCCAACTGAAGTGTTGCATATTTTACTCTAAGCTTCTTTCCATCCCAGATAAGAGCATGGGACATGCTAGAAAAAAGCATGTCCCAGGCTAAGAACTGATGTTGAGGGACCTCTACTGGCAAGGCCTGGAATAGATATAGCAATCTAGGCAAAATGTTCATCTTAATTACGCTAATCTTACTACTAAAATCCAATGGGTGGGTAGACCATCTTTCAATATCTTTTTTAATATTCATTGTTAATTAAATTATAGTTTACCTCATATAATTTGTTTAGATTTTTAATTATTTTCACCCCTAAGTACTTTATAGATTCCATATCCCATCTTACATCATATCCACATCTTATTTCCTTTGAAGGAGTATAGTTGAATGACAAAAGTTGTGTCTTTGTAATATTTATTTTATAACCAGCATAATAACTAAAATCCTCTAGGATTTCCATCAGTATAGGTAAGGAGGTCTCAGGGTCGATCAAATGAACCAAAATATCAAATAAACTAATCAAGTGATCTTTGTGTCCAATTTTAATGCCTTTTATTTTTCCATGTTGGCGAATTGCCTGGGCCAGGGGTTCAATATAAAACGCAAATAGTGTGGGACTGAGATAGCAACCTTGTCTAGTGCCCCTCTCCAATGTGAAAAATTGAGACGATCTGTTGACTTTTATTCTCGCTGTCAGTTGTTGTTAAAGTGTTCTAATTATCCCTATTGATTGTTTGCTAAAGCCAAATCTATTCAACGTTTGATATAAGAAGCGCCAATTAACCCTATCAAAAGCCTTTTCAGCGTCAAGGCTTAGTAGTATCGCAGCTTAATTTTCCTTTTCTATTCTATCTATCAAATGTAGCGTCCTTCTGATATTGTCATGTGTTTGCCGGTTTTTAACAAACCCAGTTTGGTCTTCGTCAATTAATTCCGGGAGAAGGTTCTCAAGTCTTTTTGCAATAATGGCTGTGTACAATTTATAATCCACGTTGAGAATTGAAATAGGTCTATAGTTACTGCAATATTCCCTGTCTTTACCCTCCTTTGGGAGTACTGTAATAAATGCCTCTTTCCATGATGGGGGAGTTTACCTTCTCCTTTAATCCAATTAAATGCTTTCAGTAGGAGGGGAGCTAGCTCTTCTTTAAAGGTTCTATACCACTCTGCTGGAAAACCATCACTACCTGGAGTTTTACTTGACTTTAAGTTGGCTATTGCATTATTTATCTCTTCCAGTGAACACCCTGCTATGATACAATCATTTTGTCTCTTGCCAATACGAGGTAGATCCAGATCGATAAGAAATTGTTCCATTGCTTCTATTTTAGTACTGGAGGTTTCGGTATATAGTTTTTTGTAGTAGTTTAGGAAAATGGCTTCTATTTCTACTGGATGATATTTTAGTTGATTTGTTTCTGGGTCCCGCAACTTATGCATGGTACTATCCGCTTGTTGTTTACGTAAACGTCGGGCAAGTAATTTAGTTGCCTTAGGGCCTGATTCGTAATATGTCTGTTTGTAAAAACGAGCTTTCTTCTCAACATCTTGTTCTAATAGATCATTAATCTGTTTCTTTAATTGTTGTATTTGCACTAAAAGTTTTGGATCACTGTTATTTTTATGTTGCTGCTCCACATTAGATAGATCTAATACAAGGTTATTATATTCCAAGACCCTCCTCTTTTTATTTGATGTTGTTAAGGCAATCAATTTGCCACGAGTCACTGCCTTCAGTGAGTCCCATAGTATAGATGGATCCACCTCCCCGTTGTCATTAATCTTCACATATTCTCTTATATCTGATTTAATTTGTTCTACAGCTGCTTTGTTATTTAATAAGCCTATATTTAACCTCCACCCCGTATTCCACCTCCTACCTTCTAGTTGAACTGTTAGATATAGTGCACTATAGTCAGAGACGTCAGCTACTCCAATTCTACATTCCCTATAATAATCACTCTTTGGCATAAAAAAATAATCTATCCTGGAATAGGTAGAATGTGGGGCCGAATAATGGGTATAATTCCTGTCGAGTGTATGAGTACACCTCCAGATATCACAATATCCGATTTCATCCCAGGCTGTTTTGATACATTTTGATAATTTGCTTTTATTTTTCTTTAGACTAGTAGTGTCCAGGTAGTGATTCAATACTATATTAAAATCGCCTCCACATAAACAGACCCCCTCTGCTTCCAGTGCAATTACATCCAATAGTGATTTGAAAAATAGTTTTAGTCGCTTACTGGTGTGTTTTGGGTCATTGGCTTGTTGAAAGACCCATTTCAAAGGCATTTCCTCTTCAGCATAAGGCAACATGACCTCTTCAAGTATTTTGATGTATTGAAACTGATCCATGATCCCTGGTATGCGATAAATAGGCCCAACACCACAGTATGAGAAACATCCCCATAACATGATTTTTGCACCACCATGTCTTCACAGTGCTTGAATTCAGTGCATGGGGGTCGTCGGACAAACTGTCTTTAGCCCCTAGACCCAAAAAGAACAATTTTGCTATCATAAGTCCACAGAATGTTGCCCCATTTCTCCTTTGGCCAGTCAATGTGTCCTTTGGCAAATTTCAACCTATTCAGTACATGTATTTTTTTCAGCAATAGAACTTTGCGGGGGCTTCTAGCTGATAGCTTGGCTTCACATAGCCTTCTTCTGATCGTAACAGTACTCACAGGTAACTTTAAGTCTTCTTTGATTTTCGTGGATCGGATCATTGGTTGAGCCTTTGCTATTTTGGCTATTCTTCGATTCATTCGAATGGTAGTTGACCGTTTTTTCCCACGTCGTTCAGGCTTTGGATGCCATTTCAAGGCATTTGAAATAATTTTGGCTGAGCAGCCTATAATTCTCTGCACTTCTTTATATGTTTTCCCCTCTCCAATCAACTTTTTAATCAAAGTCCGCTGTTCCTCAGAGCAGTGTCTGGAACGACCCATTTTGCTGAGTATTTCAGTGTGAAATGCACTATAACCAGCATGCACAACATTTGCTTCCTTCCTTCCTTAAATATGGGCCATAATTGACACCTGTTTCTTCACAGAATCAATCACTTCACTAATTGAACACGACACTACTATTATTTTGAACATGCCCCTTTCAATAACAGATTCAACACAACTGTATTTCACTCCAGATAACTATAACTATATATATAACTATACATGCTATTCTTGTCATCAGCATCAAGGCGTGGTGGCGCTGCGGTGCAAATTCATCTCATGTTTAGTACATGTTAACTCAAAGAGTTGTAGAAAAAATATAAACATTGGAGGCCATTAATCGGCGTGCAAAGTCCTTGAAATCCATTCTGCAGTGAGCATCATATACCTATGGCAAAAAGAAAACAAGGCAGTTTAATTAATTTAGGTTTTACTAAGAAATTGTGTAGCGATGACATTAATAGCACGACCGATTCACTTGCTGCAAGCCCGGTTAGCACACCTCGCGCCGGGGTGACAACGCAAGAAGAAACTGAAGAAATAATGTCCTCTCTGGCTGATGGTGGTGGTAACAGCTTGTCAGAGGCCGGTCACGATCCTAACCCCTCTTGCTCCTCTCTCCTGTTAAATTGGAACAGCCAGCAGTGGAGAGACTGAAAGAGCAGATACATGGCTGTTTGTTAAGGATGGAAGCTTGGGGTGCTTGCCACAGATCCCGGCCGGGCACAGCCCAAAAAGCTATGTGGCACCTCTCTCTCCATCCCATGGGCCCACCACCTGTGGGAGGAACCGCTGGGGTCGGGTGCGCTGCCACATGGGTGGCGGCGAAGAGTTCGGAGTATTCAGCCTTCTTGGAGACCTTGAATAGAGTCCTGTATGGGGCTCCAGGGGGGGACTCCATAGTTTTGCTGGGGCACACGTGGGTAATGATGGAGACACATGGAGAGGCGTGATTGGGAGGAAAGGCCTCCCTGATCTAAAACAGAGTGGTGTTCTGTTGTTGGACTTCTGTGCTAGTCATGGATTGTCTATAACAAACACTGTGCCTAAGGAGTGGCAGACTGGGGTGGTGGTTCCCCTGTTTAAAAAGGGGGACCAGAGGGCGTGTGCCAATTACAGGGGTATCACACTTCTCAGCCTCCCCGGTAAAGTCTACTCCAAGGTGCTGGAAAGGAGGGTTCGACCGATAGTCGAACCTCGGGTTGAAGATGAACAATGTGGATTCCGTCCTGGTCGTGGAACAACGGACCAGATCTTTACTCCGCAAGGATCCTGAAAGGAGCCTGGGAGTATGCCCAACCGGTCTACATGTGCTTTGTGGATCTGGAGAAGGCATATGACCGGGTCCCCTGGGAGATACTGTGGGAGGTGCTGCGGGAGGTGCTGCGGGAGTATGGGGTGAGGGGGTCCTTTCTCAGGGCCATCCAATCTCTGTACGACCAAAGCGAGAGCTGTGTCCGGGTTCTCGGCAGTAAGTCAGACTCGTTTCAGGTGAGGGTTGGCCTCCGTCAGGGCTGCGCTTTGTCACCAATCCTGTTTGTAGTATTTATGGACAGGATATCGAGGCGTAGTCGGGGTGGAGAGGGGTTGCAGTTCGATGGGCTGGAGATCTCATCGCTGCTTTTTGCAGATGATGTGGTCCTGATGGCATCATCAGCCTGTGACCTTCAGCACTCACTGGATCGGTTCGCAGCTGAGTGTGAAGCGGCTGGGATGAGGATCAGCACCTCTAAATCGGAGGCCATGGTTCTCAACAGGAAACCAATGGAGTACCTTCTCCAGGTAGGAAATGAGTCCTTACCCCAAGTGAAGGAGTTCAAGTACCTTGGGGTCTTGTTCGCGAATGAGGGGACAATGGAGCGGGAGATTGGTCGGAGAATCGGTGCAGCGGGTGCGGATTTACATTCAATTTATCGCACCGTTGTGACGAAAAGAGAGCTGAGCCAGAAGGCAAAGCTCTCAATCTACCGGTCAGTTTTCGTTCCTATCCTCACCTATGGTCATGAAGGCGGGGTCATGACCGAAAGAACAAGATCCAGGGTACAAGCGGCCGAAATGGATTTCCTCAGGAGGGTGGCTGGCGTCTCCCTTAGAGATAGGGTGAGAAGCTCAGTCATCCGTGAAAGGAGCCAGTTGAGGTGCCTCCCTAGGGAGGTGTTCCAGGCACATCCAGCTGGGAGGAGGCCTCGGGGAAGACCCAGGACTAGGTGGAGGGATTATATCTCCAACCTGGCCTGGGAACGCCTCGGGATCCCCCAGTCGGAGCTGGTTAATGTGGCTCGGGAAAGGGAAGTTTGGGGTCCCCTAATGGAGCTGCAACCCCTGCGACCCGATACCGTATAAGCGGACGAAGATGGATGGACAATTGTCTTGGGCGGTGCTAAGCGCCGGACAGAGCCACGGTGCCTCTGCAAAATAGCCTCAGGATAGAACATGTTTTGGTGGAACGTCTACGTTCAAAAGTTGTTTTAGTCGTGCAACAGAAAACTCAGATTGGACAGATAGTCTAGCTAGCTGTCTGGATTTACCCTGCAGAGATCTGAGGAGCAGTTAACTATAGTCCTCATAAATCCACCGGAGTTTAGAACTCCAACACAAAGAAAGTGGAAGGTAGCGGACATCCGGCCGAAAAGAGTAACGTCCGGCAGAATTTCCGGCGGCAACAGAGCAATCCCGTATGAAGTATGAACCTAAAACTGAGCATGAAATGGGACCTTTAAGTTTGAATTTCTTCAAACTGACAACAAAAAGTATTATTTAAATCATTAAAACACAATGGAAAATCTTCAATGTGTGCATCATCGTTTGTGCTACAGACTGTCATTTAAGATTTGTGAGCTTTGATCGTAGTAATACATCTTGCACGCTGTGATCCCAGCCTAAGTTGTAATGCAATGTGCGTTTGCACTCTTAGAGATAATCCTAACATTTGGAGACACGCTGCGTTAGTTTGGAGAGATTTGTCCTGTGAGTTTGATCCCTTCCTGCACCACTGTCCTTCTCTTTGAATTTGGATTACTCCCAATTGTTATGCCCTGTCCTCCAGTCCCCACTATTTAGTCTTATACCCATAGAGTGAATCTCTCCTCAACTTATAGTGTGAGGGAGAGGATAACAAATGAGTGTTAATAGAGGAGAGAGACAGCAGCATAGCTGTGGCTTTGGAGGACAGATTAGCAGTAATGCCAGGTCATTTCAGCATGCAGCTACAAGACTCTTGCAAGACCTCAGTGGGAAAATGAAAGCGCAGCATAATTACCTGAGTCAGATTGCTAAGAACTTCCAGCCTTGCAGACCACAATTAGTTCGAGCTCAGAGCAGAGCTAAGTGTTCTATCTCGCAAATGACCATAATCTATCATTTATCATATACAGAATCAAAGAGTGGGGAAGGTTTGATTCTGTAGTCATTTAGTTTAAAAAGCTTTAGCCACCAGAAACAATTGGCAGGGAGCTGATACAGGGAAAGCAGTGAGCAATAAAACAAAACGCTCACAGTTCCTCAGCAAAGACCTTCTTTTTAAAACTTTCAGTTGCCATACAGTACAAATGGATATGCTCTATATGTAAATCATGCTGGTTGCACTCTGGTCCTGCTTGAGCATTATTTAGGGGATTGATTATTTTTTTATTCTTTTCTTACTCATGCATATCTTATCAAGGACAAGTAGGAATCCAATTTCCTTGTAATTCTTTCCAGGACTTGCATAGACATCCCTGCACCTACACAGATAATGCATTAACACTTGAATGTGAATGCAGGCAAACAACAAATATATGTATTCAAAATAGTCTAATGGATTTGTATACTGTATGAGTCCATATGTCCATGTGATAACATGTGAATACTTTCTAACATACTCAAAAGACTACATTGTAACAGTGCTTATGCTCGAACGTCTGGAGTATGTAGGGCCCATATCAATTTAGGTATTTGGAGTTAACCTAACTTTCCTTCTCCCCTCCCTTGCATTACACTGCACCCATTCACATGTGCTAAAATTAAGAGGTCAACGACAGCTGTCTTATTATGGCCTATCCAAATGAACCAATTGACAGCTCATCTGAAAGTGTCTCAACCCTGTGTCCTAGAATTTGCAGCACTGTGCAAAGTCACACAATATGCAAAACATTCACTAACAACTTTTTAATTTGTTTTCCCGACAATGTATGCCAAGGCTTGATTAACATTGAGAACGTTTACATGCACACCAATATTCCTCTGTTCCCGAATATATATATATATATATATATATTGACAGGTCATGTAAACAGCATATTCCGGTTGGATATTCTGAATAAGGCCTTTTTTAGAATATAGCATTTTCCGATTAAGATGTGGGATATTCCGGTATTATTCGGCTTTTAGAGGCATTGTTTGGACATGTATACAGCGCACTCGGAATATGCATCTCAAATCGGGGTTTTTACGGCAGGCTTATGGTCAGCTCTGTGCGTTGCTATGGTTGCTGTACACAAAGCAACCAGTAAACAGTTTGCAAGGCTGCAGACCTGATAAGAAGACTTGGATATCAACAGGTTGTTGGAAATGTGCACACATCGCTACGCCGACCTTTTCAAGAAGCTGGTTGAAGGAAAGAAAGAGGGAGGCTGTGTTCGCACAGTCCAACAAGTCCACCACCGCTGTAAACTTTGAAAAAATCGTATTTGGCACAGCTGCATGTAAACGGGAATATAAATGGAATATTCACTTTCTAAACAGCTTAGTCAGAATATCGTCTTTTTCTGAATAAGGGCAAAAACCTGAATATTATGTGCATGTAAACGTAGTCAGTGTTATCAGTTAAGGCACTCAAAGCACTTGGTTAATTTTAGGGAAAGATTATGGTCTTTGTTAAATACGGCAACGGTTCACTTAAAGCACAAGACTGAATGTACTTATTTATTTTAAACCAAAACCACAATCTTCTACATACATGTAACCACAAGCAGGATATTGGATACGAACCCTGGTCTTTGATGTCAAAATCCTGTGCTTTGTACACCCATCACCCCCCCCCACACACACACACACACACACACACACACACCCTTCTCCCTGTGACTCTAGCACGGTATAAAACTGCACTGCACTTCCATCACTCAAACGACCATCGCCAGTCAAGGTCATACAGCCTTTGAAACAGGAAAAATGGTAAGCCATCATTTGCAAATTCACTTCGTGACATGCAAACCTTATTTAAACGATCGACATTATGTTCTCAGGTTCTCTAGTTAGTGTCATTTTAAAATGCTAATAATCATAATAATCACATTGACTCAAATACATTAAATAATAAAACAGCCTCTCAGCTGTTAATACACAGTAAAAATAACACTGATCTCCACACCATATCACAGTAAACCTGTGTGATGGACCTTTATACAAACCACACTTTTTTGCAAATAAAATGACAAAAGCAGTGTTATCCCTCTCTTAAAAAGGCAACATAAGATGCTTATGAGTTAGTTAAGCATGCAGCGTAGTCCATACTGTACATTGCACATCCACGCTGCAAGGAGGGAAACTGTGATCCCAATGGGCATCTGTTGAAGGAAATTTTGAACGTCAAAAACACTTAATTTCCTGCAATCTGATAAATTTACATTCACCAATTTATGGTGGAAACGTCTTTATTTATGTGACGATAAACAAAATTCAGGAGGCAGGTGGCAATGTTATAATATAGAAATATAATGGAATATAATGCAATGAGGGGGCTTTCACATCAGGGACTTGGTCAGTTAACCATAGACCACATAAATCGACAGGAGTTTAAAATTACAACACAAAGAAAACGGAAGGTAACAGACATCTGGTGGAATTTCTTGCGGCACCAGCGCAATTCCGGAAGTGGAACTTCATGGATATAGACTATAAGCAGGATAATGTACAGAGCGAGCCAGTCACTATTGCAAATAGAACCCCTTCAGGCTGATTCAAGTCCTTCATCGGGGTTCTAATTCGCTACATTCTACATTTTCCCTTATATATATATATATATAGGCTTCTGAGTTCTCCCCGTTGTATTAGGTCCATGCAGTTTTTATTGGATGACAGGATGATTCTCTTTAAATGTCACACTGTGCTTTGCAGATGTTTGCATATTAAGTTCAAGATAAAGAGTCACCTTCATTTATTCCAAACCATTCAGGGTCAGGGAAAACACAACGGTAAGAGCTGATAAGATCTAACTTATTGTGATCGTTCCTTATTTGGCATTTTGTTGGATTTTTTTAGTATATTTTGTAATATATTACTAAATATGACTTGTTGCATAGGCTACTATACTCAATACTATATTATAAGAAATATACTTATAATATATATATCTATAGAAATATACTATTTTCCCCCTTATATCTTATATCCCATGGTGGTAATATGTGTACTGCATTATTACATTGTGTACTATATTATATTTGTAATATATTTCTATATTGATACAGACTAAGTATCATATGACTAACAATCTTTACTGAACTATTTTTACATTTTTATCATGTATGTTTACATACACTATACTTTGCTCACTTTGCTGCTACTACCACCACTTTTGCAATTTTGTAATATTGTCTTGAATTACTCTTGGATACTTTCTATTTCTACTTCTATTCTTATTTTATATAGTTTTATATACCTATTATTCTGTTTGTAAATTTCTCTATTTCTCTGAACTATTGCTGGGGTTCTATAAAGGCTTTTATTATCTTATCTTGCTTGTAATTCTTTAAATTACTTTGATTGCAGATTTGTAAAAAAAAAAAAAAAACAGTGATTGATAAGACAGGATTGGTGATTGTGTTGCTTCTAGGTTTGTACATAATTATTAACATGTGTATCATGGATGAGCATAACATAACATATCTCACTATTAGCGGGTGAATACATTTTACAAGCTTCTGTAAACTGCCACTGGACTCTCTTTTTCTTTCAGCACTATCGCCACTTTCACTGGGTTTCTCCAGAAAATACCAATACATAAATCTGCTGAAGACCTGGAAGGAAGCTCAGAGTTACTGTAGAGAGAATTTTGCTGATCTGGCGACCATAGACACTGTAGAGGATGTGAGAAAAATATTACAAAGTGAGCCATGGACATGGATAGGACTGTATCTTAACTTAAGAGGCTGGCAGTGGTCTGACCAGAGTAAAGCTTCGTTCAGAATGTGGATGTCTGGCGAGCCCAATGGTGGTGCAAGTGAACCTTGTGCTGTTGGTTCTGTGAATGGGTGGAATGATGTTTCTTGTAATAACAAACGTCCATTCATCTGTTCAGGTTAGCATACAAGTTTTATCCTGATAATTAACCAAATTCTAATTTAAAATGTCACACAAATGATTTATCTTTGTCAAACCTTTATGACTGAAGAGCTTTGTTTTTATGTTTCGTACAAACGTAGTAGTAGTAGTTACAAGTAGTTGCTGTTTATAATGCCCTAAAAGCACTTGACTTTTGTCTCATTCTGCAGTTCCCATCACCAGGCTGTTGAAGGTTGAACTGAAGTCTGACGGATCTGTGGACCTGAATGACCCCTCAGTGCAGGAAACTCTTCTGAACCAAGTCAGTGTTATTCCCCCCTCTGGGTGAACAGGAGTCTACAGGAGTCATGCTAGCAGCCATATGAGGCTGTATGTAGGCACAGAAATGCTTTAAAGTGCTTATATTGTTTTTTGGCTTTTCCCCTTTCCTTTATTGTGTTATATATCTTTTTTGTGCATGTTATAGGTTTACAAAGTGAAAAAGCCCAAAGTCCACCCCAAAGGGACTTACCATCTCCAACAGAAAACACTGTTCACAAACTGCTCCAAACAGCTCTATTGTAGTCCAGTCCAGCCTTCAGAGACGAACGTGCGTCACTTTGTAACACACGTTATAATGCTTGCCTAGCTGCTAACATGGCACACCCTCATACTCTGCAACTGACTGGCTAGCAGTACTTACTGCGCATGTGTGACTCCCAACAAAGATGGACCAGAAGTGTGATGCCTCACTCTGTAGCTAAAACAGAGAGCTCAACACACAGGGTGAAAAGAGGAGCTGCAGCAATGTGCAGTACAACAAATATATGGTGTTTTCTGAAAATGAAACCACATAAACCTATTCTGGTACAACCTCTAAATACAATTATGAACCTGAAAATGAGCATAATATGAGCACTTTAAGCTAAATACTAATGTCAGCATGCTAACATGCTAACATGCTGATGATTGGCTGGTATATTCTATACCATTTTCACTCCTTTGTTTAGTATGTCAGCATGCTACCATTTGCTAATTTGACACAAAGTACAGCTGAGGCTGATGGGGATGTCATTAGTTTTTTGTTTGTTCACTATATAATTAACTGCAGTGATACATTTAAAAGTGTACCTGTAATGATCTGAGGACAGTTTAGAAAACTAACGTATTCTCCAATTCCAAGCACTAATCACACTTTTCCAACATCAAGTATCTACTCGATACTAAATAAAAACTAAGTTATCCTGGCTGCAGCTTGTTTTATTCAGTATTGTTTCAGGTTCAGATATTTGCCTTTAGGCTATCAATTGAACAATAGTTAGAAAGGACAGTGTGAACTAAATTAAACTGCAAGGACCAATTCCATTTGTAATTTTTAAAGGCAGTTGATAATCTCCTTGTTTTCTGCATTTAAGAACAGCGTATTGAGTAATAAGTTGGGCATTAAAAAAGTATTCCACCAATTTAGCATTGCACTCTTGTTGGACTCACGAGGAACACTTAAAAAAAAAAAGAGATCCAAATCGATGCAGAGATATCACCTTTTTTTATTACACACAATCTTCTACCTTTTCTTTTGTCTTTAATTGCTCTTGCCTACATTACCTATAATGCAACTCAACCACTGACAGTTCAAGTGACATCACTTGAGGCAGTTCATCAGACGTCACACTGCTCTCTCAGGAGCTTCAAAAGGCTTTATACAACTTGTTTCACATATGCATTATTACTCTCCAACATCTGTAAACAGCTGATGTGTAGAATGAGTGGAGTTCCCCTTTAAGAAATGGTTCTAATTTGAATCTGGTTCCAGATTCAGGGCTGTAGCCAAAATCAACACAGAGGTCATGAATGGTCTATTCGATTTTAGAACTAGGAAACTCGCTCAATTAGGTTTCCCCATTTCAGTGGCGTAGAACCTAAGCATATATTTAATTTTTCCAGTTGGTTCAAAGCAATATATGGCCTGCATTTGCATGATTAGGTGTGTAAGAACCTTATACACTCGAAGTTCACATATCACGTATCTTGGCTTGATTCAGGGTCAACCAAAAAATGTTTTTCTTATATCCAATGTTAAAGAAAACTGGTGTATGAGGGACCATGGGATCGATCAGCTGTTCAGACTGAGATGGAGGAAGCAACCCAATGGGAAAGACAACACATGAACCATGCAAACAACACAGTCTCTGCTTTAACAACTTTTTTATTTAACAAGTAGATATACAGAGATGTGTGTGTGTGTGTGTGTGTGTGTGTGTGTGTGTGTATGTGTGTGTGTGTGTGTGTGTGTGTGTTTAGTTTGACCTCTAATTACTGTTTGACCTGCTGTTGTCATACTGGTACTTCTTACAAAACGGTTCTGTTGTGCCGTGCCAACCTTATTAACTAATAAGTTATATTTTATCACAACATTTAACACTGTTTAATCTGCATATGAATAATCAGTAAAGAATACTAAGTAGTGTGTTTTGTGTTGTCTTACTCTTAATGCATGCATTGGAAAAGGTGATGGTCCATTTTTGTAAAGACCACAGTAAACTTAAAAGTAAAAGTTACTGTGACACTAGTTAGGCTGTGGTCCAGGGAACGGGATTAAACTCTGCTTCTGTACACAGACAGGTAACTCTTCATAATTGGCCTTTAAAACCAAAACATTTTTTTCTTAATCTCTCTTTAGTTGTTAAGCTGAATGTGGAATATACACACAACCAGGATTTATGTACAGTAAACAGAGATAAAATGAAGAGGACTAGAGAAAGAGTTGTGAATGAGTTGTAAATCTTTGTCAACATTTAGGAAGTTTGTATTTGCTGTACTTGCTCCTCGCTTATTTGGAAAAAGGCATTCTCCTCCTTTGTTTCCGTGATTTATGGGAATATGGAGATTTGACTGGGAGACGATTTGGGAATCTTTGGAATGCATGGAATATTAAAAGCAGGCATTAGTGTGGCTTGAGAGTACATACATATTTACGTTTGAACATCAGCTTACAAACTTCTGTGCTGCGTTCATGTGCACATGGGATAAAATATTGAATTCAGAAATACTGCAAAATGCTTAGACATCTATGGTAAATGGTTATAAGGGACTGTTCGTTATTTATTTCAGGGGCCACCAGAGGAGTTTTGGGACCTTTAAGCTAAAAAGACTTAACCCTCCCCTCACCAGTAATAATTTTTCTATGACCCTCCAAAATAATTTGAAGAAGAGCCATGACCCTCCCCAGCAATTTATTGATGCCTTTTGTGCTGGTTTGCACTTAACAAAAATGTACAGATGCCCTTTTTTTTTACAGCCATGACATAGATGAGTTACCCTCTGCTTTCTGATCTTACACATCCCACTCCTCTGTTATGGTGTGGTGGCCATTTCAGTAAATTTACTAATAATAATAAGCATGGAAACTAAATGCACACTTCCTGGATTACTGCATTACTTCCAAATACTAAATTCCTCCTCTAGTAAACTGGTATTCACATGAAATAAAGCAATAAAACATTGAGACCATTCAGCAAAGGACACTGGGAAATAACAAATTCAACACTGGTTGCTATGGACTCGTCACTAGGCTTCCTCAGTCATTGTATATTTTAGCACATAGGTAAAGCTGCCAAAGCTGAACATTATATTCCAAAACATATATGTTTATTTTTAAAGCAGTAACAATTTAACAATCCGCCCTTATGAAATCCAATCGCGGCACGGCTGTCTTAGAACACAACAGAGAGACGGTGGCGGGAAGGCCCGACACTTAAATTCAACTAAAATGTAACAGTGAACAATCAGTGTTGGACCTCCAGTCTGTTGAGATGCTTCTCCAAACGCATAAATGAAGCGCAGTCACACCATAAAACGTTTAAACACGTTGAGAAAAAAGATCCGTATTTTGCCCTAATCCAATGACACGAAAAAAAAGTAATCCACAGTGATCAGGAGATCCACAAAAGGGTCACGGTGTATCCAGCAAGGCCTATATGAGCGTTACATTCACCAGCCAGCTCCAAACAGGTGAACGAGGCCTCTCCACTTCGCCGTTTAAACAAAGTGGAATAAACGTATAAAAGTCCAAATCTACACAAAACCCGCAATCAATTAGTAAGCTGACATCAAATTATATTATATTATATTATTATATACATGGCATTTAGGAAACCTTTATTGCAAGGTTGGCACGGCAAGATGTCCTGACAGTGCCACAGTAATTTTCATTTTTTGCGTCCTGCTGCTCCCATCGTCAGCCAGGTAATATTTTTTTTACTGAAGCAGTATATGAAATCTGATGTATTACCTACCACCATTTAGTTGTTTAAGATATTTATAAAATATCTGGTCATGCCAGACGTAATTATTCCACTCATTTTGTAAACAATGCAATTACATGTTTCAGCCACCAGGGGGGCAGTGCTGTCCCCTGCCCCCCAGCAAACTCATGGGTCAGACCCATCTGGTAGCGAAGGAGGGTCGAGACTGAGAGCTACATGGAAAAATATGCACCAAACAAGCCACTTTGAAATGTTGCTGTTTTCATGAATACAAAAGTTGGGTGGCATTTCCTGGTGATTCTCTACGGTGGCCCTGAAGGACAAAACACAACACTATTTCAGGAAACACAACACCAAAAGGGAAAACACAACAGCATTTCACAAGACAAAATGACATTTCACAAAACACAACATTTCAGCAAGCACGACAAGACAAATTGACATTTTAGAAAACACAACATTCAACTGATAGAATGATGTTACGGAAGCAGAATAGTGCATCAAAAAAACAATGTTTTTTCCTGTAGTGTCTCACCTTAACCAAAAAATGTAATCGCAAATTACAGTTCGGGGACTGCTAACATTGCTAATGGCAACAGACAAGATATAGTAAACTCAGAGTTAACCAAAGTGGACTCATGGTTTAAATGCAATAAACTGTCATTAAATGTCAGCAAAAAGAATTTCATTTTATTTAAATCATGTAAAAAATTTCAAAACACTGATCCCTGCCTGATTAAAATGAATGGGCAGGAGATAAAAAGAGTGTATTGCAGTAAATTCCTGGGGGTCCTCATTGACGACTCACTCAACTTTAAATGTCATATTGACTATCTTGTAAACAAACTGTCCAAGTATGTTGGCTTGTTCTATAAGATCAGACATTTCCTTCCTCTGTCTGCCCTTCTCACGTTGTATAAAACTCTCTTTGAACCACACCTTAACTACTGTAATGTGATATGGTGCAACAATTTCACCAGCCATCTTAAAAAACTCACATCCTTGCAAAAGAAAATCATACGGGCTCTGTCCTGGTCAGAGATAAATTCCCCCACCCAACCTCTATTTCACCGTTTTGAGTTACTAAGACTGACTGAGCTAAATGAATATCATAATGCCTGCCTTATGTTCCAAATTGTCAACAGGCTGAACTCTAGATTGAGTAGTCTTGTTCCCATCTCCGGGCCCCAGCATACATACCAAATGAGAATCAAACCACTCATATCAGGAAAATGTCGCCGACATGTGTGCGCCAGTATCAGTGTTGTCTGTAGGGATCTTGTACCCCAACTGTATTATTGTAATATTTGAAGTGGTATTGTGAATAAATAAATAAACTGTAAACAGTGCAAACAGAGCATTAGATAGCTCCATGGTCAGCTCATTCACAGGGGCAACCTAGCTTCAGCAGGAGAGCTCACAGGCATTATCAGCGGGTAATCCCTGTATGAGTAAACTGGGTAATAAGCAGGATAATGTAGAGCAAGACGGTCATTGTCGCAAATAGAACCCCTTCAGACTGATTCAAGTCCTTCATCCCTCTGTTGGGGTTCTAATTCGCAATAATAACCGGCTTGCTCTACATTATGCTTAACGTATAGGAATCTGAGTTCCCCCTGTTGTCTTTATATTAGGTCCATGCAGCTTTTTTTGGAAGACAGCTTGACACACAGTGCTTTGCACATGTTTGCATAACAATGTCTCTATAGCTGAAGGGAACACAAGAGTCAACTACAGTCAGTACAAGCCGCCAGTGAAAACACAACCGTAAGACCTGATAGAATAAATCTCCTCGTCATCCTTAGGTACTAATTGCATTTTGAAATTTGTTTTTGTTAGACTGGTTTATATATATTTTGTATGTATTATTCAATGTTTATTAATTAATAATTAATATTATATTTGATATTCTATGTCTTTGTTATATTTCTGTACTATATGGTATTTTATGTTATTTTATAAGAGACCTTATATTATAACTCATAGCCCATACTATATTATGTTAATATGTATACAACTTTATGTTATGTACTATATTATACTATGTACTATATGTATACCATATTTGTATTATCTTCTATATTGATACAGACCAAGTATCATATCACTAAATATCATCACTTAACCCTATTATATATTAGTCTGGTGTATGCTGTTTACATACACTATAATTTCTGCCAAAACCAGCACTTTTGCCTTATAATTTGGTCTTTAATTGCGCTTGTATAGTTTCTATTTTTACTTATATTCTTAATTTACTTTTATAAACCTCATATTATTATTGTTTTACTTCCTCTATGTACTAGTGTTGTCCTTCTGCTGTTGCAATAACTGACTTTCCCCTCTAAAGGCCTATATTATCTTATCTTGCTTGTTAATCAAATTATTATGAATGCAGATTTGTACAAAACAGTGATGGACAAGACAGGATTGGTGATCGTGTTGCTTCTAGGTTAGTACATCATTATTAACAGTCTTTAATGGATTAGCATTCAATCACAATGTTAGCTCAAGAATATGTTTTACAAGCTTTTGTAAACTGCCACTGGACTCTTTTTCTTTCAGCACTTTTGCCACTTTCACTGGGTTTCTCCAGAAAATACCAATACGTAAACCTGCTGAAGACCTGGAAGGAAGCTCAGCGTTACTGTAGAGAGAATTTTGCTGATCTGGCGACCATAGAGACTGTAGATGACTGGGCAAGTGTGAGGAATGTAATACCAAGCACTGACACATTGCAATATATTGGACTGTATAATAATGACTTAAAAGGCTGGAAGTGGTCTGACCAGAGTAAAGCTTCGCTCAGAATGTGGAGTGCTGGCGAGCCCAATGGTGGTGCAAAAGAACTTTGTGCTGTGTGTTCTGTAAACGGGTGGCATGATGTTGCTTGTGATAGAAAATCGGCATTCTTCTGTTCAGGTAAGCGTTCAAATTTCAGGGCAATACATGACCAAATTATAATTTCAAACGTCATCAAACTTTATTTTTGTCAAACCTTTATGACTGAAAAGCTTTGTTTTCATGTGTCGTACAAAAGTTTGTTTGATCTGTTTATGTAGATTTTATATTGATACATCTACAAGTAGTTGCTGCATTAAAAGCACTTGACTTTTGTCTCATTCTGCAGTTCCCATCACCAGGCTGTTGAAGGTTGAACTGAAGTCTGACGGATCTGTGGACCTGAATGACCCCTCAGTGCAGGAAACTCTTCTGAACCAAGTCAGTGTTATTCCTCCTCTGGGTGATCTGAGAGTTAACAGGAGTCTACAGGAGTCATGCTAGCAGCCATATGAAGCTGTACAGAGGCACAGCAATGCTTTAAGCTAAAAGCGTAGGGGGAAATGCAACGCGACCAAGCCACGGCCGTGACGTGTAGGTACATTTTACGAGAGGTGTACGTCAGGCTACGGCGTAGGGTCGGTATCGCCACGTACCTATGTATGCATCCACGGCGTAGATTTAACACATAAGCATAAATCACGCTTAAGGCTGCCATTAGCCGTACATTTCAAATGGCATTATCCTCCCCTTCCACTACCTAGTTATCATTTTCAAAAATCCCCTTCACGACCGGAAACAACAACAACCTATACCCTAAAAGGTTTTGACAAGGTTTTGTATCGTGCAATAAGGCAGTGAATTGTTGCAAGATATACAAAGAATATGTCAATAATGTATCTTTGGAGGGGATTTAGCCATTTTAATGCCAGGGCTCACCTCACCACTTGCAAATGTTCCACGAAAACAAGTTCCCTCCTGACACTATTTTGCAAAGGCACAGTTTCTGCAACCTGGGCTTAGCGCTGCCTCAGACGATTGTGATTGGTTTAAAGCATTGACTCCATGATTTAAAGAATTACTAACAAACCAGAGCGATTTTTTGCAACACTATTAGCCAAAATTAAAGGAAACTGGTGTCAACAATACATCTGTTTCTGTCTTGTAGATGAAGAAACATATGAGGGACCCTGGGACTGATGAGCTGTTTAGACTCAGATGGAGGAAGCAACCAAATGGAAACATCTTCAATTTAAAGACAGGTTGAACCATTACTGTCTGTTTTCCCTCTCATACAAACAACACAGTCTCTGCTTTACCTATGGCAACTGGCAAGTAGATTTACAGAGATGAATAATAAAATAATTTAAATCTACACCAATTATGTAGTTTGTGTGTGTGTGTGTTTAAGTTGAGCTCTAATTACGGTTTGCCCTACTGTTGTTACATTGGTACCTCATACAGCAGTAACAAAGTACATTGTCAAGTTATATTTTATCACAACATTTACACTATTTAATCTGCATATGAATTTTCAGTAAAGAATACTAAAAACAGTTTTTGCATTGTTCTTAATACATGTATGGGGAGGGTGGTAGATCACAGTATATTACTGTGACACTAGTTAGGCTGAGGTCCAATGACCAGGATTGAACTCTGCTTCTGTATCCAGACGGGTTATCCTTTAAATAGCTCACGTTACTGTATTGTGTGAACAGTTATCTTCATTTGGTTGTTAACAAAGAAGACTTGCTCCCACCAGTAAATTGATGTGCTACATTACTGTATGTTTTTGGGGTGGGATTGGTGGACAATAATGTCTGTAGATTTTTGACTTTATGTATCTGTATTGTATACTGTAAATACTTTGTATTTTAATGTGTCATGTACCTGCCCAGGGACTAGGGCAGAAATTAACAATTTGCTACAACCTGGCACAAGACATCTATTAATGTTTTTTGTGCACTGTCCCTGTTCAAATAAATAAATTACAATTACAATTTAATGCTGTATGTGGGGATTCTTTTACGGGTTGCAAATGTTCCACCAAAACAAGTTCCTTTCCAAAATTATTTTGCAGTGGCACCGTGGCTGCATCCGACCACCAAAGATCATAATGATTATCAGAAACAGAAAGGCAAACTAGCCCGAGCGTTTTTGTTTCTCCTATCCCTAAATGTATCTATGGTGTAGCCAGACATTACAGAGGTCAATGCAAGCCTACATTTGGACCAAGTCAGGCTATGTGTTCCTCCGCTTCCATTCTTTATGTTAAGCTAATCGTCCGCTCCCGTCTCCTTAGTTAACGCAAAGATCTGAGAGTGATGTCAATCTTCTCATCTAACATTTGGCAAGAAAAGGAGGTGGTCCAATATGTCAAACTGTTCCTTCAAAGCTATAGTGCATAGTTTTTGTTTCTCCCATGAGGAATTCTAAGTAATGACAACAACACTGTCGGTGTGTCCACATGATGCAAGCCTTCCATGATCATGCACCACCCCCACCACGCAGTTGCTTGTAGCCAAGGAGGACACGGAGGATAAAAAAAACCCATTATTGACTCTACAGAAGAGGCGAGAGTTGCCGGATGACACCATTAGACTTAGACTTAGACTTAGACTTCTCTTTATTGATCCTTTTGGGATGACTCCCGCAAGGAAATTGGATTTCCAGCATTTTCTGAACATAGACATACTGAGAAATACAGAGAGAGTTATGTGGAGCTGATAGTCTTAATTAGCTTTGTAGCAAGTCATTTGGCAATGGCTTGAATGTAACGGGCGTTCATTAACATCAAAAAGTTACCCAGTAAAGCTTTAAAAGAAATGTGCAGCCTGGAGCAGAAAATGTTTTTCTGTAGAACATTTTTGTTTGTATTTTACCATTTTTAACCATTTCAGAAATGTAAACATTTTCCCACTCAATGTGTTATCACTTTTGAGTTTTAGTGTTTGTATAATATTTTGAATTTCTCTGTGCTTTATCTCTGTATGGGCTGTCGAAACTTTGCATTTCTGGATTCGGGATTCAAATTGCTACATTTATCATTCACTTGTTCAAATCAGAAAAATGTAAAACCTTTAGGGACTCGCTTGGCAATGATTCAGCCATCTTTCTTATGTTACTATTTCATCTTTTTTTAATATAAAAAAATCCAAGTCGCCCTGCTCCCCCAAAAAAGTCAGACTACCTTCTCTTCAGCAAAAATTTAAATTGCAATGGCCTCCCTCTTTTTCACCTTCATTAATTCACCAACTCTGATAAGTGAAGGAAGGAACGAAACAACAGAGAAAGGACATTGCTCAAAGAGAACAGAGTGAGAGTCAGCTTTCCCTTGGTCCACCCTACAGTACACCGCAGAGAGGGAGGTAAACAACTTTCAACACATAAATATTTAAATGTCATTAGATGCTGTCTCATGAGGAGACTAAAAAGAGCTTGGGGATTTAGCTCCAGCAGCAGGAAGTGCAAAGTCAAACCCAGTCAAAGACAAATCCATTCCGTCAATAAGAACAAGGAGCATTTGGAGGTGGTGAATTATATATATGAATATGTGAATGAATTAAATATGTATGCCTAGAATGAGATATACATTTTTCTTAAAATATGCATGTTTACCAAGTGATTGGCTGTACATCTTGAAAGTGCATACAGAGACATGCAAGTTACTTTGTTAGGATTTTTTTTCAAACTTGTCATACATTTTTTAGTCAGAGGGATTCAATGAGTGCTGATATTGAGTACAACATCACTGGTTCTTTTAACTATAACGCTTCGGCAGTTGAGAGACTCAGCATCAGATACGAGGCAAGAAGCACCCTTCAGCACCGGTCAGAGCAGCAGCTCCGCGGCGCCGTAAGATGACGTAGTATTAAGCGCCACAATGGTAGCGAGTAGTATGAAAGCCTGAAATGCCGTGTAGGGAGGCAAGTTGGGGTGGTGGATGGGTCAAACAACACAGGACTTTCACCCAGGAGACCGGGGTTTGTGTCGGGTTCTTGTCTCCGCTTGTCACTGAAACATACATTTCATAACCTCAACCACAATCTTTTCCTAAACCCAACTGCCCCATTCTTGTCCTGTAGGGTTGTTGATGGCGCAGTGGATATGACACATGCCTTTGGTGTGGGAGATCTGGATTCAATTCCCACTGCGATACATCAACCAATGTATCCTTGAGCAAGACACTTAACCCCTAGTTGCTCCAGTGGCATGGGACCTCTGATGTAGAAATCATAAGTCGCTTTGGATAAAAGCGTCAGCTAAATGACATGTAATGTCCTGCGTGTCACAGAAACTTACCTTTGTATAAGCCCACTTACGATCTTTTCCTAAACCAAACTGTCCCGTTCTTGTGCCGCATGTCAGTTAAACGTACGTCCTGACCCAGAGCGTCAAAAAGTGATGCCCAGAGTCCCGACCAAGCGTGCTTAGATACGACGCTAAAAGAGACTTTTAGCGTCAATAACAACGCCAAAGGCACCCGCCCAAGCATCCGTATTTTACGCGATGGGAGTGAGAATGTGTTGCAACCATCCATGTATCATTCCATTTTACAGGTGTTGTAGAGATAACATTAACGGTTGTTTTCAATCTTAGAATGTAAAAAAACTTTGCTGCAAAGATGAACAAATTTACGCAAATAACATTTGAGTTATATTATGAATGGTCGTGAGAAGAGGACAAAGGGACTTAGAGAAGCGTGCATACTTCATAAACATCGACATTTAGTCCGTTAAGAAGACCAAGCTGAAGACTCTGGAACGCAGGAAATGATGGAGCAGTGAAATGCTACCTTATTCCATCAACGTAATCACACATGCCACCAAAGCCAAAATAACAGACTCTTATTTCACTGGTTGCACAAAAAAATGCAAAAAATGATGCAAAAAATGGAAACATAAAGATAAATGCATATGATACAAAGTTGCTGGCTTGCGATAAGTGCAGCAACAAATCACAGTCATTAAGCCGTTCAGTACAACAGTACTCGCTCTTGATATGCTCAGGTGTCTGTGCAAAAGTATATGTCATGTTCTCATTTACTATGTGAATTATGCGATGACTTTCACAGTAAAATGAAATGCATCCATCATGTCAACTTTAAGATGTATTTCATGTAGTTGTTCGACTTTGTATTTTATTTTTATCGTCACCATTATTATTTTGAGGTGAGAATATTATCACTGCTCTTCCTCCCCTCTTCACTTCAACGGAATGTTTTTTTTTTAAAACAACACCACCAGTTAAAAGCCTATCTTTTAAAGTACCAACTCCTAATATGTTCCCCTGCATAAAGGATTCATAAGTTGTTATAAGCCATTATTAAGAACGACTTTCCAGTTTGTGCCAGGTTGTGGAAAATACCTTCCCAGCATGACTTGCTTCCTTTGTCATATTAGCTAGTTATTTTATACATCAGGAAGCCCCCTCCAATGGACTTTTGGACCACTTTGCTTCTGTAAAAGGACTGCAGGTCATCTGGACCCAAATCTATTCATTAGTAACGTATTATAGCAGCTCTAATACATATATTTAAGAATAACAATGTATCAATATAGAATCTGAAAACAGTGCTTTAATGTGAAAGGGTTCACTTGTAGTAATAAACCAACAGAGGATTGTCACACATCGCAACTTTACTGTTTCGGTTCACTTTAGCCACATGTAATCGGCATTTTTGGTCACGACAGGCAGCTGTTTGCAGTGAAAAAAATCTTCTCAGCAGACCAACACAGTTAAAGACGATCTGGTGAACATAGTGGAGCAATTAGCAGCTAAAAAGCAATATATTTTCCTTAAGGAGTTGGTGGAGACCAGAAACAGAGCTAAAAGAGAGCGATTATGGTACTAATACTCATCAGGTGGCCAGACACACAGCTTCAAATAAATGCTAATGTTGCTTCGTATTCCTCCTCTCTTCAATGTATGTATCCATACCCTCAAGCCACACTAATGCTTGCTCTCAGTACTCTACACATTCCAAAGATTCCCAAATCATCTTCAAGTTGAATCTCCATATTCCCATAAATCATGAATAAAAAAGAGTGAAAATCTTTTTTCAAATAAGCCAGGAGCAAGTACAGCAAATACAAGATCCCCAAATGTTGACAGACAAAGATTTGCAACTCAATAACACATCTTTATCTAGTCCTCTTCCCTCTTCTTCTGTGTATGTACATGAATCCTGTTTGTGTATATGCCACATTAAGCTTAACAACTAAAGAGAAAAAAATATTTTGGTTTTAGAAGCCAATTATAAAGAGTAACCGGTCTGTGTACAGAAATACAGTTTGATAGCCTAACATCACAGTAATTTACTGTGATCTACCATGCTTAAAAAAAATGGAGCATCATCCTCCCCCATGCATTTATTAAGAGTAGACAAAGTATTATTTACCACTAATTCATGTGCAGCTTGAAAAGCACTGTTAAATGTTGTGATAAAATATAACTTGACAATTTACGTT
Source organism: Sander vitreus (assembly GCF_031162955.1). NCBI lineage: Eukaryota > Metazoa > Chordata > Actinopteri > Perciformes > Percidae > Sander > Sander vitreus. The sequence goes on along the minus strand of NC_135868.1, from coordinate 23,128,812 downwards.
GTACAACAGAGTTAATAAGAAGGGCACAACTGTTTTGTAAGACGTACCAATATGACAAAAGCAGGTCAAACAGTAGTTAGAGCTCAACTTAAACACACAAACGCAAAAATGACATACATTCAAATTGTTTATTATGAGGATAAACCCCTTGAGATGTATCATCTCGTTTTCGAGGGGGTCCCAACATATAACACAATAATTACATAACAACAGAGAAGTGAAAAATCTAAACAAAACCAAACAACAACAACAACAACAACATCTGCATATGTTCATGAATACATTACAACCACCAGATGGCCAATAGTAAGTAAATAAGTAAACAGTAGAGTATGACTTTCTAACTACAGTCAAATATAAACATCAGGTATGGACAGTAGATATAAGGATTGCATGCATCTTTAATAACTCAAAATATAACTTGACAATATACTTTGTTAATGTTGTATGAGGTATCAATGTAGCAACAGTAGAGCAAACAGTAATTGGAGCTCAACTTAAACACACACACACACACACACACACACACACACACACACACACAAACTACATAATTGGTGTAGATTAAAATTCTTTAAATATATAACTCTGTATAGCTACTTGTTAAATAAAAAGTTGCCATAGTTGAAGCAGAGACTGTGTTGTTTGTATGAGAGGACAAACTGACTGCATTTACAGTAATGGTTCAATCTGTCTTTAAATTGAAGACTTTTCCATTTGGTTGCTTCCTCCATCTGAGTTTGAACAGCTGATCAATCCCATGGTCCCTCATATGTTTCGCCATCTACAAGACAGAATTTTTTTTTTTTATTGTTGACACCAGTTTCCTTTAATTCTAATAGTGTTGCCGCATAACAAGCGTGGTTTGACCCAAGCCAAGAAAATGTGAACTTCAAGCATTGAAGATTTTCACACTTCTGTTCAAACACTCTACTGTAATCATGCAACTTTATAGACCATATATATATATATATATATATATATACTGTATATGCTAATGTTCCATGCCACTAAAAAAGAACAACCCAATTGAGGGATTTTCCTTGTTCTAAAATTGAATAGAGCATATTTTGTGTTTATATTGGCTACAGCCTTGAATCTGTAACTAGATTCAAATTAGAACCAGTTCCAAAACTCCACTGATTCTACACATCAGCTGTTTACAGATGTTGGAGAGTAATAATGCATATTGTCTCTGTTGGGTGAAAACCTTGTAAGTACACAACTGAAAAAAGGCTAATATGCTAGGTATTTGTGTCTAATTAGCTAATTTAGTGAGCATTTTGACATACTAAACAAATGTAGTGAACATGGTAAATATTATACCTGCTAACCATCAGCATGTTAGCATGCTGACATTAGAATTTCTGGCTATGTCTCCATACAGCCTCATATGGCTGCTAGCGTGACTCCTTTAGACTCCTGTTAAATCTCAGATCACCCAGTTTGGGGTGCCGAATGTAAAAGTTCGGTTACAATTTTTTAGCTGATAAATTTTCAACATTTAGCTCACTTTCCTCACATTTAGCACATTTTCCTCACATTTGAGACAGAAATGATATATATATATATATATATTATATCTAAATGTTAAATGTTAAATCTAAATGTTATATCTAAATCTAAATGTCAAATTTATATCTAAATGTTAAATCTAAATATTATATCTAAATCTTAAATATATATCTAAATATTATATCTAAATCTAAATCTTAAATATATATCTAAATGTTAAATGTTAAATCTAAATGTTATATCTAAATGTGTCGCAAGGTAGTAGAAACAAATAGCTATAAGTGGCCTACTGACTTAGCTAACAGTTGAAAAGACTAGCTCAAAGTAATGGATGACTTTTGAAACATTAACCACACTTCAAGTAAAAGGTCTAGTTAGTAGAATTTCTGACCAAACCAACCTAAATATTTACAGTTCAATTGCATGAAAATGTAAGAATATTCACTTTAATTTGATAAATAGTGTGAACACATTGGGAATTGATAGGGCGGGGTATGTGAGTTTATATGACAGGGCTATGGGGGAACCTCAGACCAGAAGGGTTGGAAAGCACTGATCTACAGTATACCGACCGGTATATTACAGACATGCCTTAATAGTTGTGTTAATCACAATACCGTTGTTTGAATTACATATCTCCGTGTGTGACTAACATCATCCTTCCCAAGCAATCTAACATTAGCCCAGCATGGATAAAGTCCAGCTATGCATCCAACATATTCATCCGAACACAACTAAAATGTCACAATCCAGCCACTTGTAAGAAGTTTGTAATACTGGTTACATAGCTAGTTATCGTGTTTTATTAACTTTAATTCTGTTTGCCAAGGCTATATTTTATTGACTTGCAAAGTAGCTATCCGTTGCTAACGCTAACGTTAGCTAGCTAATTTATGTCAAAAAGCAGTAGCTAACTAATGTTACTGCCAAGATATTTCAGTTTCATTGTAAGACAGTGTAAACACATGACAACACTTGACGAGTCTTACAACACATCTCTGGTCTCTAGTGAAATCATATCTTGGCAGTAGTTAGCTAACGTTTCTGCTTTTTGAGATAAATTAGTGTTAGCAACAGATAGCTCCTTCACAAGCTAATATAGCAACATAATTCAGGTTAATAAAATACGGCAATGTAACCAAAGTATTGAAAACTACTTACATGTGGCTATAGTGTGACAGGCCTACTGCTGTTCAGTCTCGCATTGCGAGACCTAGCTAACTTAGCTAGTTACAGGCCTGTTCAGATGACATGTCGGCTGCAGTGTGTGAGCTAGATTGCTTGTGAAGGATGAGTCAAACTAACGTTAAACACACAAGGAGATATGAGTCAAACAAAACAACGGCATTATAGTACACACAAATATTAAGACATTTCTGTGATATAAGTCAATAATACAAAATACTGACTGAAATGTGTTTTAATCCAGTAACATTAGTCGAACAGCTCCACTGTAGTCAGTATTTACTGTACCACCAGGTGTTGACTGAAAATTGCGGTGGAGCACGATTTGAAGCCACTGCAGTGGGCGTGGTTTCCTTGGGGATTTGAATATTTTCTAAATATTTAGCTTTACACTTGGCAAAAAGATAACGGCTACTATTTTGACCCTTTGGCGCTGCCGTACTTCTTCATAACACATCTTCTGCTGCAGAATGCAGGCAGGCTGCCAGCATGGAGAAAGACAGCAGCAACACACTCCTGAATGGCACTTTTCTTTTAAAAAAAACTCCCGGACGGCTCAGTAGACAAGTCGAAAGCCATATGCACGTTGTGTAAAGCCAAATTAAAATATCACTGAAGCACGTCAAGCTTGAGCTACCACCTACGTGCTAAGCATATTAACGTGATGCAGTTTGATGCTAGCGGGCTCAGGCAAAGCACTATTTTGGAGAGTGCTACTTGCCGACATGTGGATGAAACCAAATCCAAAAAAATTACTACAGCTCTTGAAAAATGGGTGGCAACTAACTGCAGACCTGTCAGCATCGTAGAGGGCTCGAGAAAGCAGCTAAACTGGAACTGCTGCCAAGTGCAAACGCTGTCTCATTAACCGGTGATCACTGGACGTCAGTGAGTAATCACAATTATTTAGGAGTTACTAAACACTATATTGACTCTGGACTTTGCACTCGTTTGCCTTAACGGTGGTTGTTAGTGTTACATCTCAGTCAATTGTTCTCAATCCTTGTTAAAAATGTAAAGGTTAAATGTCCTGCTGTGGCATCTGGTTTTTGGACCATTTTGTTTGTACTGTATAAGCAAAGTGTTAGTGTTATATCTCAGTTAGGTTAGGTACTTGTAGGAATTGTGCAATAATGAAAGATTCACACATTTGTTTACAGTAAATAAATAATAGTTCATAAAGTCACTTTCTTTGCATTCATTTGATTCCCAAACTGACTTGGTTCAGAAGAGTTTCCTGCACTGAGGGGTCATTCAGGTCCACAGATCCGTTAGACTTCAGTTCAACCTTCAACAGCCTGGTGATGGGAACTGCAGAATGAGACAAAAGTCAAGTGCTTTTAGGGCATTATAAACAGCAACTACTTGTTACTACTACTACTACTACTACGTTTGTAAGAAGCATAAAAATTAAGCTCTTCAGTCATGATTTGATAATTGATAATTTGAAATTAGAATTTGGTTAATTATCAGGATAAAACTTGTATGCTAACCTGAACAGATGAATGGACGTTTGTTATTACAAGAAACATCATTCCACCCATTCACAGAACCAACAGCACAAGGTTCACTTGCACCACCATTGGGCTCGCCAGACATCCACATTCTGAACGAAGCTTTACTCTGGTCAGACCACTGCCAGCCTCTTAAGTTAAGATACAGTCCTATCCATGTCCATGTGTAAGTGCTTTGTAATAATATTTTTCTCAACCTTGCCTCATCCTCTACAGTGTCTATGGTCGCCAGATCAGCAACATTCTCTCTACAGTAACGCTGAGCTTCCTTCCAGGTCTTCAGCAGATTTATGTATTGGTATTTTCTGGAGAAACCCAGTGAAAGTGGTAATAGTGCTGAAAGAAAAAGAGAGTCCAGGGGCAGTTTACAGAAGTTTGTAAAACATGCTAATTTAGTGAGTGAATGCTAATCCATTAAAGACTGTTAATAATCTACTAACCGAGAAGCAACACGATCACCAATGCTGTCTTATCCATCACTGTTTCGTCCAAACTGCAATCATAATAATGGAAGAAATTACAAGCAAGAGAAGAAAGATCACATTAGGACATAATTACAAGGCAAAGAGTGGTGGTATTAGCAGCAAAGTCAGCAAGGTATAGTGTATGTAAACAGCATACACCAGACTAATATATAACATGGTTAAGTAATGATACTTAGTAGGATACTTTGTCCATATCAATATAGAAATAAAATATAAATATGGTATAGGACATAACGTAAAAAACAACAACATATTACCATAAACCCCTGGGTCATATAGTACAGAAATATAACATATAAGATATAATTTACCACATATAATATCTGGTTTTGAGTATAGTATAACAATTAACCATAACCATAATAACCATATATATAGTATATATACAGTCCAACAAATTGTTAAATTTAGTCAGTACCTAAGGAACGATGTCAATGAGTTTTATCTTATCAGCTCTTACCGTTGTGTTTCCACTGAATGTGGGTGATTCTTGTAATTCCTTCACCTTAGAGACATTGCTATGCAAACATGTGCAAAGCAGTGTGTGACATTTATCCTGTCTCCAAACAAAAGCTACATGGATGGAATGTAGAACCCTATATGTGTGGGATAATGTAGCGTGAGCCATTAGAGAGAGTCATTATTTGGAATTCCAACCCTGACAGGTGGATGCAGGAGTTGTGTCTGTAAATAGTGGTTTCCAATACAAATGGATGTCATACATGTCTTTATCAGAATTAGTTTTTTTCTCATACTCTGAGCCACAAATCTCCACTTCTCCAAAAGTTCCAGTTTCATTCCTACATAAATAAATTCTAAAGGTTATAATGGAGTTGTTCATATTTCATTCATAGCCTGATTTACTCAACACTTATTACCTAAAAATGTGGTGAATGTGTATTTAGTTTGACAGTATTTTCCTATGTATGAAGTGATAAAAATAAATATCCAAAATGTCCTTTGCAAAAACCTTGGACTTCCATATGTCAATTTGGCTTTATCCCATGTTCAGATTTATGTTGCAAATGAGCACATATTTAATAAGATAATGCATCATTTGCATATTAAATACCGTTTTAGATATCTTGTAATACAAAAATAATTCCTAATATAAGTAATCAACTGGGGACTTAGCATTAGTTAAAATGTGTCAGCCTATTCACCTGTAGTGTTGCCTTAATTTCATTCACTAGCTTTCATGATCGTAATTGTGCTTTGGCAACACATTTCAAATGTCATGCAAATATGTTATTAAACTGAATTTGATAAATTGAATCAATCCCAAAAAGTAGACTAAAGACATGGCTGCAGAGTTGCCAAAAAGTGGATCCAGTTCAGACTATTGTATTTAGCTATGACTGCTGCATGGTCACGTTAATGAAGTTTGGAAGGCATCTTTGCTCTTTGGGGCAATTAAGACAATGGTTCTATCTTTGTTTCAGTACATACAACATTCCTCAGTACACTTAGGTACATACAGACACACAAGCACATTTATGCTAATAATCCAGCATTTCAACTTCCCACAGCTAGAGAACCTGAGAACATGATGCAAATCATTTAAATAAGGTTTGCATGTCACGGAAGTGAACTTGGAAATGATAGCTTACCATTTTCCCTGTTTCAAAGGCTATTTGACCTTGACTGGCGATGTTCTTTTGAGTGATGGAAATGCAGTGCAGTTTTATACTGGTTTTATGCTCCCGTCAAAGGGGGGGTTGGAACAAAGCATAGGACTGTGACACCAAAGACCAGGGTTCATATCCAGAATCCTTCTTGTGGTTAATGTGGTTAAGTTTAGGCAACAGAAACACTTTCTCTAATCTTAACCAAGAGCTTTGAATGTGCCTTAACATCAGTGGTGGAAATAAAGGTGGGGGGTGGACGGGATGGGACTACAATGGCCCTGAAGGACGAAACACAACGCCATTTCAGAAATCACAACGTTTCATGAAACAAAACGACAAACACATTTTCTATTTTACATTCTATTATGTCATTTCTAGTCAGTTTTTTTTCAGCCTGTTAATGCAGAACTCTGGTTATGACTGAGAATAATCGATAGCCAAGAGAGAATAAAAAACAGAGTTGTCATTTGCATAATGCAGCAAATCACACACAAACTGAAGCAGACGTAGCAGGGATACATTATAAAAAAAAAGTCACACAATGTACAATATTAATCCTGGAATACATTGGGATATAATACATGGAACACATGATGATGTATGACTGTGTAAGAAGATCTGACGATGAATTTCCTTTGAAGAGACACAGTGAACTCAGGGTGTGTGTGTGTGTGTGTGTGTGTGTGTGTGTGTGTGTGTGTGTGTGTGTGTGTGTGTGTGTGTGTTTGTGTGTGTGTGTGTGTGTGTGTGTGTGTGTGTGTGTGTGAAGCTAATGTGTCCAGACACCTTGCAGGTCCCAGAGTGACTCTTGCAGGAACAGATCAATCAGGCCTGGCTGAGTAGACAAGCTCCCCACGCCACCATGGTGATACCATTATCTTCCATTTAGGAAGGAAAAGTCGTATTGATTCTTGCCATTATGTCACTGCAAAGTTGGCTCTATTTTGCTCTTTCCAAGTCCTGTGTTTGCCTGGGAGCGAAAGCTATGGAGCTATGTAAGGAGGTTGTACACAAATAAATAGCCACATGGCTTTGAGTGGCACAATTACATTGATTTTAATATTGATGTATTAACACTTACAAGTTATTTGGCGTCATTTGTAACATGTCTGCATTCACAACATTGTCGAAAGAAACAAAAGACAGCAACACAACTTTTGAGATGGATACTCACACTGGGGACCTTTTGACAGAATGTCTCTATTGATCAGCCATTTCTGAACAGTGGGGGTGCTTTTATCAGAATGCAACAGTGTCCTCTGCACAGCAGAGTTTGGATTTGTGAAGAATAGAAAGAACAGGACACTGACTGCAGTTGGCCTGGAACAGTGATGGAGGGCAGCCGTGTTGTTATGGAGGGGTGGGGGTGGTGGAGGAAGAGGAGGATAAAGAAAGCCCAGAGAGGCAAGGGGGTGGGGGGGGGGGTCGAGGTTACACTGTACTCGCACTACCAGCGGGGACAGTGAAAGCCTTTCATAAGCCAAAGAAAATTGTAACACTCCTACTGAGGTACAATAATTAGTGATTGTGTGACTGATTCTCAGATAGCTAATGCCAGAGAGCAAACTACAGCTGCCTGACTATTGTTTTTCACTGTACAGCCTGCATGAAGAAATGCCACAAGGACACAACATGCATGCAGCTAACTCAGGTATGTAATTATGGTTACAGCTTGAATAGTCTCACATTGCCAGACCTTCCTCCACAGCGCCGCGGAGGAGGGTCTGGATAGGCCACACAGCATTCTGGGACAGGAGAAAAACGTGCTCTGGTTTATTGCCATTTATTTAAACCAATCACAATCGTCTTGGGCGGTGCTAAGCGCCGGACGGAGCCACGGTGCTGCTGCAAAATAGCCTCAGCAAGGTACTGTTTTGGTGGAACATGTGTACGTTAACAAGTAGTTTTAGTCGTGCAACAGAAAACTCAGATTGGATAGATAGTCTAGCTAGCTGTCTGGATTTACCCTGCAGAGATCTGAGGAGCAGTTAACCATAGTCCTCAGAAATCCACCGGAGTTTAGAATGCCAACACGAAGAAAGCAGAGGGTGACGGACATCCTGTCGAAAAGAGGGACATCTGACAACAAGTTCTCCATACCATACCAACCATAGGTGATTTTCCATCTTTCCCGTACTCTTTCCCGTGGTATCTAAACCAGAGAACGTAACGGTCGCGGTTTTAAACATGTAATTAATGTTGTGAAGCGGTTGCAGTTTGGTTAGGTTTAAGCACAAAAACTGCTAAGTTAAGTATACAAATGATTGTGGTTTAGGTTGAATAAGTTCATTTACACCACCTAATTTTACCTCCTTACGCGTAGTTTTTGCTCTCTTATACTTTGTCACCTTACTTCCTGCTTTGCTCCTGTCATAATTACTACAGCCACTAGAGGGCGCCTCCACTGTAAACGTAAATGTGGGTCGTAATTGCTGCATGACCACGGACCACGACAGCGGCGTATGGGGTCAAGTTTTTACAAAGAAAGAATTGGCTTTCAGCAAATGATAACAAATCCAAACAAAAAGAGATTTTTCTTGAGAACACTGACTTCCTGCCACCCCTCCTTCCATCTGCCTGTTGGCTCCTTCCACTTCCTGTGGGCGGTCCTTAAAAGGCCCTCCCTCCCAGGCTTTAAGCCTTTCTCCAGAGGAGCCAAAGTAAGTATTATCTTGCAGCTTAAGGACAATGTGACAGACTGTTTAAACTTGGGCACCCAAATTAGGAAACCAATTGTCATACATTCAATGAAGCGTGTGATATGTGAACAAAAGACTATGTAGTTTAATTATTTTGGGAATATACTACAGCAATACTAACTCTGGTGGACAGCAGCAGATGCGGTCGCCACAGTCTTACATTTTTTTTCCCCAACAGAAAATACGTTTTTGAGTTGTTATCTCTTGAAACAGAATAGTAAAAACGTGGGGTTTGGAGAGCTGCTATTTTACAAATGTTCTCAATGAATAAATTGCATCTTTCAGCTCACAGATGTCAGAAAAGCACACAAGGTTAGTTAACACTTAAATCCTGGTGTCTTGTCAGAGGATTTAAAAAACGAATAAAGGTATCCACGCAGTGCCAGCGGTGTTTGAGAAGTGTGAGTGCCTGAGCAAGAGGAAATGACCAAAAATAATTTACTCAACCAAGTATGGTACTTCTGCTTGAGCAATCTGTCACTGCATTTTTATTTATTTAATTTATTAACATTTGATTAGTTCTGTGTTGTGCGCGTTTATGGTTTTTGCCTGTACTTCCCAGCAGCCAGCTCGGGGCAGTTTTGATTAGGCCACTGGTTAGGTTGGGTTAGGTCATACACTTTTTCACTCCCAACTTGTCACATACTGTCATAATTTTTAACCCCTCTAGCATCAGTTTTGAATGCGCAGCGCTGCCTCTAAAGCTTGATTCATGGTCCTGCGGAGGCTCCGCGCAGAGCTTTCGCCATAGCCTACTTAAGTGGCCTGAAGTTTATACTTGTGCGTTGGTGTATGCGTCGATCTCTGAGAATAGCAGGGTCTGTGTGTGCGTGGTAGTGAGTGAGAGAGTGACGGTGATTAGCTTCAGAGCGAGTAGCAACTCTAGAGGCATAGTGGGAAAAACAGTGTCTTCCCTGTGCTTTCTAGCGACGGTGGGAAATCTCTAGCAGGACAAGTCTCCTTGATTTAATGTTGTTTTCGAAGAAGAAGAACCTGGAAATAAGTCGGTGGAAATGCAATGCAACGCTACGCTACCATGTAGTTACATTTTTTAAGGTGCACGCGTTGGAAGGACTTTCATCCAAAAGACCGATGTTCGTGTCCCGCGTGAAACAAAAAGTCAACAAAATTTAACTTATGTACATAACAACCGTACTTATTTCAAAGGAACACGCCGACTTATTGGGACTTTAGCTTATTCACCGTAACCCCCAGAGTTAGATAAGTCCATACATACCCTTCTCACCTCCGTGCGTGTTGTAACGTTGTCCGACGGCTCCACCGGTGGCTTAGCCTAGCACGGATCCTGGAGGTAATCGGTTCCAACTAGCCCTATGCTCCGAATAAGTGACAAAATTTTTTTATATTTACATGTTGTGATTTTTATAGTCACAGCGTGTACAAATAACAAGGTCACATGAGACACAGCCATCTTCTAACCGTATATAAACTGGGAACTATATTCTCAGAAAGGCGAAGCATTGCTACTCTGCTCGGGGCTTCTCAGGTGCTGCAAGCATATCACTCCGCCCAAGTAGCAGAAGTAGCAGTGCTTCACCTTTCTGAGAACCCAACACACACGGAGATGAGAAGGGTATGTATGGACGTATCTAACTCTGGGGGTTACGGTGAATAAGCTAAAGTCCCAATAAGTCGGCGTGTTCCTTTAACACAAACCCCTATCTTTTCCTAAACCAAACTTAAGTCGCCACACAAGTGAAGCATGTGTTTGTAACAGGGGTTTTGTGTCCAAAATGTATGTGTAATGATTTAAAGGAGTGTAAGGGACGCAGGGAGGAACAGCAGGAAACGAGTAGCGGCAAAGAGCGACGCAGCTCCCACATGGTGCAACAGCCGGCATCACAGACAGGAGCCTCTCCTCACATCAGGCACCCCAGCATGTATGCAACATGTTTAGTGTTGCTAATCACTTTAAATAGTCACATTGATTGCCGCACTTGGGCAGGGCTGTACCACTCGAGTTCTTACCTTTTTAATGAAATCATCTTAATTGGTTAAGAGTGGATTGATTTGAGGAAACCAAAGTGACCTTTGTCTGCTCCAAAAAGCAATATCTTAAGCATGACACAGGTTATCCAACACATTCTCACTCCCAGCGTGTCAAAAAGCATCGCTTGGTCAGGCGCCTTTGGAGTTGGTTATGGACGCAAAAAGTCTCCAGTGTCTAGCCTATTGGCGCGCTTGGTCGGGACTCTTGCCATCACTTTTGCGCTCTGGATCAGGATGTAGGTTTAAGTGACATGGTTATGCCGAAAAATGGTTGGTGGGTTTACAAAATGTACGTTTCAGTGACGCGGGACAAGAACAAGACACCGACACCGGTCTCCTGGGTAAAGGTCCTATGTTGTTAGAACCATCCACCACCCCAACCAACCTTACGCGGAATTTCGGTCTTTCACACTACTCGCTACGGCTCTTAATACTACGCCATCTTGCAGTGCAGCGGTCAAACTACTGCTATGCCCGGTGCGTCCTGTACAGACACTAAAGGGTGATTTTTGTATCTGATGCTCAGAGCCGCTGACCAAGCGTCAGTATTTGACGAGTTGGGAGTGAGAACGGATTGGGTTATCATCAGCATATAAAAGTGATCAATACTTTTTACCGTACGTCACCAGTAATTTCAGTCATGTAGTTGTATGTATAAACTACCTAAAGCACCTTTAATTCTTTATGTATCTGGGCTCTGCTAACACATAAATAGATCATGCAGCTATAGAGATGCTGTTGTAGTCACAGGAATGAATGGGCACGTCGGGCAAGTGGGCCCAGCTGTGTACCTGAATGGAAGGTCATGACGGCAGCTCCATGAATCACCTCAGCGGGGTTAGCCTGCCACAGATCCCCATGATTTATTCCCAGCAGGAGAGACTAGCCATGAGAGGAGGTCAGATGCATACAGTATAGTATGCAGCCTGCTATATACATGCATCGTATTCACCTGTACTGGCCCATGCAGCCAGCACACACACACACACACACACACACACACCCACAAATATGGTTGTTACCCTCCTAGGTTACTTGCAAAGCTCTCCCCTTGTTGGCTTATAACCGTGACAAACTGCCAACAAAAGACTGATAAGCAAAGCTATCCATCTTTAGGGGCGTTGGTGGTGGTAGTTGATTTTAATGGGTGCTAAGGAGTTACAGAGGACAAGGTGGGGGTGAGGTGACTCAAAGCCAAGGACTGGGAGGAAAATGTGATAAAGGGATTCTGCGGGGATTCCCCTAGAATGGTGACAATTGGATTAGATGCAAAACAAGAGAGAGGGAAGCATGACATTCTTTCAATTTACTCACTGGATTAAAGACACATATTTGTTTACAATTTATATTGACTTCCACAAGCTCCAACCTCACATTTTACTATATAGACAAACAATAAAGTATATAAGCTAAGGCCCACTATGTATTTATTGATTTTTTTTTTTTTTTCCCCCTCTAATTTCTTTTAAGATAATACATGTACAACTTCTATCACACTCCCTTTTGCAGTTAAAGTATTAACTTAAATGAATGTGTGTGTAACAAATGATCAACAGCCTAGAATTATACAGAATATCAAGTTTATGACACCATAGGCACATGAAGTTAGATAACAGTTAATTGATACATAGTCTTCGCGCAGTATATTCCTGGGGACTTGACATTAATCACACTATAAAAAATAACATATACTAAAACAAAAAACTCACATTAAGCTCTAGAAAATGCTAGCGAGTGGACCGTAAGGTTTTTTTTGTCAAACTACTCTTTCCAAGTTTAAGAATGAACGTTAATACTCAACATTATGAATTGTTTTATGGAAATATTCAAATGCAGACATAAACAGGTGGTGACTCTAAAGGAACATTGTGGCATTGTCTTGAGATGATTCTATTTACAGAAAGCATTCCGAAATAGAAGAGGATTTGAAAGATTGGACAGCTCAGCGCAGCATGTAATGAGCTTTACATAATAATTGGTTAAATCCAGTCAGTCGCGGTTCGTCTGTGCAGTTACCTTCCCCAGGGTGTCTCTTCTTGTGGTTCCCACGGTAACCCTGGACATTTCTCCAGCCTATTTTGAAGTTTGTCAGTCTTTTTGACACCATGTGACACCACGTGTGCCCGCTGTAAAACCCGACTCTTAATCTTCAATATTGTTTGCTTTGTCATGGCCAGTGGTGGAAAGTAACTAAGTACATTTACTCCAGTACTGTACTTAAGTACAAATGTTGAGGTACTTTACTCGAGTATTTTCTTTTCAAGCCAATTTCTACTTCTACTCCGCTACATTTCAGAGGGAAATATTGTCCTTTTTACTCCACTACATTAATCTGACAGCTTTAGTTACTTTACAAATAAAGATTTTTGCACACAAAAAACATGTAGTTTTTAAAATATGATGCTTTATTATAAACTAAACTACCCAATACATATGCCTACAAGTCCAGTTGAAATGATCAGACCATTAAACACAGAACAGTTTGGATCGTTTCCAATTTCTAAAATGTGAGGATTTTTCTGCATTGAGTATTTTTACTTTTCATACTTTTAAGTACATTTTTACCTGATAATACTTACATACTTTTACTTAAGTAACATTTCCAATGCAGGACTTTTACATGTAACAGAGTATTTTTACAGTGTGGTATTAGTACTTTTACTTAAGTAAAGGATCTGGATACTTCTTCCACCACTTGTCACGGCTATGAAAAGAAGCATATACACTCCAATATCTTTGACCTTTTGAAACGGAAGACAAGTTTTGTCCTTTCACAGCTTCCATCTCAGCTCCCCGTTATGCACTGAACTTATCACTTTGCGGCGTATAGTGCTGATAAAGATGTGAGCTACGTATATATATATATATATATATATATATATATCGTTAGAATAATTTACATTATCAAATAATAGACAGGGCCACTGAAGATATATTAAAGTTTGTTTTACTTGAGAACCCAACAAGGAGACAGTTTCCGTACTCACAGCATGAATACAGAAGTGACCTAACAAAAAGCTCTCTACAGCTGGTTTTTATAATAGTAAGTGAAATGCAATAAATCATGATACAAGAGTTGGTGTCATCAATTGTTATCTGGTAAGAGACGATGACGTCTCCTTTATCTGGTCTGGGAGGGCATGTATGCCCTCAGAACACACCGTGCTTAGACAAGGACAAAACAGTGGCTCCCATGTTATGTTGTGAGTTCAAGTAGTGTTATGGTTTCTTACTATGCAAATAGTTTAATTTAACAGACAGAGGAAGAATATAATATTATTCTATGCAAACAGTTTAACAAATAACAATAGGGAAAGTATGTATCATAATTTCTCTAACATATCCCTTTTCAAACATTTGCATTAATAATAAAACATTAAATGAGTATATGAATAAGAATTCCGCAAATTCTCAGTACATTACTCATACTGTACATCATTAAGCATTCACGTCAATACTAAACATTTTTAATCAGATGTTGATCTCAATCATTGCCAGCTGTCTGTGAATCTGTAAGACATGAACAGATACATTTTACACTGCAAACAGTTTGTGTTGTTTAGGATCAAATTGAACCCATGTAAAAAAAAACTTTTATATGTGTATTTTCAGAATGTGAGTCTGTGTACTACTTAACTTCACAATGCGTCAGATGTGTCAGATCAGGACGGTCTCTCGCTCTCCCCCCTCCTTCTCTCAGTCCGTCTGCTGGTCCAGGCCTCAGGTTCATATGGTTGAACCCTCCAATGCCTTCTCATTTCAGCGTCATCAGTTCATCACAGAATGTTCATCAAGGCTTTGGGTAGGGCAAGTTGTTTACTGCTGGCTCTTTGGTTTGTACAGTACATCTGCAGATGTTGAAGTTCACAACCAGACGACTCTCACTAGTCCACCATCCTGTTCGCTCTGGGCCGAGAACTGTAGCCAGACCACAAACCTTTATCGTGTCTAGCTGTGCTGTGGTGGTGGTCGTTGTTGTTGTTGTTGTCAATCTTCTGGTACAGTTTGTCACCGGTCCTGCAGCTGGAGCCGGGGGGGGTGAGATGGACCCGACACCGAGGGACTGTGTGGCACAAAACAGAACTCCTAGAAGCATTATCTGCTCTTTTATCAATATTATCACTTGGAAAAACTTCTACTCCTTTTAGTGAAACTCATGACTCGATAACGCAGCATATATAAATAATCTGTTTAGTGGTTTAGCCATTAACACTGTGTCCTGTGTTACACAGCAAAACCTGTATAAAAGCAACTAAAAAGTTCAATAAATCATTTAATTAAAAGAAAAAGAAATCACCAAACTAAAATGTTTTCAACATCAATCAAATTAATAATTTAGTTTTAAACAATTTGTGATATAGCAACTCAAAATACAAAGTCTATAGTGCAGCTTTACTGAAAAACTCACTAGAGTACAACATTAAATGAACTGCCTTTAGGATGAAATCTCATATCAACCTGTATTGCTTTCATTTGGGTTATTTTGGTAACCCCGTGCTGGGTCAAAAAGGAACAGAACCAGCACTGGGTTGTTACAACCCAGCAGGTTATGTTTTCTACCCAGAAATGAGTAAAAAGTACTACACATATTTTTCTATTAAATTCTGCATTTTATTCAATGATAAAATGATGAAACAATGAAGCATGCACATAATGTACCAACCATTCTTTTTTTGCTACAAGCAAAAAAAAGATTAAATTAGTTTTGTATTTCCATATTAACAACTAATTCCCAGACTTCCTAACAAGGGTTAGGGTTAACCAATCAGCTTGCTTGATGTGCAGGTCCACACTCCACAGTTAAAATTGGGAGGTGTGGTTACCCATAACACCCTTCTCTGCGTAGTTTTGCAAAGACCTTTTACGTGTATTTCCATAGAAGCATAATTCCAGCTTTTGTCACTTTGTCCCTCTGATTTGTAATGGTTAGATATTATTATTTTTAATTTTTATGTGTTGTTTCAACCAATAAGTAGCTGGGACCACTGCTGTGGGCATGGAGAGTAAAGACAGGAAGCGCGAATGATCTTCTCCTAAAAGTCCTGTTGTTCCTTGAAGCCTGTGTTCAAGTACTGAGACCTGTAATTAGTGAATTACACAAAGATGACAATTCAGGAGAAAATGCTCAGTGACACATTCTACTAGGATTAAAGTTAAATAGTGTGCATGGTCTTTCAAATAAAGGGGGAGGTATTAAAATATAGGGATTTAAGATGAAACAACTAGTACATAATAATGTACAGACAGACAGAAAGAAAGAAGCAGAGATTAGTCAAATCAAATCAACTGTTACATACGTAATTGAGCTGGTCAAACAAAACATTAACAATTTTGAGAGAGAGATTGGTTTAATTTTATACTTATTACCACTGGGCTCGGATCACACACATTCACACAGACTGCTAAACAAAGACAAACCCCCTGCAGACACTGAGGGCAAGCATGCAGGCAGGAATTAATCAGAGCTCCAGCCAAGCACATGAGGCGTATTTCACACTCAAGGAGTGGCCTACTCCGCGCAGCGCCAGGGATCATTAATCTCGAGGAGACAAGCCCTCTAGTCTGAAGCTGGCACAGGTAGACCTGAGCTGGCTGGGCCCCGGCACAAGCCTACAACACTAATGGTCTCATTGTGTTATCAGTTGTCAGAAAGTACAGAGCGGCTGCTGTTGACCTGATTGGAAGTGCACCCCTGCGACTTTTGGCAGGCCCTCGTGGAACAACGGCAGCGGCGTTTGAGCTGGATATGTCACTGCTTGGACCTGGACAGCAATATACACGACAGCTAGGGCAAAAGTTTGGGCTCTAGCATGGAACTGCTACCCAAGGGAGCAGTGTTAGGCTAATTATTCAGAAGAAGTCACATCTATTATGTATCAGTCATTACTCATTTAAAACGTAATTTCTGGATTTAACTTATTATTCCACAGGAGCAGTGACTGTTCTGATTCCTCTTTCGACGTTACAACGTTTATTCTCTCTGCACTTTAACATATACCTCAAATGCCTGTGTGCTCAATTGATGAGCAATGGAGACTTGTAGTGTTGATTTGTAACGCTCCGGATCAGTAAACCGTTTAATGGAAACATTTCCACCCACAGTAAACTTCACTCTTTTATAAGTAACTTGCAGCTGATTGTGGCAGAGGGATCTAATGGGTAGGCCTTTGAAGCTAATTACACATGCACAGTAAAGGCAATTCTTCAGCTGAAGGACGTCATCATTGATACATTTGTTTTAATATACCATTAAGAAGAACCAGTAAAAGTTAGGCGTTGAAGAAGTGTTGGCCATAACAAAGCCAGAGTTTCAAAAATCTAAACGGTTGTATGTAAAGCCAGATGCTACTAGAAGTTCGTGCAGCAGAGTACTTTCAACCTTTAGTGGTGAGATTTTGCCAGTGTTAGAAAGTTTACGACAATTATAGTATTTGTATGATAATTTAGCTCTTTCTACGACGGACAAACAATAAGTCTAAAACCCCCAAAATGTATGTAAATGTGTCATTTTATTTAATAAAAACCTTATTTAATCAGGTAAGTCCCATTACTAGATCGGTATGTCATTTGCAAGAGTTACAATTAATTCCACATTTCAAATTGTCACGTTTATCAATCGTGATAGTTAGAATAATACGATGAAGTAAATTCAAGTTGAAAACAGTCACAGCTAAAATCAGTTAGAGTTTTGACTAGATTTCTGAAATGACCCATTGTAACCAGAGTATCAAGCTTCAAAGTACACTGCAATTCATTCTAATTGTATAGTGCATGAAATCTCAAAGCAGTCATTCCCAGATCGGTGTTAGTTCAAGGAACCTGCAGCACTAACTAATCCTGTCATGGACTTTTTTGCCCTAACAATGAAATTCTATGGAACTGCTTACGAACCTGCTTGAGTCATTGTACGTTAACTATGTTACTACACAAATTTCCCATAAACTTTGGGATTGTTTTTCCACATCTGTTTGGTAGGGTGTCAAAGCGTTTGACAGACCTCTAGCTCAGATTTACAAATGTTGTCATTGTACTGACTATTTATTGCAAATGGTTATACATTAATAGGTTTGATGGAGAACGCTCAGTTCTTTGGGTACATGTAGACATATACTGGATCTCAGCAAATCAACAATACCAAAGCGTCAGTCACAAACAGTTCAGAGAGGTGGAGGAAGTCACAGCAGCAAACATTGTTGGTATGACGGAATGATACGAATGTGGTTGGGTGATAAATGTGGCCGAACGGCTGATGCTGTGATGATCAAATGAGGTGTAAATGTAACTGAGCAGGTTCTGTATTTGATTGACGGATAAAGGCTGGCTATAGATTACCCTTATACATAGACTTTGAGCAGGACAGTGCCTGTGTTAAACTGACGCGTTTGCTTTACTATACGTGTGTACTGCATGAGATAAAATGGCAAGGCAAATTATGATGGTCGGTTAAGGCGACTCATCTGACACATTCTCTCTCTCTCTCCCTGCGCGTCAAAAAGCGACGCCTGGTAAGGTGCCTTTGGCATTTGTTACGGATGCAAAAAAGTCTCCTTTAGCGTCTAGCCCTTTGGCGTCATATTTCGACGTGCTTGGTCGGGACTCTGGGTGTCACTTTTTGGCGCTCTGGGTCGGCACTTACGTTTAACTGACATGAGGCACAAGAACGGGACAGTTAGGTTTAAGAAAAGAGTGTGGGTGGGGTTACCAAATGTACGTTTCAGTCACACGTGGGACAACAACGGGACACAAACTCCAGTCTCCTGGGTGAAGTCCTGCGTTATTTGACTCATCCATCACCTTAAAGGACAAATCCGGCGCAAATTGAACCTAGGGGTTAATAACACATGGGTACCAGGTTGACCGTTCTCTGGGGTATGTTTTCATGCTAATCGAATGTGACCAGTTTTAGCGCAAACCGCTAATTAGCTTATAACAGCATCACACTTCCACGGTCCCTACATGTAAACCGAAGCATTGAGAACTTTGTAAGTGTACAGACAGTTTATTAAAAAGACAGTACCAGTCATGTATACATGCGGGCTCCATCTTGGGAAAATAGTCATAATCAGTCGAACGACGAACGCTGTGCTTGAGCTATGTTACTGGTGCACAGCGTTCGTCGTTCGACTGGTCATGACTGTTTTCCCAAGATGGTGCCCGCATTTACACATGTATTCATTTTGCACCGGATTTGTCATTTAACTAACCTCCTTGAACAGATTTTCGGTCTTTCATACTACTCGCTACCGTTGGCGCTATTAATTCCACGTCATCTTACAGCGCCGCGGTAGAACTGCTTTGCCCGGTGCGTTCCATACAGATGCTAAGGGGGGATTTTTGAGTCGGTATCTGACGCTACGAGCCATTGACCAAGCGTCAGTATTTTACAAGTTGGGAGTGAGAACGGGTCGACTCATCATCATTTCCTATATTTGACTTGTCCTTCTCTGGTAGTTTTAATTTGATATACAATACCTTCACACCATGTGTTGTTTAGGAAAGATGGGTCTCATGAGTGTGTTTGAACACATCCTGTGTGTGCACACCACCCTGGTGCCTGGGAGCGCCGCATTATACACACAAATGTGAATATGAAATTATCTAGACGAACAGGTTAAATAACAGGACACAACAGTAAATTCAGAGGCGTTCAGTACAGACTGGGTGAGTGACACTAAGCAGTAATGAAGATGGGGGAGGTACAACGGCCATTATTCTTTGGTGTGACAACGGTGTAATGATACCAGTACACTCTGCAGGCAGAAATACAGTACAAACACAATGTTGTACAAAGACCTACAGATGCTTAAATCTCTGGGATATTTTTAACCAGTCTCCTATTTTAGTGAAGCATCTTCATCATCAAGGGTAACTGGAACATTGTCCTTGAATCCTGGTGTTATTTATGACCCAGCTTGATAATATACCACAAAAACAACTGACAGTGCCTATATCACGCACACTTTCAAGAGACAGCAAACTGTAAATCCTTTCTCTTAACGTGTGTGTGTGTGTGTGTGTGTGTGTGTGTGTGTGTGTGTGTGTGTGTGTGTGTGTGGCCACTGTAACACAGTTACCAAGCCCCTTAACAGCTCTGAGCCACGTTGGAAAATGTGCCCTGCGTGCATTAATAAAAACTGGAGCAAAAAGACTTCACATGAGCACACGTGATATTCACGGAGGTATAATACACACGATGCACACCACCCCCGAGAAGATATGTATAACACTGTCACACCAATTTGCCCATTCCCTCTTCCGCTCCTCCCTCCCTCCCTCCCTCCTGCCATGCTCTTTTCTTCCTCCCACTCCCTCCTTCCTCCCTCTCACTAAACAGATGGAGGTGTCAGTTAATTTCCACCTGAACACACGCCAGGGCGGAGCTACCGCGCTCATTAGCATGTTCTGGAGTGAGGAGTTGTCTGTTTGGGTCACAGAGGTTTCTGTGCTGACCCAGCTGTACGGCCTGTCTGCACAGAGAGGTCGAGGGTAGGTGAGCGGTGACAGCGGCACAGAGCTCTGTGCTGCCTTTCTATTACTGCAACCTCTGGACGCACCTTTTGTCCTTGCTCTTCTCTTCTAAAGCTGATAAAAATAAAGCACTGTTTTTTTTTGTTGTTTTTTTTTAGCTTAAAGGAACAGTTCACTCCAAAAACGTAACCCTGTTCTTAATTACTACTGCCTGCAGTACTTCTACAGAATTATATCAGCAAACTATGTAATGTAAACAGGGCTGGTTGTTTACAGAAGTGAGTGGTATGGATATTTCCGACAACAAACTTCGAGCTAGCAAGCTACACACTGAAATTGGCTTTTTGGCAAGTTTTGAAGAAAATTTGGATAGTGCAATAAAGCAGGCCTGTTTGGTTGTTTCAGGGAATGATTGTAAAGGTTTACAAAGAATACATTTACGGCATTTCCTCTCTAACTGGGACATTTTGGGACCGTTTGGTGGGGATTGCTGTAGACGAAGTACAAACGGCAATACACTGGTAAGAGCAAATTAGGTTTAACCATGTATCCAGCTAATTCAAATAGCTCAGGCTACTGTGTTGTGTGAACAGTTCTTTATATAGAGAGAGAGAGAGAGAGAGAGAGAGAGAGGCTGCGGGTTGGAATTGAACCCAGCTGCTGTGCTAAGGACTGAACCTTGGTACATGGGGCGCACGCTCAACCAAGTGAGCTACAGGGATGCCCCAAGGGGTGCAAATGTTCCACCAAAACAAGTTGTTCCTGAGTCCATTTTGCAGAGCCACTATCTCTGCGCCCGGAGCTTAGCCGATTGTGATTGGTTTAAAGAAATGCAAACAACCCAGAGCGTTTTTTTTTCCTCTTATCCCAAAATGTATGTGTGGTGTAGCCAGACCTTACTCCACAGTGCTGTGGAGATGGGTTAGTAATGTGAGACACCAGCAGCGGTCTCCTCCATTCACCCTGACCTCCTCTGTACGCAGACTTTGTCGCTTTTTATACTACATCGGCTGACTTCCTCTGAGGGAGCCCTGCACGTCCTGGCTCACGATTACGTTGGTTATATAAGATTTAAATAGTGCATTACTTTACGTAAGTGCGAACCGTGAATGAGAACAGCCTGAATGTTGATGAGGGTGGTGTTATCATGTGAAGAAAGTATGCCAATGCATTCCTTTAATAGTGATAAATGATTGATTGCAACTCAGAGCAATAGCCAACTTGAAAGAAAGTTGCACACAAAAATGATCAGAAGCACCCACCTACATAATGTAATACTCTGAGTGGAGTGGAAGGCTTCTCTGCATGCTCCCCAGTGAGACGCTCCTCTGTCTCTTAGCTGGGACCTCACTGAAAACACTCTGGAGATGAAAAAAAAAAAGAGGTGGAGGCAAATACACCCTCTCGCAAAAGGGTGAACTAAGTTGGCATGTGCCTCCCTTTGCCTCCAACACTCGAGTGGGACTGCTGTTCCATCTATGCTTAAGGCTACCTCAGACTGGGTGTGGACTTTTAAAAGCGTGGTTTAGTTATTGAACAAGTGCTCAGCTGTGACTTGCTCTTGGATCTTGTAGGATATTTTGCTTCACGGGTACAGCTACTGCCTTCTTTCTTCTGCTACCTTGTCTTTTCTCTCGTCTCTTCTTTGCTGACCTCCTCCTCCTGCTGTCTTATTTTTTTTTTTCTTCCTCTGGATCTATGTGCTTTGTCCCATTTGATTTCACCAAAACAGGATGGATCTCTTTCATCTACTTCCTCCTCCTCAAACCATTCCTTCTTCCTGGTGTCTGTCTGTCCAAAAGATGAATTAACAGATGTGACATGCTGTTACCTCTTTTACAGAAGAAGCTCCTTCAACTGAGACAAAACTTCCCCTTTATTTTATCAGTGGTACCTCATAAAAAAGGCCATCTTGGTACTTCATTATTTATTAACAATGCTGCAATGCCATTCCCTTAATGCTTCTGGTAGCTTTTACTAACACAAATACCTCCATACAAGGTTTCATTAGCTAAATGTCATGTTTGAACAGTTTTTTGGAAAAGTGTACATCTCTCCGGAACATGCGGTATTGATTAAAATAATACAGTTTTTTTTTTTATTATTATTGTTTAAAGCTACAATGTGTACAATTTTGGTGTGATTATGCTATGGATCAAATTATTCAGATGGCATGTTTTTGTGAACAAATCGAACAGCCTGGTCTCACAGAATTCCGTGAAATGATCACGAACTGTTAACTGCGCATTACGTGGTGGTGGTACGGAATGTGTGAAAATTCCGTGTGGCCACCACGGAAAATGATGCCAATGTAAAGTCAAGGAGAAGATGACGTAGCATTAAGAGCGACTACGGTAGCGAGTAGTATGTAAGGCCGAAATTCCGTGTAAGGAGGTTGGTGTCCCGCATGTCATGTTTCCTAAAGTCGCTTTCTTCTTTTCCTAAACCCAACCATCTCATTCTTCTCGCGTGTCACGGAACCGTAAGCCAACCCACGACCTTTTCCTTGACTTAAGGGGCCGTGTTTATTTAATGGAATTCTTCCGTGAGCCCATCACGGAATTTTCGGCGATCCACGTTCATTTCACGGAATTCTTCCATGGGCCCACGGAATGTTTTGCGATTCCGCGAAACTGCCACAGATTTTGAGTTAAGGGGCCGTGTTCATTTCACGGAATTCTGTGAGATCAGGTTGAATCGAACAAATCAGATGAAAATCTATGCAGTTTACATGATGCTTTCAGCCCTTCCAGCTCCAGTGTCCCTGGCTTAAATCTGTGACTTTTTTTTTGGGTACTACATCTGGCTGAGCCAAAGCCAGACATTTTCTAATTCTATACCTGAAGGTTTTAAGAAACTAGCTCAAATGTGTGCTGCAGGTTTTTTATTGAAATTGCAGCTGTGAGCTGCATGTTTTCTGTGCCTGACTGACTCAGGCAGCAGCTCATTATGCAGTCAGCTCCTGGACTGTGTGTTCTCAGAGTGAAGCAGAGCTCAGTAGGCACAAGTCAGTGTTGGAATTTTATCTGAGATCAAGTAGAAAAGAAATGATGAAACAAAACATTCACTTCAGCCACACTTCCAACTGAGAAAAATAACTATTAGACATGAAAAGATAATAGGACAATATTTGGGTTTAATTATATATGCTATAAGAGTCAAACAAAGTTTGTTTCACCTGCATATTATAATCACGTTGTCTCTTTGTGTACCTACGTCCTGAGGAAGGCTCAAGCCGATACGCGTTGTATTTTTAATGTCATGTTAATTAAAGGCCTTTTATCACTTTTTGTAATCAACCTTGAGTGTTTGGAAATGGTTTTAAAGACTTTTTTTTACTCATAATTCGTTCTCCTTTCCATGTACTTTATTCCCTTCCACGAGCACTGGTGGTAAAAAGGATACCGGAAGCGCTCCTGCCACTTTTTTCTTTACAAAGTTAGTTTGAGGTTGCAAAATCAGATATGTGTTCGATAGGAATGACTCTATTTTCTACTTATCACTTTTAAGTTATATGTAGGCCTAAAGTATTATTGCTAAAGTATGTTTTTGGATAACTGTTCCGGTGCAGCTCTGGGGATATTTTTTTAGGCTGCACTCACTCTACGTGTGCTGCTAGTTAGATTTCTGTAGCATAAAAGCCAAATCACATTGTTCTCTCCATTACAACCTTCTTGTAGTATCCCTTTGCTCTATGTTTGTTAAGCACTGAGCACATATTTGCATCGTAAGACATTGTCCAGATCATTTTAAATTGTTCAGCAGAACTTCCATGTTTAAGGTGAACTTTTGAATTTGCTGTAATAGTGCATACAGTATACTTGTAGGAGCAAAAGCACAAGCCTCTTCTGTTTCTTCCCCTCGTTCTCACACTTGTTCTGCCTTTACTGGAAAGTAAAACCGTACATATGTTCCCTACTTTTTGTCACTCTCACTGACACTCAAAAGAAAAAGAAAAAACCTGTGTGTCAACATATGGAGATTTTCAGTTCTGTCAGCATCAAGCATCTTTAAAAAAAAGCCGGTGTGATGTTCAGCTGATGAGACAGATGGTTCGTTAGAGAATCACAAGTATACCGCTATACCCGCTAAGTCTTCCACTCACTTCAGGAACAGACCTTTAGAGGCCCAGGCTTCTGCGAGTCTGGTAGGGTGTGCGCCCTGCTACCATAACAGATCTGAGATGTGCTGTCCAGCAAAGTCATGGGCCTTTTTAAAGGTCCCATGACATGGTGCTCTTTGGATGCTTTTATATAGGCCTTAGTGGTCCCCTAATACTGTATCTGAAGTCTCTTTTATATAGGCCTTAGTGGTCCCCTAATACTGTATCTGAAGTCTCTTTTATATAGGCCTTAGTGGTCCCCCTAATACTGTATCTGAAGTCTCTTTTATATAGGCCTTAGTGGTCCCCTAATACTGTATCTGAAGTCTCTTTTATATAGGCCTTAGTGGTCCCCTAATACTGTATCTGAAGTCTCTTTTATATAGGCCTTAGTGGTCCCCTAATACTGTATCTGAAGTCTCTTTTATATAGGCCTTAGTGGTCCCCTAATACTGTATCTGTCCTTATAAGTCCGTATAAGTCCTTTTCCCGAAATTCAGCCTTGGTGCAGAATTACAGCCACTAGAGCCAGTCCCACAATGAGCTTTCCTTAGGATGTGCCATTACTGTGTCTGTAGCTATTGAGGAGGAGAGGGGGCGGGGGGGGGGGCAAGGTGGACAGTGGGGGTGTGGCCTTGACCAGCTGCCACTTTGCTCGTTTGAAAGCTATGATGTCTCTCTTTCATGGGCGGGCCAAATTCTCTGGGCGGGCAAAGCAGAGAAAGAGGAGGTAACCTTCCTCCTTATGACCTCATAAGGAGGAGATTCCAGATCGGCCCATCTGAGCTTTCATTTTCTCAAAGGCAGAGCAGGATACCCAGGGCTCGGTTTACACCTATCGCCATTTCTAGCCACTGGGGGACCATAGGCAGGCTGGGGGAACTCATACTAATGTTAAAAAACCTCAAAGTGACATTTTCATGCCATGGGACCTCTTTAAGTGATCCACTGAATAATAATATCTGCATTAAATGCTTTGTTTGGCCATATATTTGCTCCCCTTACCGTCTC
The DNA here is from genome assembly GCF_031162955.1 of Sander vitreus. Lineage (NCBI taxonomy): Eukaryota > Metazoa > Chordata > Actinopteri > Perciformes > Percidae > Sander > Sander vitreus. The sequence goes on along the minus strand of NC_135868.1, from coordinate 23,103,195 downwards.
AGTTCTACCTCTACTTTCTTTTTTCTTTCCGTGACTTTATCCATATCCACTTCTGTTTTTCCCCTCTTCATCTGGACAACTACCAAGTTTTAGTTTCCATGGCAACATACAGTTTTCTTTTCCTTCAGCAAAACTGGTAAAAACTCAGAGAGTTTGGTGTGCAGCTACTTTGCAATGCATTTCATCTGGTTAGGGTGAATATTCTTCTTTCCTCCCACGTAAATACATTCATCATTTCTTAGTTATTGATGACAGTTGTTAGAGATCATATACTGTATGCTGAAGATACATGTACAGATTTTTAGGAAGGCATTGATGTTGATGTTTTGGTTTTTTTTAAGATTATTTTTTGGGCATTTTCGGCATTTATTTTTGACAGGACAACTGAAGACATGAAAGGGGAGAGAGAGGGGGAATGACATGCAGCAAAGGGCCACAGGTCGGAGTCCAACCCAGGTCCACTGCATCAAGGAGTAAACCTCTATATATTGGCGCCCGCTCTACCAACTGAGCTATCTGGGCGCCCGAAAAACCCTCTTAAAATCAGGTTACATATGTTTGTGAGAGCTGATTGACTGAAGAAGCTTTTTCATTTTAGTATCTTTGTGGGCCCTCCTCACATGAGGAGGCCCTGTATACTCCCAAGTCCTCCAAACCATACAATATCGGCCGTTTATGTCTACCCTCTCTAATACGACTCATAGGAGCGTTTCATAAATTAGCATTCCCTAGTGGTGGCAGGATATACGACCTCATATCTAAACCAGAGAACGTAACGGCACAAAAACGACTTAAATTAATGAGTTAAGATTAGAAAAAGATTGTGGTTTTGGTTAAAATCAGACGCTTCTTCAATTCCGGTTACACACGTGACGCAGAGCGTAACGTAGCTCCATTTGTTTCTTAAAGTAAAAAAAAAAAACTCACTGTTTACTTTTATTTTGAAACAGGACTCAAACCCCGGTCTCCTGGATGAAAGTTCTGTGTTGCTGTTTTTTTTAAGATTATTTTTTTGACATTTTTAGGCCTTTATTGACAGGACAGCTGAGGACATGAAAGGGGAGAGAGAGGGGGGGAATGACATGGAGCAAAGGGCCGCAGGTCGGAGTCGAACCCATGCCCGCTGCGTCGAGGAGTAAACCTCTATATATGGGCACGCGCTCTACCAACTGAGCTATCTGGGCGCCCGTCCGTCCTAACCCACTTCCTTAACCCACCTCCTCAAATGGAATGGTCACTTTACATCCTGCTTTGCTTTCGTCATAACTACTACGGCCACTAGACGCTGCCGTCACTTTAAACCTAAATTTAAGTCATATTTGCTTTTTGAAAAAACAACTTATGTGAAACCCCCCCCGAGTCCGACACCCCTGGCTGGAAGTTCCCGCCGGCAGCAGCTTTCCTACAGTGTTTTAAGCCCCCAATGTCATCTTCCAGGCAGCGCTGCTCTGGAAGGCACTAGGATTAGGCAATGGTTAGGGTTAGGTGCCTTGAAGTCGACGTTGGGGGCTTAAAACACCATCGAGCCTTTCCCACTGCTGGGGGAGATCAGCACCTTGGAGAGCGCCGCGGTGCACAGTCCTGAAACTTCCCAGGTCTTTGTGGTAGAGGAGGCGGTGTTTGGTGGAACCTGGTGGATGCTCGTCGATGGGATTTATATTCTTCATGTTAGCTCTCTATCTACCTAATATTGTCATTCTTTTTGTGACTATTCTGTACACATAACATCCATTGCGTGTCTGTGCGTCCTGGAGGAGCCATCCTTCCTCCCTTGCTCTTCTTGAGATTTACTGCTTTCTACTTTAATTTATATCCAAATCAAGCTTTTTGTTTTTTGTTGGGGGGGGTCTAGGAATAGAGGGTGTAATGTTGTACATATTGCATACCCCTTTTAGAATAGTGATGTTGTGCTCTATAAAAAAAAACTGACTACTATTATTAAGGTTTTTTATTAGACTTTATAGTAGTCTCAGCCAGGATCTTTTATCTTTATATATCTATATATATCATAACATAGCATAGCTGTGGGAACACGTTTTGAGTGGGTGGTGCTGACAAAATGGTCAGACGCTCCTGCTCTAATTTTGACCATACTTTTTTTTTAAGTCTGTCTCTTGTGAGTCCTGTATATTAATGGACAATGTGCATTACTAAATCCATCCCATTAAACCTATCCACCTTTATATCAGTGGATTTAAAACATCGTGATAATTCAGCCACCTGGACCAGGCGTACTGCAGCACCATCAGCCATCCCCATCCTTTAGCATAATCATACCCCTCTACTGTACTTGGTGCAGCTATAATGAAGAGGTTACATAAATAAGAGGGTGATAGCTGGTGCCGGAGTCTTTTTACACCTTTTTCCCTGGTGGTTTGCTTTTGTTCGCAGCTCGGAGTAACATTCTGTTCACTGGTTCATTCATGACAACATGGAGACTCAATCACAGGTTATACGGTTGTTAGGTTCATGTAAACAGATAAACCTCACCAGTTTAAGGGCAACCGCCAGGTATTTCTGTTAAACACAGCTAATGAATACATCATGCCATGTCAAACAGGCAGTGAGGGAATGACAGGTTGTGTATTGATGACTTTGCGTGAAAAGCTTCCTTTTCCTTGCCCTTTAGCGGCGATGTCAAAGAAATCTTTCCTACAACATGCAGTAAAACTGTTTAACACTTCACCACTGTCTGTCTGTGTCTGTGTCTGTCTGTCGGTGTGTGTCTGTCTGTCTGTCTGTGGGAGCCAACATGGGTGATTGCTAATGACTGTTCTGAAATGGTCTCCTAAAACTCTTTTTGATAAGCATCTCAAATACATGCCTGCCCAAAATGAATGCATGTGCATTCCTATGTAAATGTTGGTAAATCAAACAAGCTTTTGCTTTAGTCAGTGTTCATACTCCTTTTTAAAAGCCCTGCTGCTCATTTCCATTTTAAGGAAATAAGCTTACTTATGTCTATTAATATGATAATATCAGCCACTCGACTGCTGTTAGAATGATTCTCACGCAATGAAAGTAATTGTCCATTTATTCAAGAATCTGTTCCCTAAGTAATATATTCAAATTGATTGAATTTTGCTGTAGGCAGGCTGAAAACTGATATGTTGATGCTTTTGGGGGGCATTCACTGTCAATTATTTAATAAAGAAATCAAAGGGTGTCACAAAATGTAGTCGTTTATCCAAACAATTGAGAGACATATTTTACACTGAGACGCAAAACTGGGGATTTTCCCTCAAGTCATTCCCTAATTCAATCAAGCAGCCGGTTGTTTCAGCTGCAGGAGGTTTGAAGGAGGAGAGAGCTAAAAATGATGATGAAAGACGACTCTGTGTTGTAGATCATATGAGAGAGAAGAAATCAAACATTATTGTGACAAACAACAATCACTTTTAATTCTTAAAACGCATATTGCCAATAGACAGTTGATTCCTAACCTTGTACACATCAGTTCGCAAGACAAGCTCAACTCAAGGTTCACTTCCTCGCTTATTCCGTTTCGGCCGTCTTGAGCTGAGATTGTTTTGTCAAGTGATGTTTGCAAGATCAAGAATCATCTGTTTATTTCCCTCCTAAACACAAATATGTTGATATTTATTATCAAATATAGATTTAATGCATTCTTCCTGTGCAATAGTTCTACCTCCCTGTGGTAACTGGGAGGAATCACTTATCTTTGGTACTTTATTTAAAGGTGAAACCACAAGTGAGTGCACACTGTCGATGATAGTCCCTCCCTGCACAGGAAAACTTTGTGCAATCAACTACAACAATTACGGTAGATCAAAGTTAGAACCAGGAAGTCGATCTGTAAACTATGTTCGATGTTGGCAATGCAGTTTCACTCCAAAATGTGACATCCACCATTAAAAACCAAGGGCGTAACTTTGGGTTCAACACTGGTGGGGGGTGGGGGTCGAGATCTCAACTATCTAGGGAGGTCCCGGGACACGTCTGCATGTCTTGAGAAAAGCGACAAAAACATCGAAACAACTGTGGGGAAAAAAAACTTGAAAAAGACACAAAAACGTTGAAAAAAGCACGAAAAACTCAGAAAGGAGCAAGAAAAACATTGGAAAAAAAAAAAACTCCAGAAAGACAACAAAAACGTCCAAAAAAAACCCAGAATGTCTGTCTGTCTGTCTGTCTGTCTGTCTGTCTGTCTGTCTGTCTGTCTGTCCTTCGATTTTCTTGACAACTGTTCATCAGATCGACTTCACACTTGGTTGGAGTATTCCTGAGGACCAAAGGAAGTGCAGCGTAGAGTGTGAGCTCTTGAGCTCTACGGGGCATATTTATTACACTTTGTAGTGTATTGAGAGAGGACCCCTTTTAACTGTTACACCGCCGAACGGCATGCTGGGTACAGCTCGCTCTTCATCGCCTGCTACACAGTACATTCAAGAACACATAGAAAGAGAGACCGGAGAATTTACATTGTAGCAAACTCCAACATTTCAAGCATCAGCTTTTGTTCCCAGAACTAGCCTGGTCCCAAATAGTTAGGTGTTAGCAAAAGTACTCTAGCATTGCTAGGGTACGCAACTATGTCATGGCAGGTGTATTGCTCAAGACCCAAGGAATTGCAGTGTCGAGTGTAAAGTTCTTTGGATAAGCGGTTCTCCCAAAAGCTGAAAGCATCAATACCGGAGGCCGAGCAATCGGCCCGTTCCGAACAGTAACGTGTTGAACGGGCCTACACTGAAAAGTTTTGAGGCACTTTTCCTTTTTTAAATTCTCATGTTGAAGATACAGTAGACTCATCTCTGACTGACAGATGAAGTCTGAAGTCTTTAGCACACGATATTTTTCTACATCTGCCACCTAGTGTGAAGTGACTCAGAGGCTTGGAGCTATGGTGAGGGAAATGGGGAGGCTGGTACTGTGCCGTAGCATCAGTGTTGCATCTGTACTGTAGGAATAAGGGGCTGCTGAGACTTGACCCTCAAACGCTGTGGATCTTGGGGGGTCGCTACCCATGAGGCCGCAGAGGCTGGCTGCCACAGTGACCTCCTGAACTCTGGATGTCAGAGCCAGCAGCAATATTATCCTCCAGACTGCACTGTGAGATCCGGATTACCGTCTCTTCCTGAGTGGAGGATTGAGGAGGAGGAAGAAACGGGAGTAAAGAGGAGAAAGTGATAGATGGAGCATGGTGATGTCTTTTGAGGGCTGGCAAGAAAGTGAGAAAGAGGAGGACGAGCAGGAGGAGGGGAAGAGAGCTTCAATGTCAGCTGCAGGATCAAAGGAGAGAGGGGGAGGCAGACTTTGGCAATGAAGGCACCTGAAATCCATTCAAATTAAAACATACGCTGAAACAAAAGTCAGCACGAATGTGTGTGTGTACATTTACTTGGGTTTGGGTGTGTGTGTGTGTGTGTGTGTGTGTGTGTATGGCTGGAGGTAGGCGAGCATCAGGGAGCAGGGGAGTTTTGGGAAAGGTCATGAGGCACAGTGGCATGGTGGCATATTTCATTTATAAGCTCACTGGGGCATAGCTGTGCTGCAGGGCAGATTAAGCTGTAACTCCTCAGTTTGTACTGAAAATGCAGGGCATGTACCATTAGTGAGGAAAAACAAACCTCCCTTAGACCTACAAGTAAATTAGTTATGTTGCTGTGGTTGATGCACAATGTTTTGTTTTTTTTATTCTTTAATTTCATTTTGGATTGCATTGGTTCAAAAACAAACAGAGGCAGGGAATATATGGCAAAAGGGCATTTATTAAACCTGTGTTTTTGATATTGACATTGCATACAGTGACTCAGCCTAATGGGAAGTGCTCGCTGGTTGTGCTGGAAACATTGGGAATTAACCAACTCTGTAGCTTTTTGTTGTTTTAGCTGTTTTGTAGTTTTCTGTCTCCTGGCTCTTAGCAACCTCCCAATATAAAACCAAAGGGAGTAGTTTCCAGCAAACAAGTTCAGACAAGTGCACTCTGCCCTCCCATTCCCTAACAGCAGAGAGCCCCAGTAAACCACCACCTAGTTGCGCAGCCAGCGAGCTAAAGAGCAAGATATTTTTGGTAGAAACCAGGGGTTGATGCATAAACTGTATAAGTGAAGCCAAAACACTATAGTTACACTATTAACAGCATAGGTCATAAACCCCGCCCCCTCCATGTTAGCGGATGGGATATAGACCAAACTAAAAAATCAAAGTACAAGCCAAATACATTTTTCCCAAAGATGGTTTCTGTCATTTTTGGTAGTTCTATCACGCTGATGTTTGTTATATAAGTAAATGCTATAAAAATGGGTTTGACATCATGATTGACAGCTGTGTTTAACTGACGATTGGTCAGGCGGTTGTATGGGAGGAACTTCGATACCGCGGCTCTACCGCCTGCTAAAAATACTCTCGTTCCAAAATTGAAAGATAGCAGGGCCAGTATCTGGGATATTTTGGCTTCACTTTTGCACAGTGGGAGGATGTGGAGGCGCGTCGTCCATCTTTATATACAGTCCATGGTAGAAACCAAAGCGGAGCTAAAAGTCCAGTAAATATTACAGTAAACTTACATTAGTCCAGTGGCATGAATAATTATTTCAATGGGATGCTTTATGTTGTTCTGTGTCTCCAGCCAATAGTCATACTAATAAGCTGAGTGTGTGTGCCTGTACAGTATTTCAGTGAGTTTGTATTTGTAGTGGTCAAAATGTCCTTGCAACGTGGCTCAAAATGCAAAGCTAACAAAATTCATCTTTACACCTAGATTTGGACATTTTCTCTAAGGAGAGTACATCTGTACAATCCAATGCAATTCACTATATAAGCGCTGTAGTAAATGCTATTTTTGTGAAGCTTATAATGCTGTGAATTATAACACTGCATATATGATCCAGTCTGAAAACCTACACTGTATTAACAAGCATGCACATTATAAAAAGAATATTGTATTTTGAACTGATTAGTGTTGGTTGATTTCATGTTGAGATGATGAAATTTGTGTCGTTCAGCTCTTGAGAATATAAACATTCATACAGTGCGTGTATTTTCTTGCGGAGGTTGAATGCTGCTCCATACGACATTTTTAGCGGACGAATCCTACGAAAAAGCTAAATCCATACCATCCTCTTTTCAAGGAATTTGACATCAACCTTTCTGGTCAGAGATACAGGTTTCTAAAAATAAGGTGCAACATGTTCAAGTTTTCATTTATTCCATGTGCAATAAGAGCTCTCATTTCTAATGCACCATAAACTGCCTCTTGGTTCCTCACACAGCTTGGCACTTTAATCTTATCTGATCCCTATTCTTATTGCTGCCGTTTTTATGTTTTTCTAGCTGCCTTGGTGAAGCTTGTTTTCTTATGGGACAACAAAGATCTGAACTGAACAGAGTAAACATACAAAATGAACTTTGTTTGTGGTTAACCAGCTATCAGATGCACTCATGTCTCAACAGTGATTCATTTGAATGTATACCATTGGTTCCCATTCATCGGCGGAAAGATCTCATCCCACTCAAACTCAACTGGGCGACAGGAGAATGAGATCGTGCTGCTCCATGGTTTATCATTTAACATATTTCATGTTTCTTTCACCTTTAGTGCTGCTCAATACCGTCTGACGGCTGACCTTTGGGGGAGAATGAGAACGGCCTGTAAGCGTAAGCACCCGCTCACACACAAGCCAGGAGAAATAGGCGAGTGCATGCACTCTTCTAAGGTCATTGCCCGAGGCAGTCAATAAGAGTGGTGAGCTTTTGTGTTTGTCAATACTTTCCAGCAACAGTTTGACACAGCTATATGCTAGAGATAAACATGAGGAAGAGCTTCTCTAATACATTGATGGAAATATATCTCACTAAAATGGAAGGAGTCTCTGTCGGTATGTCTGTCTTTCGATTTTCTCGATGACCGTTTATCCGATCGACTTCAATTGTGTTCGTCGGTGACATTTTATTTCTAGCCTGACAAGCCAGACCCACATCAAGATGTTGGGTCTGGGAACTCACCATTGGCAGGGCTCAATCTGAGGGGCGGGATAAACGGTTATCTTTCAAATTCCCTTTGCACGCAATAGGATAGCGCTACAACCAACCAGAGCAACGCTAGTTGATGGATTAAACTTTATGTGAGAATGTCTCTCTGTCACCCTGTGTATGTCTCTCTCTCTCTCTCTCTCTCTCTCTCTCTCTCTCTCTCTCTCTCTCAAACACAAGCCAACTGTCCGTGTCATTTCTCAGTATCTCGCAGTGTCAGCGCTGGAGTAGACTATAGTCATCAGTCAAGTTTGGGTGGTTGATTTAAATGGTTAGTTAAATGGAACGTTCTGGAACTGCGCTCCATCACCTTCCGTTATTACTAAATGAATGTGATTGGAAGTTTCATACATCAATGTTTGATTCTGCAGCGGCTCACTGCTGTGAGTCAATGAACAAGGCAACTGTCTTAGGTTAGTTCACATGTGTGGTATAACAGCAGGACAGTTGAGTGTTTGGCAAGACTAAATTAGCTGGCATTTTCAAAATAAGACATTTAAGAGAGAAAAGACATTTAGACTAAAAGTTAAGTAAAATGTGATGAATTTCCATCGACTAAAACTAGGCTAGGACTATGAAGGATAAAAATGACTAAAATGTGACTAAAACTAAAAGCATTTTCGTCACGGGTACAGCTCGCTCTTTGTTGCTCGCTACAATATTAACTGTTACACCGCTAAATGAAAATTGGACACTTTCTAACCTCACCACAGCCTCTGCTCTATATGTTTATCCAAACCTGGTTTAATGGGGCCTTTGACACTCGAGCATTGTTGCAGCAGTTAACATCCAGACACACAGGCAGGCAGGTAAACAAAGGGAGAAACATTCACATCAGCTGCACAGACACACACACACACACACACACACACACACACACACACACACACTCTCACAAGCACAGAAAACGCACTCATAGCTGTGTGCACGCTGCTCCAAAATCCTGCAGAGAGGAACATTAAGTCATACAAACACCTTGAGTGTCAGCCTTGGCTGTGAAAGGGGGGGAAGATGGATGGTCTTTAGCCTCGGCTGCTCAGGCAGTGATGAATGACCAGATAATTTCCAGGCCACACGCACACAAACCAGCGCACATGCTCACACACATCTGCGTGAAAACTTGCACACTTAGAAAAAGCACTGAAAAGCACATAAACATACAAACTAACACATGACAGAAATACACAACAGCTGTATACCCTAAATATATGCAGAGGACATGCCCGGATTATCCATAAGGGCACTTGGGCCAGTGCCCAGGGGCACCAACCATTCACAACCAGTGGGGGGGCACCACATGACACAAGCTTTAACAATGTTTTCCGTAAATTGTTATATTATTCACTTGAAATTGTTGAAAGACCATATATTATTGGTTTATGAACACTCATTTCAGAGTAATAATAATGTTATAATAATAAATTATAAATAAATCCATATTACATGACCACTATCACTCCCCTCCCCAAGAGTTGAGTTGGTACGCGCAAATGTATCATTTGGGGGATGGGGGTTAACAATAATCAAAAGTGGCCTGTTTAACCCCCCAAAAATGTTATCATAATGATGAATTTAAAATATTAACTGTTATAAAAAATGATAAGTGGTTGGCTTTCTTGATTCAATGTAATTGGCAAGCAAAGAAAAACATTTTTCATACAAACCCCCCCACCTCTGGGTGAGACTTGGTTGCGCCCAACCCTTCTCGTGTTTTCCAAGCACACAGCACAGCGGGGGTGCTTCGTGAGTTTACTCAGTATCCAGAGAAGTGTAAAAGACCGGTCCACAGTCTGCACTTCTTGTCCTAGAACTCGTATTTCTTTCAGAGGACTTTCTGCAATAAATCCATATTCTTAGATCTAATATTGATAGTCTTTCGTCCATATCTTATTCATTTTCGGTCCTTTTATTGTCGTTAGCTGTGATGCTAAAGCAGTTTTAGCTTTCCCATGATGCTTTTGAACGTTTTTGACCAATCAGAGAAGTTGCTTTCATGGCCCCTGAAATAAAGTCGGAAAAATACAAATTTGACCGACCCACAATGCTGCAATATATTATGATTTTGGCTTTTTGAATTGAGACATTTGAATATAGTGCTCACTGCTCATATGCCTACAGGTATGTAGTTGGACAAGTTAGTAAATTACATTTGATTAAGCCCCTTGATTATGTCTGATATTTTTGCCAGGAGGACAGCACGGGTAAAGGGGGTGGTAGACGGGGTGGTGGATGGGGGGGGCGCTTTGAGGTATAGTGCCCAGGGCCACCACATTGTCTTAATACGGGCCTGGCAGAGGACACATACATACACACATGCATACTATCTTCTGCAGTCCATGTGGGCTCGACTTACCCCCCCGCGCTATATTTTCCCTACTCTGCCCACTGTGACTGACTGCTCACAGTAAAGAGCTCCCTCAAGAATCCATCGCTGTGCCACTGACTCAAAATAGACAGATGGAGGCGAAGGATATTGGTTCGATTTTATAAAAAAATAGAGGTGTTTTATGGTCTCTCTTGGGATGGAGGGATGGAAGAAAGGAAGTGTGCCCTACACTTAGGAAGCATTTTCACTTTATTTCATTATACTGCAGCAGATTAGTAGCGTAGAAAGAGAAAGGGGCCAGGATGATAAGGTTAGCCATCAATATTTGTTTTTATTTCCCTCTCTTTTTAAAGATACTACATGTGGTATTCTGACCAAACCATTACCATGTCTGAGAATAGTACCATTACTGTGACCCAACAAGACCATCGCTAACAGGGCAGCCAATTATGTCCTGCCGTGTTGGATTAAACAGGAACGGCACAACAGAGGAAGAAGGTGCTGTTCTTTCACATTATTCAAATCCTTTACTTGAGTACACATGTAACAATACCACACTATCAGAATACTCCATTAAAAGTAAGAGTCCTGCATTAATAACTTTGTTAGTACTAAGTATTATCAGCAAAATATAAGTATCAAAAGTAAAGCTACTCAATGCAGAAAAATGGCCCCTGTGAGTATTGGAGTATTAAATATCATATTTGTGTATTATTATATACAATATATAATTGATGCACTAATGTGTATGTAGTGTAAGGTTTACATGTTAAGTCACATCATGTTAAGTCATATAATTCAGTTCATTTACTAAAAATATATTTAGAATGTTTATACTGTTAACTATTTACATATTTGTGTTTACACAATATATGCAAATCCTTATTTGCATATTTACATTTACATCAGCAGTTATGAGTCAGTGAGTGTCAATAGGCGGGGGGAGGGAGGCAGGGAGGTTATTCAGAGTTGTTGTTCGGAGCCCATTACATCTGTCCCCTCGCAGGTTTAGAAATGCTGATTTCCTCTGAAGGGAAAAACGCTGAAAGAAAGAATGACCCCCGCCCCTCTCTCAAAAAAAGGAGACGAAGAAAGAGCCTTGGGGAGCGGCGTCAATGGGTTTTAACCATGGATGTATTAACCCGGCAATAGCAATGATGAGCTTTTCCTCCATTTTCTCAGAACTAATGTTTTGGTAGGAACGAAAGTTTACATCGTACGTTTCTCCGGAATCAGCCAGCGCGAAGGACGTCTATATTCCAATTGGTTGCCGCTGTTTGCAGCTGAACCGCGTCATAGCTCATTACCATAAAGTTGACCTACTTTCAACTTTCTGCTTGGCGCTCTGGTCGCTCAAAACGCCCAAAACGCAACGCCGACAGATTTTCCGCTTCTTGCAGCTGAGAGAAGCCGGCTTCCATTGAAAATGAATGACTTCCGGTAACTTAGAAGGTCAAGTCGGCGGCGATGTGTATGTACACTTGGAGCTGATGAAGTGTGGAGAACAATAAAGTGCTACTTAAGAAAGTTATCCGTCTCCATCCAGCTGTTTCTTCTCTTCAAGAGTGATCCAACCAGTGCATATCGAACCCTCACGTTACAGTAGTACTTTACTATTGTAGTAGGTTGAGGTGGAGCTAGTTACCTCAGGGAGGCCAAGGAGGTAAATTTTTTGTTTTTTGTTTTTTGGTTTGGTGTGTCCATTTGATGGTTGGTTTGTTTGTTTGTGTGTCTGTCAGCAGGATTACGATAAAACTACCTGCCCCTTTTTCAGGAAATTTGGTGGAAGGGTGTGGCATGGGCAATGGAGGAATCCATTAAATTTGGGAGCAGATCCGATTCCCGGGCAGATGCACCAATTATTTATCACTTTTGTTTACTTTGCAAGATAGTTATTTGGAAAAATGAGTTCCTGATTGGGAACACTGCATTAATAATGTGAGATAGGGCATGCCATGGTGAAGGGCTGCGTTCTCCGAGCCCCATTCCAGTTTTAACTTTTTCATACTGTGTGATATTTTATACACTTACTGGCCACTTTATTAAGTAAATCTCTGTAGTACTGGCTTTGACTCCCTTTTGCCTTCAGAACTGCCTTAATTCTTCGTGGCATGGATTCAATAAGGTGCTGAAAACATTCTTCACCCCGATTTTTCACTGGGTCTTTGCTGCATTTCGGCTGTGTTCCAGTTTTGTTCCATCCTCCTCCACGCCCCATACCACACCGGGAGCATCTCAGAGTGTCTTGCCTGCCCAACTAGCAGATTATATTGTCTCTACTTTGTACTTTACTGAACAATCACGTGCTTATTAAACTAGTTTCTACCTTCCACTCCAGGCACTCCTATAATTAAACTCCATGCCTTCTCTTTTCCGTTGTTGTCCTCATAAAAAAGATCTGTGATGTCTATTATGTTTTTCTACCTCCATGATGAATTTCTCGTTGTCCGTGGTGTTTTAGCGGAGACATAAACGATATTGGGGGGGGGGGAAGGGTGTTCTGGTAAATTGACTGGATACTCTCGCTGTTTCACTTCCTGCCCGGCTGTCCGAACGGCCCGCGGCTCGCGTGGAAATAGACCGGGCGTGGAGCGGAGCGGGCCAGAGAGCCGCTTCACGCACGCTTCTGGGATGAGCCGTTGGTGGAATATCAAGCATTGACTTGAATGGCTGCGATTGTTCGCGGGGGTCGTGACACATCCGGAACGCAGCGCAGACGCGCCCAGTGGAAGATAGGGGTCAGAGATTTTGTTCCATATTGACATAATAGCTTCGGATTTGTTGGCTGCAAATCCATGATGTGAATTTTCAGTTCCACCACATCCCAAATGTGCTCTATTGGATTGAGATCTGGTGACTGTGGAGGCCATTTGAGTACAGTGAACTCATCGTCACGATCATGCAACCAGTTTGAGATGATTTGACCTTTGTAACATGGCGCGGTATCCTGTTGGAAGTAGCCATTAGAAGATGGGTGCACTGTGGTAATAAAGGGATGGATGTGGTCAGCAACAATACTCTGGTACACTGTGGTGTTAAAATGATGCTCAATTGGTACTACGGGGCCACAAGCGTGCCAAGAAAATGTCCCCCACACAATTACACCACCAGCAGCCTGAATTGTTGATACAAGGCAGGATAGATCCATGCTTTTTATGTTGCCTATAACAAATTCTCACCTTTCCATCTGAATGTTGCAGCAGAAACCGAGACTCATCAGGACCGGCAACGTTTTCCAATCTTCTACTGTCGGTTGTAAAAAGTGGTTATTTGAGTTACCGTAGCCATTTTATCAGCTTGAACCAGTCTGGCCATTCCCATCTGACCACTGCCATCAACAAGGCATTTTCACCCAGAAAACTGCCGCTCGCTGGATTTTTTGTTTTCGGACCATTCTCTGTAAACTAGATAGATGAAGTTTCTGAAATACTCAAACCAGCCCATCTTGCACCAACAACCATGCCACATGAATCTGCAAAACACTAGTTATAGCTGATACATACAGTACATTTTGTGGAGTTGAATAGTACAATATAGAGTAGCATGAAATGGAAATGCTCAAGTAAAGTACAAGTACCTCACATTTGCATGTACAGTGGTGTGAAAAAGTGTTTGCCCCCTTCCTCATTTCCTGTTCCTTTGCATGTTTGTCACACTTAAGTGTTTGAACATCAAACCAATTTAAACAAAAGTCAAGGACAACACAAGTAAACACAAAATGCAATTTGTAAATGAAGGTGTTTATTATTAAAGGAGAAAAAAAAATCCAAACCATCATGGCCCTGTGTGAAAAAAGTGATTGCCCCCCTTGTTAAAACATACTATAACTGTGGTTGTCCACACCTGAGTTCAATTTCTCTAGCCACACCCAGGCCTGATTATTGCCACACCTGTTCACAATCAAGGCATCACTTAAATAGGAGCTGCTTGACACAGTAAGGTCCACCAGAAGATCCTTAAAAGCTACACATCATGCCGAGACCCAAAGAAATTCAGGAACAATTGAGAAAGAAAGTAATTGAGATCTATCAGTCTGGAAAGGGTTATAAAGCCATTTCCAAAGCTTTGGGAATCCAGCGAACCACAGTGAGAGCCATTATCCACAAATGGCGAAGACATGGAACAGTGGTGAACCTTCCCAGGAGTGGCCGGCCGCCCAAAATTACCCCAAGAGCGCAGCGACGACTCATCAAGAGGTCACAAAAGACCCCACAACAACGTCCAAAGAACTGCAGGCCTCACTTGCCTCAGTTAAGGTCAGCGTTCATGCCTCCACCATCAGGAAAAGACTGGGCAAAAAATGGCCTGCATGGCAGAGTTCAAGGAGAAAACCACTGCTGAGCAAAAAGAACATCAAAGCTTGTCTCAATTTCTCCAGAACACATCTTGATGATCCCCAAGACTTTTGGGACAACATTCTGTGGACCGATGAGACAAAAGTGGAACTCTTTGGAAGGTGTGTGTCCAAGTATATCTGGCGTAGAAGGAACACTGCATTTCATAAAAAGAACATTATACCAACTGTAAAATATGGTGGTGGTAGTGTGATGGTCTGGGGGCTGTTTTGCTGCTTCAGGACCTGGAAGACTTGCCGTGATAAAAGGAACTATGAATTCTGCTGTCTACCAAGAGATCCTGAAGGAGAATGTCCGACCATCTGTTCGTGTACTCAAGCTGAAACGAACTTGGGTTCTGCAGCAGGACAATGATCCTAAACACACCAGCAAGTCCACCACCGAATGGCTGAAGAAAAAACTAAATGAAGACTTTGGAGTGGCCTAGCCAAAGTCCTGACCTGAATCCTATTGAGATGTTGTGGTATGACCTTAAAAAGGCCGTTCATGCTCGAAAACCCTCTAATGTAACTGAATTAGGACAATTCTGCAAAGATGAGTGGGCCAAAAATTCCTCCAGGACGCTGTAAAAGCCTCATTGCACGTTATCGCAAGCGCTTGGTTGCAGTTGTTGCTGCTAAGGGTGGCCCAACCAGTTATTAGGTTTAGGGGGCAATCACTTTTTCACACAGGGCCATGATGGTTTGGATTTTTTTTCACCTTTAATAATTAACACCTTCATTTACAAATTGCATTTTGTGTTTACTTGTGTTGTCCTTGACTATTGTTTAAATTGGTTTGATGTTCCGAAACACTTAAGTGTGACAAACATGCAAAGGAACAGGAAATGAGGAAGGGGGCAAACACTTTTTCACACCACTGTATGTAAGCACCTAAGGTACTTGAGTAAATGTACTTAGTTACATTCCACCACTGTTCTTCCAGCACAAATAGAGCTAAAGTGTTTATATTTCCTGCACAGCCCAGTATCTGCAGGAGTTACATTCATATTGGACAATTCTGCATCTCAACATTCAGGAAGTGTTCTTTACGGAGTGAAGTGGAAAGTCAGGGGGTGGAGGTCTGGGATGCGCATGTAGCGCTTTCAACTATCACTAAAGAGACTGGAGTTTGCATCCTCTCACTGCCACACTCCAACAGTTAATATTGGCTGTTTACAACTATAACCTTAACCTTGTGTTCCAGTCGCTCAAACCCAACCATACCTTGACCATAGATAATTTGCCATAACTACGATCTTTCCCTGATCTTAGCCATGCTGTGGTTTATCATTGAATGTAATTTCGTTCTGCTGAATCGTCCAATATCAATGTTATTTTTTGGCAATGTAGTTTTAGTTGCATAATACATTACTTTGTTGATGGCCCCACTGCAGAAGTGTTTAGTTACTGATCTACATTTGTTTTAAATGTAGATAGAATGGGGTGCCTGTGACTCACTTGAGGGGGAGGTACAATTGATTGAGTGTTGCTGCAATACTTGAAACAAAATAGCTGTTATTTCTGAGTGGCACTTCACTTTTCTAACTGTTCTTAACCTGATGTGTGGGTTTTTATTTCCTGGAAAAATCAGATAGGTTTCTGTTTCGGGTTTGTTTGTAATAAATAAATAAAGCACTACTGTTGGTAGTTAACATGAGCAGTGTCTGAGGAGACAAAGAAAAGAGCACCGCCTACAAAAACACAAACTTTATCAACACAAACAGAGCACACTGTTTGATTGACAGGTGATCTCTGGGAAGTGCAGTGCAGAAACACCCCAGTAACGACCACTTAGCACCTCATATGGAGCCCCCCCCCAAAAAAAAAAAGAATTGTGGATTTTCACTTTAAAGACAGCTCGCGCTCACTCAAGCTCCAGTAAGAAAATGTAAAGGAGATGGAATTGGTGAAGTGAGAGGGGTGCTAAGATGGCGGAGTGTGGTTGAAGAGTATTCACATGGTTGGGCTTGTCACTTTCCTGTCTGGCCTCTCTGACCCTCCCCCCTGTGTTCCCTCCTCTGCCTGGGATGATGGAAATCATGGACTAAAAGGGTGACTGCTCACTGTGTGTGTGTGTGTGTGTGTGTGTGTGTGTGTGTGTGTGTGGTTGTTTATAACTGGCATGTCACCAGTCTCAGGGTGCTGGAGACACCTGATCTGTAACAGGTGGATACACTCCAACACACACACACACACACACACACACACACACACACACACACACACACACACTGCAGAATGCAAAACAGCTTGGCTTCCAGCCATCAGTCTATTATGCCAATTCCAGCGCCATGATCTATTTGTGTGTGTGTGTGTGTGTGTGTGTGTGTGTGCATCTGACATGAGCGTGTTTTGATCCTAATGAGTAACCATGTACTGTTTGTCTGTTATTGCATACAGTATGCAATGTGTGTGATTCAGCATGCAAATAAATCATAACTGCTCTCCTTGTCTCTGTGGCAAGGTGCATAGATCTGCACACACTCATACAGATGCTCTCTCTCTCTCTTAAACTGTCTTTCTCTTCACACACACACATACACACACACACACAGCCAGGCTTTGCCTAGTTAGCGTAATGACACATTGGAGGGCCATCAACTGTCCAGGAAGATAAACAGTAGTGACTGGAGGGCTCATTACTCCCAGTCATGCCTGAAGAGACACATTTTAGATGCTCCATCGTTACAGATTGTATTAAGCTGCAGTAAAAACCAGGAACAGTGAAGCAATAGGTTGTTTCTGTCTCTGAGGAATACTGTAAAAGTTTTGCTTTGCTTAATTTGCTCGTACTTTCTCAAGTCCTGTGCAGTGGTTTGCTTACTGTTAATAAATGATGGAGTGGTGCTGGTTGTCAAATAAGATTTAAGATGCAGAAACAGTATCTCATGGTCTCATGGTGCTAGCTGTATTATGATTAAAGTAATAGTTAGACACTTTGGGAGTTATGCCCATTTGTGTTCTTAGATGAAAAGATCGATACCACTCTCACGTTTGTACAGTAAATATAAGGCTACAGCCAGCAGCCGTTTAGTTTAGCTAACCTTAAACCTACATTGTGTAATTTTTTGAGTTGATTCTTAGCAAAAAAAAAATTAGTTCTTTCACAATATGTGCTCATTCATGTGTAATTACTTCCACCAACTAATCAAAGTATTCTCGTACGCGTAGAATCTGCCATTCAGAATACATACGAGCGAGTCGCTGGAATGACAGCAGCCATGTTGCGCCTCCATCTTTAAAATACATTAGCCAAAGGCACCGTGATGAATGCCAGGGGGAGATTACTCGCCAGGGAAGCGAAAAAGAGAATTAAAACAACAACGCGACAGGCAAAGCAACCAGACCAAAGTTAATATTGGAGTGGCTAGAACAGCTGCGTGTAAACGACGGAGATACTAAGAGCTCATTTCGGGTTTGGCCAGCGTAGCAGTTAAAACGCGCTTGGAATGGGAGGGGCTAGAAAGTAACATTCAGTTGGTTGTCATATACACTTTCACCGCTAGATGGGAGAAATTCTTGTAGCACAATGTAGCTTTAAAGCCTTGAAATAGAAGTACTGTAAACAGCTTCTGTCCAAAGATTTAAAAAAAAAAAAAAAAAAAGGTCAAAAATCTAACAAGATTAAGATTAATTAGGGGGCTTTAGAGGAGCTGGTACAGTAGGTGGAAATTGTTACCTTGGACAGAGCCAGGCTAGCTGTTTGTCATCATGCTAGGCTAAGCATATAACTGCTGACTATAGCGTCATAATTAGAGTACAGCCATAAGAGGCCTCCATGAGCTTTTACACATACTTTACACCTGCTAAAAACATGGCTTGAGTGTAAACTCCATAACCTATATTCCCCCGGACATTATGGTGTTAATACACAATTGCTGTAATTAAAGCCATGCAAGTTTAAAGTATTGCTTCATGCACTTTCAGATTTTTTAAAATAAGCCTTTTTATATTTCCAGAGAGAGGGAGGACCAGAGAGAATAACTGATTCAGGAGCAGTCCTGATGGAGAGACATGAACACATTCTGAGAAGGTAGGTTTACCCACCTTTTTATGAATGTCAAACTATTCCTTTAACAACCTTTCATCTTCCATCTCACATTTTACTGGATGTCATCGAGCCAGTTTACCTGTAGGCTACCTCTTTTTGAATTGAGGATTCAGTCAGATTATTTCTGCTTCCAGAGCGGATCAGGGACCTGTTGGTCGAAATGAATGAACAAATCAACATTTCTGTTGTTTTTGTGATTTTAGTGTTTTAAATCACCAGTGTCAAGTAACTTTTTTTTAAATCAAAAGAAGATTAGAAAACGGGCAGCTCAAATGAAGCAATCTGAGTACATGGGTTCATAGCCATGATAATATAACTACTGTATATACGGCTATGATTCAAAGTCCTTTGCACAATAAGTATCACTCCGCGTCTGAGAGAAACATGTGAGATGAACGAACTGAGAGCTGGTGACATGGAGGGAAGGCGGTCATCTGCACACACACTGCCATGCACAGAGCTGCTTTCAAATAGGCAAAGTATCCCTTTAAGTGTACGCTATATTTCGAATACTTTCACTACTTTACCTTGCTGTCAGACAGACCCCATTGACAAAAACAGTAATTTTACCTCGCAGAAAATAGGTGCTATTTTAAAGCTGCCGCGATCGGTTGGTTTGTTATGTTATTGTGCGCCTTTCTTAACTATAAGAAATAGTCTGCGCTAGCTGCTAGTGTAGGCCAACATTACCTGCGCTGCGTTCCATAGCAACCGCCTCAGTATCTGTGCAGCCAGGAGGGCCTATTTTTTTACTGTGAACACGATTATTTATTAATAAAAATGTACAGTATTTAAATTGGAATGTGACTATAACTTACATATTGCCATACTCGATGACCGTTTTATGAACGCGATCGCTCACTTGAGTCTGTGATATGGTGTGATTATATCACAGCTAATGGCCGTTGTTCGACCCGACGTGAATCACAACAAGCCGCGGCCTGTCGTGAGCTATTGCCTAGATATGAAACCACTGATGTTTTGTCACAGTAAAGCTGCTACTGTCTCTTCTACTGCCGCTTTGCCTCTGAAATCACAGGCCCACACTGTTTCCAACTATCTATTAAAATCAGCTCACAGCAGAGATATACAGTCGCCTTGAACAAAGTAATAAATCATGCTGAATTTCATCTAAAAGAAATTGTTGTATTATATAATTAATGTTTTATCCTCTCTAGACCCATCCTGGCATCTTAGCCGTGGGTGTGTGTGTGTGTGTGTGTGTGTGTGTGTGTGTGTGTGTGTGTGTGTGTGTGTGTGTGTAATTTTTTGATGATGTTGTATATAATGTGTAGAAGGGTTGCTTTTATTGATAGACCAGCAGCTGCAGTATCAGCAGTTCTACTGGCTCTAAAACCTAGCAGGACAGCTCTTCTCTGGGATGGACACTGGTGCTACTTAGCTACTGTGTCTGCACAGATCCTTTTCCTGATAGCTCAATGTTTTTTTTTTTTCCTCAGCAGAGAAACCAGTGTTTGGTAAATTTATTGGAAAACTAAGCAAGGGTGATTATTGTTTATTGGTATTGTTTATTTTTCTGGCAGGAACAGAAGAAATAGAATACTAGCATGTCGAAGAGTGCACTGAACGTGAGCCTGCAGAGTTTGTGTCATTTATAAGAGGGTATTTAGAAATGTCTTTGAACATAGCGCTGTTAGAGGTTTTTAGGAGGAGTCACGGAGCATTTAGAATTGTCACTGAACTCATCTCTTTGTTTGGGTAAACCTCTGCGCTGTCTGACAGGCTGTGAATAATTATCTTCCCAAGAAAACTGAGCAGAAAACATGAAACTCTTGAAAGTCTTTTAAAGGTGCCCTGCCACACAAAACCATTTTTACTAGTATTTTTTTGAAATATGTTAGGTCCATATGTGTTTGTGTTATGTCGTGAATGTGAACTGCTACCTCCTCCGTCAGCTCTAGCCACTGAAAAGAAATAAGCGGAGAAATCAGGCCAATTACAAAAGCTGGTCAGTCTGACGTGGTGTTGCCTGAGCTCTTTACTATTCATGAGCTCGCCCAGTTGTGCTGGGTAAAGGATGCTGATAGCGAGGCTCTTATTGGCTAGCTGTTAGCCAATCAGAGTCAAGCAGCTTAGCTCATTGAATATTAATGAGAGCTGGCACAAATCGAGCCGAATCTTCCTGCAGGCTTTCTATACCACGCTAGAATGGCTTGAAACAAGGTAACCAAGGCATTTTTTCCACAAAGAAATGTTACACAGTCCATGGTAGAACTTCAGACATTACTACAAAATAATGAAATACGTGTGGCAGGGCACCTTTAAAGCAGACTCAGTTCAAAATGAGCCTAATCTACATATGAGTCTACTATAGCTTGTAATTTCACTAAGAGTTTACCATGATTACTGCTCTAATGGCAATCAACTCACTAACTTGGTTTGCTCCCGTTTGGAGCTTGGCAGGTAACGTCCTGAGGGTTTATGGAGCTTCTTTCTCTGAAAACCGCTGCCTGGTAAGACCAAAGTGAAACCAAAACAATGGTGCTAAAATGCTCTAGAAAGCTGAAGAGAACTGCAGTCTTGTGATAATTCTAAATGGGCTCGCCACTGCAAGCGATCCATAATATTGCACATAGTTATTTGATTCATTGTTAATTTAAAAATTTGGAATAGTGCAGCTTTAAACTAGGAGGATAATGTTGTACTCCAGTATAGGAATGTAATATAATCAGCAACATCCTCTGGTTAGTTAAACTTACATTTCAGCTGCTCTGTCTCTGATCCATCAAAACTCTGAAATATATATATATATATATATATATATATATATATATATATATATATATATATATATATAATATATATATATAAAGAAATAAAAATGAGTCCTAAAATCTACAAATTGAACACAAGTAAGCACTGAATTTAAAAAAACAAGCATAAGGTGGCTAATAGATCAACAAAGGCATACTATAAATTACAAGGATGTATATGATTACAAGAAATGCATTGTTTATTCTTTAAACAAACCGTTAAAAAACGACTCACCAAACCCAAAAATGTTATGATGAGTTAGGCAGGTCATATCAGAGGAGCCTCCAGCCTCATCATGTTTTGTGTATTCACCTGATTCCTCTCTCTCTCTCTCTCTCTCTCTCTCTCTTGCCTTGTTTGGATATTGAGATCACATCGGTGCTGTCGGAAGCACTAAATGATGATCAAGCTGTTTAAAAGAACAAGCGCTGAAGGCACAGTGGACACTTTAATTATATCAACTTAATTATAAGGGATTTTTAGAGGATAATTACTGTGAAATATGACGTCAGCCCTCTCCCTTTAGACCTTTATCATTTTGAATCTCAGAATATTAATGCGTAGGTCTGTGAAAACTGGGTCAGTTTGGTTATATTTCCAAGGTAACAGAGGTCATAGTTACCTACTTCATCAATATCCATTTTGGCAGGTATCAGCTTGTGTACTTCAGGTTTTATGGACCAAATTCCTTTGGGGGGTTTTTTTCACCAAAGACGTCATTTTAGCCATCAAGTGTATGAGGCACAGCGGAGCAATTAACCGCTGCAGGCTTCATTTAAAGTGTGCCACATGTGCAGCTTTTCCTTCTATTAAGTCGGCTTCATGATACAATGGACAGATAGAATAACACAATGAAGATGTCAATCATACGGGCATTTGAGCTGCATAGCTCTAGATATGAATAGATTAATCTGTTTACCATCGTCTAAACATTTTATAGCTGTGCAGCGTAGGCAAAGTGGATGTTCAACAACACAAATCAGGATATAACCTCTGCTCTGCTCCTTCATCTCTTTGCAAAGTAGGCAAAAAAGAATAAAGAAAACTTTATAAACACATAAACACTGTCGACTCTAGTTAGGTTAATGTATTTACATTACAGTAAGAGCTTCTACAGAGAAATGCTTTTGAATGTGATTTAAAAACATGATTAGATGAATACAAGAAAATAAAGTAATAGGCAAGGAGAATCATTGGTTAACAAAAATATGACCAAGTATAATATAAGTCAATAGCTAAAGGGGGGGGGAAGATAAGGTATCTCATTGTTAACAAATACCACAACACCTGCAGCTGTCTGTTGCACTCAGCCCCAAGCCCATTCCCAGGCCACAAATATATAGTTTCATTTATTTATTTATTTTCAGATCATTTTTTTATTGGTTTTATATTTTTAAACCTACAGAACAGACAAACACAATTGAACAAGAACAACAACCCTCTCCCACCCCCCACCCTCTGCGGTCTCGAGGAAAACAAAAACAAACAAATAAACAAAAACAGAAATCACACCGTAACCCTAACCACCTTAGTCGCTCTCCTCTGATTCTTGTGATGCTGAGGTCATTAAGTCTGATACTTAACTGCGAGTGGGGGGGGGGAGCCAGTGCTGAGCTATCATTTTCTTGGTTGCGGTTGATCCGGCCAGCCAAATTTTCTTCTGTCTCCCAAGTAGGAGTAGTTTAGAGAATCATTAAGTAACAAAACAATCGGGTCAATAGGAATTCGACATCCTATCACATCAGATATTATTGATGTTGTTTTATTCCAAAAGTCATGCACCTGTTCACACTCCCAGACCATGTGCAGGAAAGTTCCAGTTTGTTCAGGTTGGCAGAACGTGCAATAGGGAGCAGAAATGACTTTAGAGACGTATCTCTTCTGAGGTGTCCAATATGTCCTATGACATATGTTTAAGTGGATCTGCTGGTGATTTGGGCTCTTGGAACAGTGGGAAATGTCCCAAACTGTCTCCCAATTAATTGCGTTCCCCTCTGTGCTCAGCTCTCGCTCCCGTTTCTTTACTATTGGGAGTTCTCCTACGGATACTTGCATCAGTTTAGCATAAATCCTAGACACTAATCCTCTCACAGGAGAATGAACAAGCCATTTAATGATTGGGTGCATCTGTAAGATGGTGAGATTCCACAACTGCATTGAACATGTCCGATATGTGTTTTTGGGCTTTCGTGTGGTTGACCCCTGATCAATCCTGATTTAAATCTAGTATCGCATTCATGTCTCCCCCTATAATTACTCAATATTCATTGAGAGACAGCAATTCATTGGTTAGGCGCAGGAAAAAGCTTTCATCATATGTAGCCGGTGCGTATACCGAAACGAAGGCTATTTCCCTACTCCTTATCGTAGTACATAGATATGATATAGATATATCATATATATATGTATGTATATACATCTATATATATATGTATATATATCTATATATATATATATGTATATGTATATATATCTATATATGTATATATATCTATATATAGATAGGTATTTACTACTTTTGTCTATGGTGAGTGCGCATTTCCGTGACAGCAACACAATGGAGTCCTTGGTTTTGGTGTCGTCACTAGATGAAGCAGCAACTTTGAAATATTTATTTTGTAGACGACTTACATCTCTTTTATGTAAATGTGATTCTTGAATAAGCGCCACGTCTATGTTCTTCCGTCTTAAATAATCCAGGAATTTAGCTCTTTTGATCGGTCCGTTTAGCCCCCTGATGTTAACTGAAAGGATTGAAAGTTCAGCCATCTTCAAAATGTAAACGTATACATGTCTCGAGTACCCTATCAGAATTCACTGATACATTTGTAGCAAGGGGTGAGATTTTAGATCTAAGGACAGTGTGGTGAAAAAAATAAAAATAAAATAAATCCCCTAGTCCTCCGAGACCGTAGAGCCCATTCCCTCTCTGCCAGACACATGGCCGCATCAAACACAGCTTGCACAAAAACTCCAGCTCAAAACTGCCCCTCCTAAAGTCACAGGTTAACTGAAACAGGTCTAATGCTTTCCTATGTTAAACATGAACAATGTTACAAAAAAAACAACCTTAAAACTAAGTCCCAACCATCTATTAAGTTCTGAAATGTACGTATAGAAAACAAATGTAGGAGTAGTTAAAAAAAAAAAAAAAACTTGGTCAAAACAACAACAAAAATGTCCCAAAAAAATCGACAAAGAACTTCGGGAAAAGTGACAAAAGTGTCTGGAGGTTTTAACTTGACATTTCGACCCAGAAAAACTAAAAGTTGCATGGTCTACGGGAAGACAACAGGAGGGTTTAATGAAAGATAGCACGAAACCAGCGACAGGAGTGTGTATTGTGTCGTAGATGACGGTCAGCAAGCCCTCAGTTTGGAGAAACAGGCGGGAGTACCGACACAGAAGCAATACACTGCTGTGGACAGGGGCAGCAGCTAAACATAGAGCCACCTAAAAAATAAATATCTAATATATATATATATTAGAAAAGTTTCCCTGCTTTACCTTGGCGTCAGACAGAACTTTATGACGGGGAACTGAAGCCATTACATCCATCTATGCTCTCTTCAAAGCCACCAGACTCACCTTTGACAAAAACAGTCAATTTACCTCGTCCAACATGGGAGTTGCTGGTCTACCACAGCCTCGATCGGTTAGTTTGTTTGTGTTATTGTGTGACTTTGGTGTTTTAAAAGGGTTGGTTTGGCACAGTGGATATGACACATGCCTTTGGTATGGGAGACCTGGGTTCGATTCCCATGGAAATAAATCAACCAATGTGTCCCTGAGCAAGACACTTAACCCCTAGTTGCTCTGGAGGCGTGCAACCTCATATATAGCAATTGTAAGTCGCTTTGGATAAAAGTATCAGCTAAATGGCATGTAATGTAAAGGTTTGGATTCACCAAAGTCACACAATAACACCAACAAACTAGCTGATTGAGGCTGTGGTAGACCAGAAACTCATTTCAACATGTACAGGTTGGCATGTGAATTAGTTTTTTCTTTTTACCGTTTACAGATAATGATTGCAGCCAAGTTTTTTTTATTATTATTATTAATCTATCATATTTGGTTGGCACAGAACAATGAAACACACCAGCTCTATTTTGGTTCACATGTACATGACAAAGCAGCTTGATAAAATGATGACTTTGCGTTATCTCCAAATAATAATTACCTTATTTCCCCTGAGAAACTTCAATCTCACCTCTGCCTGGCCTACAGTTTAAGTCATTCTGCTGCTGCTCTCATTCTCTTTCCCTCTTTCTTTCCCTCTTTCTTTCCTTCTTTCACTCTCTCTCTCTCTCTCTCTCTCTCTCTCTCTCTCCTTTCTCTAAATGACTGTAATGAGCCGTGCAGTACATTTAAATGTTAAATACTAAGGTGGAGGTCATGAACCATTTCCCAACACATTACCGAGTAATGGTTCATATCTTAATAACCTTACCAGTCTGGTCATATTCTCTTGGGTGGATATTAAGACCACAGAGTTTGAATGGAAAAGCACTGGAGCTGTATGACTCAGGCTTTCACTGCTGAGATTGATCGTCAAAGTGCAAGTTGTTTGTTGCGGAAGACAGATTAGCTCTGCTGAGATGAGGAAAAGCTTCTCTTTGGAAAGAGAGAAAATATTCTGACACCGTATAATGGAAGGAACAACAATCTTGAAGTTTTACTCGGCTGTGCGGTGGCACACACAGACAGACACACACACACACACACAGACACACACAGACACATATATACACACATACACGCACACACACACACACACACACACTCTCATCACCTGGGGAGATGATGATCTGTGTGTCTGGATGAATTGTCTTGGGACGTTAGACAGCTTAGTTAAAAAAAAAGAAAAAAGATCAGTGTCTGTAAAGCTGTAGGAGTAAACAACATGACAATCTGAAGTCATGTGGAAAGAAACAAGTTTCACAAACATAAAAAACATACTTATTTTTTTACATCATAGTATGCATGTGTGTGTGCTCGTGTTTTTCTGAGTGTACTGTATTTGTGTGTATAAATCACTGTGTACACATTCTGTAGTCTATAGGTGTGTGTGTGTGTGCGTGCGTGCATGTGCCGACAGCGACTGTGGGGGAAAAAAGCATTATTGAATTGCAGCATTGCCTGTCTCAGACTCACCCACACTGCCATTAGCAAGCCATCAATTTGCCGGCTTGTACGATGCCAGCCAGAGTGTGACAGGCCGGCTGTTACAGACTGCTCCACTGCTTACTTAGGCTATTATAGATGAATCAATAGATACATTATAAACCTCACAAAGTGATTCATTATATTCACAATCCAGGATTTTCATCATTGTTCCCATAAAACAAATTCTGATATCTACAGTAATTAGAACGACGCGTTGACTTGTCGAGCACAGGTGCAGCTAATTTCATTAACGATGGCTGCATTCCACTTAGGAGTTCTAGTGTCAGGGCTCTTGTTGTTTGTGTTGACTCACTGCCATGGCTTCCTGGCACACCTAAAGGAAATTAAAGGTCCAGTGTGTAACGTGTTTAGTTCATTATCAAAATCTGTGTTTCCCGTTAACAAACTTGTCCTTTTTCATAAATATTTACATTCATAAGTATTCCTTTTGGCTTGAAATTTTACATTTGCATCCGCATGAACTGGGGTAGACGCTCCATATTCATGACCCATCTTGAAATACGTTAGCCGGTAAGGGACATACAGGACATACAGCTCCGCCTTTCGCGTTTTCTCTATCACATGATAAACTCGCAGGTGCTGCTAATGCTGCTAATGGATATCGTAGCTTCCCGGCCCCTGCAAGTTTGAAGAGGAAAACATGGAGGACCACACATATTCAAAATCCAAATTTCAGGAACCGGAGTCTTCTTCTTTGCCCAGAAAAAGAAAATGGATATTGAAAAGAGCAAGAGACCGTCTTTTTGAAGCGTGAAGGCTACCGTAGCTGTAATACGTACTTTGAACTGCGTGGCGCGGCAGAGTTGATTGCGATATATGATCTCAACGCTAGATGGGAGAAATTCCCACACATTGGACCTTTAAGTCATCATTAATGTTGCTTTGTCATGGCAAGTTAAAATGTCTGCTATTAGACTGACTGACTCTGTTAGCACTGGATGCAATATTTATAAAAAAAAATAGACATTTAATAAATATTAATATTTGTATAAACTAAAAGAAACACAGACCGCTTCAGAGCATTTTTTAATAAATAGATCCATAAAGAACAACCATCTACAGCCATGCCAGCAGCTATTAGGCTATATTAAAATGCTAACTTTAGCATGCTAACATGCTCTCAATGGCAGTGCTAACGTGGAGTTTTAGCAGGTAATGTTCACCATCTTCGTTCAGCGTGTTAGCATGCTAATAGCTAAAAAGCTAAGTGCTTATAGCACTAAAATCACAGATGTAATGTACAGCCGAGGCTGATGGGAATGGTATTTCTGCTAGGTATTTAGTCATCTAAATTTAACCTGATGATGGTGCTAGATAAAAAAAAAGTCAGATGATCACCAACATTGTTCAATTTCATCCTGAGGTCAACATAAATGTCCTGTAACAAATTTCAAAGCTGTTGTGACCTGATGAGAACAGCTGATAACAATATTGACAGTCCCTCAAAATGACAGCAAGGAAATAATGAGTGAGCATGCGTCAGATGAGTGAATGGCAGGATGCATGAGAAAAACTACAGGCCTAAGCATGCAGAAGTATAGTCTTCCTGACTGAACTTATGCTATAGCTTCGTTTATGACCAGTAAAACTTCAGAGACATCCATTCAATTGACATGACTTCATTCGATTTTCAAAATGATCTCAATATAATTGTTGGGGAATACTTCTTTAGACTTTTCTCGCAGCTTACATGTTGACTTGTCAAACACAGGTGTATCTCATATCATTAATGATGACTCTATTCCATTTAGTTTCCCTCTGTGAGGGCCCATCAGCTATTGTTCCTGCTGAATGCCATCATTAGTGTTATGAGTTACACCTGTGCTTTCCTGCTGTGACACAATACAAGTTTAATGTCTGCTGTGAGAAAGCTGGAATCCTTAATGCCAAGAAAGAAAACAGCTGACCAGCTACTGAGTAACCCCCAATTTCCACCAACTGCGGAACGGCTGCGGATCCGTTCCGGAACGGCGGCGGAGTCAATAGGTTTCCATTAAAGTCAATGTGTGTATTTTCACTGACTGCGGAACGGCTGCGTTCCGACTCCGTCCCAGCTCCAGCGATCCGCAGCTCCTCAGCAATTCAGCACAGGGCAGATGCAGTCCCCCATGCAGTGCGGGACAGGAAGTCGAGCACAGAAACAAAATAAAACATCCGGTTCATTTTCAAAATAAAATACACCGTGCTCACGGCGGATCATATTTCCCTGCACTACACCTTCAAAACGTCATAATGGGTGGAGACAGGCCTGAAGTCAAGTTTGTGGTTCTGTTTATAGAAACAACATCCTGTTATATCGCGCGATCATAATTGAATTCGCGAGATCTCGTGGGTCCTCGTGACTTCAGTCATGGCCGCAGCTGTTCCACAACAAATCCTCACCTGGTGGGTATTGAAGGACGGTGGAGCACAGAGCCGACACGCAGCGGAGCCGATTCGCAGCCGTTCCGCAGTTGGTGGAAATTGCGGGTAAGTATTTACTGACTGCAACCAAACATGAGTCATATTGTTAGCGTATAGCTTATTGCAGCTAAATATATCACAGACCAGCAGTTATTGTATTTTCTGACTTTTTGCAATCATATAAAGTAGCTGTTTGGTTGGTGTCTATTGTGACATTATAGAAACTGCATTATGCATTACTCTGGATGTAAAATGTTACTTACAATATGGTACAGTAACAGTGTTTGAGTGGTGTTGTTGCATAGGTGCCGATATAGTGGCTGTGAATAGAAAAAAGGTAACATTTAAATAACAGGTTTGTTCCCCCTCTTCATGCATTTTGATTGTTCCTTGGTTCAAATGAAAAAAGAAACTGTAAACATACACGGACCCATTTGTAAATTATAGACCGTGCAACCAATCAGGATGAGGATCAGTGTCCATTGTAAATGGCACACAGTGCAACCAATCAGGACGAGGATGAGTGTCCAATATATACCTACCCTTTCAGTCTTGCTAATCGCGCTGTGGGATTTGCTGTTGCGTTGTGGCATTTGCTGCTGTGGTTTGCACTTCAGGGCCACCGTAGAAACGATACTGGAGCATTGTGTTAGTTCAGGCAGAGCACGGAAGTGGCGCTTACATTAAGTGATTTAGTTGATTGGCATCAGCTCTTTTATTCATGCGTCACTATCAGTGGCTTATTCATCAGCTGCTTAGCAACCAGTTGATCCAATGATATTCATGCAGGAATACGAAGCAGCAGTGGCTGAAATGGGCCAGTACTCACCAGTACTGAGGCACGGCACTTAGAATTGTGTCCACATGAGTACCCTTACTTTTAATTCCTTCTAATTACTAACTTGTTGTTATTAATAGTATTATTAATAGGCTGATAGCTATACCAAAATAGGCTATACATCATGATTTATTGGGAAAAACCAAGCAATTCTATGTAAAATCAGTCATTTAGCACCCCCATATAGCCTGAAAGGAATGATCCTTTGTTTTATAACCACATTTTCAGACACTACGATGATTTAACGGTGAGATTGATAGACGACTCAGGCTTCTTAGATTAAATTGTCAAATAGTCGACTACATGGGGTCACCCCTACAAGATGTATGTATGAATATAAATATATCCAAGACACGTGCGATGATCATGTCATGCAACTGCTGAATTAGGGTACTGGCACAAATTTTTGATCCAATTTAGGCACTGCAAGTCAGCCTTCATAAAAACCCTGCTCCCATCCTTCTCTTTATAGTATGTATTGTTGACTTTACAGTAAGATCTAATATTCATGTATGGTTGCCTTTATGCTGGGGGATTAGTTCTCCCTGCAGAGCCTTCCTTACCAAATCTAACTATATAAGCATTTGCTATAAATGTTAATTTCCATAAAATGTCTCGGGCTGAACCTCCAGTTAATGACACAATCTTCTATGTATTCCTAAAAGGCTATGGCCAGAGGACATCATTTAGAAAAAGGTTTTTTTGTGTCCTCATGGTTCTGATTTTTTGTAGTGGCACAGGCTGCTGTGCAACTACACATGATGATACATTATATCCCAATTTGCGATTGCTTATCTTTGCAATTAAGTGCAACACATATCAATGTACACAACTTGTAGTGTGTTAGAAAGGTGTCTTTGAACTAGTTTTAAGCTGCTGTCAGAAGGCAGCCTACTCATGCTTATAGAACTCAAAGCCATGTTTGTGTGTGTGTGTGTGTCAGCATGCCTCGACAGCCCCACTCTAATAGATGGCATCTTCAGAGGTGAAAAGGTGAACAGAAGTCGGACTGGAGTTTCACTCTGCAGTTTGTCACTACAAATTGGTATGTGTGAATGTACGTGTGTATGGATATACTGTATAGTGAGTGTGTTCCTTAGAGTGTGTGCTCATCACTGCTCAGCTTTACAGGCTGCTGTGTTTTGTACATATGCATATAACTTCTCTGTGTCTGTGCTGAAAACAGAAGAGGCAGCAAGATTTCAGCCTCCAGTTGGGCTTGTGGCCCTTTGAAGAAATGAAGTGTCTAGGCTGCATGCTTTTACTCACGCTGTGCTTTTAATCGGTTGTCCCCAAAAATACACACACATAAACAAAAAGCCACACAGCTCTTAAAATCCTTTTTTATAGTGGCGTTCAAAATAGCCAAATGCTCAGATACCTGTTGTGCTCTTATCAGCTCATATTTTCAGGGAATAAACTTCTTAAATTAGCAACTTGCTGAAACTCTCAAAGGTGCCTGAGTTGAATGCCTCCACTTCATACAGAAAACTCTGTGTGCAACTCCCTTTGGGTGTGCTTGAGAAATGTCAGGGAGCTGAATCTTCTCACTGTAGGTAAATGTCATTGTAATGGAGCTACTGTAGAGGATTTTCACATGCTGAATACACTTTCACACCAATTACAAAACAAATGAAGGATATCATATTTAGACCTATTTTCACTAAAGAAATAAATATGAAATGTAGGCTACTGTATGTCCCTATTGTTTCCAAAAAGTTCTGATGCCTGACGCAGTAAGACAATGTTCACCACAGCACGGCCCATAAGTGTTTCTCAGAAATAGAAAAGGAAGAGAGAAATGAAGGGAAATTAGTTGTTCGTCATGCCCTAGACACCCTTAAAGTAATTAAAGATCAATAAACATGTTACAGTGTAGACTACAGTGTTTGCACTGCTAAACTGTGCTTTAGTAATTCCATTTTTAATTTTTGTTTATTATTCCATCTTGAAATCAGAGTTTTACAATTTCTTTAAATAACTAGATAAACACAATTACATCTTTTTCCACTGCATTTGAAAATGTTTAAAACATATCTATGTCCTGTTGATAAAAATCAAGCCTTGAGGTTTATGCATTCCACTCAAATCATACCAGACCATACCTGAATAATAGATGATAGTGTCAGTAGCCACACTGAAAAAATGGGAAATAGCAGGTCTTTGAATTTACAAAAATGAATTTAGAATATGCTACGCAATTCATTTATATTCTTTTCAAGAACATGGTTCAATCATGTAGACTTCATTTGTTTTTGAAAAATGTTAACCGTATGGATTCCTTTTCCTTTGATTGAAATTGATTAAATTGAACTTTTAAATGATCGAATTAAGTTTGGTCACTACCGGAAATGGTATATTTGAATCAAATGGCGCCAGGAAGTAGCATTAATAACTGTGTTTCTACCCCTGACGGTCCCGCTCCTAACAACGGTAATTCAATGTCGCTAACGTAACGTTAATGGCAGCCGGTGAAGAGGAGCCAGTCGGTCTTGTTTTCCCCGAGCTTGACCCTCCACCTCGGGGAGAACGAGTGTTAGTAAAGTGGTCAGATTTTGTTCGCGACATTTAGATTACATTGATGCTGTTGTAACGTTACTTTATGTAACAATTAAAAAGGTCCGTCGAGTTGTTTGGGCATAATGTTATATATTGGTTTGCTAATAGCTAAATAGCTAGCTGATAACACCACTAGCTTACAACTTAGTTTAGCATGGATACTTGTGTTTCTCTACTGCCTACTTGTGTGTGTGTGTGTGTGTGTGTGTGTGTGTGTGTGTGTGTGTGTGTGTGTGTGTGTGTGTGTGTGTGTGTGTTGCACATACGCTGGTGTGTGTGAGTCGGTTATATGCGGGAGGGTGCTGCTGACATGAAACTGTATCAGGGCAACTAACGTTAGCACAGTGTATAACATTAATGGGAACTCTTTTTTTATCATGTCATTTTCCTAAATGCACTCTCTCCACTCGTGCACACTAAAGAAGCCCTCCATAAATGACTAAATGTTTTCATATAAATGAAGCAGCGTTTTTAAGGTCGGACTCAAACTGGATTTTTAGCATGCCTTTGTGTCTTTGCTTTATTTTGTGTGGTCTTTTAATTATTGAGCCAATGTGCTTGGTTCACCTCACTGATTCTAAATGTTTTCTTTCATAGGATCCTATTTGAACAGCATACACAATCAAAGGCTTTATAGTGGTAAGTGCTGTCATATTTCTTTTCTTTTGTGTTGCTTTTTTTTAAATGTATATTTCCTAAAATAATTGAAAGTTACAGATGGAAACATCTGTTTGTTTCTCAATTGTTTATAAATAAAAATGGACCTACTCCTACAGACATTGCCATTTTAAACAAGCCTTTGACAGTTTCAGTAACATTAAAACACCAACTGGTTGTTTAGTGTTATTTCTTATGACCATATTTTTGAAAAACATTAAGATTTTAGAATTGTGGAAAGGTTACGAAAAATGGTAAAATATTTTACGTACCACAATTTAGAGCCAAATGGGGAGGAATTGAGAAGTTGACGTCAACTTTTAGCTTTGTTGAGATTCGCCTGTTTTCAGCAGCAGTTTCAAATTGTGAGATTTGCAGAGGAAAGAGGTGTCAATGGAATGTAGAGGTTCTATGTATGTCCTATTTACCCACCAAACTGTCGTTTTTCAACTATGACAAGGTAAAATCAGTTTTGCATTCTACACCCCTTTAAGGCATCAAGATGTGGCAAGATCTTGATAATGTAGCATTAGCTGTTGCTATGCTGTTTGGACTAATGTACTGTATGCCCTGAACGTCAGCTACCCTGCTGGCCTTTGTTATACCTTTTGAGGTAATCCAAAAGATTTTCATGGAACTTGATGGTGGGGAGCTTTCCAACAAAGCACTTGCTCTAAAAAACAGGGTCTTCCAGTGAAGAGCATCTCCAGCATTCCTTGAGTGTTTGTGCGATAGACTACAGACTCTGTACTACCGTTAATTATTTATTAAACACTAAATATTAAATTTAAATAATATATAATTAATAAATTATATCTATATCTATGTGGCTGTCTGCTACATGGCGAGTAAATGTTTGTACCAAAATAGTTCTGTTTTCCAGTCTTCATTTTGGTGAAGGTGCAGCTACTTTCTTCTGCTCCCGTGCAGGTCGGAGCTTCGCGGGGGTGGGCAGACACACACACACACACACACACACACACACACACAGGCGCGCACACACACAAACACTTCCGCCCCTTCCCTGAAACCACTTGTCAGACACAGCCCACAGCGGCGTTTATGTCCGAGCTTGTCTCCACCGCCCCCACCTGCAGGTTATCAACTGTATGCTTTGGAATGAAAGGGAGAAAACAGGACGCTGAGTAACACGGCGGCTATCGCTCTGGCGCCTTAACTGCAAACTGCAGAGAGAGAGAGAGAGAGAGAGAGAGAGAGAGACACAAGGAAAACAAACAAGCATGCAAATGGAATTATCGCGGCCGGAAAAATGATCGAGCTCATTCTTTTTATCGTGCGATTAATTGATTTATTGACTATCGCGACAGGCCTAAAAGCGAGATTGCTTCAGTCGGCAGCTGCCAAACAAGCTTCATTGTAAATTATAGGACAATTGCACACCTTCAATTTATGGCCAAGTGCTGGTTTTGCCGCTGACAGTCTCAGATTAATATTCTACTTGTCGTACAACATTACAGAGATAGACCTTTTAGTTAAAGAGTAAGATCATTTTTGTTTAACATGAAACAGCCCCAAAATCACCATCACCAAACCCACCAGACTAAAAGTACTGTTTAGAATCTTACTCTTTAACAAAATGGTCTCTCTGTAGGGATCCTTTCCATAATGTTGTCAGACACTTAGAATAATAATCTGAGTCTGTCAGCAGCAACAACAGAACTTTTAGTGGACACTAACTGACCATGCACAGTTGCCCTATATAACATTGCAGCCCGGTTCACATTGACCAATTTTTAAAGATTCACACAAAAACTGTAAATTTAGTAACAAAGCACTAGCTCTTATTTTGCCTTATTCACTTTGTGCCATGTTTGATTTAGACTATTTCAGGGAAATGGTGTTATTCTTTTTTTATTTGTTTGTGAGAACAGTTCACAGTATTTTTTATTTGCACTTTTAGAAGAGTACTATAATTGTCTTTGCCATGTCCACTGAAGATATGTTGGAAGTGTTATAAATGTCTTTGCTGTTCGAAGTCCACTATGAAGTTATGTTTTGAAGTACAGTTACTGTGAAGATGGATAGTGCGAGGTTACTTTATATTTAAAAGCATTGCACTGTATGCATAATGTACAAAGATTTGAAAACATTGTGGTTTGCATAGTTGTGTGGTTGAGTCCACTGCTGTGAAATCTGTTTATGACAATTTTGAGTACAGAACTCTGACTCTGCCTTTTTTTGTCAATGCAAGTCATTTCAACATGCAACTGTATTTACCTACACACACACACACACACACACACACACACACACACACACACACACACACACACACACAACAAGGAACCGATGGCTACAATACATTTGGATAGAGTTAACTTTCACAAATCATGTTAGATTTAGAGACCCCACTCGGGTACCGGGGACATGATGAAATTGCCTTAAAGTTGCATAATACCTTTACATAATACTAGCTTTAAGAAATCAAGTTGCAGTTACAGTATCAGGTAAAATCAGGTATCCTGAACATGATTAAATTACTTAACATTACACAATAAATTCATGTTACTGTAACGGAAAAATATGTTAAATTAACACAATTTTAATACAGTCTAATGTGAATAAAATATGTTGGTTTGACACTAGAGAGAAATAAGTAATAGAGAGAGAAAATAAGTATTTCAGTTAACCACATTCTGATCATGTGGGACCAATGTACACATTAAAATCAAGTAAATTCAAAAGACTTTTTCATTGTATATTTTAGCACATGCTGTACAAAACAAATGTTAATATTTGTCCTGGTTGCAACATTTATTGTTGTAAGTATGTCAGTTCCACTCCAGTGCATTAAATTGTATTTATGTTCAATAATAACTATTATATTTTCTATGTTGATAGGTCTACCATGGGAAATCAGCTTGTGCAAAAAGCAGATGTTTTGTATTTTCTGTGTTTAAAATGCAACACACTTTGGATATGATGACTAACTTGGGGGTCTGCTGCTGGGGCTTGACTTTCTGCAGTTTGCATGTTCACTCTGCGTGGGTTTCCTCCCACAGTTCAAAGACGCACAGGTCAGGTGAAGTGGAAGTTCTTAATTGTGCAGAAGCTAAATAAAAAAAAAGAAAGATCACATTAATTAAGAAATGAGATCTGACGACCACCCACATCGAGGAAGCTTCTCAGGGCCATTACATTTACTCCTACAGTAATCAGTGAAAGGTATTAACACTGCCCTTCATTTCCTTTCTCAACTCACCTGCCTTCTGTCATCTCAATAGCTTGGTCACAAAATAATGCCATTATCAAGTAGGTGAGACCGGAACAATCAAATCAGTCACATACTAGAGTTAAAGGTGCTCTAAGCGATGTCACGCGTTTTTTAGGCTACAACATTTTTTGTCACATACAGCAAACATCTCCTAGAGAATCGTCACTAATCACTACGTTGGGTGTCCTGAACAAACCCGCCATTTTTAAACAGTTGTTGTAGCCAGCGGTGTTTTTTTTTTGCTGCCTCCAACAAAATTTGTCTTCTGGCTGTGGCAATAGCCACATGCCGAGAGTCAAAAACAACACACCTTCGACGTTCTGTGTGTGTGTGTCGCGTTAGGTCACAGCAGTTTCCTGCAGCGTCGCTATGACGTCCAGCCACGCTCGCCTCAGGCATGAGGCGGTACTAAATCTGCAATGGAAAATGGAGGAAGGGGCACCGCGGCCGAGTCGAGTAGAGCTGGTACTAGCAGTGGGTAAGCGCCATTAGGTAACACACAGTGGTGTAATGTAACTACCGGTATGTACATTTACTCAAGTACTGTACTTAAGTAAAAAAATTGGAAGTACTTTTACTTTACTTGAGTCTTTTCTTTCCATGCCCCTTTCTACTTCTACTCCATTATATTTCAGAGAGAAATATTGTACTTTTTATTTCATTACATTAATCTGACAGCTTTAGTTACTTTACGGCGGCTGTGGCTCAGTGGTAGAGCGGTTGCCTGCCAATTGGAAGGTTGGTGGTTTGATCCCTGGCCCTGCAGTCCCATGTCAAAGTGTCCTTGGGCAAGATGCTGAACCCCAAGTTGCCCCCGATGCTGCGCCATCGGAGTGTGAATGGTTCCTGTACTATGTTAAAGCGCTTTGAGTAGTCGTTAAGACTAGAAAAGCGCTATATAACAACAGTCCATTGACACATGTAGTAAAATCTGATGTTTTATGATGAATGTAAACTACCCAACAATATATCAGCCTACAATTACAGGTGAAATGATTCGCAGATTAAACACTTGGCTGGTTGACAGAACTGTTTTCGATTGTTTCCAGTTTCTAAAGTGTCAATGCAGGACCTTCACTTTTAACAGAGTATTTTTACAGTGTGGTATTAGTACTTTTACTTAAGTAAAGGATCTGAATCCTTCTTCCACTGGTAACACGCTAGCCATTTTGCTACTTACAACAAGGAAGTTTAAAAGTTAGACAATTGTTATTTTATTATTTAATACTTGCAATTGCAGTCTCTCAGGTTTATTTACAATATGAAACCAAGCCCTACATTTCAGTTTCATATGGTTCCTACTCTCCTCACATGAAATTAACAGGAACTGTCCTTTAATTCCCCTACCTCTTGTCAGTAGGAGCAGTCACATTCCTTCCTCATTCCACATGATGAATGTAGTTGATCTTTCTCAGGTGTGTGTGTGTGTGTGTGTGTGTGTGTGTGTGTGTGTGTGTGTGTGTGTGTGTGTGTGTGTGTGTGTGTGTGCATTCAAAAGAAACCTGCTGCATTAAGAAGCAGATGGATAGACTCAACACAGCCGAGGTATCAGGTGTGAGCTGCCAGCAGATCGGCAGCATTTGACCCATTTAGCAGCAGCCCTTTGTGACTTTCTCTCAGGCCGTTCTCTCCATCTCTAACAGGGCTCAACTTTTGTGCTTACTTCAGAGGTGTTTAGTCTAAGTCAGAAATTGCAATTGAAAAATGGTTTGAAATGGTTTGAAAAATGCTGACCCTGCAATTTGACTGATTTAATTCACAGATTAGCATAATGGGAGTAAACCAACAGAGTGAGACAGCAGAGACCTTTAGTTGTTTTCACTTTCATTTCTATTAGAAAAAAAATCAATATAACAATTATTTTATGGCATTAGAGCGTACAATTGCCATAATACACTTTATCATACAGGACTTTGCTAGGGTTGATAAGTAGTTCTGATTCAAAATTAAGTTTGAACCAAGTTTATTTTCAAGTTGAAAACCATAAATTCTGAATTTTTGTTTATTTTTGAGTTTATAATCACAATGTACATTTCATTTA
Organism: Sander vitreus; assembly: GCF_031162955.1. NCBI lineage: Eukaryota > Metazoa > Chordata > Actinopteri > Perciformes > Percidae > Sander > Sander vitreus. The sequence continues at coordinate 23,064,792 of NC_135868.1, read as the reverse complement.
CAATATTCTGCCAAATTCCACTCGGCACACTTGTGGCAAACTTACACAGGAGGCATTTCAGTGTGTTTCAAGTGTTTTGTGTGTATCATGTGCGTGTGACGGATGGATAAACTTTGAATCATTCCAGCTGTCTGAACAAGCTTACGCTTCACTCGCGCTATGCATGCAAATCTGACCTTAAGCTTATTATTTACATAACTACAGTAATTGTATTTGGCTCTGAACAATACGGGTGACATACACTCAATGCTTTGCCTAAATGCATCCTGTGTAGACACTGTGTCAGCTTGCTACTCATAAAGAAACAAGTCAATGAGCTGATTTAAATTTTTTGAATTGATTTGTTGCATCAACTTGAAATGACCCCAAAAAAGGGGTTGAGTCCAAAAAACAAATGAATAACTTTTTTCAGGGTTGTCCAAATAGCAAATATTGGAGGAAATCTGTAAGAGTAGAGAAAACACTTTTCCAAATGTTGCTTTTATGCCTCGCAGTGAGCAATAGTGCTGTACAGATGGTCCATGGACTGCTGAATATGTTATGTAGTTTTTGCAGGCTGTTCTCATGAACCATTTGTACGTTTAGCTACAAAAAGTAATGCACTGTAAATCATATGTATTCCACATATTTATTACTGTATGCAGCACAATGCTGATGTATAAGAGCGTGAAGCGCTGCATAGGGAGGAGGTCGAGAAGGATGGGTGGTAATTAGTCTATATCGATGACGACTCATTTAGGGGATTGCTTCAGTGCTACCGGATGCCCCTTATTTTCGGCCAAGTGTAAGTCACCTTCCTCTTTCTTTGTGTTGTAATTCTAAACTCCGGTGGATTTCTGAGGACTATGGTTAACTGCTCCTCAGATATCTGCAGGGTAAATCCAGACAGCTAGCTAGACTATCTGTCCAATCTGAGTTTTCTGTCGCACGACTAAAATAACTTTTGAGCACGTTCCACCAATACAAATTCCTTCCCGAGGCTGTTTTGTAGAGGCACCGTTATTGCGTTCGGCGCTTAGCACCCGCCAAGACAATTGTGATTGGTTTAAAGAAATGCCAATAAACCAGAGCACGTTCTTCTCCTATCCCAGAGTGCAGTGTTGGACTAGCCAGTCCTCCGCAGTGCTGTGGAGGAAGGTCTGGCAATGTGAGACTAGGTGGTAATCAACACCCGCCTTTAAGCGGGGGAGCGGATTTTGTGTCCTGAAGAAGTTAGGGGAAAACACTTTCATTCAGGAAACGGGTCTTCATGTCCTGGGAGTATTTCTTAAGGGGGCCGGTGTTTTAACCCAAACCACAAACTTTTTTTTCAGTCTTAACTGGTTGTTTTGGTGCCTAAACTTAACTGTTGTCGCCGCATGACAGTCACCTTTTGTTGGCTGCTTAAACGACCAGGCTGCATTGTGCTCTGTAGCTGGCTTACAGTGACCTTTTGTTGGTTAAACTTAACGGCAATGGCGGCTTAAACGACAACAGCCTCATGGTGCCATGTAGCCAGCTCACAGTGACCTTTCCTCAACTAAATTTAACTGTAAAGACCGCTAAACTTAACTGTCATGTGACCGGTCGTCACAGGATCGGCGTAATTTCGTAGGCTATCATACGAATTGTTCTGCATACGTTTTCGTGCGATACCATATGAACCCGTTTATGAGAATGCGTTGAGTTCTTGAGATGTCCTGCTAGCTAACAATACTGAAAACACAACCTCTTTGGCGGACATTCCGTAATTACCTAACCTAACCCCAGTAAGAAGCTGAAGACAGCACAACAGCCTGAATCTGGGTAACAGAAGTGTAACTCACGGCTACAATAGTGTTGAATTGTAAAGATTTAGCACTGTAGTCTCATACAGGATTGCTTTATTTGAAGACTCCCCACCCACTGGATTTTTGAGAATCCAAACTCCACGCACCATCCACCGTCTTTGTCAGCTGCTGACTGCCATTAAAGTGACTGACAACCCAACACAGCTTTGTTATAAAGGGTTGTATGCCTCTGTTTTGTTATAAATAGGCTGTTAAAAGTAAGAAGTTAATTTGCCTCAAGTCTTAATGAGTTCTCTATTTACGTTGCTGTCACTTTAAGACTCTCAGCTGGTAACCGCTATGTCGCGTGAGCGGTAGTTAGGAAGTAAACGAACGCTACAAACAAACGGTTCAGTGATTTATGGTTGTACGTGTAGCAAGCCAACTACAGTTACATTCGCTTACATTTATGCCTAGAGTAGCATCATTGGTATGTATTCATTCACTGTTTTTAATGAATTACATAGGTTCATAGATCACTAATTTGATGTCAGTGTTATTTTGTGTTAAGTTTATATTAGAAATGTCCGTCATCACTGGCGTTGGTGCTGTGACTAACGTTGCATGGTTGCTAGGCAACTATAAGTCACAGGACGGGCTACACTCGTATGAATGAACGTAATATTGTACATGTCAAAAATGTCTTTGTACAGCATAATCACTATCAGTTTAATAGTTATGAATTATATTGTGTAACGGTAGAAAGGAAATATTTGAATTGATGAAATCACATTCTGAACATAGGCTATATTGTATGTTAAAAGCTAGCATAGAATTGATTAGTCTGTTTTTGTATGTTACAGTTTCACACTTTCCTTGCAACGTCAATAAACCTGTGGACTTGTTTTCAGAGTCTTGATTTAAGGAGAGAGTTTAGCTGGCTGTCAGTGTATAGAGCAATACCGAAGACGGCACAGCCTCACTCTCAAGACAAAGTTATTAATGAGTGCTACTCTTAATACACGTAGAACATCTAGCATTGACTAAATATGGTTTCTGTTGAACCTTGGTGCTCTAATGAGCTAATGTGTTCATTTGTCGTTAACAGGCCACCATATCTCAAAGCACTGAAAGGTTTTAGGAGGCTATCTGTGTCAAAGACTTGTGTGGGAGGATATAAGTGATGTTGCTGCAATACTGGTCACAGAGAATTAACTATCTTTCCTCCGTGTGTTTGTTTCTAACAGACAATAGTATGCCAATAACATCCAGTATCAAGCGGTCTCCCACCACAGTGCTGTACGGTATGAACATCTAAAGCACTGGGAATCACTCAAGAGCTGTCAGGTATGTTTGGAGAAATCTGTTGGATATAGATTTGTGTTTGCAGCTATGAAGGCTGTTCATTTTAGTATTTCGGGAGAAATTTTGATGTAACTAACTTGATGGATTGAACTGTTTAATAAGATTTGGTGTTACTAGATTTTGGACCGTCGAGAAAACAAGGACAATGATCCAGTTTCTGCCAATTTCTACGTACCTCGCATCTTATGAGACCTTACGTAAGCAATGGTTATCTTAAGATGACCCTTAAAATGACAAAGCAAACTTTTCAATCAATAGCTAGCTTTCTAGTCTAGTTGTCAACCTCCTTCTTGAAAAGGTCGGCACTGCGATATTTGCGTGTATCCAAAAACCTGATGATATCCAAGTCTTTCATAATGTTTAACAGTAGCTGTGTTATCTTGTCCTTCTAGAAATGTGGGCTTTACTCCAGCCTTCTGTACGACGCACAGAACTCCATAAACAGGCGGGAGGCTGTGTCGCAAATTGCGGCAAAAACTCCCACTTGAGACGCATATTACCAATGCGCTGTATACGTGTCCAAAGAATGCTCTAAATACTCGATTAACATCAGCATCCCACATGTCTTAATCTGATGAATTAGGCCTAATTTGGAATATCCAAACAAACGGAATACGCTGTTTACATGACCTGTATGGAATTCTAAATATTTTCAAATTTGGAACACTAGTGGAATATAAGTGTGCATAAGTGTTTTCAGCTAATAATAGTTTAAAGCGTTTTAGTCTCTAATAGGCTCTTAAAGTGCTCATATTATGCTCATTTTCAGGTTCATAATTGTATTTAGAGGTTGTACCAGAATAGGTTTATGTGGTTTAATTTTCAGAAAACACCATATATTTGTTGTACTGCACATTGCTGCAGCTCCTCTTTTCACCCTGTGTGTTGAGCTCTCTGTTTTAGCTACAGAGTGAGACATCTCATTATAACGTGTGTTACAAAGTGACGCACGTTTGTCTCTGAAGTAAAGGCTGGACTACAATAGAGCTGTTTGGAGCAGTTAGTGAACAGTGTTTTCTGTTGGAGATGGTAAGTCTCTTTGGGGGGAACTTTGGGCTTTTTCACTTTGTAAACCTATAACATGCACAAAAAGATATATAACACAATAAAGGAAAGGGAAAAAAGCCAAAAAGCATAATATGAGCACTTTAAGTAGTGGTAGGTAGATCTATTTTCACCCTTGGGCAGACCCAGGCTAGTTAATTCCTACTGTTTCCAGTCATTATGCTAAGCTAAGCTAATCGGCTGCTGGCTGTAGCTTCATACATTGTACCAGACTCAGCAATAAAGCAAATGTCAAACTACTGCTATTAACAGTTAAATATGTTAATCTGTCTTTACTGATGTCCTATAAAATGATTCTAATGATGGTCTAGAATACACTCACACATATCAAGACTCAAGGTGTTATTAAAAACCAGACAACGATGCCACACAGGACACATCAAATGGTACTCAGCATATATATATACTAGTTAGTTGCACAGCAATGAGCTGGAGGGGGTTACTTGTCTTTTCAAGAGCACAGAGCAGTGACCTCTGCGGCCCGATCACAATCTGCTACGTCTAGTGGTCTGGAAATCTCTACAGGGTGGAGTGTAACGCAGGTTGTAGGTCCACTTCATGGACCTACATTTTGCTGCTTTTGTCAGCCGTACAAATGCCAGTACAGACCTACTGTCCCTGAGCTGCCACTCCAAGAAATAAAACCTGTGACATTCCTGTCACGTAACTGGTCTGCAAGTTTGAGGGGGTGTCTGTCTGCGTGTTCATGCACAGTCGTTATTTAAACTTAGCACACAGCTTAATGTCAACAGAAAGAAACATTTTGAGCGTGAATGACTGAGAATAGGCATATCCTGGAAAGATCTTGTGTCTGCTATTTTGGATTCAGCGCATGCACTTTAATATCCCCATGTCATTCAGGTTTAGCTATATCTGCTGTTTGAGGATTAACACCTCCTGACAAAAGCAAACATTGTGTTTCCTCATCTTTAGCAGATCACACAGGGAATAGCAATAAGCTTTTTTGCAGTAGAGAGAGGATTCTGTGAGGGGAAGATGTGATGTTGCACTGGCTCGTGGTAAACTTGTTCCTGTCACCTATCAGTGTTTCTGACTGTTGCAAAAGAAAACAACCCGTTCTCACTCCCAACTCGTAAAATACTGACGCTTGGTCAGCGTCTCTCAGCGTGAGATACAGACGCAAAAATCATCCTTTAGCGTCTGTATGGAACGCACCGGGCATAGCAGCAGCTCAACTGCGGCGCTGTAAGATGACGTAGAATGGATATTGACAACGGTAGCGAGTAGAATGAAAGACCGAAAATCTGCGTAAGGAGGCAGGTTGGGGGGGGGGGGATGGGTCAAACAACACAGGACTTTCATGTCCCGTTCTTGTGCTAAACCTAACTGTCCTGTTCTTGTGCCTCATGTCAGTTAAACGTATGTCCCGACCCAGAGCGTCAAAAAGTGATGCCCAGAGTCCCGACCAAGCGTGTCTAAATATGACGCCAAAGGGCTAGACGCTAAAGGAGACCTTTTGCGTCCGTAACAAACGCCAAAGGCACCTTACCAAGCGTCACTTTGTGACGCGCTGGGTGTGAGAATGTGTTAAAGAAAATGCATTTTCATTATTTTCAGAAGAAGACCTTTGATGGCGTATAAGCAGTTAGAAATTGTATTTAATAACTCAAAAGGACCAATCGTTTTTGTTGGCCTCTGGACAGGTTTGTTAGATAGAGAGAATAAAATTGTGTCTTCTATCTGTCTGTCTCTGCAGCAGTTAATATTGGCATTTGTCAGGGAATATTAGAGCGGCTGGCTGTCATGTGACCCTGGTCCCCCTACCCCTGGTTGCCAAAAGAGGCTCTGGACAATGTGTCTGTTCAAACTGTCTGCTCGAGTCTGTTCAAAGGTGAGCTAAAATAAATGTAATGGGTCAGAGAAAATCACCTCAGAATCTGAAGTAGTCTGACTGTGCTGGTTTGTGAGATTTTTTGTTTGTTTGTGAGACCCGCTATATTTGTTTTGTATTCCCTTTTAGCTAGGTACAATAAATAGTTAGGAGTTTTTGAAGTGGAGTTGTATGAGGTCAGTGTATTACCTACAGTAGATGGCGGTTGGAACGCACCCAGAAGCAGACAGCAGTACAGACATGGAAGCTAAGCAATGTAGACGGGGAAGGGGTGCAGCAAAACATATTTTTGCCTCCTAAAAAAGGCACCTAAAAGAAATCAATTTATCTTGCCGTCAAACAGCTCTATGCTTCGGCACTACATCTCCTAAAAGTAATCCTACGCATTAGCGCAAGTGTATTACGCTGCAGATTAGCTGTTTGGGTCAGACTTTCAGCGGTTTAAAAAACAACTACACAATTATTGATCATGACAGCAACGAGGACATTTCACTGTGGATAATGCTTAAGGATACCTTCATGAATTGGAGTACACAGAAGAACTTTTGCAGAGGGAGACTGAGCCGCCAAAAGAGACAGAGGGGAAACTTCTGTGGAAACTAGAGGAAAATGCTGTCTAACAGCAAGGTAAAGCGGTGAAAATATTCTAAATGTAGCGTTCACTTTAACTGAAATGTTTCAGTGTTTTTTTTTGTTTTTTTTAGAGTAAAGAGTAAAATTTGGAGCCGTTCGCCAAACGACCGACCAATCAGCGTTGGTTTTGAGGCGGGTTTAGGTGTGGCGCAACGAGAAGTGACTGTTCAGTCTAAACAACATGGCGGCTTCCACGGATGAGATGAGCGTAGCTATCGCGCAAGTTTTATCCAAATTAGAAAATATTCCTTCATTGAAAGAAGAGCAAAAAATGGCACTGGAGGCTTTTCTCGGAGGAAAACTTTTTTGCTCTTCTCCCGACTGGTTTCGGCAAGAGTTTGATATATCATTGAGCTGATTGGTTGATTTGGCCCGTCTATCACCAACATAGGTGATGATAGACAGATGGTTTATCCAATCAGCTAACCAGTATTTTCGCCCCTTCCCAAAAGTTCTCCAACGGAAAGTTCCCAGATGGATATGCCGAGCAAATGCGAAGCAATCCATCTAGCGGAGTCAGGTTATCTCCCGTCCACAGGAGTACATTGCTTAACGTCCGTGTCCATACTCCTTTTTCTTTCCAAACTGGGGGCATGCCAACTGCCATCTACTGTAGATAATACACGGTAACACTTTACTTGAAGGTATCTACATAAGAGTGACATGACACTGTCATGAACACATGATACTGTCATGACACATGAACCATAAGCCTAACCCTAACTTGTCATGACAAAAACCAAATGACACTTAATGACAGAAGCGTTTATGACTTGTTCATAATGTTTATGACACGTTCATGACAGTGTCATGTCACTCTTATGTACATACCTTCAAGTAAAGTGTAACCTAATACACTGACTATGGATAAGTACCTCATACATCCCAACTTAAACAAATAAAGGAATTATCCCTTCAAGATACAACTAATGCTGGGTCTCCCCTCTTTGTCCCACATTGAGCCTAGCTGTGATAGCTCTAGTGCTCAATTGTTAACATTTGAACATTACTGCCAGGCCACTGGCAACATCCAAAATGAATATCGGACAAAATTGCTACATGAACTGTCCAATCATGCATTTTTTAAATGAAATCGTGTTAGTTCAGATTTGTTTTTTAATGAATTCAGGCTTCCCCAGTAAACAAATAGTGCCTCATGCTTCATAAGACAAGAGTCTTGACCTTTGGAAAAGTAGTCCCTGATGTGTTACTTTTATATCATGCTGTACTTTATGCTGGTTAATTCTTATGCATTAGAGCTGCCGCAGGTGTTTTTGTTTTGTATCTCTACAGTCACTGAACATTGACTATATAATATATCACCAGTGCCAACAATCTGCTGGGATGGTTTTACTGTTAATAGGATGGCTGTGAATGGGTGGCTAGGTGGTCTTCTGTTTGTTGTTTAACAGGACAAAACGAAGACGCACAGTCTGAGCGAGACGCTGTTTGTCCTCGAGTCAGAGCTTCATCTTAATTCGTATTCAACTGTTCAAGTCAGCATATGATTCTGGCTTACTGGGGGAAACTTTGTTGGAAAGGTCAGGACCAGTTTGAAATTGCGGTCCATGACTATAAACTGCATCCAGTACACAGTTTGACACATAACAAACAACTCCAGTGGTGCCCTTGATGGTGCACAACCCAAGGAATCAATGAATAGACCTTGGCTCCATTCGTTCTACCGTGGCTTTTGGCACTCAGCCCGCAGTATCTGGTTACTCTCCAACTCCCAGTGCCTGAATGCTTCTCTATTAGCTGGACTTTATCTGATTTTTGTGCCTCAAAGACAGGCTGTGCAAATAATCGAAATTATAATTTGCGATTTTGACTCCTAAAGATCATAACATTTTTGCAAGTAAACTCTTATTTTGTCTTGTGTTCTGAATGAGCCAAAAAAGTTAAAACTGGAAAAGTACTAAGGGAAATTTCATAGTTCAAGGTGTTTTCATCGTTGATTATGTTTAACTGTTTCACTGTTTTTGAAATTCAATCCAAAAATCCACGAGTAATCATGTTAAATAACCGTGATGTGAATATTGACCAAAATAATCGTGATTGTGATTATTTATTTATTTTCATAATCGAACAGCCCTACCGCAAAGGCAACGTTCAAAAGCATCCAAATGTTAAATGCTGGTATATGCTCTGCTTTGAATAGGAGGTGCAAGATTTGGAAATGAATGCAAAAGATAATATAGTTGACATCTATTTACTATCTGCCTGAAATGAATGAACACACAGTATTCTTTTTCTTTTCTTTTTAATGTTCTCTGTGTGGATGAGAAATGAATTCTCTGAGTGAGAGGGGCGTTAGGGTTTCATTTTGTGAGGAAGATAAAGACTCACAGTGTTGGTCAGTTCATCTGGACTGTGAGCTGCAATTGTGAGGAGAGCTCTCCAACTTAACCATAGGGCTTCCCAATGCTGTGAGATTACCCCATATTATCCCCTCTCGGAGGGAGAAAAAAACCCCACTGCTCCGACACCAAGTCAAACACATAATGAGAATGTACTCACGCACAAACACATTGCAATTACTAGAGCTGCAGCACGTGTGGGAGACAATACTAAAACATGTCTGTGTAGGATCACTGAAGCACATGAATGTGACGTGACATGCATTTCAATCAAAACACACATAAGGTAGGAATGCACGCAGACACACAAGTCATCCACAGCTGCTAATGAGAAGCCAAAGGGGGGCTCTCGCTCAGCAGCCAATTATCCAGTCCCTTTGGAGAAATTGTGTGTGTGTGTGTGTGTGTGTGTGTGTGTGTGTGTGTGTGTGTGTGTGCTTGTGTGCAGATGTTTCGAGCCACAGACCCTCTGTTTTTCTCTATCTCAATACGACAACAGTCTTATTTACACAATCTTTCAGAGCTCTGATTATGTCTATACATATTGCTTATAAAATGTTTCCGGCTGTTTTGTGAAAGATCAGTGTTGATCCTCACTTAGCAGAGTGTTATCAGTGTTGTGTTATGAGCAAAGTAAAAAAAGAAAAAAAGAAAAGAAAAGCCTGTTGGCTATGAAAATGGCTCTTTATTTAGGGCCTGGTCCCTTACTTTGCATCAGCGCTGACATTGTTATGTTTTTCACACAGTAGATCTGTCTATTTGATGACCACAACTGGGTTGATCATTAATAATGAACAGAGTTTGGTGCGTATATACGCAAAATAATTCAAAAAGAGAGTCTGTCGACGGTACAAGAGTCTCAGTATTTCAGTCATAAAGAAGCGTTTTGCATCAGCTGTTTGTCACTGTTGTATCATACTGTTGTGACGTGTTGACGAGTTACAGCAGCAGTGAAGATTGTCCTATTCAGACGTGTTTGTGTGTCTGCGTGTGCGTGTGTGTGTGTGTTGTTGTTTCCCCACAATACTCCAAACCTCTTATAGAGTAATTTCGCTACAAAAGGATCATTCTTTCTTCCCCTTTGTTGCATTTCTCATCCACTTAAGCTCATTTAGCCAAAGTGTTCCAGTGGTGAGAGCCGTCGATTTGACAGGTCTGAATGGGAATGCTGCTGTCAGTGTGTGTGTGTGTGTGTGTGTGTGTGTGTGTGTGTGTGTGTGTGTGTGTGAGCGTTGTGGTGTAAAGGCTGTGCGATACGTGTATGTGTGTCACTCATGAGCATGGCTGCCTGCATAGGGGGTGAGGTACTTCACATTAATGCTCCCCTCCTCTCTAAATTGCTTCCAGCTGAATCATTAGCAATTCAAAGGCCAATTTAGGCATGGCATAGACTCCACTTCAACAATGTGACAGTACAGTAATGTTCCCATTGCGTGTGTGAGCTTTAACATGGGCTTCTGATGTGTGTGTGTGGGTGTGTGTGTTCTAGGCTCTGTGAGTTTGTCAATAAGAGTTAAAGGACTCCAGAAGAACAGATGATTCTCCAGGGTGCACAATGACCCTTTGAGCTGAAATGCAAAGTGTGTTAGAGAGAGCCTTCACAAGCTATCAGTCAACATTTGTGTGTGTGTGTGTGTGTGTGTGTGTGTGTGTGTGTGTGTGTGTGTGTGTGTGTGTGTGTGTGTGTGTGTGTGCGTGCATGCGTGCATCCGTCTGTGTGTGTGTGCATTACAAACATGCGCTTTGGCCATTTGTGTCATGTTAAACGTGAGAGGCACGCATGTGTATAAAAGTGTGTGTTAAGTCATTGGTATTCCATTTCCCTGAGCAATCCGTGACCAAAAGGATCCCATCATGTTTGTGTTAGGAGACCAGACAGGCTTCATTCCCTGTGGGCTCGCTGCATGCTGGTGCTCCTCTTAGCCAGCTTGGATGGATTACAGCATCCACTTCATGGACTTTGAACCTGCATTGGCGTTCGTGGCTCATGGTGTTTTTGGAGATTTGTTTTGGAATGCGTGCAGCACCCTAGAACTGCTTCGGTTTCGGCTACGTACGTGCTTGCTATGCAACTGGCTTCATTGGCCTGAGAGCTGGATGCGATGCATTATGTCAGCCACGACTGAAATTGTTTGCTACTTCTGGAAAGAAACAACAACTCTTAACCCTTGTGTTGTCTTCCCTTCAACCTTTTCTGACATTTTTGACACCATTTGTTTTTGCTTTTTCCAACGTTTTACATTTTTAAATTTTTCTTCTACACATTTTCAGCACTTATTTCTACGTCCCATATTTTCTGATCATGAGCTACTCTCTCTTTCAAAGCCAGAAACCAGAGAAGTAAGTCTGACAATGAATGGGAGACTGATGTTTTTTTTCTTATACCCAAATAGGCTTTATTCTATTGTAGTGTTCTCAATTCTGAAACACCCATCTACTCAGACAGACACAAACATATTACCCATATAGTCATGATATGCCCTTGGGTCTCCTTTTTAAAATCTAGTAGTGTAGTACTTTAACAATCAAGTCAATGAAGTATCTCATAATTCAAGTACACAGACAAGTAAACAGTAGAGCAGTTCTGAGTTCCATTAGGGAAACACACAAGAGCGGTCACATGATCAATCAACAGTCAGATTAGCTGCCGCTTTATTTGGATGACTGCAAATGTCGCTAACAACATTAGGTCAAAGTTGAACCAGGAAGTCAGTCTGTGAACTGGGGTAGATATTTACAATGTTGACAGTTTGTCTTGTATTCTACCATTCGCCTTATTTTATTTTTTCTTCAAATAAATATGACCTAACCTGGTCAACCTGTGTGATCTTACTTGTGGCCTGAATATGATCCATCTTTAGCGGTGATGTCGTAGAGTTTTTGTCCACCAGTAGCGCTATGGAGCAATGCTGTTATGAGTGGGTCCTCGCTCTGTTTAAATCGTGCACGTACATGATTAAGATTCTGACATCGCTGTTCCGAGGATCGACAGTCGGTGACCGTAACGCACCAAGAAATGTAGGGAAGAAGAACTGCCAGCAAGTAAACATGGCACGATTAATAATATTTAAAGATTAATTTTGCAAATGTTTCATAATGAAAATACAGTTAACATAGTTGTTTGACCTCAAAGACACACACACACACACACACACACACACACACACACACACAGTGTTGAATGCAAGCAATCATGTACTACACTAATAGTCTGCTTTGGTAACAGTAATTCTAACACAGTTAAGCTGACAGTGACAAATTGAATAACAGTCAACACTGACCTTTTAGCAAGATTGAAATGTATTTTGCTATTCTTAGGGTTGTCAAAGTAGCACTGCTAAGAAAACACAATACAATAGGAGCTAGAATCAATGACAGCTACTCAAAGGTCTTTTGAAAACTGTTGAGAAATGCAGAGGTAACATGAAGTGCTCCAATAGATAAAGAGGCTGCTAAGCAGAAAACAAAGTTCTCCCTGCACTTTTGAATGCACGTATGGTAAGATTTATTTATTCTGGCACATGAATAAACATTTTGCCTTAGAACAAATGCAAAAAAAAAAATGCATCTTTGTCTGTTATTTCTGAAATGAAGTCATCAATAAATAATATAAAGCATAGTGTGAGCAAAAATAAAAAAAAGTGTTCACTTATGAATTTGTCTTCTGGTGTATTGGATTTCTCCTTTTTCCCTTATTGATGAGACAGCTTAGACTTTCTGCAGACACCGGCAGAACCTGGAAGGAGTTTATAACCTTTAGACTGTAATTGTTGGGTAAAAAATTGGTATCAATGTTGTCACAGGTATCTATAACCTGAATATAGGGATCAATTGTGTGACTCGTAAAGTACTCCACTGTGCTTTTCATCCGCATGAGGTTTCATTTTTACAGGGGTGCTAAAAGTGCTACAGTAGTGTGGTGTATGCAAAAAGAAAAGCAAGGTCATATTCCTGGTAAAAATATTTAAGCCTTTAGTGATGTATTCACACTATCTTGTTTCAGAATTATCTGAGAGAAGAAGCTGTCAAACTAATCGCCAGAAACAAGCTTCTTTTGGCCACTGTCATGTCTCATTGTATACTCGAATGTTGCAGAGTGCGTTGCTTTGTGTGTGTGTGTGTGTGTGTGTGTGTGTTTGTCAGTGTTGCAAAAATAGATGAGAGGTCGAGCTTCCCTCAAATGCTTTGTCGACCTTGTTAAGCTTTTTCCTCTGCTCTCTCTCTAACTCTGTCTCTATCCTTTTGTGTCTCCTTGTTCCACCACACTGATGCAAAGAGAGAATGACAGTTTCCACTGGCTGTTTTCCTCTAATGGACGTTGTTTTCCAAATGTCCGTCCCCCACAAAGTGTACAGATTTACCCTGGTAATAGCTTTCTGCTCTGCAATCCCCGTTACATTTTTGTCTCCTGCTTTAATCTGGGTATCTGCCTCTTTCATCTGGCCCCTGACTCCTGCTGCGGTAGTTTCTTACAAAGTGCAGCCGTTAGCTCCTTTTGTTTAGTTTGCTGTGCACACAGCCATGGAGGTTGGGATTTCTGTTTAACAGGGTGTTTATTTGTGCTCACTGAGGAGTCCAGTTAGGAAAACAGAAGGCAGTGCGTGGGCACCCTGGGAGAAGCTCGCCCAGATACAAGAATCACAAATCAGTGATGGAGGGTGAACATGTTGATGCCATAGATCTTTTTTAGACCGTTGCTCCGGGCCAATGAAGGTCTGGAGTTTACTTCCTCTCAAGGAATAACAATGTGCTTTTAAACTTTCCCTGTAAAAATAAGGTTATGTGTTGGCAGACACATACTGATTGTCTATAAATGTCTCCACCATGTAAAGGAATCAAACAGCATTGTGTCATTTCTCATATGGTGCTGTGATGCACCATCTCAGCAATCGTATTCAATCTATACAGCAGCACACAAACAAGGTAAGATTCAATTTGAAAAAATATTTTGACATTTTGAGACCTCTGGTCGTCCTATACCTTTTGGTGATGCAATGTCTGTATCGTATAACCTATGTATGCTTTACTATACAATTCAATGAACTTTATTTATCCGTTAGGAAATAATTTGTGCAGAGCATCAATATACCCAACAACACGACACAGTTCACATGTCACACAGTTCACAGTTCACATGTACAGTTCATATACTCAGTAGCCCCGCATTGCCAGACTTTCCTCCACAGCGCTGCAGGGGAGGGTCTGGCGAGTCCACACAGCATTCCGGGATGGTAGAAAAACGTGCTCTGGTTTATTGGCATTTCTTTAAACCAATCACAATCGTCTTGGGCGGCGCTAAGCGCCAGACGGAGCAAAGGCGCCTCTGCAAAATAGCCTCGGGAAGGAACTTGTTGTGGTAGAACGTGTACATTCAAAGGTTGTTTTAGTCGTGCAACAGAAAACTCAGATTGGACAGATAGTCTAACTAGCTGTCTGGATTTACCCTGCAGAGATCTGAGGAGCAGTTAACCATAGTCCTCAGAAATCCACCGGAGTTTAGAACGCCAACACAAAGAAAGAGGAAAATTAGGGATATCTGGCCGAAATGAAAGACATCCGGCGAAATTTCCAGCAGCACCTGAACAATCCCGGAACTGGAACATTGTCGATATAGACTACATACTCAGCAACGCAACACAATTTACCGCACACATCACATACCAGCAGTCCAGTAGTCAGAAGGTAAAAACTCAATACATGAAGAATGACTTATAACTGGTGCCAAAACATGCACCTTGTACAGCAGTCATGAGTGGTTGTTGATGCATTATTGTATCCAAATTAAGCGTGGTTGATGTTTGTGCAGGTTGGATGGGGCCAATAGTTGAGTCGTGATGGTGCTTGGGGAAGGGCCTTGAAAAAGTCGTAGCCCCGGGGCCCATGGTACTTTAATGCGGTCTTTTTTTTTTTATTACATTTTTTTTTTTTATTTCTACAGTGAGACTTGTTACAAATTATATTGACGACTTGATTGAATGCATTTCTAATATACATCTATGGATGAGTCAGAACTTTTTACAGCCACATCAGGAAGTTATTGATCATATAAGGTAACTTGCACAGGTCAAAAACCTCGATGTCACCATTGACCAAATGTCCTGACATTATGTAAGAAATACTGTCCAAGTCAAACCATTTAGATGATACTAAATGCTTTTGTCTCTAACAGGCTTGGTTACTGCAGTGCTCATCTGAAAGCTATTGATAATTTACAGCTAATACAAACACCAGAGAGCCTACATTATCCTTATTTAAAATATTTGTATCGGTTACCCCTCTGTCACAGATACATTTAAAGATTTGTTTTAAATCACTGAATGAATGTGACCATGTTACCTATGGAAATGGATGTCATTTCCTTTGAGTTCATCCTTATTGGTGTGCATCTGACAATAAATAATTTAAAACTATAATTAAGAGATATGTGCCTTTTTTAGGTTCCCTACATCCTCTGGCTCAAACATGTTTTTTAAATTATTCTTTTGGCTAGAACTAAAAGGCATGAAGAAGCTGTTTTTGTTTGTAATGCCGCTAAACTATAAAACGGTCTGGCAGAGGATGAAGAGGACTCATAATCTGTTGACACTCTCGACACAAAATCTTAGGACACTTTTCTCTTTACATGGCTTTCTCCAAGTGTTTTTACCTCCCAGTTATTCTCTGCTCTTTTCTTTAGTTTAAATCATATTATTGTAAATGTCAGGATTATTTGGGACTGTGTTGCATTTTATGCAATAATGAAGTTTATTATTAGATTGTTAAAATAACAACATCAAATAACACCAGTCTTATCTTTAAAATTCCCTGCATAAAAGAAATACCTACCTACAGTATAGAAAGCATGAATACAAAAATCATGATTTAATCGAGTGTAGTTATTGCAACACTTTGGGTTGTGCAGATTATTTCAGGAAAGAGATAACTTTTGAAATATACGGATATTTAGACACCTGAAAAGTTATAATTCAAAACATTAGCATTCGTACAAAAATATAGACATTTGAACAGAAAATCAAAATACCTGCGTCCCTCCCATAGAGGCGGCATGTCTATAACACTCACTATATTACTGCGAGCAGCTATAGCAGCTTAGTGTACAGTACCTCTACTATGCACTGACACATTCTGACATTATTGGATGGTGTAAAAACAAGTTTGGCTCAGACAGTTTTAGTCATTTAGAAGCCTATGGGAGCATCACTGCTGCTCAGTCAGTGGACAGCCAAAATTAATTCATTATATACTGTACAGTGTACACTATGGATTACTTCTTTGTGTGACATGTCAAAGGAGATTAATGTTCACTACGAGTCCACCTGTGAGGAAATGAAACAAAATGGGGCAGATTCTCAGACTATCACTTCCAGGAGCAGTGCTGCTAGACTGAGCCACCGCGAGCCAACTGGTAATATCAGTGCTCCATTTTCCCAATTGTGCCAGCAGAAAGTGAGTCACTGTGTTACTGATGCCAACACTTAACTCTTCTCAGAAGAAAAATATTTCCAACCGAGAAAAGACAGCACAATGTTTGAAAATATACATACATTATGTAACAATGCATATTCTGCTGTGGGTGAACATGATACATATCAAAGCATAGCTTGGCAATATATATAATAACGCTAATAACCATGTCCGCCTAATTGATACTGGAACGTGTAGACACAGGACAGGCTGGCACTGAGGTTTCTTATTTAGTTCAGTGGACTACATAGACCTAGCCTTGAAACCAGACCAATCTGCCGAACTCATGTTTCATTTGCTCTGGCAAATATTTCTGACCCCCTCCCGTTCAGACAGATTTTGCGCAGAAGACAACCTTGGCAGGACAATCATGACTGTTTATCTTATGTGTGGCGAATAATAAAGACGATAACTGACAGTGGCTTAAATGCAGTTACCGAACGTAACTGGCATTCTACGTCCAGCGAGGCTCACGAAACGTAGCTCAAACTGTCAAACTAGGCAGCTCTGATCAAATATGAATCAAGATTCTGTTACGGTATTGCTTATACAGATTATACAGAGATATACAGAAACATTTGAGAAGGTTTGTAACCCAACCGCCAATTTTTTTTACTGCTTCAAAATGGACAAAGCTCCACAACAACTTGCATGTGTCGCTCAGGACTACTTTCCGTTGCTCTGATTGGTTGTAGGTTACATTTCGTTTCTGCGATTGATTGTAGGTCTACCTAATTGCGTCCAGAGGCATTGTTTCATCTGCACCGTGCACATGTCCTTTGGAAATTAAAAATTAACTCAGATGTTCCAGACTTTAAAGGTCCAGTGTGTAACGTGTTTAGTTGTTCATTATCAAAATCTGTGTTGCCCGTTCACAAACTTGTCCTTTTTCATAAATATTTACCGCCACCATCAATTCCAAATATTCCTATTGGCTTGAAATTTTACATTTGCATTCGCATGAACTGGGGTAGATGCTCCATATTCATGTGCCATCTTGAAATACGACTGTATGTCCCGGTAAGGGACATACAAGACATACTGCTCCTCCTTTAGCGTTTTCGCTGTCACATGATAAACTCACAGGTGCTGCTAATGGGTCATAGATATATATATATACTGACTGTTAGTATATATATATATATATATATATATATATATATATATATATATATATATATATATATATATGCTAATGGTTATTAGCTTTTCTGCAGCCTCAATTACCTTGATTGGAAGTCAATTTATACAGCCTTCAACAGAGAAGTGTTGAGTGAGTTATCTCATATAATACCATCTAATGTAATCTAACCACATGCTGTTCAATAAGAGGAAATTATGATCTTGACTATGGCTGAATTAAAAAAAAAAAAAAATCGATTTTTCATTTGAATGATTTGATATTGAGTCACAAAATCCAGAAATGATCTCTGTCTGAATCATATGAAACTAGAAGACCTAAGGAATCCATTGGTAAACTATGTCATGTTAGCTTGTTGGGAAAAGGGTTAAAAAACGGCATGGTTATTTTAAAAGCAGACCCTTGGACTCTCACCTTAAGGTATCTGACTGAAATGTGATTTAAAACTCACTGACTGTAGAGTCTGTAGAGCTGCCCTTTATTGTGTTGACTGCTGTAGTCTGTTCATGTTAAATAAAATAGTACATTCAAGTAACTGCTTTGGTGTCAATACTTAATAAACAATAATACCTTTAATAATGTACCAGGTTAGGTTTCTTGTACAATTGTAGAATCTCTTTTTTTTATATCCAAGCCAAATTGGTTTTGTAACTGAAATATCCCAAATCAACACTGAAATTGAATCGGACCTTGTGAATCAGAATCGATTCGGATAATCAGTGGCAATACCCAGCCCTAATCTTGACTTTCTAGATATATTTCTGTACTCCCTGCTCTGTAGTACTATAGACATTGTATTATTCAATGTCTTCTGTACTTGGTGTATTTTTCATGACCAAAACCCAACCCACAACCTCCATACAACACACTTCTGTCTTTCTGTCGTGCAAATGTTGTCGCTAGATGAACAATTAATGTAGTCTATATCCATGACGTTCCACTTCCAGGATTGCTCTCGTTCTGCCTGAAATTCCGCCGGATGTCACTCTTTTCGGATATCCGTTTTCAGATGTCCCGTACCTTGTGCTTTCTTTGTGTTATAATTCTAAACTCTGGTGGATTTCTGAGGACTATGGTTAACTCCTCCTCAGATCTCTGCAGGGTAAATCCAGACAGCTAGCTAGACTATCTGTCCAATCTGAGCTTTCTGTTGCACGACTAAAACAACTTTTAAATGTACACATGTTCCACCAAAACAAGTTCCTTCCTGAGGCTATTTTGCAGAGGCGCTGTGGCTCCGTTCTGCATTTAGCACCGCCCAAGATGATTGTGATTGGTTTAAAGAAATGCCAATAAACCAGAGCACGTTTTTCTCCCATCCCAGAATGCTGTGTGGACTAGCCAGACCCTCCTCCGCAGCGCTGTGGAGGAAGGTCTGGCAAAGCGAGACTACTACTGATGTAACTTCTTGTATCTTTTTCTACTCTGTAGCAGTAAGTCTTCATGTACATCGGCATGTTCTTTGTTCCCCCACACTGACTGTCAGACATTATATCTACCTGCGTCTCTGGCTTTCCCGTTCTTTGATTTTCTACCTCTTCCTCCTTCATTCGTTCCTAACTTACTGATGAACACATGCACGCACGCACGCACGCACGCACACACACACACACACACACACGGACGCATGCTTGTGTGTACACACCTCTGGCTGCATATACACACACACACACACACACACACACATACACACACTTATGTACAGCTCCTTTCCTGGCTCTCAGTTGATGCAAGGTGTAAAACAAGAGATAATGGCAGCATTTCATAAATAATGCAGAAGAAGAGTCGGGTGCCCGTGTGTGTGTGTGTGTGTGTGTGTGTGTGTGTGTGTGTGTGTGTGTGTGTGTGTGTGTGTCAATGTATGCCCATATCATGAGAGGGAGACTGCCCTGTCAGCACTTACACTCCTTCTCCCCAGCGCCTCCCTAACATCGAAAGGAGACCCCGAGATACAAGTTGAATCCCCTCCCTCCTTCTTTCTTTCTCTTTCTTCCACACAAACACATACACAACACACACTCACCTCCACACACATGCATTGCTCAGACACCCTCCATCAGGTTTTAATCTCAGCGGCAGTGCTCTTGCAGCATGCTCCTCCTTCCTCACTGGCTG
The DNA here is from genome assembly GCF_031162955.1 of Sander vitreus. Classification (NCBI taxonomy): domain Eukaryota; kingdom Metazoa; phylum Chordata; class Actinopteri; order Perciformes; family Percidae; genus Sander; species Sander vitreus. The sequence continues at coordinate 23,045,049 of NC_135868.1, read as the reverse complement.
AGAGAAAGAGAAAATATAGAGGAGACAAATGACTCATTTTATGGTGCAGGAAAATTGCCACCTAAGAGATATTACAAGGTGTATGTATACATTTATTGTAGGAGAAGATGAGATTTAGAGCGCATTTATGTGAGAGATGAACAAATAATAGGGGGAAAAAGTGTGCATATGTGGCTGTTTTGCAAATGAGAGAGTCTTGGCCTAATAACAGTTGTTCCGTGTCCTGTACAGATGGCTTGAGGACACTTTCTCGCTTGAATCGATCCACAGCAAAGGAGGAGGATGAGGAAGGAACAGTGGAAATCTATTGCAGCGTGCAGGAGATCTGCTCCCTCTGTGAGAAAAATGCACTTTAACGGCTTCTTGGTTCATTGGCTTGGCCCGGGAGAGAAGACATTGCGGGTGTGATGCAGGACCTTTTTTCGATCGAGTTTGTTCGCAATGTTCTCGCCTGTGCCAACCCAGAAGGATGCACAGATTCTCTGCAGAAGCAAAAACAGAAATGAAAAAAAAAAAAGATGGAACGTTTTAGTTTGCGAGTAGGTATTTACTCGTGTTATAGTCTTACTAGTCTTGCATTGCCAGACCTTCATCCACAGCACTGCGGAGGAGGGTTTGGCTAGTCCACACAGCATTACGGGATGCGAGAAAAACATGCTTTGGTTTATTGGCATTTCTGTAAACCAATCACAATCATTTTGGGTGGTGCTAAGCGCCGGCTGCAATGACGATACCTCTGCAAAATAGCCTTGGGAAGGACATCCAGCGGATCTTCCGGCAACACCTGAACAATCCCGGAAGTAGAACGTGGTCGATATTGACTATAGTCAAAACCCAATACATATCTGGTTTTAAAGCTGCTTTCCATTGAACAAATGAATTTAGTCTAAAATTACTAATTCAAACCTCATATACTCTCTTAAGCAGGTGAAACCATAATGCCTGCACATCACAAACATCACAAACATGTTGAGTATTTTCAATTAAAAGAAATCCATGGTGACTATTGGTGGGAGAGGGCATGCACAGCCCAACCCAGTATCTTAGGATATATGTTCATATTGGAAAGATTTTGTACCTCAAGATTTGCTTTCAATGCCAACATTAATTGCCAATGTGGGAAGTAGGGTGCCTATATGTAGCAAGGAAGAATATAAGGGAGTCAGGGTTGGGTTGGTGGATGGATGTGTAGTCTGTCTTTAAGACCACAATTTACATCCTGACACGGACCTGCCATTAACATTTGCCTTTTTATTAACCATCACTACAATCTTTCCCTAACGTTAAAGTAATAGTTTGACATTTTGGGAAATATGCTTATTCACTTTCTTGTTGAGAGTTAGATGAGAAGATCGATACCACACTCATATCCATCCATTATATATAACTCAACAGCCTGCTTTCGTTTAGCTTAGCTTAGCACAAAGACTGAAAAGAAGAGGAAACAGCTAGCCTGGTTCTGTTGCCTACCAACACCTCCAAAATCTCACTAATTAACAAGTTATATCTTGTTTATATCTAGTGTGTAAAAATGTAAAAATGACACGTTGTGGTTTTACGAAGGGGTTATATTAGATGTGATTAGATTAGATTCAACTTTATTGTCATTGTGCAGAGTACAAATACAAAGACAACGAAATGCAGTTTGCGTCCAACCAGAAGTGAAAAAAAAACAGAAAAGTGCAATGTGATATATAAAGTATAGACAGGTGGTGCATAGACAGGACAAGAAATATAAGAGCAGAATAAATATGGCCATGTAATATGAACAATGTATGAACAACATGTACAGATATGTGCAATGTAGCACATGTAGCATTGACACTATACTAGTAGTAAGAATAATATAGATATATGCAGTGTATTAGCAGAATATATAATAAGAAAAACAGAATAAATACAGATATTCTGAATGAACCATATACAGTCAGGTCCATAAATATTGGGACATCGACACAATTCTAATCTTTTTGGCTCTATACACCACCACAATGGAGTTGAAATGAAACAAACAAGATGTGCTTTAACTGCAGACTTTCAGCTTTAATTTGAGGGTATTTACATCCAAATCAGGTGAACGGTGTAGGAATTACAACAGTTTGTATATGTGCCTCCCACTTTTTAAGGGACCAAAAGTAATGGGACAGATTAACAATCATAAATCAAACTTTCACTTTTTAATACTTGGTTGCAAATCCTTTGCATTCAATTACAGCCTGAAGTCTGGAAGGCATAGACATCACCAGACGCTGGGTTTCATCCCTGGTGATGCTCTGCCAGGCCTCTACTGCAACTGTCTTCAGTTCCTGCTTGTTCTTGGGGCATTTTCCCTTCAGTTTTGTCTTCAGCAAGTGAAATGCATGCTCAATCGGATTCAGGTCAGGTGATTGACTTGGCCATTGCATAACATTCCACTTCTTTCCCTTAAAAAACTCTTTGGTTGCTTTCGCAGTATGCTTCGGGTCATTGTCCATCTGCACTGTGAAGCGCCGTCCAATGAGTTCTGAAGCATTTGGCTGAATATGAGCAGATAATATTGCGAAACACTTCAGAATTCATCCTGCTGCTTTTGTCAGCAGTCACATCATCAATAAATACAAGAGAACCAGTTCCATTGGCAGCCCATACATGCCCACGCCATGACACTACCACCACCATACTTCACTGATGAGGTGGTATGCTTTGGATCATGAGCAGTTCCTTTCCTTCTCCATACTCTTCTCTTCCCATCACTCTGGTACAAGTTGACTTTGTCTCATCTGTCCATAGGATGTTGTTCCAGAAATGTGAAGGCTTTTTTAGATGTTGTTTGGCAAACTCTAATCTGGCCTTCCTGTTTTTGAAGGCTCACCAATGGTTTACATCTTGTAGTGAACCCTCTGTATTCACTCTGGTGAAGTCTTCTCTTGATTGTTGACTTTGACACACATACACCTACCTCCTGGAGAGTGTTCTTGATCTGGCCAACTGTTGTGAAGGGTGTTTTCTTCACCAGGGAAAGTATTCTTCGGTCATCCACCACAGTTGTTTTCCGTGGTCTTCCGGGTCTTTTTGGTGTTGCTGAGCTCACCGGTGCGTTCTTTCTTTTTTAAGAATGTTCCAAACAGTTGATTTGGCCACACCTAATGTTTTTGCTATCTCTCTGATGGGTTTGTTTAGATTTTTCAGCCTAATGATGGCTTGCTTCACTGATAGTGACAGCTCTTTGGATCTCATATTGAGAGTTGACAGCAACAGATTCCAAATGCAAATAGCACACTTGAAATGAACTCTGGACCTTTTATCTGCTCCTTGTAAATGGGATAATGAGGGAATAACACACACCTGGCCATGGAACAGCTGAGCAGCCAATTGTCCCATTACTTTTGGTCCCTTAAAAAGTGGGAGGCACATATACAAACTGTTGTAATTCCTACACCGTTCACCTGATTTGGATGTAAATACCCTCAAATTAAAGCTGAAAGTCTGCAGTTAAAGCACATCTTGTTCGTTTCATTTCAACTCCATTGTGGTGGTGTATAGAGCCAAAAAGATTAGAATTGTGTCGATGTCCCAATATTTATGGACCTGACTGTAGACTGTACAGCTATGTGCAATCTGGTAACATTATAAGAGTAGTAAGAATTAGTGTATGTGCAGGATGAATAGTATGAAGAGCAGTAGAATATGGCTATGTATAGATGTGCAAGAAAGTGAATAAGCTCACATCACCAAATGTAAAACTATCAATTTAACCAAATGTTCCTATTATCCTGTTAACCTATTCCGTAGTTACCATGTCAGATATATGTTGTTTTTGTGGTAAGGACAGTCCACTTTTTGAATGCAATCTTTATCTTTCATCATATTTTTGAAAGGCTCTGCAAATATTTGGAATGTAATAGTGTGTTTCCTGTGCCAGCGCAATCCCCGGCTTTCTCCAGCAGAATTGTAAATGACCTGCATTTTCACCACACATTATATGAGTGGTGTGTCATTATCCAATTTTACATAATACCAAGCTACAAACTGGATCATCACTCTCAAATGTTCAGTTCATTGAACTAAGGGCAAATGTCACGGTGTCTTTGATTTGTTGTCAAATTTACATTCTCTAATATAAGCCAATCCCATTTTGGCATTTTTGATTGATTATGATGACACTGTATTAAATAGGCACCTGATTTGCTCCCTGTTTCATTGATTTCAGTTATATTTAGACCAATCTTTAGCAGTTTCCATTACATTTGTGTAAGTCACTGTTGATCATATTGATTTACTCAAAGGACAACATGATCATATCTGACATGCATGCTAAAGGATTAATGTTACTACAGCAGTGGTAGCTGTCAGTGGATATCACGTTGCTACTGCAATATTTTGGTATCCTACTCCATAATGCATATAAGTTCCTGTTGTGTGAGCATAGAAAGCTCTTCCAAATGCCATATTTTGCTCTGCGGTTTCCTGATGATTAATTTGGCTCAGAAACCACACGATCCTGCCTCAGCAGAAACAGAAAAGAGCTAAAATGAACAGGTCCCGACCTCCTAATCTCCCAGTCGTGGAAAAAGAATGCTCTACAAGGTTCCTTTTGAATTTCATTTATCTCCATGCCTCTGAGTTTTCTTCTGCAGAACTAAATGAAAAAAAGAAGAAAAAAAAGGAATATATTTCTGAGTAAAAGCGTTTTGAAAAGTTATATTTCCAGAGCGAGGCAGGCGAATTGGTAGTGGTTTCACACTTGTCTGTTCTTAGTTTTTCCAACAGACATACTGGACTCCGCTTGTACAAACAACGACGGGGTTTGAACTGCTCGCTAGATGGATGTCTGTACATCTGAATGACAGAAAGGCTGCTTATCATGTTCCCCATCGTCGGGCCACTGACATCTGTCACCTTCAGTCTTTCATCTTCCCCCTCCCCGCCTCTCCCAAACACAAACCTTTACACTCTCGCACACATACACACACTGTTCTGCTCTCGCCGAGTCCCCACTTCCAAAAGCATCTCTGCCACTTTTCTGTCTCATCACTCAAACTGTTTGCACTCCTCCTTCCTCTGCGGCGCGAGGGACCGAACAGAACGAGGAAAGTGAAAAGGGGAAGGGAAGACAGTGGGGATGATTCATTCATTCAGGAGGGCTCATATGTTCTGAAAGGTGCTGCTTTGGCAGCAAAAACTTTCCTCTGACACGTGTCCAATTGATACTTTGAAGTGGCTGCACGCTCAGCAGAAGTGATGGGACAATTCCCCTCGTCTGCAGATTGGGAGATGAGAGCGCAACGTTAAGGAAGAGAAAGCGGTGGAAGTGGCGCCGCCGGCTGAAAACTCCAGATATCACCTGCAGCTGTTGTCAGGGTTGTTTTATCGATTTTCATCCACTTCCCCCTCATCATCGTCAATGTCGCCCACACAGTCAGCCCCACCGCCGTCATGATAGTCATTATTTACACAAGTGCCACTCACCATCATCATCATTATCTTCTCCATCTCCACTGCTCATCAGCACAAGATTTAATGTACAAATGTTGTAATTGTCATCACAATACTGGTCAGGTGCAGCATCGAGTGATTGCTAGACATTGTGAAATCGAGGCCTCGTTAAGTGTTAGTGTACGTTTCTGTCCTGATGTTAAACATTCTTGAAACCAGAGCTGTGCAAGGCCCTGTGGGAAACAAACACAACTAAATGATTGGGGAAACAAATACAGATGCTGATGAAGGTTTGCTGAATGGTTAGATGTAGGGCTGAGCGATATGGAGAAAATCAGATATCACAATATTTTCAATCAAATACCTCAATGCCGATAATGTAGGGTTAGTCTATATCCACGAGGTTCCACTTCTGGGATTGCTCTGTTGCCGTCGGAAATTCTGCCAGATTTAACTCTTTTCGGCTGGACGGATGTCCGTCATCTTCCGCTTTCTTTGTGTTGGAATTTTAAACTCCAGTGGATTTCTGAGGACTATGGTTAACTGCTCCTCAGATCTCTGCAGGGTAAATCCAGACAGCTAGCTAGACTATCTGTCCAATCCGAGTTTTCTGTTGCACGACTAAAACAACTTTTGAAAGTACACACGTTCCACCAAAAGAAGTTCCTTCCCGAGGCTATTTTGCAGAGGTACTGGGGCTATGTCCAATGTTAGTGCTGCCCAAGACGATTGTGATTGGTTTAAAGAAATGCCAATAAACCAGAGCGCGTTTTTCTCTCATCCCGGAATGTTGTGTGGACTAGCAGGAAGGTCTGGCAATGCGAGACTATTGCACGGTTGACTATTGGTGCTTTAACAAAAAAATTTTCCAATGAGATGTTAGATAAATAATCATCAATAATGTGGATATTATGACAAATAATAGAACAGCTAGAACAGTCTGGTATGTTCAGTAAAATGACATCACTTTACTGTAATGCAGCCTTTGAATCCCAGAAACGACAACACTTATACCATATTACGATATCCAAAATCTAAGATGATATCTAGTCACATATAGAGATATATAGATGTAATATTGAAATCGCCTAAAAATGACGTGAATCATATGTTACTGTATAACTTTCACAGTCATCAGATCTCAACCTAATTGAACCCTTTTGTATGAGAGATTTCTGAGCACCATGTTGGACAGAATGCAGTTCATTCCTCCAGTTGAGTTCCAGAGAATATATGCCAACCAGCACTGAAACGGTTTGGGTGGAACAACACCTTATTAGACACTTCAGGCCCTATTTTCCTGAAACTGGGCACAAATGCAAAACACATTTTTTTTTTCAAATTTAGCTACCACCGCTGACACAGCAAACCAGGTGTAGCTTTTGGCGATGTTGAAGAGACATAAAAGATTACGGTATCCCCTTTTTAAAAGCGTCAGACAGATGAAATTGACTGGGAGGAGAGAGGCCGAGGTCGCTCAGAGAGACAACAAAAGTTCACTTTCAAATAACGAAGTTCCAGACGACAGTTACACACAACACATTCACACTCCAAGCGCGTCAATAAACTACGCTTGGTCAGGTGCCAGTAAGAGAAATTTATGTTTAAACCATGTATCCAGCTTATGTTACTGTATTGTGTTACAGTTAACTTAATTTAATATTGTACATGCTGTTTTCTCTAATCGGGGTGCAAATGTTCCACCAAAACGAGTTCCTTCCTGAGACTATTTTGCAGAGCCACCGTCTCTGTGACCGGAGTTTAGCACCGCCCAAGACAATTGTGATTGGTTTGAAGAAATGCAAACAACCCAGAGCGTTTTTTTTCTCCTATCCCAGAATGTTGTTGTTGGAGGAGCCAGACCTTACTCCACAGCACTGTGGAGAGAGATCTGGAAATGCAAGACTAGTTACAAACTAACTGGTAGTTACTCTACCTAGTGTCAACTTTACACCCTAACTGAGGAGATAACTTACACATAGCTGGTGCAACCCAGTGCTGTTTGTTGCAGCTTGGAAACACTCAGTGTGTGTGCATTAAATCCCCCTGACAACAGCATTACGCACACCCAAAACAACTTAATCAACACTATGCATATCTAATATGTACTACATTGTCTCAACTCATAACTTGCTGCTGTGAATATAACCGTAGCTCCACTGTTGTCACTTTCCTTGCAACAGAAGCAGTGTAATGCAGTATGAATGCACGCCTGAGGCACTGATGTGTGCACATAGTTTTCATTTTCAAACTTTAGTTTTCCTGGTTTTTTTTTTCACTTTCCAACTCGTACTTTTGTTGCTGAAATTTTCTAACAGGGTGACCTTAAGCCAGGAGGAATGTACTTATGTAATAGCGGAATATCTTTTATAATTAATAATTTGAAAGACATTTTCATATGAGCTTAATTACGCATAATTAGGGTTACAGACTCGACTATCATTTTCGAACCCTGCAAAGCAGAACAACACAAAGGGCTGCACCCACATAGCCTCAGTTGGTCCGGTGATTGTGCGGCAGTGTGGGAGTGTCACGTAAATGGCCCATTCGTGTGACATCCTGTTGTGTACTTTAACCCCTAGACTTTATATTTCCCAATTATTGTTATCGACATTTTTTGTGTCATGTCCGACCACACATGAAGGCCGCTTCATTTCACGGAGAACTAGAGAAAGATAATAGACAAACGACCCTGCTTTGTGCTGCATGTTGTCCCCTCAGCAGTTACCTCTCCATCTCCATCTCTCCCATTTGCATCTTTGAGTTCATCAGTCAACACACAACCTGCCATCTCATCACGCACATCCACACCAACCTATTCAAATAATACAACTAGAAACTGTTTTGCTCAAACAGTCGCTTTACATAAATTACATTTCTGATAGTGTTATATATATGTGTGTATATATATATATATGTTTACTGTAAAGTGCACACACAAGACTTCGGTCGCGTCACATAGTCATAAAATGTGATTAGTCTCACTTTCATTTCTGATATTTTACACATATGACAGGATGCTTACTGTGTGCCTACATACCTTGGTGTGAATATAAGTGCATGTGAGTAAATATTGGCTTGATAATGTGTTTCTATGTCTCATACATTGTCTCGATGCGCTGGACGACCATCATGCAAATGCGTACGTCAATTCGGCGGTTAAGGACAGGGCGGCGGAGAGTACCAACGTTAATCGGCGCTTCTCCTGTCGAATTAAGGGGAGTGTTTTTGTAAAAAATACATACAAAAAACCCCCCTCTATTTGGTTTTCTAAATGTTTTTTCTATGATTATGACCATGTACAAATGCTGGTAAAATATGCAAGTGGCTGGTAGATTTTCTTCACTCACCCGCCAAAAAAAACATCTATTAGGTGGCTAGTCAAATTTGAACTTCTAGCCATTTTTGGTTGGTGAATGAAAAAGTTAATTTTGAACCCTTATTATAACAATGTAGGCATGTAAAGAATATGTATTTATAGGTAAAGTTAGGGCAGGAAGAAGAACTCACTAAGAGTTAAATAAAAATAAGAATACCTAGACAGGTACAAGGAGACGATCATCTGGGCATTTAAAACCATGATCCCCGCGTAAAATATAGTGAGTCAATGTGCTCACGTCCTCTTTAGATAACATGGAGTCACACTTTCATGCCGTGGACTGTAGCCTCACTTCTGGGAAATGTGCTGACTTACCCCTTACTGACACACACACACACACACAACCAGACAAACACACAAACATGGTGAACTCAATAAGAAGATTACAATGGCTCATTTTCCGTCTCAACTCAAGGGGAAGATTACTAGATTCCCATAGCAAATTAGCTCAAATGAATGGTTCATTATCAGTGTGAAACATGGCGGTAGTGGGATGAACATTATGGCTGCTCTTGGTTGGCTTGATTAGTCATGTAATCACTGAGACAAGCTTGGATTGCACTACATTACCGCCGTGGCGTGGCGCACAATCTGTTTTTTGAATGTAGTTTTACTAAGGTGCTTCCAGCCAGGAGATACATTTCATCTGTAATTCCTTCCAGCTGTAAATAGCCAAAAACAAACGGGTATGGAGTACGGGTAAAAAAAAAAGAAAAAAAAATCTCCTGCAGATATGTTTTTCCATCCCTGCATAGCTGTCAACCATCCCTCCCAGGTGTTTATTTACAACACAAAGACGGTACTTTAATGATGCCTCAGGGTTGTCAATATAATCAGAGAGCGATCCTCTTCGTCTACATCAGCTGTCAGAAAACAAAGGCCTACAAGTTACAGTTACAACGCCTGCAGCGTGAACTGGCACCCACACCGAAATTTCTCTTTTCACCACGTTACCGGGACAAAGATACGAACAAAAGCTCTGTCAACACAGACTGTCATTGTCTTCGGTTAGATCCCTCTGTGTGTAGTGTGTTTACATCTACTAACAGCCTTCTCTTTTCGGAAAAGCCTCTCAGAAGAGGCCCTAATGATTGTTGCTGATGACAGATTTCGGTGCATTGTGGGAAACAGCTTGGAAAAGATCAGCCGACTTCGGAGTAAAAATAGACACTCTATTCTTGATGCTATTTTGTTTTTTTGTTGTTGTTGTGAATAATTAAAGCTTTGAGTTTGACAGTGTGTGTGTGTAATTACTGGCATTCGCAAAGAGGAGCATCTCTGATTACAGTCAAGAGGCTTGCAGAGAAGACAAGGTCAAGGCTCAATGTATCATTGTTTGCTACTCAGGGTGCTGTAGCGGAAGTGTAGACACTTGGAATATGAAAATCTCTCTGCCTCCTTACGCGGGGTAAAAACAAGATGAGAGCCGCTTCATTTCACACTCCATCATGAGAGACTAGCAGACACTTTGAGATTTATCTATTCACTTTGAATTAAAGTCAGAGGGAAATTTGAATTCTCCTCTCTTTTTGTGTAAATAAATATGAACAAAGTGATATTCCAGCTGCATCATTTTTGACTTTTCAAAAGGAAAACTTATGAAATAATGGTGGACACAGCGTCTAAGGCTCAGGCCTCTAGGGGTGGATGTTTTCCATGTCAGTGTCTCACTGATGTCAAAGCCAATGGGCCTCATTCACCAACCGTTCTAACGAAGAAATGTGTTCTTAAACCCCACTTACGCACTTTTTACGAAGATTCTGACATCCACTAATGTTTTCTTATCTTGGCTTTGTTCTTAGCCAAGAACAAAATATACGAACACTCAAGAGCACTCTTACGCACATTTGAGTGAGGACAAGTTGCTCCAAATAATTGGTTACTGCATTTTATTTAATTCTACAGTTGTTTACAATGATAGTATTGTACTGTAATGTATTTCTGATCATTTGTTGGAAAAAAAAAATCATAGCATGCAAAGAAACACTAACACTGCAATTTACATCAGCAATTAAACTGATTAAATCCTGCGTTACTTGGTGATTGATCGCGTTATGTATAGGGCCAACATGGAGTGGGTTTTACTTTTTTACATTTTGCAGCAATTATCTATACTTTCTACTCCACTACATTTCTACTTTATAATTTCTGATCAGTTTTTCCTCCTGCCAAAACGTCTTCCTGACCGTCACACGTTTGTCTCACTAGGGAAGTTTGGTTGCCATAGATATATATGGGGCACCGCCGATCCTTCATCGGCTTCCAAGGCGGCTCCGGTGCTCCAGAGCCCGGGCGCAACGCCGCTGACCCTCGGTAATACAGCCTCCGGTAAAAGTGAAAATGAAAATGTTTGTTTTTTATTATTCCCGTTTTTAAATCATAGCTGCCTCTCCACAGCATCGTTTACTCCTCCGCCAGGTAGCGTAAGACGCGTTCATATCTTATTTATTTGGCTGGACCTCTTCATATCTCCTCCCCATTGTCGCTGCTTCACACACTTTATTTACTTACTTGCATGGTTAACGAAATAAAACCGTCTTAAAATACATCCATGAATAAAACCCAGCGCATTCAGATTCTAACAACATATTTTAGTTTTATGCTGGTTAGGATAGAAACGTCTTTTAAAAGCCAGCTGGCCTTGTTTGTGGTAGTAGACATCTTCTACTTTTAGTAAAGTAAATATGTCTCTGGTTATTTGTACTTTTACATAAGTACTGAGATTCAGTACTTCCCCCACCACTGCAATGTACAAGTCATCTGCAACAATTATCTCTTGAACGCGGTCTTCCGCTTCCCAGGAGGTGCACAGGAAATGTCATGTCCTTTATATGGGAATTTGCGGGGAGTTTTCTTATGCTACTTATGAACAACTGGCACGCGCTTTCAATTACGAAGACGTGGGATTCATCAATCCTAAGAACACACCTACGAACAATTCTGCTGTTTAAGAACACGTCATGAATCCGACGTAGACTTTTCTTAGGGACTTTCTTAAGAACATATTTAAGAGAAAACTTAGAGAAGATATTGGTGAATGAGGCCCATTGTTATTAGGAGACACGCTGTCAATTTACATGTTTTCATCACAGTAGTGATCAAGCGGTGGAGCTGCAGTATCAAAGTCCTGCCCATTCACCCTGCCCGACCAATCGCGAGTCAATCACAGCTGTCATTCATGGCGTTTCACCCCGTTTTTATATACGGACGTTTGGACAGTGGCTGTCAGCGTCTGAAGCGACGAAAAAGGCGTCCTTCAGCGTGTTTGTAGAACGTAGCGGGAAGAGCAGCAGCTAGACAGGGTTTAGCGAGCAGTATGTAAGGCCGAAATTCCGCGTAGGGAGGTTGGTTGGGGTGGTGGATGGGTCAAACACAGGACTTTGACCCAGGAGACCGGGGATCGTGTCCCGCTTGTCACGTTTTCTAAAGTCGCTTTCTTCTTTAACCGTCCCGTTCTTCCCGCGTGTCACGGAACCGTAAGCCCACCCACGACCTTTTCCTTAACATAACTGCGTCAAAAGGTACTCCAAGTCCTGACCAAGCGCATTTAGTTAAAACGCTAAAGGAGACCTTTAGCATTAATAACGACGACGAAACGCACCTGACCAAGCGTCCTTATTTTACGAGATGGGAGTGAGAACCTGTTGCTCTTTAATGGATCCACATGTGGTATGGGAAATAACCAGACTGCCCAAACCTACATTACTGGTTATCCTGTAACCTCCGTGATTCCACTCACTACACAGAGTAGCTAAGGTAACACACCAAATGCCCAAAACGTTGGCTCTGTAGCTCTTCTTAGTGCCCGCCTACACAGATATTGGACCAATCAGCTTACAGTGCCATACTGTCACGCTGCAGGATCACTAATGTAGGGAGTGCTATCCTGGTAGGAAAACTTTTTGACATTACAGTATTGACTAAATAAGTACAAAAGTGAAAACATCAAGAATATACGGAAGAGGATTAGGGCCACATGAAAAAATTTATTTGAGTTCTGAGTGTAAAGTCAGAATTCTGACTTTTTGAACTCAAAACGCAATAAATTTGTTTCACATGTGGCCCTAAACCTCTCCCGTAAGGATATATAGCCTATGCTAATTTCTAGCAAAAAAAAAAAAAAAATCTCTTTTTGCAACTTAAAAAAAAAGAAAAAAAAAAAGAAAAACGACCTCACCCCACCTCTCTAAAAGTTTTCTCCCCTCCAGTGCCCACATCTTTATTAATGACCAGATGCCTGCTGATGAATCCAGCAGTGCTTTTCCTGGCAAGTCTCAAGTCTCCAACACGTTTCAGACAGCATCACACAGCTTCTACCAACTCAAAACCTGCGAGTTAAGACAAATATGTGACAGTATGCGATAATTGGAACTAATTGGACAACATTATACATTCAGATTTGCTGTTTACTTTCCACGTCTTGACACATCAAGAACTTGTCGTCTGATATCGGTGCAAATGAGCTCATTTTTAGCTGTGTGTCTGCGACAACAGCGAGAGAACAGGAAAGGAGAATTCAAAACTGTGTTACTGTTTTACAACTATTCCACAAAGTTCCCTAATTAGGCCTATCTAGGTGGTTAATAAATCAAAAGAGAGCGAAAGCAAGGGGCCCCTGTGTTGGAAATCTCATATCTCCTATGAATAAATGATGAAATATGAGACAGACAGAGCAATTATTAGCTTTCTTAAACATCGTTTACACACCAAACGGGCTCTACATAATGCATGGGGCTGTTTTTAATGGTGCAGATCAAAGAGAATCAAAGCCCCCACTGGTGCCACTGTTAAACTGACTGCAATTAAATAAATCATAAACAAAGAACAGTCATGTAGCAGTGCAGGGCCCCCCAGAGTGGCTCCCCAGTGAAAGACACTCATAATACAGTATGTGTGTGATTGGATCACGGGGGTCCCTCTGGACACCAACGTGAGAATTGTAAATATTATGAAAACTCATTTGTAACAAAGAATACCATTAGATGGTTCGAACACGTCTGCATTATTATGTTTATTGCATCCGCACATTATCTGGCCTCAAGACGGGCCTGAATTCAATCACAGCCCGGCAGCCATTTTGTGTCAGTCAGTCAGACAAGTAAATTGCTTGTATGGCAATCAGCTCGCTCGCCTGCCAGTGAGCACTGACGGCGCTGTGATTACTCTCTCTGCTCATTCGTTTCTAATGCCTCGCCGTTTTACTGTCACCACTCTAACACCAATCACAGGAGATGGCAAAGATCAAGCGTGTGTGAATGCACGTGTGTCGGCTCGGGATGGATTCAAACCTTCTTTTTTTTTTTTTAATTCAACACCTTTGACCTATCATTCTGCAACAGAGGTGATGTGCTGATTACGGAACCAAACACCAACACTAAGCTGTCTTTTTTGCACCGTGTGTGTATGTGTGTATGTGTGTGTGTGGACAGTTCAGGGATTTAGGGAACAGTGGGTGAGATAAAGGAGCTGTGCTTTCAGCTGTGCCTGTGTTTCTCCACATGTGTGTGTTGGGCTTCCGATATCAGCACAAGGATTGAGAGTTGATAGGGCTCGAGATTACAACAGAGATTTCTATTTTCTATTTTCTGTAGTACCCTACCCCCCGCCTTCACACTCACACATCTCCACCACACAGCCCTGATTATTTTCCACTCTAACAACGTGAGCCCAGACTGAAACACAGTGAGTGGCAGACAGGTCACACCCAAAACACCTCCGATGCTGTACACCAGCAACACATACTGGAGTTGCAGGATTCCTCCTCTCCGATGCAAAGGCTGGCTTATTGTTTTATTGTTTGACATAATTGAAAAAAAGTAAAAAAAAGATGTGCATGATGAGCCACGCAACATTCTGCCTCTAAAGATCATAATATTTTACAGCCGACTGACAAATGCTGTGTGACTGACAAACAAATCAGGCTGGGCTTCAGGGAAAAACATGTGAAGAACTGGGAGAAAAAGCTGTGGAAATACATATGACCACATGCCTTTTTAAAAAAAGTTTTACTTATGCATAGTATTGATAACTGAAGCTGGGAACATGTACTGTATATAAGATGATAAATAGCCTACATTAAAGCTTTAGTGCATACCTTTTTGATATTAATGAACGTTCAGTTACATTCAAGCCATTACCAAATGAGTTGCTACAAAGCTAATTAAGACTCAAAGCTAATCAGCTCCACACAACTCTCTCTGTATCTCTCAGTATGGCTATGATCAGAAGATTGTGGCGACTGGTGACTTTCCCACTCAGAAACTCAAAACTGAAGATAATTACCTCTTCTGAAGAGTCCATCATGTATTTTTTAATCCTTCGTGTCCTCTAGCAACTGTGTGGAGGAAGGGTGGTGCACAATCATGGAAGGCTTGTATCATGTGGACAGTGTTGTTTTCATTACTTAGAATTCCTCATGGGGGCGACAGCAACTACGCACTATAGCTTTAAACAAATGGCTACTTTGGGATCATAGAAAGTAGACTGGAGCTCCTTGTACATATGTATCTTTTATGCATGTCCAACTTGAAGGTGTAGTTTTTAAGAGGTCCCTGCAGCCTAAAAGTTTTCCACTCTAAATTTTTTCCCTGCTGCATGAACACGTGGATTTTACTCCTCTGATGAACACCCTTATCTTTTTCTAAAAATGTTCTTGTAAAAGTTACATTAATTTGGCGCAAGCAAGACCACCTAAACCGAGACCAAGTCATTACCAAGACCAGAGTGTATCGAGGCCGAGTCAAGACCAAGACCTAGGCAGGGCGAGACCGAGACAAGACCAAGACCAACTATACACAACTAGGTAATATGTATAGCTAATATTCGCTAAATCCCCTTGGGTGAGGGGTTAAGAGATTTCTGGAGAGTTTGGATACGGAGGCAGATTGATAACTTTAGCTAGCTAGCTTCGCTAGCGTCACTTACACGTACCTTTTTAAATGCTTCCTTACTTAGTGCAGATCAAAAATTGAGTTGGTCCAAGCTGTGTCGGTTAGCGTTACATTGCAAAATGTACACCCTGCTGTGTGTTTTCTTTTAGATTTTGTTTTGCAAATAAACAAAAAATATATAATAAATAAAATGTAATATGTACGGGGGTTAACAGTAACACATTTCAAACTACAAGTGAGTCAAGTTATTGGTTGCATTTGAAGCAGGAAGTTTTACATCCAATCACAGTAATGATCTTAAGACATAAATCAGACAATACACGGGCAATTTAGTGATATGCCTGAAGTTGTGGTCTTGACCGGTCTTGAAATAAAATCCAGAGTCCTCTTCATCCAAGAACAAGACAAGACTAAGTAAAAATGTGGTCGATTCCGAGGCGAGACCGAGACCATCAAAAAGTGGTCTTGAGACCAAGGCCGGTCTTTAGTACTACAACAGTTTGGCACATACTAAAATGACTTACAACAAGTGCAATCAACCTCTGTAGGAACGAGCAAGATGTCATGACATATTGTCACATTTGCATTCCTTATGTGATTTGTATCACCCAACTAGTTTCTAAGATATTCTTCTAAGACAAACACACAATCAAATATACTGAAAACATGCACAGTTTGAGAGGCTTCTGTGGATGTTTTGTCCACTTTGCAACGGTCACTAATATATATTCACGTTTAAGCTGCCAACAGCTACATTTCAGATCTACTTAAAGGTGAAATTTTGATATCAAGAAATTAAAGCTGTAGTTACATGTAACAGTTCTGTCAGTATGTGCCATAGATGATAAAAAATGCCAACTTTCTGAGTGCACTTGTTGACAAACTCTTTACAGAAATCCTGCTTAAACTGCTTATATATGTGGCCCAAATATCTATCGCTGTATCGATATCTAAATATATCTAAATAGCCTACTATATTAGATATCTAAATAGCCTACTATATTACCCTGTTATTGTGGATTCAGGTGAGCAAAGGGGAAAATAGTTTTGGTAATTTAGAATTCATTCATGCCTATTGTATTTCCTACAAATCTTGACACCTTTTAAAAATGACTCAAAATTCAGCTTTAGAGATGCTGCCATTAGGCAATCATTCTCTCTGTCCAAAGATAATGCTGTGCTCAACACAATGTTATCACACCTTTAAAAATGACTCACAATTCAGCTTTGGAGATGCTGCCATTAGGCTATCATTCTCTCTCTCTCGACATAATGCTGTGCTCAACATAGTGTTAAACAGAAGGATGCTTTTAGTGTCTACAGCAGGGGTCATCAACTACATTTTTCCAAGGGCCAGAATGTTTCTAAATGAGTTTATACCTAATACGCCTATTCTTGTTTGAAATTTTCACTTTCTTACTGAATTAATGCTATACTTAATTTTTTTTTTTTTACATGTATTAGTGTGAGCAAACTCCTAAAAAACATGGAAACTCCATAATGATAACTAGCTCTTTAACTAGAAAAAGATCTCAGACTAGGAGGCAGTTCACTGTGGAGTGATGGTTAAAGTCTGTGATTAGGGAAACATGGTTGTAGTATGCAGCGTCCTGATTGGTGGAAAATGCTTGCAGAAAGAAATGGCTGTTATCAGGTAATGGTGGATGATGAATGGACTGATAAGCAGGCTATGCATTCGTCATGTATGCCCCATTTGCAATGAAACGATGCTGTTGCAAAATAATACAACCAGCATCATCATCAACAATGAAGAACGCGAACATAACGATCGCGTCATTCACGTGCATATTAAGTAGCCACATGCGTCTGTTGTGGTCTTATAATAAATCCGTAGGTTTACCTCTCTAGCGGAGAGGATGGCTCATTCAGCCAGCAGTTACATTTATAAGAATTTGTCCAAATTTCAAGATTCCCAGCAAACTAAGATAAACAGTTGGACTACAAACAGACAGCTTTTGTTTTAGTTGTTTGTAAAAATTCTCTATTTGCAGAGTAGAGCTGTGTTCGCATAAAACAGCGCAGTGGACAAGAGTGGACTGAGCAGACAGAGCAGATTGAAATATTGCTTTCTACATGTGTATGCCTGTCTATACAGATGAGTGCATTGATAAGTATTGACTTTTTACTCACAAAGGTTTTATTGTAGACTACTTACAGTAACGAGACTAGCTTGAGTTCATCTGCCCCAGCGGCCATAGGTAATCCTCTTTGTATCGTTCCCAGTCACGTACTGCATGTTTTAACGTCTCGGCTCCGCTGTGTGTGCGCGGGGGCATCGCTGTACAGAATCCCGGCATGTGAATAGAGATGCAAATACAGGGGCTGGGTTTGTGCTCTACCTGTGTAATGTTACCTGCTGTAAATGCTAAATAACAGAACGCATTTTTTCTCTTCACATTTTCTGAATTCATGATTATTCTGCGGGCCAGACTAAACGCTTTGGCGGGCCGGATGTGGCCCGCGGGCCGCCAGTTGACGTTGGCTGGTCTACAGCTACAATGAGCAACTGGCAGACCTCCAGTCCTGTGCTAAACCTTGTGCAAAACAAACTAACTGTTC
Organism: Sander vitreus; assembly: GCF_031162955.1. Taxonomy (NCBI): domain Eukaryota; kingdom Metazoa; phylum Chordata; class Actinopteri; order Perciformes; family Percidae; genus Sander; species Sander vitreus. Next base: position 23,026,785 of record NC_135868.1, on the reverse strand, counting down.
TTACTTTGGTGTGTTTTCATCACCTTTTCAAGTCTTGTGAGGACACAGGAAAGCTAATACAGTAAGAAGAAGAAAAACGGAAGACGTACACAGCACACACATGAAAACACCTAACTGCAGCCTGCAACTCTAAGAAAGAGCAATCAGGGGTGATACACTGGCAAGTGTCAAACCAGGATTAATGGATTAATAACATTGTTAAGTATCCTCTCAGTACTGTCTCTGTGGAAGTTTCCTATTTTTTTCCAGCCCTCCCTCCCTCCCTCCGTCCGTTCTCTTCTTCACTGCACTAATAGGGAGTGTGAAGGGAGCCGGGGACGTTAAGAACCAATCTCACAGACAAAAAACTCTCGGCAGAATTTAATCTCTCCGTCCTCTTTCTGTCTCCATCTGACAGCAGCGCTCTCTGGCTTCCGTGTGTGTGTGTGTGTGTGTGTTCTCTATTGGGGCTTCCATTAAACCACACTCAGTGTAATGTGCAGAGAATTATAGGCGCCAGAGGCAAAAATACTCTGTAAGTCTTTTCTAGGTCTGTGTAAGTATAATAGTGTGTGTGTGTGTGTGTGTGTGTGTGTGTGTGTGTGTGTGTGTGTGTGTGTGTGTGTGTGTGTGTGTGTGTGTGTGTGTGTGTGTGGGTGGGTGATATTTTTGCATGTGCATGCAGTTTACAGAGATTCATGCATCTGTGTGGTGGTGCATTGAGGTTAAAAAAAAGAACATTTTCTCCAAATTAAGAATTCATTTTGACACAAAGTGGACCTTGAGCGGAAGCCTCCTCCGAACACACTTTGCCCCGGCCAATTAAAAAACCCGAGGGCTAATAGGGCTGCTGCAGCTTGTCAAATGATTATCTAGAAAGTGCCTCACTGAGATACTTCCAATGAAATGCATGGGTGGCAATTCAGCCAATGCCAAAGTGGCAGTCGCTTGTTAAAGTCTCTCCAGCACTAGCCATTGTTTTCTTTTTAGTCTTTTATTTAATGCGCATCTTCACTTTCACATTTTTATAGCTATTCCCCACACCTCTAGATGCCATTTTACTCACTTACTGCGAATAAATTCTATCAACTCTGAGAAAAGAACTCTGAAAAAGACCTTTCGCAACCTCACGTTTTACCTTAAATCAGCTGCAGTATTGCTGACGGGACATTCTGCGAGCGAATATATGAGTGAGTTTTTCCTCCCCTGAATTATATTAGCAGCACCCTACTTAAAAAGGTCAGCCTTGAGTTCCACAGGGAGTGATAATTACACAGGATTCCAGCTTCGCCTGTGGCCTCCTCACCACAGACATCCGACTCTATAGAGGTTAGCTTCACTGTATGCTTTTTAACTTCACGCCAATCAGCTCAACTTTAAGTCAAACACAGAAGTTTTGTCTTGATTTCCTTGGTCTCTCTGTTTCAGGTGTTTTGGTGTTTTAAGCCCCCAACGTCGTCTTCCAGGCAGTGCTGCCTGGGATTAGGCAATGGTTGGGTTAGGGTTAGGGTTAGGTGCCTTGAAGTCAACGGTCGCAGTGCTGCCTTGAAGTCGACATTGGGGGCTTAAAACACCATTGAGCTCTCTTTCGCTAGCTGCATTTACCATTGCCTTGTTTAGATTTTTTTTTTCCATTGCTATTTCCCTATTGTAACCCACAACTGTAAGAGAGATGACAATGATGATTGGAACTCTGTCTGCATGATGATTGCCTGATGATTACAAGTATGCTATTTGCATTCAGCAGCTCGCCGCTCAATGGAAAGACAGCTCCGCACCTCAATCACTGCAGCCGTATGCCTATAATAAATACACGACAGGCCGCTAAGACAGAAAACCCAAGTCATGTCTTTTGCATACCAAACATGTTGAGGAGATGGAGAACTGCGAGGAGAATGATACACTGTAGTTTGGGGAGCTTGCACTGGTGTATAACTCAGCTCTCTTCGCTCATCCACAGGGAAATTAACTGTGGCGAAGCAGCATTACATGAATTACCAGGGTAATCCTGTACTGACACTGCCCTAATCTGCAGAGAGATATATGGGATCAAATCGCAGCCTGCATATTTCACTGGGTATATAACAATACTGGCAGGTGGTTCAAGGAAATAGCAAAGCAATATACCCCAATGTGTCAGGGAGGTGAAGAAGCCACAGAGGTCCCCCACAGGGACAAGACACAAGCTGTGTTTGAAATTTTATTCACTATATAGTCCATTATAAAATACCCACAATGCACAGCTGATTTGAGTGGACATATGATGTACCCTACATTTTACTGCCATGTACCACAATGTAACGCAGTTGTGCTTTCCTGGAGGAGAAGAAGAAGCAGAAGGACCCGCAGAAGGAGCGGGCTTTCATTTCTAAACAGTGGAAATGTAATATGCAACATATATACAACCTTTTACTATTCTCCTGAGTGCTCGGTTTGTTTCAGGGACGTATTAGAAGTATTTTTGTTTGGGTTGGTTTACATGATTGTGTGATGCCTGCTTCACACAACTAAGCAGCGCACATAACCAGCGCATCTCCTGACGCAACGATACTTTTGAGTGTTCAAAATCTCGTTTGGTCATTCCTATTTTTATCCACGACGTTCCACTTCCAGGATTGCTCCGTTGCCGACGGAAATTCCTAACGTCTTAAATGCTGACAGTGACAATGTTAACATGCTGACTTTTAGCAGGTATGTTTAACATTTTCACCATCTTAGTTTAGCATCTTAGCATGCTAATTAGCACAAAACACAAAGTAGCTTGCAAGTATTTGGTCATAAACCAAAGTATAGGACAAATTGAAAATTTGACCTAATGATAAGTCAGAGGGTCACAAAAGTCATTAGGATTCATCCTCTGGGCATCATTAAGCTTTTTACAATTCAACTTGAAGGGGACCTGATGGCTGCATCGCATTTTAAGACAATCCTTAAAATAGCTGACCACAGTCTTTAGGATTCATTCTCCGGGAACCGTAAATATCTTTATCAAATTTTGTGTCAATCCATCCAGTCGATTTTGAGATATTTCACAAAACGTTGACCTGCTGATGTCGCTACAAGAAAGGTCAGCGCATCACCAAAGTCATCAGAATATATCCTCTGGGCACCCTGAATAGATTCACCGAATTTCATTGCAATCAATCTAGTCTACATCCACGACGTTCCACTTCCGGGATTGCTCCGTTGCAGTCGGAAATTCCGTTGGATGTCCCTCTTTTAGGCCGGATGTCCGTTACCTTCCTCTTTCTTTGTGTTGGCATTCTAAACAGTGGATTTCTGAGGACTATGGTTAACTGCTCCTCAGATCTCTGCAGGGTAAATCCAGACAGCTAGCTTGAGTATCTCTACAATCTGAGTTTTCTGTTGCACGACTAAAAAACTGAAATGTCGACCTCATTGTGATGCTAGATGAAAGGGTAAGAGATCACCAAATTTATTACAACTCATCCTCTTGGGACCATGAATGTCTGTACAAAATTCAATGGCATTCCATCCAGTAGTTAAGACATTTGGACCAAAGTGGTGGACCATCTGGCCTAGCGTGGCTGAAAATCCATAGCGACTTTGTGCTGACAGCCACAGAACCAGCTGGTATGGAAGCAGCCTCACCATCCCTTTCAGGCAGGTAGAGGGGTGATTAGCCGCATGTTGTTAGATGAGCTAATCCAATATAACCGTTGCTTTGGGCCTACGACACAGATGGATGTGTTAACGATCGGCCAATCCCAGCTCCCTTGGCGCCAAGTCAATAACTAAAAACACTTCTCTCGGAATGAGGCATCCCTCAGCTTTCTGCCTTTCGACTGATTGACGTCTAGTACCGCGCTAACAACAACGCTGGCCTGCGGCGGTGGCGGCACAAAGAGCGAGTGTCTTTGGATGGAAATTAAACACATGCAAACGTTTAGTCTGCGCCCGCCTACTGCAAAGCGAGGATCTAAAGAGTATGTTTCCATTTTGAAGTCAAGGCGCTGATAGAATGGAATCGAGAAGAGAGACGTGGGGAGATTATCTCATCTTACCACTGTTGGACTGATGCTGATTCAGACCCAGACATGGCGAGTGAAGGATTACTGCAGCCTTTTAAAATATCTCTTGAGAAAGCCCTTCAAAGAAGGTATTATACAAAACATCCAGCAATATCTAAGTGCTCTTTGTAAGAGTCTTACCAGTGCCCTCCTCTTTGTAGCAGTTTGTGTCTCACCTCTGCGTCTCCCTCGCTCTCTGTCTGCTCACTGGGGAGGCTCTGAACAAGGATATGTGAAGGACACTCGCCAATTAGCATTCCCAAACACAAAAGCAAAACAGAGGTGAGGAAGCCAAAGAGCTTGTGTGAAGCAGGTGCAGAGCGGCGCGGAGGGACGCCGGCGAGGCCTTATCGCTGGCGCAGATTTGTCTGTCTCCTACATGGCTGCGTGGTTAACGATGAATGATTCCCTCTCTGTCTAAATGCTTGTTGTCACATCCCTGTCAATGAGGCCGCGAGTTACAGTCTTGTAGGAGTAATGGGGTTGGCATGGCTCCAGCCAGCCGCACGGCGTATAGCAGAGAGCCGCCGACAGAGATAGCAGGGCCGTGGAAAGAAAAACTGGCTTAAAGTGACATTCCCAAACGTGTCAACGACAACAACATCAACCAGCCTCCCTCCATCCTGCAATTATTTCCAAAAAAAAATTTGAATTAAATTGCAAGTGATTTTCTCAACTTCAGCAGCTCATTTTAATAACTGAGGACATAGTAATTTACCTTTTAACAAAATTGCTTTCCTTTCTACTGAGACTCGCCGATGCACACTAAGCCCTCACTGCTGTATGCAAGTGCTCATGATAATCTTTTAATAATTACCAAGCGCTAGAGGGAAATATGGTGCTTTTTACTCCTCTACGTTTATCTGACAGCTAAAGTTAGTAGCTACTTTGCAGATTAAGATTTGACAAACAGAAATACATGTTCATATTATGAAATATAATGCATTGTTATAGATGAAAGTGTAGAGTAGTAAAATGACGTCCACCATGATCAGCTAGTACAACATTAATGGCCCTGAAAACACATCGTGGTCCTGCATGAACACAGTACTTTCTGCCACAGTTTGACAGCGTTGGTTATTTCACACTGGAGATTTCTGTATGTGTGTTCGGGGCCTGTTTTAACGATCTACGCGCACGGCATGAAGAGCCTGGCGCAGGTGGGTAAAGGGCGTGTACAAATCCACTTTTGGTAATTTAACGGCGGAAAAAAGGGTCCGTGCGCCAGGCGCATGGTTCACAAGGGTTGTACTTAGTGTCTTCATTAATTCATAGGTGTGTTTTGGGCGTAACGTGCAATAAACCAATCAGAGTGTCATCTCCCTTTCCCTTTAAAAGCCGGGCGCGTTTGGACCTTGGAGCATTGCTATTATGATGGAGGATTTGCTGAGCAGGAAGGAGAGATTTTCAGGAGAAGAAACTGATCTGCTCGTGCGTGAAGTGACAAGGCACGAGAAGATCATATCTTAATACTATTTCACATTGTAATATTTTTTATTTGTAATCTTTTGCATGTGTGTGTGCTGCGCGTCCCTGTGTGTGTAACAAGCATAGTGTGCGCGCTGTGCACGTGTCTGGGCGCATTTCACTAATTCACCTTCAAAATAACAATGAAATGCTGCGTTATTGACTTTAGATCAGGTTTTTGTTGGTCAATGGCGCGATCACTTTCAGCTGCCTCAAGATAACAATACGCCAAGAATTCACATGAACACACCTCCCTGTAGGACCAGCACGCCCATGGGCGCACAGATGGGCGCAGGTGCATTTGCTATTTAAACGACACGGGCGCTGGACGGGAAATGAACAACTGCGTCGTTCTTAAACTAGCAAAGACACTACTTGCGTCTACTTTTCGCTGCGTCGGGTGCAAGATAGGGCCCTTCGTTTCTTTGCTTTTCTCACCTGTTTAAAGTGGGCGGGACTCACTTCTTCCCTGCACCAACCAGAATGCAGAAAATCAAAATGTCATGACAGTTGTTTTCTTATACGTTGCCCTGGCTATCACAGCTGATGGGCACCCATACAGTCCTGATAAAGTGTAATGAAGATCTTTTGAGTTTTAAGTTGTTCATAAATAATATTTCAGGAGTTTTTTTTTTTGTTAAACTTTAACTTTGTGACTTATTAAGTCGTGAATATTTAATGTTTTGGGGGAGAAACTTTTTGATTTGAAACTAAGTTTTTAAGGGGCTTTAAAATGCTTCTTACACATTGCATTGGTGTTAATAATTCAATAATATAATACATAGTTATATAACTCTGCTGCATAATGCATACTTTAACTTTTGATACTCTATGTACATTTTGCTAATAGTACTAACTTAAAACAAGATTTGGATGCAGGACTTTTACTTATAATGATGATGATGATGATATTGTTGTTGCTACTTTTACTAAAATACATGATCTGAATACTTACAATAATACTATACTTCTACTACAATCTCCTTGTTCTATTTTCCTGTTCTTATTCTACCTGTCTTTGTTTTTATTCTTTTGCCATTACATTTACTGTAAATAACTATTACGTAGTTTACTATAGACAACGTTACCAATATGTATGAGTGTGCAGTGCATAAATCCTAGTACTGGCCTAAAAGATGAGGTTAGGGTGCATAATTGGGAAAGTAAAAAAGAGAAGAAGATGCAATAAAGCAACAAATGAGGCAGACAAGCTTAGTTAGGCCAGTTAGGTGGCAAGGCAAAAATCCAAGGCATCATTGCAGTTTTAATATTGCATGGAAAGTATGGGATGTAATGTGTTTTAAATGCCTTTTATGATTTTTGTCTTAAAGTGGTTTTTGGACTTTTCTTCATTTCCTTTTTTCTCCTCATTTTCTTACTTTCAGTGAACGCTGGGTTGGTTTGTCAACATAATTGCGCTGCCAACAACAAACATATATATATATATATATATATATATATATATATATATATATATATATATATATATATATATGTATATATACTGATTCATTTCAGATTTTCCTTATATATATATATATATATATATAAATCTGTTTTTAGAAAAATGACACATCCTTTTCCTTGCATTCCTGTACACGTTGACATTGGCAAAATACATTCACAGTCTGAATGCAAAGTCTTATTTAATAAACTGACTCTCAAAGCAGGATTTTACATCTCAAAATTCTGCATTATAACAAGATAAGATAAGATAGACTTTATTAATCCCACACTGGGGAGATTCCTGTGCTACAGCAGCTCAAAAGAAAACATTTACACACATCAGAATAACACAAATACACATTAAGTAGACATAGGAGAAAATATATACATGAAGTATAAGAAATAGAAAAACTAGAATTAGTTATAATAATAATAATAATAGTAATAAAACAAACATATTTACACAATAAACACCCTTATATAACCAGACAGTATATAAACACAGATATACAGATGAGGTGCGGATGAATAGAAATGACATATTGCACAGTTGGAGATAACGCAGAGTAATAAATAAATATGCATAGTGCAGAATGATTAAGCTCATGATTGTCTGCAGTTGCTCATCAGTCCGATTTGGCACAACGTCCCAACATCTTTCAATCTCTGAGTAATGCCCTTGAATAAGACCTACTCTGAGATAATATAATGTAATGTACACTCTGCTGTGTAATAACAATACACAGCAGAGAAGACCAAAAATAAATTGAGAATGTTTACTCTGGCCTCTATGTGTCTCCATATAACAACAGTAAGTGGCACGCTGTACACCAAAGTTAAACAAAACATCCATTAGGGATGTTATATTTCAACGCCATTTCCCTCCGCCCATCCCAGGTTGGACATTATTATGAAAGATAGTAATGAAAAAAAGGGGTTGGAGTGTCATTGAAAAGTAATATGGCTGCATTTCAAATATATACACACTCTCACACGCAAAGAATGATTCTCAAAGGAAATATAACATCATCTCCTTCTCCACTTGAAAAAAAATAAGAATGAATTTCAGGGTTCTAGGTGGAAGTCACCTTCAGCTGTGTGTGTGTGTGTGTGTGTGTGTGTGTGTGTGTGTGTGTGTGTGTGTGTGTGTGTGTGTGTGTGTGTGTGTGTCTCGTGTGGACACACTTGAGACAAAAAGGATCAAGTGGGACCCTGACTGGAGCCCTGTTGGTGCCAAAAAAAAAAAAGGAAAAAAACTCAAATACCTCCCTGTGAGCTCTCAGCGTCTTCAACGAGCGCCATAAAAAATAACGAGCCATCCTAACCTTGAGGCCAACTCAGGAAGTGAACACTCAGAGCACACTGAACTGATCAAGGTGATCTTTCATTTCTTCACCCACACACCGCCCAGCCCTCCTTCTTCTTTTTATTGCTGAAAAATGTTTCTGCCATTAACACAGAAACTGTAGTTCTTTTCTAAAAAAGAATAGTGGTCAGCTTTTTGATCTCTGGGTGTCATTCTCTGAGCTACGAACATGGATCTGCTGTTTTGTTTTGCCTCTGATCCTGGTTATGATGGTGATGGATGGTAGCAGGTATGCAGGAATGGTAACAATTAGCGTGCTCCGTGTAAAGTTTAGCACTGACCCCGTGTGTGTGTGTGTTTGTGTCTCTGCTGCCTGTAGCGCTATCATTAAGCCTAGCAGCTTGTGCTGCATTGTTCTCTATCTTTGTCTCTGTCTCTCACCTCTCCTTTTTTCCTCTCTCCGGGCCATGTCTCTGAGTCCTTGTTTTCATTCCTCACAAGCTAATGATCAGTATGCCGGCACACGGCGAGTCCATCCATCTCAGCACGCACTTTTGTGCCTCCCTCAGTACGACCCGCCACTCTGGCATCCTTTTAAGACAAATGATGAGCGGCGTAAACAGAAATATAGAGTTCAATTTCCTCGATTCTCTCAGAATTTCACATTTAACATCTGAACTTGATACGGAATATTTCATCACGCGGAGTGGATTAATTATTAATGACAAAGAATTGATTATGGTTGCCAGCTCCCTTGAGTTAATACTCAACGCTGATGTGATTAGAAATAAAAGCGGTTCCTGGGAACTGACAAATTGGCAGATCGACGGTGAGCTATGAGATGAAGTTTTAAGTGAAGGGAGTGAATAAATCTTACCGGGCATCTTCAAATCTTTCTATAACAACTTCAGAAGGCGGCGGAACGCAAACATCTGTTCTGAAAATCAGCATTCTGAGCAGATTCTCAATAACTGATGTTTGTCAAGGCCGGTGCACAGCTATATCCCCTGCAGCCCCTTCAGACACAAGTACAGAGCAGAAAAAACAAATAAAAGCCAAAGCCCTCCATCTCCCAGGCACACGGCAAACACATGCATAGTCATTCAGCAGATCACACACACACACACACACACACACACACACACGCACACACACAAACACAACATCTGCTTTCTTACACACACTCGCAAAAACACACACACACACACACACACACACACAAATAAGCATTAATGCCTGTTCTCCCTCTGTCTCTGTTACTCACACACACACACACACACACACACACACACACACACACACACAAACACAACATCTGCTTTCTTACACACACTTGCAAAAACACACACACACACAAATAAGCATTAATGCCTGTTCTCCCTCTGTCTCTGTTACACACACACACACACACACACACACACAAATACAACATCTGCTTTCTTACACACACTCGCAAAAACACACACAGGTGTGCACACATTACTACAGGAGTACACACACACACACACACACACACACACACACACACACACACACACACACATACACACACACACAAATAAGCATTAATGCCTGTTCTCCCTCTGTCTCTGTTACACACACACACACACACACACCTAGCTGTAGGTCCAACATGTCAATTACTATCCCTCCCAATGAGTCATGCTTGTGTATTTATAATAGAACTTGTGATATTCCATTCGGATTTTGTCTTCTTGGCCTGCAGGCGCACAATAATACAAGCTTGAGAGGATGATTGCACAGATCATTCCCTCTGAAGCTCCAATATGTTTCAAGGATTTTTGGATTTCAAGTTGGTGTAAAACAGTTTTCAAATTAGATCCAAAAGAAATAAGCCTTCTGAAATCTTGTACGAGTGCCGTGTCCTCTAATGCAGAGTGCTCTGTGTTGTCCACACAGGAAACTGAGAGACATACTGTAGGTTCTCCTGAATAATTTGGAAGCTTAGTTAGATACAAACAGAAAGTAGTCCACAGAAAAAAACCAAAAAACAAAAAAAACAAAAAAATAACATGTTGCATATGTAAAATAAGTAAATTACAGCCACAAAGTACCACATACCATAGCATCACCACCTTATATTTGTTATAAATGAGCTGCAAAACATGTACTCAACATGCTTTTAAAACGCAAACGATGTCGGCAAAACACTCTAAATAACGTTAGAAATGTGGTTGCTGAAGAACAGAACAGCTTGATGATGCATTCAGTGTTCTAAAACACTTGTTGAACATAGGAACTGTGATGTAGACGTGACGAAGCTGTAGCAGAGAACATTTGCCCTGATCCTCTGGTGGAGGACCATAATGTTCATGTACTTTATGTGCATAATCCATAATCAGTGTACACACTTGCTTAGATTGTGTTACACGTATCTTTCTTGTTGTTCCCAAATATCTAATTTATCTTTGCATTTGGATAAATCAGAGACTCAGCGGGAGTCAGACATGATGTGGAGAAACAGAAGGAAGACCGAGACAGAGACACAAATAGAGATGCAGTTGAAAGTGATAAGGCAGCCATCTTGGAGTGAGTCCAAAGCTCTTAGCTTCCTCTTTCATATGCAGATAAAAATCTCAAAAGGCATCTGTCTTCTGCATTGGCAATAACAATATAATCTCCCATCACCCCTGTTGAAACTCAGCCTAACCGGACACCATTCATCACATCTATGGCTGCCATAATGTCAGATAAAAAGGGTGTTAACGCTTGCATGAGAGGAGGCCCGAGGTTTTTTTGAAAACTGCTCAGAGTCAACTCCTCCAAGGCTTTCTATTGTGCACAGGGCAAGGAGTTGGTTATGGTAGCGGATTTAGCATCTCTCATTTTCCCGAGCAAAGAGGCCATTCATGTGCGCTCGGCCCAAATCTTCCCAGCAATGGTGAGGGATAAGCTGCTGGTGAAGACTAGTAATAGGCTTTTCCCACCACAATGTTAGCAGGGCTGAGGGTGAGTGGAGGAGGAGGGGGGGCTGGGTTCTGTTTGCTTCCGCCTCTCATGCACGCCAAGGATGCACACTGAGGGTGCTGAATGAATTCATAATGTCTGAGTAATTAACATGCATGTGCTTTGCAAATTGTAGCCTTGATCAAAGGGTATCAGGAGCTCTAGTGAATAGACGGATATCTTATTTCAAAATGATTGTGGCTTAGGATGAATGACATGAGCGCCTTCCCTCCTCCCTCCCGACCCCCCTGTAAATCTTTAATTCCCAAGCTTCCAGGTGACTTTTCTCATCACCTGAATCCCTTCCTGCTTGTGTAATCGCATCTCTTCTACCTCCACCCAGCTGTCATTGCTCGCGTCTGCTGCTTCCCATCCCCTCCCTCCCTCCCTCCCGCCTGCACGCCCGCCAGCCAGACACCAAACCCAAATGCACCCCCCACCCCTGCCAACCAAGCGCCCCCAACACCCTCTTCCACTTTCCCTCCCTGTGATTACATTGTAAAATCTAACTCAAAAAAGCCTGCAATCTTCCTCTCCCCAGCATACAGTCTCGTCCACGCCGCATTTCTTTCCCCAACAAACCCCCCACTTACAAACACCTCGCTCTCTTCCAATCTCCCACCCCCCACCCCTTCAGTTTTGGGTGCACACAGAAAAATACTATCTCCGCTCCCATCCTGGTGCACCATAACAAAATTGCTCCTCCAGCATTGTTCCACTCTGACTTCCTCCTGTTGCCAACAACCCCACCCCCCTATTTCCTTTATTTTTTTTCATCAAGTCGCTCTCTCAATGCCTCCGAACCAGGAACCCTCCACAGACCCCACCTGTGCCATCGCCTTCCATTTCCCCTCCTCTCCGCTCATCATCCCTCTTGCTACGCCTTCCTACCCCCTTTTTTTTTTCCTACTTTGTTCTCACACCGACCTTCATTTCCTCCGACTGCCCCCTCTACCCCGAGCCCCGCCGCCCATCACTTTAACTACTTCTCCATCCCAATTAGCAGGTACCCCCTGCTGCAACCAGGCCCTTATATCCCTGCCTTTTTCCACCCTGACCTGAAAACGCTTCAGCTCCTACCCCTTCCATCTCCCTCCATCCTTTTTATGAAGCGCAGCCTCATGGCAGTTGAGGATGTCTGATGTTTGGTTGCTTGTTAACGCACATGCAAAGGATACTCTGATTAATTAGGGAATTATTTTTGTACTTCCTCCATGTCCAGGCTCCACAACCACTACTGGCTCCTTTTCCCGCAATATATAATTATATATATATATATATTAATGTTAATATGGAAAAAAGGAGGTTAGCAATGTTGGTACACCAACCTGGGCAATTGGTGTGGACAGCCAGAATTTCAGCCTTGCAGGTCAGACAAAGATCAGTCGGACTCAAGGATGTCTCTTCTCCTAAAAGAGACCTGTGAATATAATGGATAACATCCCAAAATCAGGGAAATGCTGTTTCTGTTGGTGCATGATGAAGGCAATGTGAGATGTTGGTTTGTTAGATGCATGCTCCAATTTGTATCAAAAAGGCAGTCATCACTCTTTTAATTTCAGGGGAACCTTGGATGGCCTTTTGTTAAAACTTAAATACATTTCTCAAGTATTTCATATTTTCAACAGGCAAAGAGCCTCTTCTTTATCTGTGGGATGTTGGAAAATAGGGTTACCCCGCAGTGCAGTATGATTATGCACAATAATGGAAATCTAGTTGGTGGTAGTTAAAGAGAAACAAGCAAAGAATCACATCCTTCTCTTCTTGTTATTATTACGCATTATAATTCACATGGGTGCCCCTGTTTTCATCATCCCTCCGCTTCTATCTCCAACATCCACCGCGGTTTATTCATCGCTGTTTTATCTCTGGTCGACTTCCCAGTTGGTGGGTTCACAGGCCTCGTGGGTAATGTGTGTGCTAAACTAATTAGCGCCAGCCATGCTGTGAGGAAACACGGGGGCTTTTCAACCACTGATAAAAAGACAAGATGTCTCGCAAAACTCTATGGCAAAGTTGCCCCTTCTCAAAATAGGAGTGAGGGGAGGCAGGTTGGGCGCTCCTTTAAAATCTTGATCTAAGCGGCGCTTGAACTGCAGAAAGCTCCTCACTGTTAACGCTCCTCTCCTAGGCCTCCGACGTCACTTTAAAAAAATAAACTAATAAACCGTCATGGTCTCATACAGTTGAATCCTGGAAACACGTCGTGAGAGAAGGCTCCAAACTTTTATTCACGGTTGTACCTTTCAGCACTGTCTTTTTTTGCAAGTTCTGCCTCTGATCATGATCTGTAGATGTTATTAAACTATTACAGCTTGGATAGGAAACTGCAGTTTCCTGCAGAGTGCACCTATAGCCTAGTAGTACGGCTGAAAACGGTAGCTCTCTTGAACTCAGAGTGTGTCCTTATCACAACTGTATCCAGTGCTGGGAAAGTAAAATTGAAAAATGTAATCAACTATTCGTTTAGGTTTACTAATCAGTTAATAGTATATTTTAAAATTAACCCGAAAGCTTGCAAACAGCTTTTTTGCTGAACCACTTCATGTTAAATAGGCTACTGACATGTGGGTGGGAGAGGTCCAAAGCAACAATTATGTTGTCACAGGCCTAATCTGTTAAGTGTACTTGTTTACATGTAACATAGCAACGCATTCACATGAACGGGCTCGTACGATATCATACGGAAATATATGCACGGGGGGGACATATCAGATCAAATCAGGATTTGAAGTGTCATATTGATTGGTGCATGTGGGCGTGGCCTATTTGGCATTATATTCTAAATTATGCATTTTTTCAAGTTACTGGGGGCTGGAATGAGCTAGAGACATGAAACTTGTCACCTTAACTGGTGCTGATGTGCCCATGCTCCCCGAAGAATATGATGCAATTCGGCCTGATGGTGGCGCTATAACTTAGGCCAAAGGTTTTAAAGGCCACGCCCCTCACACGGTGAGTCCGATTGACATGAAGTTCCTCACACAAGTCCAGCTCTATGTGCTCTATAAAAATGCCTCTTGGACCATAAACGTCCGATGATGGCATTTAGCTCATTTGCATAATGTGAAAAACAGTTAAATTAATGGAACTTTGTCAATTTTGATTCTATCAAGACCAAAAATTGGTATATGCCTTGCGGGACTGAGATACACATTACTACTATAAATGAGCAAGATTCGTCATAAAACATGGCCACCAATGGCCATCAATCAAAGAACTTCCTAAAGGGTGGGGCTAGCAGGGAATTGCCTATAACTCAAGTTCTGCCTTAGCAATGCTGTAAAATTGATGTAGACATTTAACACCACGGCTTGAATGACTGTACCAATTTCTTAAAAATAAAAAAGATAAAGGCGGCAAAATCGCGGGACTTCAAAATCGCGGCTGCATCTATTGTAGGGATGAAACAGGTGTGTGGTTGGTTTCACCACTTTTTCTATAGAGCATTAAACCATCTGAATTGGTTTTTCTCAGCTTTGTGAAGCTACAAATCCGCTCAACTCTGCTTGCGGCTTTGACTTTGGCGATTTGGCATCTGCTCAATGCTGCCTGCTGCTTTGACTTTTGGCGATTGGGCTGCTTCCTAAGCCTGCTGTAGTTCAGGCAGTAGAGCGTTTCCCCGACAATCTGAAGGTTGGTGGATCGATCGCAGGCCCTGCAGTCTAATCTCAAAGTGTATGAATGTGACTGAAAGTTACCTGTAACAAGGGAAAGTGCTCTGAGAAGCCGAAAAAAGGGTTTAAACCTGAAAATTGCGGCAGTATTATTTATTAGCTGTTGCTATTTGTTAACTGTTTCCTAGCACCTCCACCTCTTCCCAATGGTTTTCAAGTAAAATATACAAAAAGTTTGAAGTAAATAGTCCTGTTTTTGTTTTTGAGCGACTCATTTTCAGGTTCATACTTGTATTTTGGGTTTCTTGTAGAACATGTTTACATGCTGTAGCGTTCAAAAAACACATTCTTTTTCTCATACTGTCTGTCTGAAAATACCGTATTCACCCTCTGTCTAGTCTCGCTTTGCCAGACCTTCCTCCACAGCGTGGCAGAGGAGGGTCTGGCTAGTCCACACAGCATTCTGGGATGGGAGAAAAACTTGCTCTGGTTTATTGGTATTTCTTTAAACCAATCACAATCGTCATGGGCAGCGCTAAGCACCGGGCAGAGCCATGGTGCCTCTGCAAAATAGCCTCTGGAAGGAACTTGTTTTGGTGGAACGTGTACGTTCAAAGGTTGTTTTAGTCGTGCAACAGAAAACTCAGATTGGACAGATAGTCTAGCTAGCTGTCTGGATTTACCCTGCAGAGATCTGAGGAGCAGTTAACCATAGTCCTCAGAAATCCACCGGAATTTAGAATGCCAACATAAAGAAAGCGGAAGGTAATGGACATCCGGCCGAAAAGAGTGAAATCCGGCAGAATTTCCGGCTGCAATCCCGGAAGTGGAATGTCGTGGACATAGACTACCCTCTGTCTGAAACCCTACATTTTAGTGTCTGTCTCTTTAAGCCCCCCTCTCAAAAAAGCCTAGTCTGCTCTGATTGGTCAGCATTTACGGGTCTTCCGCATTTGCGCTCTCAGAGTTTCTGCACCAAACCATTGCAGCCGGGGAATGATTGTAATGGCCCTGTGGCTGCACTTTCTACCTATATATATATATATATATATATATATATATATATATATATATATATATATATATATATATATATATATATATATATATATATATATATATATATATATATATATATATATATATATATATATATATATATATATATATATATATATATATATATATATATATATATATATATATATATAGTATAGTTGTGACATCACAACCGTACGGAGGCACAGTTTCTGAATACGGGCTGTGTGCATGTCTCTGTGGATTGAGGGTTTATACTTTCACAGTATTTAAACAGCACCTGGACCTGATTTATAATCACAAAAAAAGACATAGAAGTCTCACTTTTTGCATAATATGGGACCTTAATATGTCCTAAATGTGAACCAGCAGATCTCCTGATTTGTGGTTTAACAAGCCGCCAGTGTATGGTTTGGAGATATTTTCGGCATGCGGGGTGATAATTCGATAAGTCGGTTCATCACTAGGAACAATCCCTCTCACGTACAAGTATGTCATGCAATTAAATATGAAAATATTGATAACAGCCACAAGTCATTCCATTACCATAACGCAATACTAAGCAATACATCACAACCCAGCTGTGACTGTATCGCATTCAAATGCTCCAAAGCTGAACCGGGAGATTCACTGAGCTTATCCGCTCAGCGTTTCTGGATCCACTCTGGTATGAGCAGGGATAGAGCATTTACCATTATACAGCAGCAGGTTCATTACGTAGCTCCATCTAAAGCCCATTGCGTTGCCCTCATTAGTGGCATTAATAAGTAATTCTGCTCTCTAACTTCTATCTCCTCTCTCCTCTATCTTTCTCCTTGTTCTATAACTGTACACGCCCTGCCTTTGAATCTTCATCCTTTTCCGGCCCGCTAATTGCTTTCCTTCCTGCATAATTCCCCGCAGCTCCCAATATTGCCGGACACATTGTCACTGGTGGGTATGTCTGACACACGGCTGGTGAGAAGTTAAATCGGGAGGCTAAATGATGCTTCGTGGACTGGGTGATGATTTGGATGATAATGACTACAATGATAAAGGACGCTTCTCCGGTCTAATAGCGTTTGATTTCCCCGTTGGCCAGCGAGGAAAGAGATAGGATTTATCAGGGTTGCTCATCCAGTGAGAATGACCTTTAATTTCACAACAAGGCCCCCGCAGATAGCAGGCGCATCTCTCTCTACAAACCCTCATTAGATCACAGAGCTGGGAGCAGAAGTGAGACTTTACTTGGCTGTGGCTGGAAAAGTTTACAAGGTCAACTGCCATCACTGGGTTGCAAGTGTATGAATTTTCAACCTAGTCTCACGGCAGTTTGTGAAATGGATTTGTGTACAAAGACACGTTTTTTTTCGTGTTGGTGAGGACGATTTTTAAAGTAATGTATTTAAATGTGAAGCATGTTTCGTGATCACAGCACGACTACGGTAGCGAGTAGTATGAAATGCCAAAAATCCGCGTAGGGAGGTTGGTTGGGGTGGTGGATGGGTCAAACAACACAGGACTTTCACCCCGGAGACCGGGGATCGTGTCCCGGTGTGTGGCGTGTCCTTTCACCGTTCTTCTTTTGTGGCGCGTCCCCCAGAGACTGCGGCTCGTGTCCTGGTGTGTGACGTGTCCTTTACCCGTTTTTCTTTTCCTAAATCCAACCATCCCGATGTTGTGACGTGTCCCCCAGAGACCGCGTCTCATGTCCCGGCGTGTTGCGTGTCGTTTCCCCGTTCTTTTTTTTCCGAAACCCCGAAACCCAACCTCCTTATAGATGCTTTCCATTATGTGCTGACCAGCACGAATACATGACGTTCTCAACAACACGAAATAAACGAGATAATCGTGTGCGTGTACACAAATCAATAGATTAAAAATAACATGACCATTTGACAAACTGCCGTGAGACCGTGTTGGAATTTTTGAGGATCTCTGTCTCTCAGAGTTCGTAATACTCCCCTCAGGTCGCAGATTTAGAGTACCTCGGTTCAAGAGCAATAGGAGTAAAAACTCCTTTGTCCCATGTGCAATAACTCGGCCTAATTTGCACATGTAATGTACTTTTTTGTTTTGTTTTTAGAGATTACTCCAGTGTCGATAAATGGTGTTGTGTGTATTACATACAGGAAACCTTTTTGTACTCATGTCTTTGTATTGTTGCCTTGTCTATTTGTATGTTGCTTGAACGTGTTTCTGTTGTTTTATCTTTCACTCCTGACTGCATATCAAGTTTCCCATTTGGGATAATAAAGTGACTGAACTGAACTGAACTCTTTAAAACATCATCTCCCTGGAATAACTGAGTAGAAATGGATATACGGTGTGAGGACGTGGTCTGAAATCAATATAGAACCTATATGTCAGTCGGAGGGGAGAAAAATTGGAACTGAAATAATCTCTAACATTCTGAACCAAAAACACCCACTCGGTTGTCTTTGTTCTTGTGAAACAATCCAACTTGGAGTCATACTTCATAAAATCTCTGCACACAGCTGCCTCAGAGAGGTGGTATAAGTTTAATATTTCCCCTCTGAAATGGTTTTGGGTATGACTTTAACTGGCAGCAACAAGGTATGCAAGTGTACACTGGAAAAAATACAATTTCTCCGCAGTTTATTCAATTACAGAGCACCTCGGCACAAAAATAAATCTTCTTCCACAATGTTTTACCCAAAGAAAATGTCTTATCGTCTCAGAGAGCTGCTCTGAGAATCTGAATCCTGTGCCGGCGGAGGCTATATGTGGGTTTGCTTTGCTCCACGGCACTGGAGCAGAGAATGAGGACATGAAGCTTGTCCCCATCCACTCTTCGTTCCTTTCCTCTCTTGACAAAACCCAATAACCACCCTGTGTTCCAACAATAGGCTTCAGATAAGGGAAAAAAGAAGAGAGAATAATAACACTCAAGTGCCATGGAGGGAATCTGTTTTTATCAACCCAGCACTCCAGAGGACGGCCTCAAAAACATTTGCCGGCGTGTGTGTGTGTGTGTGTGTGTGTGTGTGTGTGTGTGTGCGCCAACTCAGTGGCAATGAAAAATACAATTTTTTATCTGCCTCCCACAGCTGCCCCTAGTGACCCTCACCGCAGCTGAGAAACACCAAAAATACTCACCGATAAGAGAGGCCTACAAGGGGAGAGTGAATTTTAATCACTTAAGAACATGTGTTGTGGTGATACTGTCATGTTCCCTCGGCAGAGGTAGTTAGTATAACAGCACAATAGTGAAAGGACTCCACAGGGATGCCTATATAAATATGACAGTGTTGTTTATGCATGAGCTCCTCTTGGCAGGGAATATCTGACGCTCCTGTTTCTACAACACAGGGAGCTTTGCCAGATATATTTGGACATGGGCTTTCTTTACTTGGATGTGCTGTCAATTACCTGATCTTATTAGTTTACTGGTTGCCTCCACTGTTTTCTTTAACAATAGCCGTCGGCACTACTGAGAGGATTGAATTTACGTCTCATGCAAAGTCACACCACGTTTGAGCGTAGAGAGCACAAATGGTTTTGGAAATGCCTTTATGAACTGAATGCTTTTTCTCAGTTTTTATTCTCTGCCTCTTTATATCTGGAATATGCAAATGAAACCACGCAGCAGCACACAGCGTGTCTCAATTAAATTAGTGTTCTCGAGAAGTCATCTGCTTCTGTTCATTTAAGGCGGTCGGATCTGGGCAGGAACAGGCAACCCTGACGGAAGAATCGGCGCCCGGCAACTCTGACATGCTACTCAGCTTCTCCAGAGGGCCCCATCAGTCAGCACGGAGACAGGAAGCAGATAGAAACAGGAAGCAGGACCATGGTGGAGACAAATGACAGACAAGCTTGTTGGGTAATCTGACACTGTCTGATTGGACTGTTCCGTCTCGCCCTCGCTCGTGTCCTGATGGCAGATACAGCCGTATCAGCCCAGATTCATTCTGTCCTCCTTTTGCTATTTCATGGTTGCGCTCATTGCTTAAAATGCGGCAATTACTATCTCATATGAATCTATTTGTCCCTCCATTAGGGGAAACTCTCAGAGGGGAGGGTGAGAAAACAGAGACTGGATAATGAGAGCAGAGACCATTAAAAAGCTTGAGGCTCCTTACATGATAAATTATACAGCGTATGCAAGACATACTTAAATTCTGCTTGCTGCCCTCCCGTCCTAGCCAATACACTTAGGCCTGTAATGCATGGTTAATGGGAAGACTGGGAATATCTTGAGAGACAAGAAGTTATTTTGAAAGTAGGCACTGCAAACACAGAGAGAGGTCAGTGGCTCTGGGTTCATTTAACATGTGAAATACATGAAGGAATGTCAATTATGCAGCTTTTCTCACAGTGCAAAGCTCACATTGTTCTGACACTAAGAGACAAATGGAGAAAAATGAGGCTCTGATGTCAAATATCAGGTGCTTTTATTGCTTGGCCAGGGTTTTAGTTGAAACGCACCAATTGTGAATGGTACAGAATTGGCCTCACCTCAGTGTATCGGAGTCCAATTCAATATCTCATTACTTTTGTGTGAAAAGGTTGAACGGAGACGATGGGTCGGTGTGTCTTGACGATATGCCAGAGTGCATACAGCAAAAGGCCAGTGCTTCTTTCTGATATTAAGTATTGATTTGGAAAGATTGATCTAAACAATATTAAAAGAGCACTGAGAGAGAGCCAGTCAAGCAGATATAGTGTTTAAAAAAACACACCAGCAGGAGACCTTAAAGAAAGCATAAATTGGGAAAAAGATGATGGCAGAGGTGTTTGTCTGAGTGCGCCTGGGGCTAAAAAGATGGGAATTAAAGGATGAGAACAAAGAGAAATGGAAGGAGAAAGTGAGGCATATAGAGAAATGCTCCAGACTTGAGGAGGTGACACTAATTGGGGTGTTGGCAGCGTAAGGATCAGAAGGATCCTCGTCTTCTTTATTGAGCTGGATTGAGGAAATGCTCACACAGTTGTGGCAGATGTCAGGAATGCTTGTTTTAGTGTCAAATCTTCACGAGTAGGAGAGATGCTCTCGATGTTAACAAGGAAGACAGAATTGAAGGAATAGGGGCGGTGAGGAGAAAGAGAGCAAAAGTTGGGGGCGTATTTCGTCAATTCCAATGTTTTGAGGTATGACTTTGCTCTCTGCTCTTTTTCTATTGAGTTTCTAGCGTTCACTCTGGGATTCACACCATCCTCTACTTACTGCTGGCCTAAAAAAGTCTCCTGCTCAAGGGAAACATGGGATTTTTATTTATTCATCTATTCATTAGGTTCCTTTTCTTTGTTTCTAGATTTGGAATGGCCAATTTACATCACATTTGGTGTCAATGTTAACATCCTCTGCAGGGTGGAGGCTGTCTTCACCGTAAATAAAAGACAGCATTGGTGGTTTATTTAAACACCCAGCAGTGATACCAAAAGCCACAGTTCAAGTCACAAATCCAAAAAACGTTTAGTTTAAACATGAAGGAAAATTGTACCTAACTTTGAAGCTGCACTAATTACTCAATTACTCAATGGAACAATGGATCAAATACCTTTTTGTAGTGTGAAAGGGGTCACTTGTAGTGACAGAGAATTATCACTCGACTGCAGTTCACCCCCGCTCTATGGAACTTTTAGCCTCTTTCAGGTCATTGCTTTTGGTCTTATACCACGGAACTTTGCCGTTTTGGTTCACCCTCGCGGCTCTTATCAACCTCATTTACAGACATAACAGGCAGCTGTTTTCAGTAAAATAAGCACTAATAAATCCACTGAATGCCAACTGCCCAGCACCAAATGGAGGACAGTCAAAATTAAAGTTAGCATTTCCGGGATTGTTCAGGTGTTGCCGGAAATTCCGCCGGATGTCCATCACCTTCCTCTTTCTTTGTGTTATAATTCTAAACTCTGGTGGATTTCTGAGGACTATGGTTAACTGCTCCTTAGATCTCTGCAGGGTAAATCCAGACAGCTAGCTAGACTATCTGTCCAATCTGAGTTTTCTGTTGCACGACTAAAACAACCTTTGAACTTACATGTTCTACCACAACAAGTTCCTTCCCGAGGCTATTTTGCACCCTTGCACCGATACTGTATTCATATTTGTTGGTTGGGAGGGAATCAGAACCTTCTTTCCACCAGACATTGAGGAGCATCATTAGCACAACGACTAACCAGCCAGTAGCTAGTGTAGTGACAAGGGCCTGATCCCCCACCAGCTCCCCACCCACAAACACTGCACCAGAGCTGGAAATTGAACCGCCATGAGTTGGGATTTTTGCTGCATAAGTGTACAAGTGTTTTGTCCTCTGGACCACCCACATGCAGCTTGATGGTAACTATAACAATGTTACTTATTCAGTTTACCCACCCACATGTCCCTCACCAGTCTGCAAACCAAACCCAGCCCTGTCAACAGACCTTTTTTTTTCTTTTTTGTAGCAAACACAAGAAAGGGACATGAGAAAGAAATGGGATTGCAGAAGAATTTTTTTCATAGTTTGGCTACAGTATTTATCTAAAAAAGGCTTCGTATGTGTAAAAACATATCTACCTGAGCGTGTGTTTGTGTGTATAAAAGACAGACATTTTTAGTACAGACAGAGATAACGTTTCTGTAATATGCGTGTGCGTGAGTTCATATTTGCGCACATTACCTCAGGGACTGTATGATACATGGTAGGGCTTTTGAGCAGTTCAGTATTCTCTATCTATGCCTATAGATGATCCATGGAAGTGCTATGTGTATGTGAGCAGGGAGGGTTGGTACATGCCGTCCTTGGGGAGTAGACCTAGCTATGCGGGTCAGGGTGGCTGTGATCTGAATGGAGAGCATTAATATTTAAACACAAGCTCCTGAGGGAAAGAGACTGTAAATGATTCATGATTCATTCTGTGGGCTCTCAGCAGCAAAGGCTGGAGCTCCGTGAAGATTAGCTGATTCCTCCATGCTTGTGTGCCCTACTCTGTCCTCCTGTTCCTATATGGGATGCGTTTCATCTTGCATTCTCCAAGGGGTAATGTCTTCTTCACTCGCCTTTCTTGATTATTTTTTTATTTTCTTCTCACTAACTTTCCATCACACTTTCTCGCTGTCAACTTTCAGAGCACTTTTGCCCTAAGCAGAAACATGTTTTTTAATGCACTGTGGCCATCACAGCTGCAGGAAAAGAACTGGTAGGATATTGACTTGAAACTGTAGGCAGTGAAGTGTCATGTATGGGGGGGAGGCACACTCATTTAAGCAGCAATACTGTTGCACTGATGCATTATGGATAATACTGACAGCCTCACAGCAGAAAAGATGTCCTTATTAAAATTTTTGTGCGTAACTTTTTGATATTAATGAACACCCGTTACATTCAAGCCATTGCCAAATGAGTTGCTACAAAGCTAATTAAGACTATCAGCTCCACACAACTCTCTCTGTATTTCTCAGTATGACTATGTTCAGAATATTGTGTCATCCGGCGACTTCTGCGCACAGAAACTCAAGTGAAGATAATTACGTCTTCTGAAGAGTCCATCATGTTTTTTTAATCCTGCGCGTCCTCCTCGGCTACTAGCAACAGCGTGGAGGAGGGGCGACAGTGTTGTTGTCATTACTTAGAATTCGTCATGGGGGCAGAAACTACACACTATAGCTTTAAAAGCACTTTATAACTCATTAAATTGTAATTAGAATTTTCCTCACTTAATTTTTTTGTCTAAGGAAACTTCAGACACTTCAGCCATTGTGCATATATTTACATTTTTCAAAAAAAGAATTAAACAGTTTTTGGATGCTTTTATGGACAGAGCTTCAATGCCTCAAGCCTCTAACATTTGACATTGCTAGACGTGCTGTTAACTTCCATGGAGTGTGCTACTCCCAGAGGAACCCTGTACTGTACGCCTTACCAATGCTGATCCAAAGACATTTTACTCTTCCACTTTTCAACAGTAAGTTGTTTTAAATCCCCTGTCCCTTTATAACATTCAACATTTTGGAGGATCTGTCATGCTCCGACGTATTCCATTCACAAACTGAAAGCCAGCAAACCAGGCTAGCTAGCTTCTACTATTTAGCCAAGCGCTTGCTAAGATTAGTTTTGTTATTTTCGGTCAGATTATTTCAACACTGGCTGAGTCAGTGGCAAATTTTAACCAATTAAGAACACCAAGTCAACACCAAGGACACATACACCAACTATATACTGTTTTGGAGTATCAGTATATTTGGAGTTCAGCATTCTGGGATGGGAAAAAACGTGCTCTGGTTTATTGGCATTTCTTTAAACCAATCACAATCATCTTGGGCTAAGGACTCTATTACGATGCCTTTGCAAAATAGCCTCGGGAAGGAACTTGTTTTGGTGGAACATGTGCTCGTTCAAAGGTTGTTTTAGTCGTGCAACAGAAAACTCTGATTGGACAGATAGTCTAGCTAGCTGTCTGGATTTACCCTGCAGAGATCTGAGGAGCAGTTAACCATAGTCCTCAGAAATCCACCGGAGGTTAGAATGCCGACACAAAGAAAGCGGAAGGTGACGGACATCTGGCCTAAAATTGGGGACATCCGGCGGACCTTCTGGCGGCCCCTGAACAATCCCAAAAAATGAAAAGTCGTAGATATAGACTAGGATGTTTATGACCCCTGTGTACAATAAATCAGACGTGGGGTATTTTTAATCTTCCTGACATACAGCCTCTTTTACTAATATCTGGCGAGCAAAATGCTTTGATGGTGTAACCCCCCCCCCACACACACACACACACACACACACACACACTCAACACCATTGCTCCAACCCCTGCTGGTGTCAGAGTCTGTTCGCCAGGAGAGAGATGGATTGATTGGGACAGGGGGGGGAACTGTGTGCTGGAAAGAGCAGGAGAGAATAAGAAAGAGATGCATGGACAGACAGGTCAGAAGTGGCAGCAGTCAGCCCTGATGGAGACTGATGGGAGGATGAGGAGATAAGAGCGGAGAAGGTGGAGGAGAGACTGCATGCGTGAGACGCAGCGCTTGCTGAAAAGCCGGCAAGATAGATGGAGAGTGGGGCTACAGGAAAGTGAATCAGGGCTCGACAGGAATGATGAGCACCGAGCACGCCTCAGTTACAAAATGGAGGAGAGAAAAAAGAGGACTAGGGAGAGAGAATGTGGCAAGGAGAGATTTATGGAGAGATGAAAATAGAGAGAGAAAGGAGGGGGTGAATATGTAATGAAGGAGAGGATGGCATTCAGTGTCTGTGCTGCATTTGTGGAGCGAGGTTAAAGAAACAGGAGATGGTTTGGGTTCCTCCTGTGCTTCCACAAGCACTTTACTCACCCACCACAGCCACTTAAGTCTATAGGAGCTTAGAGCCACTCAGTGCTCCGTCGTCCGTCTCATCGTGTCCACAACAATTATCATCCAACCCCCACACATTGCTGCAATATTGCCAAGACAAATGAATGACAGCCATAAACACCGCTGCCGTACAGAAGCAATTAATAGCAACATCACAGTTTATCATGACAGCAATCGTAGCTGAGCTTTATTCCGTCTCTGTTACATAAATCAGGGTGTAGTGAATGTGAATGTCAGAATGACAATGTTTGATGTCAGTCGGGTGTGCTGAAATATCAGCGCATAACAACCAAAGATATGTCACGGTGCTGTCACTCCCACACTGAAGACACAGGGTTTCATTTCCAGTCAGTGGATTGACATTGTGACTCATTGAATATCATTATTTGTGCCTTCAGGCAACATTATGCGTTACTTTAGCATAGCCTTCACTATAGCATATTTTCCAAAATTAGACAATTTCTGGAAGATATCATCAATATGACATGGTTTAATGTCAGGAGAGCCGGTTTATTTGCTTCCAGTCACCTGATTTGCATTTGAGTTGGCTCAATATGAGCTTGTCAGTAGGATGGAATGGAAACGGCTATTACGGTTCTGACGAGGCCTTTTAAACATGCTTCTTTTCATTATTTTCTATTGAGGAGCTCACTGAGGGGATCGGCTCATTCCCCCGCCAGAGCAAGGCACCCTGCGTTTTCTACCAATGTGTCGTAAGTGAGAGTTTCTCTCCTTCTGTGCAGGGAGGAAAAGATCACCCTCAAGGAATACAAGCATCCAGAATTAATGCGGTTTACCATCACGCTCATCACCGCTTACTTTATGATTAACGCAATTAATTGAATGATACTGATGATTTCAATGATTATCACACTTAGTGGTGTGTGTGTGTGTGTGTGTGTGTGTGTGTGTGTGTGTGTGTGTGTGTGTGTGTGTGTGTGTGTGTGTGTGTGTGCCACCGCAGGCTTGTAGCACACATAGCATATGTTTCTTAAAACTACACATGCAGTTTCACAAGAGGTAACTGTTTGAATCCTCTCTGAATACAGTCCTGTGGTACTGTGATTCAACAGCTGATTAGCCACGTTTTACACCCCATATTTAACTTCCTTCTATTTTTACTGCACAAGATGATTCCTATCAAGTGGACTTAATGCCCCCTACAGGTTGAAACAAAGTTCATGTAATTGCTATTCATTGCAGATTGTAGTCTTTTTGACTTAGTGGTTCCCACCATTATTGGCTCGTGGCCATTTAAAAGCAACGGAAAATTTATTCAGGGTCATGTGTCACTGGTTGCTTATTTCTATGAGCTGCGAGCAGCACAGCCAAAGAGCTGTAAACCAGCATGTCACAATCAAAAAGTAAAGATTACACGCAACAGAACTGTGTGCAGCAGAAATACTTTCTATTTCCTAGTTTGTTAATCATCTTGGCACTCCTCTGATTTATCATATAAATCCGTACCACTGCTTTGAGTTAGTTAGGTTGGTTTCACCAATGACAAATGAGTGGTTGTGTAGCATTAAGCATTGTCACTATGGTAACTTGTTGACAACAAATGACATGAAAAGACTAAAGCTGTCTCTTAATACTTTCCAACATTCCAAAGCCATTCCATTTATTTCTACTGAAAACGTCAATCTTTAACATGCATATAGGATGTGTGTTGGCGGCCTGGGGGTTAAAGAATCGAGTCAGTCTTAAAACAATTTGTAGTAAATGAATGCACCTTGACTTACGTATTTACACGCACTGTAGCTGCCTGTAGTATGCATAGTATGACCTGTGTACTACTAGCTAATCACTTCCTATCAACATGCTGCTCATTGATGTGTTTTTAACAAGATGTTGCTCATTGATGTGTTTTTGGAGGAAGACGATTTATCAGGCTCTGGTTTGGGTCTTTAATGGGATTTATTGATTAAAAAATACAGACTATCACCAGCCTTAACCTTTAATCGATTAGTAGTTTTTTAAAGACAGAAAATACAGATAACTTTGTTGCTGCATTATTAATTATTATTTTTTATTAATTATGTGAAAATGTACCCCAGCACATACAGTAATGCTATGCGACGTCCCAAACTGGACACATCTGAGACATCTTTTTTTCATGTAAAATGTGAATATTTCAATGGATATTCCAAATACAGCCTATTTAAGACTTAGTCTATAATGAACTATGTGTGGAGATAATTCTCTGCTTTGGTAGGACACACCCACACACACACACACACACACACATACACACACACCGAGCGCTGAGCCGCAGAGCTGGTTGGCATCGCAGGGTGTCCGGTGCCAGACTGGGGCAAAGATCACTATAGGAGCTGTTAGCGCGGATACAACTGCCCACCGGCCTGGGAGTGCACCATCCCTTTATCACTATTAAATCACTGTTCTTCATTATCAACGTTTCATTCCTTTGAAGACATTTGGCAGAGCAGCATTGTCTTTTTACCAAGTTGGATTGCTTTCGTGAACTTCTACTATCCTACTTTTAGTTCTCAACACAGAGTCTGTTTCAGCCTCCCCTCCCCTTTCCCCTTCCGCCAGTTTGCCAATTCCCCACACAGTGAAATGATAGATAATAGATAACCGCTTCGCCCGTGCCAAAAAACGCTACTGTGTGTACGTTCAAGAAGAAATCCACCGGAGGTTAGAATACCAACACAAAGAAAGCGGAAGGTAATGGACATCCGAAAAGAGTGACATCCGGCGGAATTTCCGGCAGAACGAGAGCAATTCCTGAAGTGGAACGTCGTGGATATAGACTAGGCTTTAGTGAATAAAACAATAAACAATTGGAGTAGGCATAGGGATGAGGCTGAGGTTTAAGCCAGGTAGGGTAACTAGCAGAGACAAGGTTACCAAATCTTCGGCGAAGCACATCTGCCTGCACCAAATTTCTTATTGATTACAACCTCTATTGGAATGCTTGCATCTTGATGTGCAGTATTCTGGTTTACGTCACGGTGGGTGGGCATCTACAACCAAGCAAAATTTCTCTTTTATATGTATTTTTAAATATTTACAATATGCATTTATATTAACCTAGCGAAACACACAATAATGAAAATGGTATGTGGTTTACTGTATAATTAAAGTGAGGCTATATGTAACTTTTTGAGAGAAGAAATAATACAAATGAAATGCTGAATTCATAAGCAACATTATGCAGCCTTGCTTAGTCTGGTATGACCATTAGCTTTTGGTGGCTAATGTTAGCAAACTTTAGATACTAACTGGCATGAGTCAGTACGCTTAATATGTCTACGGTAAACATTTCAATGGTTTAATCAGAAAAGATAAAAAACAAGAAGTATAGCTTATCAGCGACAGAAAACCTTACATAGTCTCAGTTTAAGGCACTAGCCATTTCCCTCTTTAAAAAGTCCAGTCTTTTAGTGTCTTGAATTTGATTGATGTTCACTTCTCACATCTTGTAATTGTAATACCATGCTGTCACCTGTTTGTAGCCTCAGGGCATCTCAACGCCTTTGCAATGCATCCTTTTAGTTCATTACATAAATATCTTAGTGCTGAGAATGCTTGTTGGAAATTGAACGTTGCTGTCTAGTCTTAGCAACTGCTGAGCGACTTTGAAAATGTTGATTTCAGAAAATCCATCTGGACAGGCATTAAAGACCCACAGGCCCCACCATAGTGATGCGGAATTCACAATGGTGCTATTTTCTGTCTGTCTAATGGTGTGAATAATACTGTGAGGACTGCTATCATAATGTAACAAGAGGCTGATCGATACACTGTCAGCTGGAAAAACATGAACAGCTGCAGTGTGTGTGTGTGTGTGTGTGTGTGTGTGTGTGTGTGTGTGTGTGTGTGTGTGTGTGTGTGTGTGTGTGTGTGTGTGTGTGTGTGTGTGTCTATGTGCTCCCATCTGCACAAAAGCACTACTTAAGTGAAAGGCAGAGATCACATTATAGGGAAGTGTGCATATTATATTCAATCACACACACACACACACATTTTTGGAGACACACTCTGTTGGGGTAAAGGTTAATGCCTACATTTTGTTCAGATCCAGACTCCACCGATAAGAAGTTCAGTTTCAAAGATTAAAAAAGTTTTACGCCTCCATCGTCGCTCCAGGCTCTTTTGAGGCAGCAGCTAGACATGCTCCTCTGTGATTAATGACTCTCTATGAATAGAACACACAGCGTTAAAACATTTGATTGATGCTTTGACGATTGCCAAGCGGCCGTGCATATACATCATTCCAGCTTTTCATTCTCCTTTTCAGACAGGTCAAACTTGGGAAGGGAGCAGTTAGTGAGCAAGAATTACTTGAGGAGAAAGTGTGCTGTTGTGATGAAGACAAAAGCTGCCTAAGTGACATTCACATGGTGTTTTCAGACTGCCACAAATATACTGTTTGCTAAACCTCTCCCATGAAGAGGAATTGTAAGATCATAGAGTGTAGCAACCGTTAGCAGGGCTGTCAAGCTTTTGGCTTTCTCCCCATGCTAACGAGGCGTGGAAGTAGGCATGGGCCTGAAGTAGGAAGAGTACTCTGCATTTACAGAGTTTGGAGGGTTGAGTCTTTTTGTTTAGCCTATCAAAAAACACAAAAATAGTGCAAGGAATGGATTTAAAAGTGTTTATCTGCTCTAACGTAAGCTGCAATCGTTAGCATGTCTGCAGTCTGTAGGCTAGTATGGTTACCTCTCATCCCAAGAGGTAGCATATTATTAACGGACAATACCTTTTGTGGGATTACAGGTCACATAAAAAAATCCTTAGTTTACGACTAGGACACATGCGAATGGTCACTTGGTTTGACCTGTGATCATCCTAAACTTCTTAAATTTCTCCTTAAAGGGATGGTTCGGAGTAATTTCACCCTAGGGTCTTTTGCACCATGACCTCGAGCCAAACACCACCCCCCAGAAGCTTTTTTCCCTTGGTCTAACAATGGGCGAGTTAGCGCTATCAGCAAAACAAAAATATGAATTAATTTAACTTATTTTTTAAAAGTAAGTGCTGTAGTACAACTAGCAGGAGACAAGTTATAATTGAGGTAAGTTTGGAGACACTACCTTATTTAATCATTAAATTAATACATATTTTTGTTGTATCTCTTTTCGGTGTTGTAGTTTGTAGACGATCCCTAAGCACTCGTCTTACTGCTGTCTCACCGCAGGCTGCTCGTAGAGACCAAAGCCATCAGGCAAGTGTTATTTAAATAAACTCCTGGTGTACTTACAAACTTTCCAATGCCTCGTTTTATGAGTACAGAACCTACAGTATTTGTAATACTGTAGAAGTTTGGTACCATTCCGGGCATTATTAGTGTGGTAATTTACGAGATACACCTTTGGATCCATTAGCGCCTGCACTAAGCCATTCGGCTGATAGCGCTAACTCGCCCAATGTTAGACCAAGGGATATAAGCTTCTGGGGGGGGGTGTTTGGCTCGAGGTCATGGTGCAAAGGACCTTAGGGTGAAATTATTCCGAACCATCCCTTTAAATAACACTTTTGCTAGATGGTTTAATTTTGTTTATTTAAGCATATTTATGTGTGCCATGCTGGTCACAGCCCTACCTGTGTGTGTGTGTGTGTGTGTGTGTGTGTGTGTGTGTGTGTGTGTGTGTGTGTGTGTGTGTGTGTGTGTGTGTGATATTGTGTTGTTTGGAGTGTGCACTCTCTGGCACCTGGTTCCATCTATAATTGATGGGCAGGGCCAGAGGACATGTCGGAGCCACTCCACACAGCCAGAGTGTGACAAGGCCACACAGAGTGACAGGGCAACACGGCGCTTCCTCATTCCATCTACATTCCACACACACTTCACACATTTGTGTACATCTGGGACAAGCAAATCACACAAAATACAAGTAAAATGAAGAGGGGAAAGAAGGAGCCGTGTGGGAGAAGCGGAAGAAGTCTGGGGAAATGTATTGTGTGTGCCCAGGTTTGAAAAATATTATGGATTATCGTGTGTGTGTGTGTGTGTGTGTGTGTGTGTGTGTGTGTGTGTGTGTGTGTGTGTGTGTGTGTGTGTGTGTGTGTGTGTGTGTGTAAATATGAGGGTTGAATTGCAATAAAAAGAAATAAATGAATTGAAATAGCTTCCATGCCACACACACAAGCAGATATGCAGATGTGATATATAAATCCATGCATACACATTCACATGTGCAGGGACATACAGAGACTAAACACACATACACATACACCCACCCACACACACACACACACACACACACACACACACACACACACAAATCACAATCTATAGTAATTCTGATGATGAGGCTGTTTTCCAGCATCTCCCAGCTGTTATGGGTGTGATAATGAGAACATGACACCTGGTAGACATTAAGAAGCACATCACTCTGTCTGGCTTGTCTCCCGTTTACCTTCTCACAGCGATTTGGTTGAAGACAGCCCATTTTTTAAGCTCCCTCTTACTGGCTGTTGCCTCCTACCCAGAACACTTCAGTAGTTAGGGCCCTAATGATCTCTAAGGCATAAGTAATAACTTGCAACATAAATGCAAGGTGATCTGTGGACACCTACATGCCACTGGTGAGATGGAAAACCAGCATATCCCTCTCTCCATTACTCATTACTGCTCTATATCTCTCTACTGCTCCGCATCACACTGTATTTACTAAGCCACAACAGTGGTCAATAGTCACTTAATTCAGCGTCGGTTGGGGCTAAAGACTATAACTTTGCAAAATGAAAAATGAAAAAACAAAACAGGGTTATCCTTTTGTTTCCAGGGTCCTACGTTCCCAGTGTACTCATTGTAAGATGGTAATTAGTAGCCCTAATTGCGAAAAGAATGAAGGCAGATAAACATTTTAAATGCAGTTTGAATGGTCAAAATCTATTTTTGCAGTCACCCACCTTCAAGTTCGTTTTTTATCTTTATTTGCGTTGATCACATTACATTGTTTCACAGCTAGTATTAAAAGCATTATTACTCACAGGAAACAACATTTCTGTTAAAGTTCCTTTTTACAAAAGAAGGCGTAATTCACATAGTCACCATAACAATCATCCCATACAGCAGTTGACATCATGACTGACAACCGCACCGACAACAGTGCGAAGGCCCAGAGAAACGGAGGTAAAGAAGTCCATTGACCTTTTTTTTCTCTGCTGTGCTAAGACTGAAGAGCAGATGGGAGCACAAAAAAAACACAGAATGTGAGGTAGGGCAGACTCAGAGATGATGGCATTTGCTTTATACGCCACCTGTTTGTTGTATAGGCCCAAATCACACAGCCTACAGAACTAAGAGCTGCTAAGTTGTTAGAGTGGATATAAATATACTTAAAATATATATCAGATTATTGACTGGAAAATGAACTCACACAACATGTAGAGTTTGATTTTCTGATTCCAAGAAACTTGCAAGAAAATATAAGGTAGAATTATAGCTTGTATATGAATTTTGAGAGCAATGTAAAGGCACATTTTAGCTTGAGCACAGACCCTTGACATATTAAAATAATATCTGTTGTCTATTCACATGTCTGACGAAGCAGATGCACTTCAGCTTTCCTCAGTACAGCTGTCTGGCCACATAATAAATACGTTTTGAAGGCAGTATAATATACTAAAAGCATACACTGGCATTGACAACACAAGAGATGTTTTCAGTTTTATTCGGGATATTATATGAGAATCTGTTTCCCATGGTTTAATAAATGTTAGCTTCTTCTTAGCTTCCAACAGGCTAACATCACCTGCACTTGTTGTAACGTTAACCAGGTTGTACTTTTGAAAATCAACATTGCTTTTTTTTCCACAGCTAACACACAACAAGCTATTTATTCTTACCTGACTCACTTTATTTAAAGTCTTAAGGGGAGAAACCATTTTCAAATCTAAATAAAAGAAGAAAAATAAAGCAAATATCCATACTCTCTCTATCAAGGGAAGAACCCTTCTGTCCCAAAGAGGGACGTCTTACCCATACATTTATCAATGTCATCAAAGTAAAATAGATTCAATTCAATTTTATTTATAGTATCAAATCATAACAAGAGTTATCTCAAGACACTTTACAGATAGAGTAGGCCTAGACCACACTCTATAATTTACAAAGACCCAACAATTCCAGTAATTCACCCAAGAGCAAGCATTTAGTACGACAGTGGTGAGGAAAACTTCCTTTTAGGGAGAAACCTGGGACAGACCCAGGCTCTTGGTAGGCGGTGTCTGACGGTGCCGGTTGGGGGTGTGATGAACAGTGGCAATAATAGTCACAATAAAGATAATGGAACTATGACTAGAAATAGTAGTTGTAGTAGTTCATGGTATAGCAGGGTGTAGCAAGGTGTAGCAGGGCACTGCAGGGCAAAGCAGGACGTAGCAGGGCACTGCAGAGCATAGCAGGGTGTAGCAGGGCGCGGAGCAGGACCACGGCAACAGCTGCAACCATAGATGGAGTACTTTTATCTGAATATAACAAACAAGCATTGTGGAAATTATAGAAAATCATTAAGATAAGGTGTGAAAAATTGCTAATGTTAAATCGATACAATCCATTATTATAACATTTACTTGGCTTTCTTTTTTATGTAGTTAAAAAAAAAGTGTTCTCAAGTGTAAATAAGAATATCAATTTGTTACCCGTTGTCCCACTGGGCAAATGATTTCCAATGGATTTAAGAAGAGCAAAGTAGTGGAATGATTGTTGTGCCACAAGTAAAGGCTATACTCTGCTTTTCTGATTGGGAATGGAAATCTATGCAACGGTAACAACATGTTTAAAGTATCATTGCGCCCAGTAGGCAATTTGTTCATTTTTAAACCAAGGGGACAGACCCGGGTCCTTTCATTCACCAACGACTAGCGAACCACCCCATGAAGGACTCTTTCTAATGCCTCTGGTTAAAGCAGGATAAATGATTCAGCTGGGGGAAGAAAACAGGGTTACGCAACAGAACAACACCCCCCATTGGCTAAAACAGAGGTCTCAAAGAACGCAATTAGGAAGTCACGCTGAAAGAATAAAAAAAAACTATGACGGTGGGAGTTGTTTCCACTGACAGATGAGAGAAAAAGACAACAAGATGTCTGGGAGTTTACTGTGGGGATGCCACATATTGATGTGTGCATGCAGAAGGGATTAGGAGTGAGGGTGGAGGAAGCTGTACCTCATATGGAGCAACCTGTATGTGTTCAGTATAACAAGCTTAGAGATGTTGAATAAGCTAAAAGCAGAATGCAAGAGCAAATAAGAAGAACAGGAGTAAGTAAGGAGACCGATTTTCATGCAGGCCACCCGTAAAGAAGGCCTTAACACTTCACACAGTGTTTGCATGCTCTTCTTTTCTGGCACCGCACAACGTCAGATGAAAGAAAAAGATTGTGGGTCACATCACACGTTATACATTTAAACCCCATACTGAGTGTTACTTACGCAACAAGAGTGTAACGTTCTTTATCAAGTCAAGCACCATGTTAACCACTATTGGCCAAGAGAGGAAAGAGGGCAAGGTATGTGAACAGCCACACAACACTGAGAACACAATAATACAGCGGAGGGCTTGATTACAAGAGCGAGGCCGCCTATACAGTGTATCCACTCTATCTTACAGTTACTCCTCTCTCTTTACTTTCTCCACACCAGGGCAGGGCTGTAGTCAAGTCCACCTTTGTCGAGTCCCAGACCAGGACAAGTCGAGACCGAGTCGAGGCCGAGTCCAAATGAGAGACAGTCAAGACCGAGACCAAAAAATGTGACGTCAGAGACAGTATAGCTTCTATTTTAAGATGATCATTTTGCATTATCACTTGTAATGATCAAAAAGCAACTGCAGAGTAACAACACTATAGGATCAAATTAGGCCATATTATTCACTTTAAGGCTTCAGTCATACCTTTTTTATATTAATGAACGTCCGTTACATTCAAGCCATGGCCAAATGAGTTGCTGCAAAGCTAATTAAGACTATCAGCTCCATACAACTCTCTTAGTATTTTTCAGAAAATTGGTGCCATCCGGCGACTTACGTGTGCAGAAAATCGATCGAAGATAATTACCTTTTGAAGAGTCCATCATGTTTTAATCCTCCGTGGCTTCCTTGGTTACAAGCGACTGCGTGGGGGGGGGGGTGCACGATCACGGAAGGCTTGTATCATGTGGCTGCGCCTACAGTTTTATTTTCATTACTTAGAATTCCTCATGGGGGAGAGAGAAACTAAGCACTATGGCTTTAAGTAGACCAATTTTACACAAAGCTGAACTGCAACTTCACAAATACTTGTTGAGTCTTTTTATTCTGGTGCAACAGGAACATTCTGGACTGCCAATGGAAAATGTAACAAATAACAAGCAACACAGGTGTCACTAAAGAAATTGATACTTGTCTATTCTGGGACTAATTGCTTGTCCCGAAGAATCCATAGTACACAGTGCTTGTTGACATTGTGTCTGCAGCCAAAATGAAAAGAGATGCCTGATGATTGAGGTGTATGACGCAGCCTGGCGTATCCCAGGCGACCAATGTTAATGCCCGTTCCAGATGGATTTTTGAATTAAACCAATACCTGTTTTCTGATCAAGCACGCTTCATCAATGGTTTAGTTTTGAGGGAGGAAGTCACTTTAGAAAAAAAGCATTTAGTGCTGGAATGGGTTGAGACTTTCTAGAATATTTGGCGAGTCCAATGACCCAGTCCGAGATAAGTCCGAGTGCAAATACTAACGAGTCTGAGACAATAGAAAAACATTTTGAGTTCGGACTCGAGTAGCCTGCTACAGCACTGCTCCACACCCTGATACATGATCTCATGAGTTTTCAGGACAGGCAAGAGAGAGCAAGAGGAAGGGTTTATTGCTTGTAGAGTCAAAACTTTCAGCTTGTAATGTGGCTCATGCTGGGTAGCAGACGGTCTTTCTGTCTCTCTCGGAGATGATGGTATTGCTAACAAGGTTGGGGGCTTGGCTTTGGCTTCACTCAACCCTTTGACTGTCCAGAGGGATCCCTTTCCCTTTTCTTTCACTCTCCTAAAAGGCAGATTCACCTCTCCTCTTTCATATCATTCTCTCATCCGTCTTGATTTTTTTTCAGGTTCCATCCTCCCGATTCTCCCGCATAATCTTCCCCCAGAAACCATTCCGGGGCTCTTTTGTTAAAGCAGACGCAGCACGGTACATGAATTTTACATGGGTTGCACACAGTCTTCAGTCAATACTCCCACGGACCACGGTGGGTTCACTCTTCCCATACAGCCTAACACACCTAGCATGACCCCCACAAGTCCATGAGAACACAAATACATACTCACTCACACACACATCAACAATTCTCCTCCTTTGACGAATATTAAAGCATGCAGCATATTTACAACACAGATGAAATGCCTCAGATCAAAGACGCTCTTATGGCTGCCTGATGTTTTATTGATCATAAACCATGTTAAGGATTTTTCAAGGGGGTAAATATCTGCTGTAAATATTATTTATTTCTGGTGGAGTTTGGAAGGTTTTTGCATTCAGCAGCATTGGGTCTGACAGAGGACATGATGAACCTAATGTGACACATTAAAAGGAAAATCTACCCCCGAAGCTCAACTCCTACATGTTACTCTTATGATTTTGGATAGTTTGGTATGGTTTATGTGCGTAAACAAGTCTTCAAAGGCAGGAACAACGAAAGCGAGACACTGACAGGCTTTGAGAAACAAATCTAAAAGCACTTCCACTTTGGAATAGGAGAGTAGTAACTTTGAGCACACACAGTGACAGTATCCTGGCTGATTAAGGATACAAGTACATTTTCTCTGAACACTTTTACATATAATTAACTGAAATCCATGAAAAAGCTTGGATAAATATTGTATTCTGCACAAAGTTAGGCTTCATTCTACTGTAGGTAATTTCTACGTGTTTGACATTGCGGGCTGCAGCTGGTTTCTAGCTATTTCAGAGAGTTCTTCACAAACATTCAGTGAAGTGTCTGAGATCAGCGGCGTATTACACATGTAGGATTTGGGCTTTGGGTTAGTATTTGCCTTAAAGCAGCAAATAAGTAAGCTTTGTCTGGTGGGATGGGATGTTGTTTGATTGTGCTGACGATGAAGCAGCAGACCGTGAAAAAGACACGGTCTGTGAGGAAAGAATGAAAACGCACGTGGATGTCTTAGAGTGCAGTCTGAGTTTCCAGTCCACTCTCCACCCTGCTGTTCTGACATCAGCTCTACAAAATATAATTGACCTCGAACATCACACACACACACACACACACACACACACACACACACACACACACACCCATGCAGACAGTCAACCCATCTTTTCTGGAACACTTCTTCTCTCTGTTGCTATCTATTTCGTGTTAGCCCACTGATTACATTACTGGGGGGGGGGGGGGAGAAAAGAAGTTGCTCATCTTGTTCTTGCTGAGGTGGAAGAAGAGACAACTTAGAAATGGAGAATGTCCTTAAGGTTAGTGTTGCTGACCTGGAAACTGTAACAGGCTCGGACTTTTTTTAAGTTTGGTTAGGTTCAAGGGACAGTTTAACTGACTTTGATTGTTCTGGTTGAATCCAAGCCACTACATTTATATAAACCTGGTGACACTATACAAACTCTACAGGTTACAAATCACACTACTGTTGTTCTTGCTGTCTGCTACAAAACTAATTTATAAATCTATTATTTGATTTGACAAGAACGTTTTGGAGTAAACGTCTTCTTTTTATTCAAATCAGGAAGTCTGACATTCTTCTAGTGACATCATAGGGAGAAGGTCAGGGTGGATGCTTGGGTGTACAACACACAGGCAGTGTTGCCAGATTAGCTGGTTTAGATGGTTTTGGGCGGCTACTTACATGAGAATTTGGTGGTTTTAAGACTCTGCATGGGGTATTTGGGGTTAGTCAATTCTGGACACTGCACACTGGACTTGATAAGATAGACTGGGGTTTGTTGTTAGGTTTAGCCTACTAAAACATTGGTTTGGGTTAGGGCAATGTTGTGGTTTTGGTTAATTTTTTCTTTTTTAAAGAGATATTTTGAGGAAAAACACCTGAAAAACCACAACACAGACATGTTGACCAAGTAGAATGCGCATTCCCACTCAAATAAACATAGGACGATGGTCAGAGCAGCGGCCATTTTTTTGTTTACTGTTGCCATTGCAAAGAACTGTGACCGTTGTAGCGGGATAACTTTCGCATAATATGACTTGCGGAAAATTGTGGACTCACTGAGGTGAGGATTTTGCGACAAATGAGCACTTGAGTAGTGCGAAGCATGGAGAGGCATCTTTTGTGCAATCCATTGCTAGATATTATTGCTCATCAAATTCTATTCATTAAATGATAGGCCAAAACAGAGTTCTCAAACTAGTGAGTGTGACACTGTTATTGTGGCGTGTGGTGCCACAATAACAACTAACAATCATGATTTTCTCTTGAGCTAGTCAAATGACCACGGCAAACAGTTCAATGTCTGTCCTGCTCTAATTCCTTTTCTATGAGTTTTACATTTGGTGTTGGCATTAAGCAGTTTCCAGCAAGGCCGTAGCTGGAATTTTCAATATCCCGGACTTACATTCTGAATGCTAATGTTGCACTGTAAATGCAGGATGTACAAATAAAAAAAACTGTTTGCAAACTATTTCGCCACATCAACTTAAAAATAGTGCTGTCAAACGCATTATTAACAGCGTTAACGCAAACCCATTTTAACGGCGTCAATTTTTTTATCGCGAGATTAACGTTCTTTTTGGCCAAGCAAACTTTGTAGTTTTTTTTCACATGCTGTTGCAACAACTAGTAACGTTAGAAAAACTACAACACCACACCAGATCTAGCTAGACCAGAAACAAAACAACAGGCACGCCGCACACACTTGTTTGGGCTTGCGAGCCGGCCAAAGAGTAGTAGGCTAACGTTTTGAGTGGATGGCGAGCGCGAGACGCCGAAATGGATGCTAATAAGATTCTGAATGGAAAGTTTACTTTTAAAAAGTTGCCAAATGGTTCCATTGACAAGACCAAAGTGATCTGTGTGTTTTGTCGTCGTGAACTGAGCTATCATCGCAGCACGTCCAGTCTGAAATACCACTTGATGGCCAAGCACACAGCTGATGCCAATTCTCCGCCCCCTCGTCAAAGCCAGGCGACAACGGATGACTTCAGACAGAAGCACATTTGCACAAAGCAAGCCGATCCACTTTTCCATGTTCATAAGAGCATTAAAATGAGAAAAAATAATGGGACAAAAAGAAATCAAGGGACATTTAGAATAAATGTGCGATTAATTGCGAGTTAACTATGACATTAATGCGATTAATCGCAATTAAATATTTTAATCGTTTGACAGCACTACTTAAAAGGTGATGTTATGTTGTATTCCAAACTTTCTGCTGTCCCCGAGTGGCCGAAAAAGTCAGTTATTGCAGGTTTGAGCAATGATGTTTTCTGTAAATTCTATTTCCCAACATGGTCTAGATGCTGGTTTAAAATCTGGCAAGGAAATACAGATGTGTTGTTGTTGTTTTTGTAGCAGATAACTCCCCCCAGGTTGCACTACATCTTCAAACAGTAGGTGTGAATCACCTTGATAGCTGGGCTTGAACATGACTTGTATTTGACTACAGTTAAGTACAGCAATGGGACCACAATGAATGTGTTAATCTGAAGAAATCTGTCAATAACAAATACTTCTTGGAGTCTAACCATGGGGTTCCATTGTATCGTATACCTGTGATATCAACAGAAAATTAGCATGAGCAGAATGCAGAGAGATTTGAAAGCTTTCTCTGTTCATTGCTCATCATCTCAGCCTTATTTCTTCTTTTTGTCTGTCACCATCTGTTTCTCTGTTTCCCAGCTTTATTGCTGCTTGTCTCCCTGATTCTCCTTTTTAGAGAATTCCAAGCCATTGCCAGAAAATTGCAGTCATATTTATCAAAATAAATAGCTGTCCAGCTCTGCTTTTCGTTCTCTGTCATTTCCTCAGATCTACCTCTTTCATTTCTAACATCCTCCTATCCCCCCACCCTGCATTGCTTCCTCTCACCCTGGTCTCTTCTTCTTCTATATTGCACCTGTCTCTCAAATGCTTCAGTTATCTTCGGAGTCCTCTTTATCCTCCACCCACACCCCTCGTTGCCGTTCTCTGTCTATCACTATCTTGCCTCAGTCCCTTTTTTTATGCCTGTCTTCTTCTGACAGAGGTGTATCACAGCAGAGGTAGCTCTCAATCTTGGAGAAGTCACTTTATCATGTAGCAGTCTGCTGCGGGTGGTGGAGCTGGTTTTGCAGGCTGGCGTGGCTGTTACATTGTCAAATGCATACACTGTCAACCACAAATACATGCAGATGGCACCTCCCAATCCTCATCCTCTCCCAATCCCCAAGCCATCCAACGTGCGGAAACCCTCTCTGTCTCATCAGTACCATCTCCCCCCTCCCCCTTCCCCTCCCCAACTCGCATCCTCCTTAAGACGGAGTGAGATTGCTGTACACACACACAGCCCAGCACTACATCCCAAAGCTATTAGTTCCTGACAGCGTCCTGCATTCAGCTCTGTCTGCCCCCCTCGCCCCTCCTCATGCGCACACACAACTCTCGGGGCTCGCCTCTCTGCACGCCACGGCGCACCCCTTTAATAGCTTTCCACGCTGCAATCTAGCCGCCTGCCCGTCGAGTCAATTGAGTGTATTATATTCGTAATTGGAGGCTATTGATTGACAGACTCCGAATGCGTTGCAGGACAAAAGTGTGCGAGCTTCCAACTATGTGCACAAAAAGCAAAGAACAAAGGATGTCTTTTTTTTTCTTCCCACAAATCACGACAGGCTAGCACACGTAGGTTTTTCTACGCTCACACAGACACCTACAACAAACACACACACATGCTGACAGTTGCCAAAATGAAGCTTGAAAAAAGGAGGAGTCCTCGATCCAAGGTCATTCCATCAAGAGGCTCTGAAATTGACTGTGAGACAGGCGAGAGATCAGTTCCAGCTGACCCAACTGTACAGGAAAAGATGGCTTAGCGCCTATCAGTAGCTATGCTTGATTTGTAGCTAGTTATGTGCTGTGTAAAGGAATTTGTTTTTGAGCCAGACATACCTTCCTGTGTGTGTGTGTGTGTGTGTGTGTGTGTGTGTGTGTGTGTGTGTGCGTGTGTTTCTGTACTGTATTTGCCAATTTTTAAAGCAGGCCTCATAAAAGTGTCATAACTTTACATTAAACAACTCTGACGTGTCGTCTTCCACTTCCCCCACTCCCTCCTTCCCCACACTTAATCAAGATCCATCGTTCCCAGGAGTCTTGCTGTGTGTGTGTGTGTGTGTGTGTGTGTGTGTGTGTGTGTGTGTGTGTGTGTGTGTGTGTGTGTGTGTGTGACAGTGTCTGTGTGTGACAGTGTCTGTGTGTGTACATATTTGTGGGAATTTCAGTTTGAATTAGTGCTTGTCACATCAATAATATGCTGCCTTAAAATATATGCTCTCTTTTCATCCACACTCAACTGTGCTTTTCTGTAATTTCCTTCACAAGGTGAGGCCTGGCAGGAGGTCATGCAGATAGATGAATGGGTATGAGAAAGAGGAATAAATATGGCTGGCTGATGTAAAATTGCGAAGAAAATGGCCTTGTATTCATATACCAAATAGACATACTGTAGGTATTTTATTAATACACAGAATTGAATTGTTGATGTTTTGCAGCATTACCTTGTACTGTTGACCT
Source organism: Sander vitreus (assembly GCF_031162955.1). NCBI lineage: Eukaryota > Metazoa > Chordata > Actinopteri > Perciformes > Percidae > Sander > Sander vitreus. Next base: position 22,984,945 of record NC_135868.1, on the reverse strand, counting down.
GAGGCCAAGGCAGCAGGCTAAGCTAAATTAATCTATCCTCTAATTTTAGATGAGGCTTAAGTGCATAGCCCACAAAGTCAATGGAAAGAGGTAAGTGAATGTAAACAGACCTAAATTTGATATAGATGGTGCAAACTGTGACAAAGATTTGGCCATGGAAGACGTGTTGCTAAATTGTGAAATGGATACAATGTACATGTATGTTGGTAGCTAGCAACTGCTAACTATTAGCCTCTGTACAGTAGGTAAAACACAACTGTTACTTCTTTTTTTGTTACTACAACTAACCTTAGTACAGCTGGTACAAACTAACTAGTAGGGCTGCAGCTATCGATTATTTTAGTAATGGAGTATTCTACCTATTATTCCATCGATTAATCGAGTAATCGGATAAGAAATACTTTTGTTTTATTGAAGAGCAATAATAAACAATAGTTTGGTTAAATTCTCGGAAAAAGCTACATTTTTGTTGCCTACATTGCTTACAATATCATCTCTCAAAAAACTAAACATATGAAGTGCATTTAAGTGCCATATTACATTGTCAAATTTTTTAAGAAAACATTTTCTGAAATGACATCAACCTCACACTAAGGCATACATTAAACATACATAAACATGACCTTAAGTTGTGCAACTTAACTTTCAGAACTACAAGTTCCATCCTGAGACTGATCTGTATATAGGCCTATATGTAAATATATGTAAATATTAATTATACTCAATCTATTTTAATTTATATATAATATATAAATTAAAATAGATTGAGCTCTGTTACACTTAGGCTAGTAGATCGTTGATCAGCTGTTTCTCCGTGAAGAGAGAGAGGGAGAGAAAATGGTGCGCAACAATCAGCTGATCTCTGACGGGATAGTCAACAAGTCGGCTCTTTAGATCAAATTGTGGTCACTGCTATGTATTTTCTTGTCTTTGTTTTTGGTAGTTGGTGTGTTTGGTTTAGTTTCATCGTCCATACAACTCCGTGATTTACTTTTGTCGGGTCCGCTGGAATAGATGAGAAATGTTTTCTGTTGAGATGCTGAAGCATTGACGTCGTGCTATTATTGTGGTAAGCTAGTTCGGTTTTTCAGTAGACACACTGTACAGAGTTCTCGTTTTAACTACGTTTTAGCTGATTCCAAACTTTGGACAGTTTCTGTCGTTTTCTCCAGCCTGTCTCTTCTCTTAGCCCCTCACTATTTACGCTCTGGCATGTGCCGCCCATAGACAAAATATAAGAATGGACCAACAGATCCCGTTGCTCTGGACGGAGACCAGTGAAGGCCATTAGAAGCACTTTTCCGGTGATGGCTGAGCGTTACTGCGCAGCCTCCAACTGAGAGCGACGACGTAAATGTGACGTGAGCAACCTGTCTGAAAGTTGTAAGTCTTCTGGTAGCTGTGCCAAGAGAAATCTCAATCATTCCCAATCTTGTAGAGACGGAGAGCGTAGGTATATGTAAGGAGATAACATGGACACAGGCTAATTATTGCTAACTAAAATGCTAGTTAACATTAGCAATTAAACTTAAACAGTTAATATAAGTCAAAACTGTCTGTGAGCTTCTCCTGTACTATACGGTAATTCCTCTACTTTTGCGACAGTAAGTCGCATGGTTATGACACAATCGTTAGCCTATTTTTACAAAAACGTCTGCTAAGGAGCCATAACGTGAGATACGAGGTAATGGAGCCTTTTATACATTGTCGTGTTTCTTTAGAAATAAACAATGGACAAATAAAGTCTTTAAACCCTTCAGATGTAAAGTTATTCACTGTCAAAGTGATGTCAAAATGAATGGCAGTCAATGGGATGCTAACAGGAGGTGATGGCTTATTAGCATCAAAATGGCGCCATGGGAGGTTTGGGTTGTGAGGAGACGCTTACCCCCTTGGTGCTGCCCGCAGACTTAGCAGCATCTGGTGTGCGACAATAATAATGATCCGTGTGGAAACACCGTCCGTCAGCAATACAACGTTGGTAACATTGATTTAACGAAGCTTCGAGGCAAATCATTTTGCATCAAGGTTTTTTGTAATCAAATTATTCGATTTATTCGAGGAATCGTTTCAGCCCTACTAACTAGCTACAGCTTTGTACAGTTGGCACAATGGGACTGTTGCTGTAACTAGCCTCTGTACAGCTGGTACATTAGGTAGGTTATGTTGCTAACTAGCTATAACTCTGTACAGCTGGTACAATAGGTGTGCTGCTAACTAGCTCCAGCTCTGTACAGCTGGTACAATAGGACTGTTGCTACAACTAGCCTCTGATCAGCTGGTACAATATGCTGCTTACTAGCTACAGCTCTGTACAATTGCTACAATACGTTGCTATCTAGCTTGCTAGCTCCACAGCTTTCCCTCAAATTCAATCTGCATGCACCTTTAGAGATTACAAAAGACAGAATAGAAAAGTGGGCAAGAACGGTTTTGTCTATACTGTAATACAAATTCAATTTTTTCTGAAGAAGTCAGGAAATATAGGGCTACTATATTGCACCAGTGTAGACCGGACAGTTCACACAAACCATGAAGGAATTTTAAAATCATGTTCAGACCTAGTAGTGAGAGGTCATGTAGAAGTCATGAAATTTTACAACTGAGCTACAATATGAACCCTGATGTCAGAAATTCAATTAACATATATAAAATAACTGCACATTAAATATGTTTCACTTGTAGAAAAAAGTGTGACCGTTGACCAGTTCTGGTCTGGCCCGAAAGGCCAGATACTATCTGACTCCAATTCTAAGGCCACTACACAATGTAAGAGTTCGTTTAAATGGTAGACCAGAATCAAATCAAGACACAGGATTCACTTTAGATAAGTTATTTCAAAACGTTAGTGAATGATATTGCAGAATACAAACTTGTGCACAAGGATCAAAATAACTTCAAGATGCACTTGAGACCTATGTCCCAGAAATATCCTTGCATTTCATGATAATACTGCCATATATACTTCTGCTATCACTCTTCAACTATATTCAGAATGGCGTCCTGAGGTCCAACTGGCAACACACTGAACTAACAAAAATAAAAGAGAAGAAAAGGCAGTCCAGGTAGGTATGGTGAAATAAATTGCTGCTAACTGTCACCACAGTAACAGTGTCAGGGAGAGGTCAATGGTGATGGGCAGGGGCTGTTGGGTGTCTTTAGTGGTAGGTCCAAATTAGCCAGGGGCCCCACAGAGGTGGCCTGGGTTGTCTGGCCCCAATTGATCCTACCCCTTCTTGGGCTGACACCACGCCAGAAACTGCCTGTGTTTGCTATTCAGCTTTGGGAAAAGGGTTAGTAGTTAGCTGCTAGGTGAAAAGACACAGGAGGAACAGACACACAAGAAAATGGATTAATGTTCACAGAGTATGTGGCCACAAAAAGAAAAAAGAAAGCAATTAAAAGTTGGGAACACGTTACTTAATATAGAAAACACTTTTTAAAGGAAGTGTACCATGATTAAGCCATAACAATGGCACTGTGATATGTGTGATATATCATGGAAATATGTAGGGCCTACAGTACTGTAAATGGGACATGATAAATACAGTACATTCCTCTTTTGTTTAACAACAGAATTGTCTTATATTAGTGTTTTAACCTAACAGACAAGTTTTCTTAAAGGAATTGTTCAAACATTTTGGGAAATGATTAGCTTTCTTACAGAGAGTTATATGGTCATGTCTGCACAGTAAATATGAAGCTACCGCTAGCAGCTGGTTAGCTTAGTTTAGCCCACAGACTTGAAGCGGGGAAACAGCTGGCCTGGCTCTGTCCAAAGGCAGCAAGATCTGCCTACCAGCATCTCTAAAGCTCACTAATTACCATTTGCTATCATATTGATTTAATTTGTACAAAAACCAATGTTTAAAAAAAGACAATTTGTGTTTCTGTCATGACCTACTGTGATTGGTTTACCCTGATATTCTTACCCAATGTCACTCCTCATGCCTTAATCTAACCAACCGATCAACAAATCAGAGGCGGGTCATGCCACCCATTCTAGCATCAATCATGGGCAGGACTATTTCTTAGTCTGGCGCCAAGACGTCCTGGAATCTTGTTGTCCCGGTGAGGTTGCCAGGCAATGAGCGGAGACTCCATGAAGATACTGCTACTACAAGCAGCCACAAAATCTGACACTCAAGGACTGTGGCTATTTCTTGATGATACTGTTACATCCGTTTTCTGTAGTTGGGAATACTGAAAAAACATTTTGGCTGTATATCTGCTCGAGCATAGTAATATTTTAGACTGGATTTGGACTTGACAATTTGGTGAATGATCTGATTATTTCAATAATAAAGCAGCTTAACTGTAACTTGTATTTGTTTCTGGCTGAGCAGGACAAACACATTTAAAGGAAACTCTGAACTTGTTTTTGTCATGACTTTATCTTTGCTGCCAGCCAGCTCAGCACACTTCTTGGAGATGGTCTCAATTATCTGCAGCCAAATATGATAGGAAAGATTCCTCTGAGAATGGCATGCTGAGATAAATAGTCTAGATGTAGGGGCTATTAGCTGAATAGTTTTTTTGCAGTCTGGCTTTGTCTTTGCCTTTTACACATTTTCTCTCTATCAACACTGTCCTGCAATAGCCTTCTCGGCTAGCTATATGCAAGAATGGATTTTTTTTAAATATTTAATTGTGTTACAGTATGTGAAGTTTAAATGCAAATATAGTGTCTGTACACAGTCAGATTAGAAAGAGCCAAGACATCTTGAAGAGACAATGTTCTTGTTATAGAAGTTGCAAGTTGTACTATGCTTTCATGCTTTCTTCAGATTTTAGATTTAGGTTTGCAATGGCAATGCAACCGTGACATTACTATACGAGAGCTAGAAAGTGGACATGGGTGGATTAATGAGGTTAAATCTCTTTGAAAGCAAAGGTTATTTCAGGTGAAAATTATAATTTCTCCAACGCTTTGTATTAGGAGTGATAAAAGTAATAAAATATTTGCAAAAGAATTTAGTTTTACGTATAAATGACCCAGCAAAAAGGTAAATGTATGAGTTGCTATAGAATACTACTGTAGTTGCCTGGGTCCACTCCACCGAGTTGAATGATTCGTCTGGCATCATGACATGACACATCGGTTTCTCTGTTAAAAAACAATGGATCCAAAACCAGTATGTTGGCACGGTGAATCATCAATCATCAACTCCTCCACGTAAATCGGTAACGAGTTGACAATTCTGTCTGATATCAGGCAAGAATACTAGTGTATTTACAAGACAGCTGATTACTAATTGTTTAACCGATGCAGTGGTATATATTTCTATGTTATGTAATGATTCAGTGCTTGTATTTGAGAGTGGAATCATAGCAATGCAAATATCAGTGTTTATTAATTAAAAACCAATGTTGGACTGTTGTTTTGATATGTATTATTTAGTGTCATTGATGTTTTGATATTTGACAGTACAGAGGTTTTAGTGAAAGAGCTGAGTACATTCAGATCTGTACTGCATTTGTATTGATTGTATATGCTTATTTTGTTATTCCAGTTATTACGGACTATGGTCTGAGGAGTGTGTCGTGATTTCTTAATGCCAAATACCTTCTATAATTGCATATGACTTTCTCTTAAGGTAATTTCAAAGAATATTTTTCTCACATGAACAGGATTATTATGGGAGGCTGTCAAATGTCTGAGTCAGTAGATACACCAGAGTGTTGTCGAAGCCAGTGATTGGCCCAGGGGAATTTCCACTTGTGATGGCGAGTACATTTTTTGACTAAAATGTACTTCACAGGCTAAATTAATGTAATTGTAGTGTAACCAGTGAATGATGGCGAGACAGGGGTAAGACAGTCTCTTTCATCAACATTTCACATGAAAGCTGTGGATGTAATGAGATGACGGATGCTCTTTGAAACCTCCCAGAAGCCTCCCCGCTTTGATCTGCGCCGGGCCGTCTGCAGGAGTGATGTATCTCATCAGTGATTGCTCACCGCACACTTCAACTCCTCCTCTGAGCTGAAGAGTCTCACCTTTCCTCCTCTAACTATTCACCACTTGAGGGCTTACGGACCGCATTACTTAAACCACTCAAGTACTCTTGTGAATGAGCAGTTTAGCCAACTAATGCACACTGTACAAGCCTATTGTTGTTTGCCTAAATTTGCTTTTCAACTTAAGTGATATGCTAACATGTCTTTTTTTGTGAAAGAGCATTTGGGTGGCACAGGAGGGGAGGAAACACTCAGCTGTATCATCCAACCAGTAAACGAACACTGTGTGTTATCCATTAAACGAGGTATAGCGTTTCCTGCTTTGAGCCGAAGGGATGTAAAGTAGCTGAAGGGATGTAAAGTAGCCAAGGGGTTAAGTTAGAAAAAGGTTTTCCGACACAGTAAGTTATCCTACATGATCTTTTCTTGTGTCCTTTTAGGTTCATCTGGGATAAGATAGCCTACACTCGGAGTCTCATTGCTATTCTGGCTCCAGACTTGACATTTCTCTCATTCGTTCCAGAAGTGACCGTATCTGATCCAGCCAGTCTGTCAGAGCCACGACTGTAATGTCCTATATATATATATATATATATATATATATATATATATATATATATATATATATATATATATATATATATATATAAATAAAATCTCTTTCTCATTGTAGGCATGTGAAGGTGCAGTTTTACACACAAATAATTGAAATAATAATTGATAACCTTCAGTCTACATCTGACTGTGTGTTCTACCATGCCTCTCCAAATCGATGAGAATGTAGAGAAAAAGTTTTAGCATTGGTTTTAAAGTGCAAGTTGCCGCTTCTCTGATCTGTGGTTTGGATCAGAGGAAGCTTGATACCAGTTTGCATCCTGACCTTTCCATCTAGTTGAAATGACAACTGACACGAGATCGCCCAGATTGTTGCACATCCGTTGGCATTTTAATCGTCAAAAAACCATGTCATAGACCAGGCGTGTACATCAAGCTGACAAATGGCCTTGATCAATTCACTCTTAACCCTTTCATAGTCAGTGTTGGGAAGGATACTTTCTAAACGTATTTGTTACAGAATACATGCCCAAAAATGTAATTTGTAATGTTTTCCGTTACGTTACTCAATCTGAGTAACGCAGGAGCGCCACCAGGAATTTTGGGCCCCATGACAAAAAAATCAAATTGGGCCCCCTCTGCGCAGCTGTTGTCACCACATCTCTAGGACCTAACTGTCCCATCAAAAGCTTTACATAACTCTAATTAAAGGCTTGCAACTGTCTTGCTTCTTGTAGTTCAATACTAGTACTAGCACAATATTTACTGCTGGTGATTTGTACATGCATGCAAGTCTAGTATGCAGTTCACTATTTGATGCAAGATTAAAAGCAACCATAAAAAATGTGCTGAAGGCCATCTTTTACAGTCTCAATGTATTTTTATTGTAAAATTTAACAAAATGGAAAATTCTCTTAACAAAATTATTATTATTATTATTATTATTATTATAATTATTAATGAAAGACAGAGAAATCCCCACAGACTCCCTGCAATGATGCTAACTGGCATGTCATTGAACACAATGTTGCTCACCTTCTTCACTGGGACAGGGAGGGGCACAGTTAGGGGGAGACTGGGGTGCTGCTGACTCATCTGTTGTTAAGTCTGCTAAAAGGGGCAGGGACAATGATTTAATATGAATATCTTGCTAAACGTTTCCCTGCACTGATTAAATGGTGATTAAATGTAGGCTAACACGAGTCTGTAGCTAACTAGCTTATTTCACTATGGACATTAAGCCAACAGGTTAATACCACTCACAGACTATAGGCTACCCACCTTTCTTGGTGAAAAACTGGGTTACAGTTTGACACCCTTTCCTTTGTCTTTCCTCCCTCTCTTTTCTCTCTTTCCTTTTTTGAAAACCAGATTTTGATTTAACGTTACTTGGCAACATTGTGGTCACTGTAGTTCTGGTGCATCTTATGACTGCAACTAAAGACGTGTGTAATGACTGTGAATAAACTCGTGAAACAGAGAAGTATAATATGTAATCCATTGATTTCAACAATGTAACTGTATTCTAAATACCAACTATTTAAATTGTAACTGTAACGGAATACAGTTACCCATAATTTGTATTCTGAATACGAATGCCGGTACATGTATTCCGTTACTCCCCGACACTGTTCATAGTGTACAATGTAGACTGTGTAGAGTGTAGAAATTTATGTTAAGTATAATTTCAACAAAGGACAAAGATCCCTATGTGCACAGTTCAGGTAAGAGCTCAGGAACATTACCCATAAGCCCTAGAGACTGGAAGGTTTAATGCCACTCCAGAAGAGGATAGACTTTGTTTGTTTTAAGAGCTAGGTAAAATTGAGAATAGGGTTCCTTTTTTTTTTTTTTTACTCAAGGGGTGTACTTTTTAGTAAGCACTACAAACGGCTTCTCCGGGAACCATCACCTTATCGTGGTGGAGAGGTTTGTGTGTCCCTATGAACCTGAGGGCTGTGTTGTCTGGAGCTGTGTGCTCCTGGTAGGGTCTCCCAAGGCAAAGTGGTCTCAGGTGAGGGGCCAGACAAAGAATGGTTCAAAAATCCTATGAAAAATCGAGGAAGGGATGAAGTGACCCTGCCCGGAGGAAGCCCGGGGCCCCCGTCTGGAGCCAGGCCCAGATGGAGGGCTCGTCAGCGAGCGTCTGGTGGCCGGGTTTGCCACGGAGCCCGGTCGGGCACAGCCCGAAAAAGCTACGTGGCGGACATCCCTCCATCCCATGGGCCCACCACCTGTGGGAGGAACCGCTGGGGTCGGGTGCGCTGCCACATGGGTGGCAGTGAAGGTCAGGGGCCTCGACGGACCAGACCCGGGCAGCAGAGGCTGGCTCTGGGGGACGTGGAATGCCACCTCTCTGTGGGGGGAAGGAGCCGGAACTTGTGCGGGAGGTGGAGCGCTACCGGTTAGATCTGGTGGGGCTTACCTCTACGCACAGTCTTGGTTCTGGAACCATACTCCTGGATAGGGGTTGGACTCTTTTCTTCTCCGGAGTTGCCCAGGGTGTGGCGCCGGGCGGGTGTGGGGATACTCACAAGCCCCCGGCTGGCGCCGCTACGTTGGAGTTTAACCCGGTGGGCGAGAGGGTCGCCTCCCTACGCCTGCGGGTTGTGGGGGGGAAAACTCTGACTGTTGTTTGTGCATATGCACCAAACAAGAGTTCAGAGTATTCGGCCTTCTTGGAGACCTTGAGTGGAGTCCTGCATGGGGCTCCAGTTGGGGACTCCATAGTTCTGCTGGGGGGACTTCAACGCGCACGTGGGTAATGATGGAGACACATGGAGAGCGTGATTGGGAGGAACGGCCTCCCTGATCTAAACCAGAGTGGTTGTTTGTTGTTGGACTTCTGTGCTAGTCATGGATTGTCTATAACGAACACCATGTTCGAACATAGGGATGCTCATAAGTGTACTTGGTACCCTAGAGCACCCTAGGCCAAAGGGTCAATGATCGATTTTATAATCGTTTCATCTGATCTGAGGCCATATGTTTTGGACACTCGGGTGAAGAGAGGGGCGGAGCTGTCAACCCGATCACCATCTGGTGGTGAGTTGGGTCAGGGGGTGGGGGAAGACTCTGGACAGACCTGGTAAGCCCAAGCGGGTAGTGCGGGTAAATTGGGAACGTCTGGAGGAGGCCCCTGTCCGACAGACTTTCAACTCACACCTCCGGCGGAGCTTTTCGTGCATCCCTGTGGAGGCTGGGGGCATTGAACCCGAGTGGACAATGTTCAAAGTTTCCATTGCTGAAGCTGCGGTGAGGAGCTGTGGTCTTAGGGTCTTAGGTGCCTCAGGGGGCGGTAACCCACGAACACCGTGGTGGACACCGGTGGTCAGGGAAGCCGTCCGACTGAAGAAGGAGTCTTTCCGGGATATGTTATCCCAGACGACTCCGGAGGCAGTTGCAAGGTACCGAAGGGCCCGAAGGGCTGCAGCCTCTGCCGTGAAAGAGGCAAAGCAGCGTGTGTGGGAGAAGTTCGGAGAAGACATGGAGAAGGACTTTCGGTCGGCACCAAGGTGCTTCTGGAAAACCGTTCGCCACCTCAGGAGGGAAGCGGGGAACCATCCAAGCTGTGTACAGTAAGGATGGGGACGCTGTTGACCTCAACTGAGGAGGTAATAGGGGCGGTGGAAGGAGCACTTTGAGGAACTCCTAAATCCGACTAATACGCCCTCTATGGTAGAGGCAGAGCTGGAGGATGAGGGGGGATTGGCATCAATTTCCCTGGTGGAGGTTGCTGAGGTAGTTAAACAACTCCACAGTGGCAAAGCCCCAGGAATTGATGAGATCCGTCCAGAAATGCTTAAAGCTCTGGGTGTGGAGGGGTTGTCTTGGTTGACACGCCTCTTCAACATTGCGTGGAAGTCTGGGACGGTGCCTAAGGAGTGGCAGACCGGGGTGGTGGTTCCCCTTTTTTAAAAAGGGGGGACCAGAGGGTGTGTGCCAATTACAGGGGTATCACACTTCTCAGCCTCCCCGGTAAAGTCTACTCCAAGGTGCTGGAAAGGAGGGTTCGGTCGATAGTCGAATCTCAGGTTGAAGAGGAACAATGCGGATTCCGTCCTGGTCGTGGAACAACGGACCAGATCTTTACTCTTGCAAGGATCCTGGAGGGAGCCTGGGAGTATGCCCAACCAGTCTACATGTGTTTTGTGGATCTGGAGAAGGCGTATGACCGGGTGCCCCGGGAGATACTGTGGGAGGTGCTGCGGGAGTACGGGGTGAGGGGTCCCTTCTCAGGGCCATCCAATCTCTGTACGACCAAAGCGAGAGCTGTGTCCGGGTTCTCGGCAGTAAGTCGGACTCGTTTCAGGTGAGAGTTGGCCTCCGCCAGGGCTGCGCTTTGTCACCAATCCTGTTTGTAGTATTTATGGACAGGATATCGAGGCGTAGTCGGGGTGGAGAGGGGTTGCAGTTCGGTGGGCTGGGGATCTCATCGCTGCTTTTTGCAGATGATGTGGTCCTGATGGCATCATCGGCCTGTGACCTTCAGCACTCACTGGATCGGTTCGCAGCCGAGTGTGAAGCGGCTGGGATGAGGATCAGCACCTCTAAATCGGAGGCCATGGTTCTCAGCAGGAAACCGATGGAGTGCCTTCTCCAGGTAGGGAATGAGTCCTTACCCCAAGTGAAGGAGTTCAAGTACCTTGGGGTCTTGTTCGCGAGTGAGGGGACAATGGAGCGGGAGATTGGTCGGAGAATCGGCACAGCAGGTGCGGTATTACATTCAATTTATCGCACCGTTGTGACGAAAAGAGAGCTGAGCCAGAAGGCAAAGCTCTCAATCTATCGGTCAGTTTTGTTCCTACCCTCACCTATGGTCATGAAGGCTGGGTCATGACCGAAAGAACAAGATCCAGGGTACAAGCGGCCGAAATGGGTTTCCTCAGGAGGGTAGCTGGCGTTTCCCTTAGAGATAGGGTGAGAAGCTCAGTTATCCGTGAGGAGCTCGGAGTAGAGCCGCTGCTCCTTTGCGTCGAAAGGAGCCAGTTGAGGTGGTTCGGGCATCTGGTAAGGATGCCCCCTGGGCGCCTCCCTAGGGAGGTGTTCCAGGCACGTCCAGCTGGGAGGAGGCCTCGGGGGAGACCCAGGACTAGGTGGAGGGATTATATCTCTAACCTGGCCTGGGAACGCCTCGGGATCCCCCAGTCGGAGCTGGTTAATGTGGCCCGGGAAAGGGAAGTTTGGGGTCCCCTGCTGGAGCTGCTACCCCCGCGACCCGACCCCGGATAAGCGGATGACGATGGATGGACTACAAACGGACGAGAGGCTCATGGTCTGACATCGCTACTTGTGGAGATTAGTTTATAGCTAACCAATACTGCTAGCTCACGTTACAGCTCAGCCGAGGAGGACAGCATTAATGTTTACATCTGTCACGAGTACCAGTCCTTGAGTACGCTTCCTTCTGCACCGTGATTTGGTTGGCTGGGTGTTTTTCAGTAGAAAGAAAATAGTTCCTACATGAAACTGCTCACAACCAAGTCTATGGATTATCTTGAGTAACCCCTGTCAAATTCCATACCGACGACGTTTCTTTTCCAGGATTGTGCAGGTGCCGCCGGAAATTCCACCAGATGTCCCTAACATTAGATCGGATGTCCGTCACCTTCCGGTTTCTTTGTGTTGGCATTCTAAACTCCGGTGGATTTCTGAGGACTATGGTTAACTGCTCCTCAGATATCTGCAGGGTAAATCCAGACAGCTAGCTAGACTATCTGTCCAGTTTTCTCTCGCACGACTAAAACAACTTTTAAACGAGCACATGTTCCACCAAAACAAGTTCCTTCCCGAAGGCTATTTTGCAGAGGCACCGTGGCTCAGTCCAGAGCTTAGCAGCGCCAAAGACGATTGTAATTGGTTTAAAGAAATGCCAATAAACCAGAGTACGTTTCTACTCCCATCCCCGAATGTTGTGTGGACTAGCCAGTCCCTTCTCCGCAGCGCTCTAGAGGAAGGTCTGGCAATGCAAGACTATCCGGGTCATGATTCCTGGAAAAAGACATTTGTGTTGATTTTTTCAAATAATTTGTTTTTGTTGGCGCTTTGAGCACCACAAGCCGAGTGCCATCTAGTTCCATTATGTTGGCGAAAAGACGGACGATATCTCTATAACACTGGGCAACTCACAGCAAAACAATCTAGATTGATAAATACCACTACAGTTAAGAGGGACAGTATGTATTTTTGATTTTGGGGTGAACATTCCCTTTTAAGAGCACCTGATCTGGGATCACTACAAACTACTGCTTGAGGTCCACCAGAGTGTATATTAACCATAAAATACATGTAACGGACCATTCATCAAAACCAAAATTAGATTTCCAGTTAAATAATAGCAACTGTATTAAATGTTTTAGAGAGGTAGCCTAGTGCAGCACAGTGTTAATTATTGTCCAACAGCATTTAATACTGGTAAAGCTGGATATAATGCCATTATTACATGTACAATCATGCTGAATTACTACTGAAAACATGTTTAAAAAAAAAATTGGAATGGACTAATGGTTTTTTGTCATTCCATTCTGTCGTCACAAAGGACTAAATGGAATTTAAATGGAATTTAGTCCTTTGTGACGACAGAATGGAATGACAAAAAACATTAAGTCCATAATCATTGATGCAATATCACTAGCAATGATTTATTCCATGCTGCGGCAGATGCCAGAGCTCATAAAATAATGCCCCCTATGCCACACAGACACCCACCCAAACCCCTAAGATAATTGTCTACCTACACGTAAGCTCAATTTCCTTTAGTGGTCTACGGAAAGGGTAGATAAAGTCCTAGAAATCCATCACTTTGTGTTGCCCTTTCAGTGATAAAAATCTGTTTTTGAATAAGTTTTGCCTTTTCTCCTCTTAAAGGAAAATCTATTGTGACACCAACACTTTTCTGGGCTTGTTTTTTTTGTGAGTAGAGGCATGACACATTCACCAGAATGGTATTGGTTTTGAAAAGGAATGCACGGACGAGCAGACTTTAATTTATTTTTTGCTCCGAGCGTGTGATGTGCTTTTTGATTGGCCATCAGTCCGGACGATTACCGCCACATCAAGATTAGGGTAAATTGATGTCTCTGTGCGGGGCAACAGCAGTTTGTTTGTTTTGTTGTTGTCGTTGCATAGACATCGGGGATACAATGTTCATCTCAGACCAGCGAGGGTGACTTTGACAGCACACCAGAGGGCTCTCACAAGACGGAGAGAAGAAATGAGAAAATGTGATGGAGGTAAAAGAGAGAACAGCCTAGAGAGGTGGCAGAGGCCAATAAATGCAGACAGGGAAATCTGCAAACAGCAAAAACTGTACGGAGGAGTAAATATAAAGAGCTTTCCTCTGAGGCTCTTCATGCAATCGTCCCTGTCATATTCTGCAAAGCTTTGCTCGCCTGTCACAAAAACAAGGTTAGCTGTTTTGCCGGCTTAGTGGCCCCTCTCTCTGTGGCAGATACAAAATGTTTTATTAAAACCTGTTTGGAAAATGTCTTCCTGCGAAAAGAGGTACCAAAGATGGATAAAAAAAAAAAAAAAATAACACCGGAGGCTGACAAGCCATCAGTGACGAAAAGTTCCCGCAGAAATGACCTGCGTTCATGAGACAGATGAGTCACCTTGATATTTTTCACAATGTTGCATTTTTCAGCATGGTGTCCTGTTGGGTTTAAATCCAAGCTGCCAGTCTGCTTATAAAAGAATGTGCCCCAGTTTCATAGAAAAACAGCAAAATATGTCAGAAAGAGGTGTGATGTGATTGTTCCGATATGGAGATTGGAAGAGGAAGCCTTGGTAAAATCGTGTCAAAGGCTTTGGATTTTCTCGTACTATTTGTAGCACAGCTGGATTGTTGTTGCATCCCACAAGAAGGTAATGCTCTCAATATATACATTAGAATTCCTGCAAGTGCTCTGAATTGACCCAGTTAGGTGCCAGAGTTTAGATACAACACTTGGCGTCCCAATTTCCCAATGCACCAGATGTTTGGATGCTTGGCACCAGGGGACAGGTAGGAACCAGATCAAACTGTCAAAAGTCAATTTTCTGAGGAAATAATCCATCTGTCAAGGAATAAAAGTTTGCTTCTGGAATATAAAATGTACTTATATAAGAAAATAGTTAACATTTCAAAGTACCTGTTTCCCTCAGGCTATAATTCTGTTATAATTGCAATCTAGACCTCCTCAAGGGGCCACATGCATATGTATGTGGAGGCCTTTTCGGCACACACACCCACCAGACCATCCACCGACACGCTGAAGCATCTCTCTAGAGAGAGGCAGCAGAGTGCGGCTGAACGCCCACAGAGTCTGCTGCTTCCGAGCCGCTGTCTGTTTAGTCAGATGGAGCAGAAAGCTGAGAGTTCCTCCAGCAGAGAGTCAACCTTGTTATCCAGTGGCCGAAAAAGTAAAATTCACAGCACAGCAACAGCATCAGGCAAGTAACATCTAGTTATCCCCCTGACGACTCGCACACAAAACACAACCCAAGCCTCATCTCACTCGTTGGGTCAATATATCGCGGGCTAATATAACCCAGGCAGACAGCCCAGGGAAGGCTGGGGACCAGAGCGAGAAGCATGTCCCAGAATTGGCAGTCCTGGTGGGGCCCCACACACACACACACACACACACACACACACACACACACACACACACTGCTGCAAAGTATTCACAAGCTGTGGAGGGGAGTATGAGGGACATGAGAGACAGAGGGAGGATATTATGAAAGCTTTGTGGAGTAATATCCGGAAAAGGTGCCCTATTCAATCACAGAGATCCAGAGGCTAAGCTTGTCATGTAATTAGATGCTCTTTCATTCCCACTTCCCTCCATCTCCTCTTCTTTTTCTGCCCTTGCATACTCAATGCAACACACACACACACACACACACACACACACACACACACACACACACACACGTCATTCAAAGCTTTCAAAGAAAAGGCTGTACTTTAATGAGAATAACACTCACACATTAATGACACCTCTGTTCTCTGGGTTGTGCATGGAGGCCAATGCCCCCCTCTGTGTAACGTGCCAGGCATGACTGTTGAAATGTCACCCAGATCCCAGCGGGGACGCACGCAGACGTGAAGGGATGGAAAGAGATTTAGGGAAATGAGATGAGGATTGCGGAAAGATAGAGGGGGTTCGGTCAAGGGTCGCTCGGAATGGAGGGAAAGGTGGAAGAAGACGGTTGAGAGGTGTAGGGTCAGACAGTGGGATTACAGAGTGAGGGAAGGAGACACGAAGGGGTGAGGCAATTTCCAGGCAGAGAAGACCGATGGGGAGGATGGGGCTGGTAGGTGAGAGGGGTTGATATAATGATATGGGGGGAAGGATGGAGAAATGGCAAAGGGTAAAAAAAACGCAAGGCAGGAAAGCATGATCTCTAATCCATTTGCCCGATAATTGGCTAAGTAAGTCAATAAATTCATATCATGCCACAGACGAAACTAAGCACGTGCCTCTATCTTAGTGTGAGAAATGTATATCTAAGTCATCTATCTGTAAAAAGGATGAGCTCCAGAAAGCTGATTATTTTCGCACTCTTTTACTGTAAGAGTTGAGAAAGGAACTGTAAGAGCACGCGTGCATGGAAGTATTTGCTGGCAGTCTATTTCTGTGCATGTTGGTGTGTGTATGTGTGTGTGGCCTCTGCAGTCGTCTGATTTACCGTAGCGAGCCTTTTAGGCTTGGGTAAGGGAGCTCCTCCATCCCTCCTGCGTGGTCCTCCCCCGCAGAAATGGACATCTATTTCCGTGAAGATGCTGGGATAATAACAGTGGTGGTTCCGAGGAAATGGCTCTGGGTTATTTTTATGCTTTTGTCTCACTGCTCTCCAGCAGGCACGGTTTCTGGAGGATGGCCGCCCCGTGTTTTGAGCTTTGTGTGTCTCCCAGTGGTCTAGTTTGCCCTGCTGTTCAGAGATACTGCTACTGTGTGTGTGTGTGTGTGTGTGTGTGTGTGTGTGTGTGTGTGTGTGTGTGTGTGTGTGTGTGTGTGTGTGTGTGTGTGTGTGGGTGTGTGTGGGGGGGAGTATCTGCAGGCAGTGTTGGGCAAGTTACTTGAAACATGTAATCATTAATTTATCATGATTACATGTCTTATTATAGTAAACATTTCAAATTGAAAAAGTAATTACTCAACAGCTAAAGTAGCATAATAATTAGGGCTGTCAAACGATTAATTTTTTGTAATCGCGATTAATCGCATATTTTATCACATGATTAAAATTCTATTATTTTGCATTTCAGAACAGTTTTTAAGTACATATTAACAATCAAAAGCAATTCTTACCAGTGTATCTTGATTGGGAATCAAATGAATGCAAAGAAAGTTACTTTATGAACTTGATTTTAAGATTTGTAATTATTTATTTACTGTAAACAAAAGAAAAATGTGTGAATCTGTCATTATTGCACAATTCCTCCAAGTACCTAACTAAAAAACTAAAAATCCCTATCCTTACTAGAGTCAATGTGTGTACTAGTGTTTAGTAACTCCTAAATAATGTTGATTACTCACTGACGTCCAGTGATCACCGGTTAATGAGACAGCGTTTGCAGCACCTTGCAGCAGTTCAGTGTGGCTGCTTTCTCCGTGTCATACAGGCTGTGTGTCCGTGAAAACTACTGTCTCCCTCGACGGCAACGAGACAGGCCAACCGTAGTACGTCTTTAGGACCAGAGTCCTCTACGATGCTGACAGGTCTGCAGTTAGTTGCCACCCGTTTCGCAAGAGCTGTAGCAAAGCCCTTATTAGAAATTCTTTGGCTGTAGTCATTTTTTGGGATTTGGTTTCATCCACAGGTCGGCAACTAGCATGCTAGCGTTAGCATCACGTTAACTGAACTATATGCTTAGCTAGCTCCTTAGATGGTAGCTCAAGCTTGACGTGCTTCAGTGATATTTTAATTCAGCTTTACACAACGTGCATATGGCTTTCGACTTGTCTACGAGCCGTCCGGGAGTTTTGGAAAATAAAAAGCTCCATTCAGAGTTATTGCTGCTGTGTTTCTCCATCATGCCTGTAGCCTGCAGTAGAAGGATGTAATACGAGGAAGTGGCAGCTTGATGATAAGTAACGGTGCTGCAAAGGGTCAAAATAGTAGCCTGTTAGACACGATGCAAAGCCGAGTTAAGTGTAAAATAAATTAATAAATGCCGGCATGCAATTAATGCGATTAAAAAAAATTAATTGCGTCGCATCGGCCCTTAATCGCATCGCGATTAATGCGTTAACGCTGACAGCCCTAATAATAAGTAATGTGACTAATCACATTACTTATTATATTACTTATAACACTATGGTACACAAAGGGGCCTTTAAACAACTCAAATCCTGCATACCCACAGGTCACACCCTCTTTCATAACGTGTACTATGTAAATGGAGACATTGAGATTTTACAAACAGCCAGTCTACGGTTAGTATTAATTGACCATCAAAAGCCTCAGACGTCAGCCTCAGTCTGTGCCTGCCATGTACAGTATTACTATTGCATTGAAGTCACAGAGCTAAGCATCCGATAAAAAAACGAGAGAGAGAGAGAGAGAGAGAGAGAGAGAGAAAGCAGTTTGTAATTCCCCCAAAAGATGGTAGAATAAATTGACAGATTGCTGAATTTGTACAACATGAAGCAACTTTTCCCATGATTATCAGTTTTTATATTATTATATATTATTTATATATATATACATATATATATATATATATGTATGTGATTTCCATAACTGTGTGTGTGTGTGTGTGTGTGTGTGTGTGTGTGTGTGTGTGTGTGTGTGTGTGTGTGTGTGTGTGAGCGTGCATGGTTCAGCACCTCAGAAACTCTGAGCGATTGTATCCAGCACAGTTGTTCTCTGTCTCCTAACTGCTCGAGTCTGTCCTGCTGAGACTAGCTAGAGGTGAGGCCTCTTCCTGGTCCAGGTCACAGCTATGCATTCTGGGTCTGACAGTGTCAGGGCAGAGGAACAGACACACCATAAACAAAGGCATGCACTCACGGTAAAAAAGTTTATCTCAACTTCCCTTGTTAAGGATTGGGGTGGTTCTGTCTCTCATCCCAATTTTTCTCTTTCCATCTCTTCTTCTCTGCTCTCAGAGGAGGAAGCAGAAGCTCCGAGGCAGGCACGGCAGATAGTAAATTTAGTTTAAGTCTCCGTGGAGTCGGGAGACAGAGTATTTTTCTAATACCTTGCTACTACCTCTCTCTGTGCTCGAAAACATGTGAAGTCAGCGATTTTGATGCACTAGGCAGGCCCACGACGCTATCTTGGAATGAGAGCCGTTGTGAGGGATGAACACAGACCTTGAGTATTTAAAGGCAAAATTTGTACAGAAAGCAAAGAACACATTTTCCTGGAAGAAAGTGTAATGCAACATCCTGCCCAAGTATTGCTTTACCTTTACTTCAGTGTACAACATTTACAGAGATTTTTACATAAGTAGCTGATTTAAAGTGCCCATATTATGCTCATTTTCAGGTTCATAATTGTGTTTTGAGGTTGTACCAGAATAGGTTCACATGGTTTAATTTTTTTAAAACACCATATATTTGTTGTACTGCACATTGCTGCAGCTCATCTTTTCACCCTGTGTGTTCAGGTCTCTGTTTTAGCTACAGAGTGTGGCATTCTACTTCTGTACCATCTTTGTTGGGATTCGCACACGCGCAGTAGCTAGGTATGGATCACATCAGCTAAATAGCTGTTTCTCTAACTTCAGTAGTACAAGGCAGGATTAGCCGGGAGACTTCTTCTAAACGACGGCGCACTTCCAACTTTGCGTGGAATACCTGCCGAACAGGGACATGTAAGTAGTTATTTTGTAGATTATGGTGAACTTGTGTGTGTTGTAGCAGTGTTTTGCCATTGAGAACGAGGGGGCTAACCGCTAGCATGCTAGCGCTAGCATGGTTTAGCCCCCTCGTTTCGGCTAGTGACGTAGAAAACCCTGCCGATTTTCACTAGCTCACCTGGAAACTGAAGGCAGTTTACCTTCAGAAACCCGTATCACTCAAAACAGCATGGATGTTTTTTTTTCCGAGTTGGTATGCGTGTGGAAGCACCAGAGACACAAAATAACACTCCAAATCCCAGAAAAAGTGTTTTTTTCATAATATGGGCACTTTAAAATCTGCTTCAAGCAACAGATACCACATTCCTAACCTCTGACTCCCAGAAAACCTTTTTGTGAGCAATGCATTACACAAGCATATTATGCGGGCTAGCTTAGTTCAAACCCACAGAAATACATTTTAAATTATAATGATATTCAAAAATGTACTGACCTGATTCAGTGAAAATGTCTAAAAAATGGAAGAGCTGTATCCCTTTAAAGCATAGATGAGTTCAATGAAGCACAAGAACAAGGAAAATAATGGTGCCAAGTGGGAAAGGAGTTTTATCTAACTTTGAAGGGAGGAAGAAATGAAGGGGAACACTTGAGAACATTGCAGTTCAATTGGTTTAAAGAGAACACATTGTACCATGAACTTTCCAATGCAATTCAAACAGATTGGGACAGCTTGTGGCTTTGTCATTTTAGTCCTTAAGTCAATCATGTCTCCACATTCATGTTTTTTTTCCTACTCCATGCATCAAGGCTAGCCAACTTGATTGACAAGAGAGGGAATAACGAACCAGATAAGCAACCACTGCATTATTGACGATTTTCTTAATATGAATAGTATAGTCAGGTGATTTTAGGTTTGATGCACACGTCATTTACCATTGTCCATTTTCTTGGTTCTTTGATTATGTAACAACTTGAGGAAAACGGGACAGGCAGCGGAATTGACGCCAAGCGTGATTCAGGAAACCAAAGAGGTTAACTAGTGGACTGCTTGTAGTTCATTCAACCCCAGACATCATCTGCAGTGTTGGGAAGTAACGGAATACATGTACCGGCGTTACGTATTTAGAATACAAATTATGAGTAACTGTATTCCGTTACAGTTACAATTTAAATAGTTGGTATTTAGAATACAGTTACATTGTTGAAATCAATGGATTACATGACGATACTTCTCTGTTTCACAGGTTTATTCACTCTCGCATTTCCCAGAAGCCCCAATATGAAAACGAAAAAATTAGCTATTTGCGTGATTACTGATAGAGGTAGAGATGGAGCCGGAACCGGCACAACAGAGCCAGGGCAGGACTGCGTTTCTATCTTGGAAATTCAAACAGCATTTCACATTGAAGAAAGAGAAGGGAGAACGAAATATAACTGTGCACTGCAGTGCAACCTCTGCTTGCCAGCAACCAACTTCCTTTCAGCGTCCAAATTACTCCACCTCCAACCTGAAGAAGCATCTTAAAGTAAGTTACTTTTAGCCAAGGATAGTCGTCTGCTGTAGTTTTACTGGTCACCTTGCTATTTTATAGTTGACGTGCGACTTTACATTCTCCTACATGCTGATTTACTAGCCCCAGAGCCGTTGAAAGACTAGCCCCGTTTGACATGTTAGCTAACGTTAGCTAAAATTAGCTCATGGTAGTTTAGACTGCGGTTAGATTTTTGTAGTATGCAGTTCGGGACTACAAATACAAAAATCTATCTGCTTGTTTAGGTACACATTCAGCCGGTTGGAACAGAAGAACACACCAGAATAGGCCTGTTTAGTAAGCTGTATGTGATGGCCGCATTCCTACTTAGAAAATGCAATTCAATGTGGAAGTAATCCAAGTATTCAAAATATGTTACTCAGATTGAGTAACGTAACGCAATACGTTACAAATTACATTTTTGGGCATGTATTCTGTACTCTGTAACGGAATACGTTTTGAAAGTAAACTTCCAAACACTGATCATCTGATGCATAGATTCTATGTGATCCCGCTATGTTAAACAGTGGCCACCCACCCTAATGCTGGCTATTTAGTTTCACTTTCACCTCAGTATATTGTTATTATCCTAGCTGAGGCCGGTAACATTTACATATGAATATAAATTGACCCTGTGTTTACTTACCATATATATATATATATATATATATATATACACTACCGGTCAAAAGTTTGGGGTCACTTAGAAATTTCCATTCCACTCCATTCCAGACAGAATACCAGCTGAGATCACTACTCATACCCAAATTAAAAGTGGTACAGCTCCCATATACTTTGGCACTCTGGGGTGAGCCCGACATCATCGGAAAGGTGATTGATGTGGGTGTGTTTGTGTATTTGAGAAGTGTTGTTATTTTGGCTTTTTTCTTTACACTTTTCAAATGGAAATAAAAAAACACAGACATATCTGTAGACAAAAAATCATATAAAATCCATTTTGAGTCTTTTGGCTTCTGGATTCTTTGCAGTAAGCTGAGACATGTGGCTATGGCCTTGTGCTGTCTGTATCCCACCAGATGTGTGTACAGCAGTGTATTCTAATCATTTTACTTATTTTTTATGTATGACTTGGATGGAAATAAAAAACCTCCATTCTAGCCTCTGTAACTCTGTCTCAGTAAGGCCTAGAATCACCCTGACACTTGTAACAAAAACTGTTTCCTTTCCAATGATACCAGGCACACCCCTGAGTGTCAAAGTATATGGGAGCTGTACCACTTTTCATTTGGGTATGACGTTTAGACCAAAAAGCATGGATTTCAAGCGTTTCTTCAGCCACTTCTGTCTACAACATTGGAGAACCCTTTTGCAATTATGTAAACACATAATGTAATCTGAAAACTGCTGCCCTGATTAAAAAAACAATGCAACTGATCTCAGCTGGTATTCTGTCTGTAATGGAGTAGAATGGAAATTTCTACTTTTGACCGGTAGTGTGTATATATATATATATTAGGGCTGTCAATCGATTAAAAAATTGAATCTAATTAATTACATACTCTGTGATTAATTAATCGAAATTAATCGCATACATAATTAACGGTGCCTGAACCGATACTTTTTAAGAAAGTAAAAAAAGAAAAGAAAAAAAAGGGTACTAAACAACAGTTGGTGACATTAAAGAACAGCTTGTTTATTGCTAAGGCCATATAACTTATTTCACTAGTAAAACGACAAAAACAACAACCAGATAGGAAAAGGACATTTACAATAACTTCAAATGCACCACGAGGCTGTAGTTTACCAGTTTCATTGAACACACCGGCTGTGTTTTTTTTCACCTTCTGTGTTGTTTCTCGATGGCAGCTGCAGATTGTTACATACCGGTGTTGAATCCTCTACAGTAAAACACAGTCACACTTTACACCGTTTAGCGTTAGCTGTCAGCATTTTAACCGTGTTTAATCCAGCTACTAGCTAGCGGTAGGCTAACATTAGCTGCTGTTGAGTATAGTGTTAACTAGCTAGTGGTAGGCTAACATTAGTTGCTGTCGAGTATAGTGTTAACTAGCGTCACGTGCAGCGGTGTTTGTGTTTCCTGTAACGTCTGTTTCAGAGCATCAGAGAGAAGCGCAGACATATCAGTGGCACCAGATTTTCGTCTGTATGCAAACATCAATATGGAATGGATTAATCTGCGTTAATTTTTGTTATTTTGACAGCCCTAATATATATATATATATATATAATAGTGCTGTCAGTTAAACGCGTTATTAACGGCGTTAACACAAACCCATTTTAACGGCGTAAATTTTTTTATCACGAGATTAACATTCTTTTTGGCCTAGCAAACTTTGTAGTTTTTTTCACATGCTGTTGCAACAACTAGAAATGTTAGAAAAACTACAACACCACACCAGATCTAGCTAGACCAGAAACAAAACAACAGGCACGCCGCAAACACTTGTTTGGGCTTGCGAGCCGGCCAAAGAGTAGTACATACCTGCTGCAAACTAGTCGCTTTTCGGCGAAAATCGCCGTTTTGAACCCGGTGCTAATACGGCACCGGTGCCTTAACGACTGTGTTATCTACCGGACCGAATAGCAACGCGTATTTCAGTGCCTTATTTGGATGCCACTTAAATGCCTTAACTATGCCTTAACTATGACATTAATGCGATGAAATATTTTAATTGTTGACAGCACTAATATATATATATAATATATACAGTGGGTACGGAAAGTATTCAGCCCTTTGCTGCATGTCATTCCCCCCTCTCGCTCTACTTTCATGTCTTCAGCTGTCCTGTTGAATAAAGGCCTAAAAATGCCGCAAAAATATACTCCCTAGAAATCACTTTCAAACAATACCTTGAAGAGGACTCCCCCATCTTTACCTTTCACTGTCAAAACACTCAAGTTGCAAACAACTCTCAACTCATCATATTGTGTATTTTTCATGAAGAGTTGGTGAGATGCGATTAAAGTAAAGATCAATTTTTTTGCTGGGAAACTACTAGACATGTTTTCACGCGTTTCACTATCAGCAGAGATGGGGAATTATATATATATAAATATATACACACACACACACACACACACACACGGTACGGAAAGTATTCAGACCCCTTTACATTTTTCACTCTTTGTTTAATTGCAGCCATTTGCTAAAATCAAAAAAGTTCATTTTATTTCTCATTAATGTACACTCAGCACCCCATCTTGACAGAAAAAAACAGAAATGTAGAACTTTTTGCAAATTTATTAAAAAAGAAAAACTGAAATATCACATGGTCATAAGTTTTCAGACCCTTTGCTATGACACTCATATTTAACTCACATGCTGTCCATTTCCTTTGATCCTCCTTGAGATGGTTCTACTCCTTCATTGGAATCCTGCTGTGTTTAATTAAACTGATTGGACTTGGCACACACCTGTCTATATAAGACCTTACTGCTCACAGTGCATGTCAGAGCAAATGAGAATCATGAGGTCGAAGGAACTGCCCAAGGAGCTCAGAGACAGAATTGTGGCAAAGCACAGATCTGGCCAAGGTTACAAAAGAATTCCTGCAGCACTCAAGGTTCCTAAGAGCACAGTGGCCTCCATAATCCTTAAATGGAAGAAGTTTGGGACAACCAAAACTCTTCCTAGACCTGGCCGTCCAGCCAAACTGAGCAATCGTGGGAGAAGAGCCTTGGTGAGAGAGGTAAAGAAGAACCCAAAGATCACTGTGGCTAAGCTCCAGAGATGCAGTAGGGAGATGGGAGAAAGTTCCACAAAGTCAACTATCACTGCAGACCTTCATCAGTCGGGGCTTCATGCAGAGTGGCCCGACGGAAGCCTCTCCTCAGTGCAAGACATATGAAAGCCTGCATAGAGTTTGCCAAAAAACACATGAAGGACTCCCAGACTATGAGAAATAAGATTCTCTGGTCTGATGAGACCAAGATTTGAACTTTTTGGCATTAATTCTAAGCGGTATGTGTGGAGAAAACCAGGCACTGCTCATCACCTGCCCAATACAATCCCAACAGTGAAACTGTTGAAAATGGTGGTGGCAGCATCATGCTATGGGGGTGTTTTTCAGCTGCAGGGACAGGACGACTGGTTGCAATTGAAGGAAAGATGAATGCGGCCAAGTAGAGATCTCCTGGAAGAAAACCTCATCCAGAGTGCTCAGGACCTCAGACTGGGCCGAAGGTTGACCTTCCAACAAACAATGACCCTAAGCACACAGCTAAAATAACAAAGGAGTGGCTTCGGAACAACTCTGTGACCATTCTTGACTGGCCCAGCCAGAGCCCTGACCTAAACCCAATTGAGCATCTCTGGAGAGACCTGAAAATGGCTGTCCACCAACGTTCACCATCCAACCTGACGGAACTGGAGAGGATCTGCAAGAAAGAATGGCAGAGGATCCCCAAATCCAGGTGTGAAAAACTTGTTGCATCATTCCCAAGAAGACTCATGGCTGTACTAGCTCAAAAGGGTGCTTCTACTCACTACTGAGCAAAGGGTCTGAATACTTATGACCATGTGATATTTCAGTTTTTCTTTTTTAATAAATTTGCAAAAATTTCTACATTTCTGTCTTTTTCTGTCAAGATGGGGTGCTGAGTGTACATTAATGAGAAATAAAATGAACTTTTTTGATTTTAGCAAATGGCTGCAATTAAACAAAGAGTGAAAAATGTAAAGGGGTCTGAATACTTTCCGTACCGTGTGTGTATGTGTATATAATTCCCCATCTCTGCTGATAGTGAAACGCGTGAAAACATGTCTAGTAGTTTCCCACCAAAAAAATAGATCTTTACTTTAATCGCATCTCACCAACTCTTCATGAAAAATACACAATATGATGAGTTGAGAGTTGTTTGCAACTTGAGTGTTTTGACAGTGAAAGGTAAAGATGGGGGAGTCCTCTTCAAGGTATTGTTTGAAAGTGATTTCTAGGGAGTATATTTTTGCGGCATTTTTAGGCCTTTATTCAACAGGACAGCTGAAGACATGAAAGTAGAGAGAGAGGGGGGAATGACATGCAGCAAAGGGCTGCATGTCGGAGTCAAACCGGGCCCGCTACATTGAGGAATAAACCTCTATATATGGGCGCACGCTCTACCAACTGAGCTATCCAGGCGCCCCTATTGAGTTTTTATACTGGGATAAATCTTCCATACAAAGTGTGGCAGAATAATTCCACTTATTTCCAATATTTGAGATATATATAAGTTTTGTAACATCTCTCATTCTCTTTACCTTTTATTTCATTGTTTGAAAAATCTTGACACATCTAGGATTAAAGAAGGGAAAGCTGGCTTCACTGATCTTAACACAGAACTCTTCTGCTTTCTCTGAGATAGATACAAAAGCTTTTTTTTCATTCTGTAGCCAGGAGAAGAAAGGACAATTGATCTTGCCGTTTCTTTGTTTTGTCCTGAGAACATGCTGCTGCAGTGGCTACATGCTCTTAGTCAGTGTGCTACATATCACCAGTCGGCTGTGGCAATATATAACCGTGGAGTGTAATTAGAGATACCATGGTTGAGACGGTTTTAAAGCATAGCCTTATATAAATGTGTTGATTAACTACTTTTTATTTTTAACAGTTGTTTTGACCAGTGTTCCTTAGGGGAAATTTAACAGACGTGTCTTGGAGCTCATCAACAAAAGCAGCTCTTTATGATCTGACTGCTATTACTGGGGACTCATCTGGAGTGATTAAGTGTATTGTTTTTTTTGTCCTTACTTGTCTTTAGACCGTAGCTAGATTTGACACTTGCTGTAAAGGAAATTGTAGAGAGAGGAAAATTAATACGTAAAGCAATGAAATGAAGTGTCACGATGAGCAAGTGCCAGAGAGAGTTTAGATTCTCTGTCCAAGCCCGAGCCCGAACTGGGCCGACATTTCCCGCCACTATCCTAGAGCCGGGCCGGGCCGGGCCCTTGATCAAGCATTCGTGTTTTTTTAAAGGGGCGATAGAATGATTATACAGGGTATTTTACACTGTTCCTTAATGTCTCCTAAGAGGGTATGTAACATTGGTTGGTCTGAAAATGTCCCAGGTGCTATTTTTTTGGCCCGTATGCATCCCTGTGTAATGGCTCTATTTGGAACAACAGCTTTTCTTCCAAATATGGTATGCTCATGAATATTTAGATGAGCTGCGCACTGACTGGTTGAGGAACCACTCACACATACATTGGAGACGATACAGCAGGTCTCATATTTCCCATACACACACACACACACACACACACACACACACACAAACAAACACACTGTCTGTTACATGCCCAGACATGCTCGGCCGCAAGCCGCGGCCAAAACAAAAAGTTTCGACACTTTCATTACAACTAGTGTTGTTGTAACGTTACCCTTGGGACATAAAAAAACCTGCACCAAAGAATCACAACTCACCTTGTAGCTAGTAAGAGCGGGGAGCGGAGACTGAACCCCTGCAAACATGTCTTCTGCCAGTGCCTCTGCAGCGCTGCGTTAGATCCACAACTCCCTCTCGTCCAATATACTCGTTCTAAACACTTTTCTCTGGGCCAGTAGGCTATTCCGTTGTACAGTATGAAACACTGCATTTACGACCGTGGTTCATTTTCAATATCCTTGAAAAACTTCCAAACTTTCTTCTTTCAAAAGTACACAGCGCAGCTCCTGTGTGAGATCCTTCAGCTCAGTGGGTCTCTGAAGGGGGAGAGGCCGACAGGGAAGGCAGCAAACCCGGCCAACAGCCGCCACCTGTCCCGGCAGATTGTGGAGCTTGTGAAGTCCGACACTGTCTTACCAAATTTGCAATTAGCCATCAATTTTCGTAAAATGGCCAATATTTGAGCTTTACATAGTTGACTTCTCGCATTAAAAAAGTCTCAGAAGTGAATTTAGTAATGGAGTATCAGAGATCTGCGCGACCTAGCTTCAGAAGACTAGCTGACCTCAGGTCAGTGTTGTAGCCTATGTAAATGTTGGTGCGTGACAAAGACTAGAGACTAGAGCCAAATGAGGAGGAGATGGGATTTGCCCATTTTCAGAGGCAGTTTCAAATTGTGAGATTTGCAGAGGAAAGGGGTGTCAATGGGATTTTGAGGTTCTATGTATGTCCTATTTACCCACCAAACTGTCGTTATTCAATTATGACAAGGTAAAATCGGTTTTGCATTCTATCACCCCTTTAATCATTACTTTATTAGCCTAAGTGGGTGGGGAGAAAGCTATGCCATAATCAGGCGCAGCGTCTCCTCCACTCGCATGCATCACACCGTGCCTGCTGTGCTGTATGGTGTAGCTTAAGTGCAACATGGATTTTGAAGATGTAAAGAAAAAGAAGAAAAAAAACAGGAGAATTAGCCTACCTTTGAGCAAGTTTGGAGGAAAGTCGGAGGTATGGAACCATTTTAAACAAGTTGTGGGAAGTGACAACATATGTGTTGGCTTTGTCGAGTGCATTAAGTGCGGCACGCTGCTCATCTATGACAGCAAAACAACGGGGACGATGAACAGACACATGAAGCAGGCTTGCCATGGCAGCAAAGATGATAGTCAGCCTTCAATGTCCTCTTTTGTTACTTCTCCAAGCATACCCCTTCTAAACAGATTTCTGCAGTTTAAACAACTCGGAATTGTAGTTGAGAACGTCAGTTATAACGGCCCACGTATTAAAAAATATGTTGGGTTGAGCCGGGCTCGGACACAACGTGCACGTGCTCGGGTAGGTTCGGGCTTAATTTTTTGGGCCCAATCTAAGCTTTAGTGCCAGAGGAAGAAAGCACGTTGTTTACAGGCACATAATATTCTGTTTCTGCCCTTATTCCGAAAAAGACATTATTCCAACTAAGCTGTTTACGTGGCTAATGAAAGTGAATGTGCCACTAATATTCCCGTTTACATGCCGTGCAAAAATAAAAAATTTTCCTACCTACACATTTCCACTGGTGGCGGAGTTGTTCGACCGTGCCAACACAGCCTTCTTCTTTCTTCCCTTCAACCACCTTCTTGAAAGCGTTGGCTGTATGTTCAAAGAATGTTTCTAAAACCTGAATAGTACTGGCATATCCCACATGTCTTCATCGGAAAATGCTACATTTGGAAAAAGGCCTTATTCGGCTGAGGCTCATGAGTACTGTAGTATGAAGAGAGACGACTCATGGGTATTGTAGTATGAAGAGCTGCCAAAATGATGGTGAAAACGTGATTTCCCAGAAACCTAGTTAAAATAGATTAAATAAATTAAAACTAGTAGCATCATAGTGGTCAGATTACCAACCTACATGCTCATTACATTATCCAGGAGAGTCTTGTGTTTCTTTGTTGGGTAACATCTAGGATATCGTTGAAAGAAAACATTTAAAAAATAATTTTCAAACATATTTACAAACTACTAGCCTGGCTCCGCCCTCCTACGTACTTCCGCTCAATTTTCATTTTCCTTCAGTACTCCGTCTGGGTTTGCGGTATATTGCAGGTTTTTCTCCGGCCAAATCTTTACCGGTCCAATCAGCGAACAGAGGGAGCGGCTGAGAACGATGACGTTGAGGTTGTGCGCTAGTGTTGTAGTTCCGTAATGACGGCGGAGAAAGATGTGAGCGAAGCCATTCGGTCCGTTGTGGCAACGCTGCCGAATATCCAGAAGTTAAAGCCCGAGCAAGAACAGATCTTTGCTGAGTTTTGTTGGTGGCCATGATGTTGTGGCCCTCCTCCCCACAGGGTTCGGGAAAAGGTAGATTTTCCAGCTCGCTCCGTTAGTGGTGAAGGAGTTGGCTAAGGCTAACGCTAGCGATGCTAAGCCGACGTCACGACCAAACGTTAGCGATTGGTTATGGCAGATCCAGAGTGGCTCTGGGCAGATCCAATAGTTTTAAACTTCAACAGAGTACCCGCCTTCAAGGAAGTTAACACTTGTCAATGGAGAGTGGCCAGACTCTCTGTACAAATGAAATGTACCAGAGTCTGGTAGGACCAGGCTAACAAACTACAACATATCAGAACAATATTCTGACTGACTTTCTATGATTGCCCCTGATATTTTCACAGTCGATCAATCATCTGTTATGATAAAGACAGGCATTCGATGTCTGACATTAAAGGTTTAGTTCCGATTTTTTTGAAAAGGGGTTATGTGAGGTACTTATCCATAGTCAGTAGATGGTCGTCGGTATGCCCCCCCAGTTTGGAGAAGCAGGCAGGCATTACCAATACGGAAGCTAAGCAGTGTACTGCTGTGGATGGGAGCCGCAGCAGCTGCTAAATGGATTTTAGCACACCTTAACTCAAAAAATCAATATCAGTTTAAGTGTACGCTATGCTTTGAATATTTTCACCGCTTTACCTTGCCAATCAGACAGCCCTTTCCGACGGGGAACTGAAGCTCCTAGGGAACGTATGCCATTTGAATGACTTTTGCATTATTTGACCTTGCAGACGCTCACACATATACACACACCATCACAATGCCGTATGGCTGTAAATGATCGAAGATCCTATATTTGACTTTGAGATTTCTCCAGAGGAAAGCGGTGCTGCATTGGAGAGGAATTCACATTAAAAAGTCTCCAGCTGAATCTAATTGCTCCCTGGTTCCCCTCATTTCTTTAAATGGAGCTCCTGCCATGCTGTACATGTGTGGGTAAGTGTGTGAGTGCAAAATAAGGAAATTAAAGGGGGATGCAGAAGCCCTAAGGAATATTGTCCCTATGGTATGGTGGATATTACATCCCTTAATAAAAGGCTGATGCCACAGGCACGGATGGGCTGGGCAGACAGAGAGAACACGGAGGAAAAAGGGAAATATTCTTTACTTTTAAGATGACTTTGTCTGCTTTCAGCTGGAAGACAGAAAAGACCTGCCTAATGAAATAATGAAATAAAAGCTGATGACAACATCAGACAAACTGAAGCTTTTGATGGTTAAATGATTAATGAATTGATTATGGAACAAACATAGACAAGACAGAGTTTGCAATAAAAAGGAATGCTATTTATACCACCAGAGGCAACTAAAAGACAATTTTCAATTACTGAGAAGTTGAGATAATGAATGCAAAACTCTTGCAAATGAAATCGCGGTGAAGATTTGTTTTTGCATTGACATAGCCATTATTCCAAACCAGACTGTAGGAACATCTGAGGAAAAATGTTTTCATCTGGGAAAGACTAATTTGATTTTTAGAGGAACACAAAACCACTTAACTGTGCAGGTAGCTGGTGTTACAGGAGTTTGATCAGTTTATCAAATCAAATGGCTTGCATCTGCGTTTTGTCTTTTAACAACAACAGAAAAGGCAGTTTAGCTGGAAAATTACAGGAAATATATATTTTAGGTATGAACCATAGGGAGGTTGCATTTCATAAAACAGCTAGAAGGAAATGATCAATGCATGTTTGATCATCTTACATTGGCATGTGTGGTTAAAATTATATTCGCTTGGAGTACAAACACAAAAACATCTAACTATTAATCAAATTAAGCAAATCAATACTGTGTTAACAATCCCGTTAACACTTTATAACCTTACGCTTACACGCTCATGCCAACGCCGTTTGCTGTCACCAACCTGACATCATTCTGATATGTGGTATTTTATATTGTTGACTAAACTAAGATCTAATGTTTATGTATGTGTTTCCAGGGATTAGCTCCCAGCAGAATCCTCGTCGCTGCTCGGATTCATTGAGCTCTCCCTCTAACAGCAGAGCCTTTTTCTGCTAAATCATACTCGTTTGCTATAAAAGATGAATTCCTTGATTTGAGTGTCTCTGACTGAAATAACCATGGCCTAAAAAAAGTCTCAAGTAGTCTGTACAGACCCATTTTAACATTTGGTTTATAATATGGTCACATTTACAACAGCTGCAGTTGGAACTGGGAATCAAACTATAGCTTATTTTAACAACTATTTTCAGGATTGGCATGATATTTGGTACAGATAATTCATGGCGCCCAGAGGAAAAACCTGATTGTTCCTATGTCCCCACCAAGAGGTTGACATTTGTGGTTTTGAATGTGTCTCGACAACTATCAGGTAGAGACATTCATATTCCCTTAACTTTTCATCTAGCACTAGCTCAGGTCAAATTATAAACTTTTGTAAGACTTTTGTTTACATGATAAAATACGTGCAAAATCAGTGACATTCCCATCAGCCCAGCTGTACTTGTGTTTAGCAAATGTTAGCATGCTAACACTCCTCTATATTTATGTTTACATGTGTTTTTATTTGCTTTGAGATACACTCCTTGAAAATGTATTCTCTCTTTTAAAGGTCCCATATTGTAAAAATTGAGATTTCCACGTCTTATTTGATTGTAAAGCAGGTCGAGGTCAAGTCAAGTCAATTTTATTTGTATAGCACATTTAAACGAACAACAGTTGACCCAAAGTGCTTTACAAGTAGAGCAGGGAAGGCGGAAACAGTATGCCTTAAAGATACATAATCAAGTGTGCAAGGTACCATGAATATAATTAAACAGAGGAAGAATTAAATAAAATAACATAGAGAAAGAAAAAATTGGAACGTTTGTAAATACAAAAAGGTAAGAAAAAGTTGAGTTCAGTTCATAGCTCTGAAAATAAATAAATAAATCAAAGGGAGTTAAAAGCAAGAGAGTGAAAATATGTCTTCAGATTTGATTTAAAACTAGTAATTGTATTACATGATTTGATATGGGGTGGGAGAGAATTCCAGAGTTTGGGGGCTACTACAGAGAAGGCTCGGAGAGGTGCTATATAAACCTGTATGTGTGCTGTGTGTCTGATATTTTGCTACTGTACCACTGACATTGTTATGGTTTTGGTGTTTTGTCTTGTCTTATCGTAGTCTGTTTTCCTGTCATTTTTGTAGCCTGGTTTTCCGTCACGTCTCGTTTCCTTCTGTTGTGTGATTATCGGTCTTGTTTTATGTTCTGTTTCCTGTTTTATTTTGATAGTCTGTTCTCTGTCTTGTCTTGTCTAGTTTTACTCCCTGTGTTTTCCCGCTCTTGTGATTGCCTGATGTTTTCCACCTGTTTCCCAGCCCTTGTGTCACCTGCCTCTTGTTACCTCAGTACCCTCTGTATTTAGTCTTTGTGTTCCCCTTGTCCTGTGTTAGATCATTGTATGTTGTCTGGAGTGTCTGTGTGTCATCTACCCTGTTGGTCTCGGTGTTCCTGATGTTTTGCCTGTTCCTGTTTTGTATTCTTCCTGTTCTTGTTTTTTGTTGGATTTTTGCCTGCTGTTCCAGGACACCTTTTGTTTGTTGGATTTCATTTAAATAAATCCTTGAGATTACTCTTGTTTCTGCCATCTTGCATTTGGGTCCTACATCCCCTGAAACTCCTGACAGACATTTCCAAATTTGGGATCAATAAAGTCTATCTAATCTCATCTAATCTAATCTAAACACTGTGAAAGTATCAAAAGGCTCAATCCACTGAGAAATGCACACAGCCCGTATTTAAAAAACTGTGCCTTTAAGCGAGCATAAGGACTTTTATGCGTTGTGATGTCACAACTATACTATATATAGGTAGAAAGTGCCGCTACAGCGCAGTTACAGTCATTCCTCGGCTGCAATGACGGCGCAGAAACACCCAGAGTGCAGATCCGGAAGACCCAAAAGGTTACCAATCAGAGCAGACTGGGCTTTTATGGAGGGGGGCTTAAAGAAACAGGCGCTAAAACACAGTTGGACACAGGTGAACACAGTTATATTCAGACAGTCAGTATGAGAAAAAGAATGTGCTTTTTGAACATTAAAGCATGTAAACATGTTCAACTAGAAACCCAAAATACAAGTATGAACCTGAAAATGAGCATGATATGGGATCTTTAAGTGCATGTAAAGCACTTTGAAGTTGTATGTGTATAAATTATGCTATATAAATTAATTTGCCTTCGCCTATGATAGTGAACATATCTCCTAAACATCTATTCTCACACTTCTTCTTGTTAAGGCTGTTTACTCTGAAAATCAAAGGCTGAGCTTGTATTCATACAGGCATTAATGTTATAACAACTTCACACAAGTTTTTATAATGATCGGATACTTTATGAATTTGCAGTGTGTAAAAACAATGGGATAAAAGAGACCTGCATGCGTGAAGAGATAAATCTTGCCTTTCAACTAATCAGAATTTCCCAATAACAAAAGTCAGAGCTTGAGTTTTTAATCTATCATATGCCAGCTCACACTTTTCGTTGGCACTGCATTATTATTAGGTAGAGATTGTGAGAAATGATTCCAAATATCGGAAATATATTACAGCAATGTTTTGCTTGCTGTAATCCAAACCTATTATTAAGAATGTAATGAGGCAGAACTGCAGGTAACAAATGCTGGCATGATGCACGCACAAACATGCTGCAGATAAAAGAAGAAACGCACCGATGAGGATTCTGTGTGTCGAGTCTGCCAAGTGCTCACCCATAATTAGGTGGTGATGTAGTGGCTTTTGTTCTCTCTGATTAATTATCAGCAGCTTTCAGAGTAGAAGGTAACAGCTAATTAACTTCATCCAGGTTCAATTACTCAGGTGCTACATGCGAAAGGTCAAGAGAGGTGGGGTTTTGGTTTTGTTGAAGTCAAAAGTAAAGAACAAGAAAGGCAAGTTTCAGGACTGTGAAAGGGCACGGAGGCAATTTGCTAATCCACTTATCATCACGCCATGCTGTTTGTCCCATTTTCCACTCAATCTGCCTCTTACATCAGTAATGGAGCACTTGAAAAACAAGCTAAGGCAACGTGGTGTTATGCACAGTACAGAAATACATCCAGTCAAGTGACATGCCGTCAGAGAAAATTCAGACCTTTTTTTTTTTAAGTTAACTTAAAAGCCATTTGTCCGCCTTGAACTAAATTGTTTCCTGTGGCCATCAATTCTACACATCCAACACTTTTGAAAACAACAATTAATACTGTAGAGAAAAGCAAGGGCACCAAGTAAAAAAGACTTAATTTTATTCAGTTAATTTTGTGTCCTGTCAAACTATTACACTGCAGGAACCTGATTGACTGGAAGAGAGACTCTTCGGTTTCAGCTGCGGAGTTAATGAGATAGATCTACTGGAGGAAGGTGATTGTGGCAGACCAAGAGGAGCAGACCGCTGTCAGGGTCGGTGGTGTTATTTACGGAGAAATGCGTGTGCGTTCCGAAGTCTTAGTGTGTGTGTGGCCGCGTAGTACACCAGACCCCTCATTACCTCCTCTCTCCAATCACAGGGTGGATTTATGGCCGCCGCAGGGAGGCTGTGAAAGCCCCGTAGTGAGGTAGTTAGGTGCTCCAGCACATCCACAGTCATACACATCACCTTTATGGCCTCTCCTGTCCTATTCTCACATCAGAGCCAGCCATAGTGAGTCTCAAAATGCTTGAGAGCAAACATCAAACGACTTTAATTAAGGTATCTCAGCTGGAGTCAAAGCTGAATAATTTGAAGACTATTTTTATTTCTGTGTTATATTTTCTGCAGAGGAAGCATGACAAAAAGTTGAGAGAGCTGGTATTTCAGGGATTATATGCGGCAGAGCTAAATGTGCTGTATTGTAAATAGAAAAGAATGTGGAATAGACACAGTTGAATCTCCCTTGATAGCCAAGGACTTTAAAGCCCGTTGCTGCTGTGTGTTACGAATAGAAAGTCTAAAAATACAAACGTCCTCCAATAGCAATGGCGAGGCCTATCGCAGGTAAATAAAAGCACTTTGAGTTAATAGACCTCATTGAGCCGGTTCGATTGGGCTGAAATTAGCCTGTACGGTTTAGAGGGTCGAGAGGAAGTCCTCGCAAGCCACGTGTTCATCAATTACAGTGTGTACAATGACTGTGCCATATTGATCTCTTTGCTTCATCTACTCAGCTGACATCCATAAGCGTTTTCTGATGCAACATCAGAAGCCCCCCCCTCTGTGTCTACCTCTCACTCTTTGGCATCAGACTGGTGCACTATGCTGCCACCATAGCCCACGCTGTGACATTGCTGTGCCATTTCACAGGATAATTTGTTTTGGTTGATAAGCCTTCCAGCAACCAAGCACTGCATGAAGACTGGGATGCACAGGAGGATGTGTAGGTGAAAGTCTTGGGCCCCTAAAGAACTCAGGGTCTGTGTTTGGGATGCACCAATGTCATATTCCCAGTAAGTATTGGCACCAATACTGACTTGGACTGGGTATCGGCAATTGACATTAAATGAAGTTTCTTTGTCAATGGCATTATATAATTCAGTGTTTTTGCCATTGGTTACATTCATTCATATTGGGTCCCTAACTCAGTTTTTAGTGCCATGGCAATCCCTGGCCTCATGTTATGTAGTGATTCCAATGAGTCCTACGCAATGACAGATTTGAATTAAGGAAAAAGAGAGCACTGGTATTGAATCGGGGCTTGGTATTCATAGAAACCCTTCAACCCTGAGTTGAAGTATTGGAATTTGTATTGAAAGAGAAAAAGTTGGCTTGGTAAAGTCCCTTTGGTATACCTGCTTGGAATCCCTAGGTTCATCTCAAATTTTCACCAGACGGCGCTGCACTGGAGACATTTACATAAAGACAGCGGTGAAAGAAGTATTCAGATTCTTTACTTAAGCAATAGTAGCAACAGCACACTGTAGAAATACTCCAAGTAAAGTCCTGCATTCCAGAGTACAGTAGTAATATCAGAAAGAATCTACATAAACTATAGTATACCTTACCTACCTTGGTGTGATCCAAAATAAGAAAATAAATCTCTCACCAGATCTTTGTCTCATTTAAACCCTTAACTCATGTGCAGTTAAGGGTTCATAATGCTTGAAAACTAAGAAATAGTTTGTACAAAGTGTCATCCAATCAAAGGGACAAGACAAACATGTGTATACCCTTTCCATGGGGCCACACTTTATGCTGAACAAAAGGTCTGCCATTGTCACATAATGAATGGTAATAATGGGGATGTATTTTTTTTATATTTAGCTGACACTTTTATACAAAGCGAAGTGCATTCAAACCATGTGGATACAACCCAGCATTAGCATTCAACCATGCAGGTGCTGAGCTGCAATTAAAAAACATTGAGACACAGAGAAAGAGTTTTTTGTTTGTATGAGCCCCGGTGCTGTCTGAACAGATGAGTTTTCAGTCTGCAGCGTAAGATGTGTAGGGTTTCTGCCAGCCCGACGTCAATAGGGAGCTCGTCCCACCATTGTGGAGCCAGGACAGCAAACAGTTGGGATTTTGTTGAGCGGTAGCTGTGCCTTTCTCGTAGTGAGGGAGCAGCAAACCGATTGGCAGTAGCAGAGCGTAGTGGATGGGCTGGGTTTACGGTTTGACCGTGTCCTGGATGTAGGATGGGCCTGAGCCATTCATAGCATAGTAGTCAAGTAACAGTGTCTGGAATCCAATTCGAGCAGCCACCGACAGCCAGTGCGGAAGAGTTGGGTAGTGTGGAAAATGTTCGGTAGTTTGAAGAACTGCTGGGCTGCTGTATTCTGGATGAGAGTTCTCAATGGTAATAGAGAAGTCATGGAGGGGAGATGCCTTCCCTGGAAGGAAGAGCAGCTCAACTTTGTCTTTTATGTGTACTCAACACCTGGCCAATCGCTCCGTGTCTGATTGGATTATGGTTAAGAAAGAACATTACACTAAGACACCCCAGTGAAAGGGTAAGATGTAATGTGAGATCACATGCAGCTAGTCTTCTCAAATGAAAATTTGGTTACCATATTTCCTCAATGACAATGTCATTTGTAGTCTCTGCTGTCAGTCTATGGCTACATATTTGTCTCTCCGAGTATTTTATCCTGTGAGGTGAAAATGATACATTAGTATTCAAATGGTGCCCACAAATCTCCCTCTCACACTCAAGAAATGATCGAATGATCCACAAGAATATTCTAAAATCACCTACTCAGCATTTTACTTATCTGCACCGCCACCTGGTATATGTCAGAAAGCGAGAGGGAGACAGAGAGACGAAGAGGGAGAGGGCCCCAGTCGTCAGATAAAAAAGTAAGGAATGGACAGCTCTGAATGGATTTTCAACACTATATTATGAAGACATAGCTCCTCTTTTCCATTCACGTCCCACATGCGCTGACACCCTGCGCTCTCCACACACTGTCCTCCCCATGGCGTTATCTCTCTCACCCTTTATTACTCTCACGCAAAGCATTCAGCACTGAGCCTTGCATAGGTTCTCTCTCCCACAAGCAACCTGGCCACATTCTCACATTTCAGCAAACATAGCCTTATTATCATATTGGGTGTAATTGAATTAAGGAGCAGTCTAAACTGGGTATATTTGCCGAATCATATAAGCACAATCACAACTAAACTGCCTTTGACGCTTCATAATTGAGTTTTTACTCTGCAAACATGCTCCTTGATGTTGTTAGCCTCTTTATGTGGTACATATTATTTTTGTCTGGGAAGACTAAATGTGCAACAGATTCTTTATTTCTTGTTGCAGTATCCACCTGCAGAGATCGGAGTCCTCCTTGATGTTTTATCATGGATATACTTCCAGGAGCAAAATGCAAAACAGGGCAGACATTTGCCTATGAAATCTCTCCGCTGGATAAAGTACAGTCTTCCTATGAAAAGGATTTATGTCTGCAGTGACAAAAGCATTCAGCATACAGAGATGTGTAGATCTGTGGATAATGCTCTTTCAAATGCTGCAAAGAAGAAAGATGGCCAAAAAAAAAAAAAAGCTTCTGCCGAAGAAGTCTAATTAACAAACGCTTTATAGGCTTTTCAGAAACAACTAAAAACTCACTTTGATGAAATTGCACTTGATCAACATCTAGTTGTTGCTCTCATCGTGCTGTAGCAGCATTGTTAATTTGCTTGTTAAAAAATGCAGTGAAGTTTCTCAATATCGCTGACTCAGCCTGGACCGGCAATGGCCACTAATGAGGTCAGCATGAGAGGTCTTCCTGTTTGTTAATTTAGATCTATTTTTCTTTTTAATTTAAAGCAGTTTGAATTTGGATGGAAAAAGAGGGTATTGATTGTAGTGTTTATTATATCTACATTAGGAGCTGATGGTGAGTGGAAGGCTAAAACTCTTCAGTTATATGCCTAGCTCGGCTCTTATGATTCCATTACAGAGGCAGTCTTTACTCTGTGGCATTGACTAATGGATAGCCTTTGCTTCCCTGCAAAGTGGAGGCCGCTGTATGATGTGCTTCAGCAGGCCTAGTAATGAGAAAGGTAAAAAACTCACAAAAGATGCCCTGTGAAATCAGATTCGATGGGCCTCAGCTACAGCCCTGCAGACTGGATTTGGTCCTGTGTGTCTGTCTGTTATTTGATACCAGTGGAGAGCTGCTATCCTGCAAGCAGTGTCTTTTGATTCGTCTCTGCACCAGCACACCTGCTGAAGGCTGTGATTTCTCAACCCTTGTGGCTCAGCTGAGGGAGGCTCAATCCAGAGTCCATGGGGTAGGCTACTCTGTGATAGCATGGATCTATGAACAATATTTGTTCTTGTCTGCTAAGACTTTGTTATTATGAGAAAGTATCTCAGTTGGGCCACAGTTGACTTGACCTCCCACACCCTTTCTAATAAGGGGAAAGTGCAAGCCTGACAGCAGTGAATGTTCTATTACTTCCATTTTTATTTGTACAACATTGCCCCCTAAAGTTTTTTCTGGTGTATTTCCCCAGGCACCCTCAGGGGCCCATGTCAGAGGAAAATGCTGTATCACAATATAGTGCAGTAATTTACTACTATGTGCTCGCAGCAAATTGACCATGGATGCGCCTCACCTGTATTACTCTAGTCACATTCACTTTGAGAAAAACACTGGGGAAACCATGGCGGCCACACACACACACACACACACACACACACACACACACACACACACACACACACACACACAGATTTGTGAGAAACGGTAAGTTTGTTTGGAAGGAAGACTGCAATTTAAATCATGTGTCCTGTTGCCCTCATGGATGTATTAAGAGAATAGGTTGTCCTCCACAAATAACTGGTATGGTAATGATTAATGCAGATTCAGTTTAGTGATTTTGACCGGTCTTAAAGTGATAATGAATATATGTTTGGTATTGTATGTGGGCTATTCTTTGCTGAGGTGACTAGAGGTGCGAATGTGGTGTTTTGTGAAGCTTGTGCGTCCTCTGGTGGCAGGAAGTCAGCGTTATATTTTGACGTTTCCGTCTCCGGCAGACATATTGCTTACAGGAGCAAATTCTGGAAAGCTAGAAGAGAGAAAGGATTTAAAATTGATTTACATCTTCACGACTTGATTCACTCACACGACATAGGACATAATGGGTAAGCTGTTCGGCGAATCGAGAGTGTAGATATGCGTTAGGGAAGTAAAAGATTGGGCTGTGTGATCGGGCGTAAGGATTATACAATCCTTATCCTGTCACTGTTGTTAAGCTAACTCTTTAGCTAGGTAGCTAACTGTAGTCAACGATGCTACGTAGTAGCGCAAGATGAGTTGCTTTTTTACGCTAGTTCACTTGTAACGTTATATTAACCAGTCACTAAACTATCTAGTCTTAGGATAGGCTTTTGTCTTTTATCAGATCTCATACAAGGTGTACTAATGTCATTCAAACCCGGGAAAACAAACGGTGTAATTTGTTAGCCAACTGAAGGAAACTTGGCTAGCTAATAGCTAATTACGTTAGCACCGCGCTGTAAGGTTACATTCTTTCCTAAGGTGGGAAGACACACGTATAGTTTGCCTAGCTAGATCTAAAGTTATTATCAATTGTGTCCAGGTATTGGATTGCTTATCGCAAATTCAAATTAACAATTGCCAGTCTCTCCGTCATCATTATTTCTTTACATTTAGCTAGCTACGTTACAGGTGTAGCTAGCGGTGACGTTAGCCAGCTATTGGGGTGCAAATGCAACGCTGGTGCTTAGTGGACATTTTAAACGTTATGTTAGCTGTATGTTCTGTGCTATTTGGTGGTTTGACCGAGTGTAACTTGTCAAGAGACTTCTAACGACTCAGAAAAGTTAATGCGTCATCACCTATAAGATGATACAATTTAATAGGCATATGTATTAGCTAGTTACAGATTTGTGTGCGCAGCGGCTAATGTTAGCTTAACGTTAGCTAGCTATGTTAACTGTCATTCCGCGTTGTTCTTCAAACCCATAGTTACACTGTTGTCTTAATAGAATTATGTTAAATAAGTTGTTAGTCCCCTTCTGAAAAGTTTATAAAGTACTGAGCTAACATTAGTAAATCCCATGTTTATTTACAGTTTAACGTTAGTTGCTAACATCAGTGAGCAATGGTTTTGACCCGACAGCACACTGTAACGTTACACTAGCTAACTTGTACATGTGACACCAGTAGTCACCATGTTTTCCAGACTATTACCGCACAGGATTATGTTTGGGTTTGGTTTTTGTGAGTGTTTTTTCTCCTCAATATTTGTAATTTACAGTGACATGACTGGTAACTCGTAAAGGCCTAACTATAAATACGAATTAAAGAAGGGCATGGTCTTCAATATACTAGCTAATTGTCCAAAACCATCCAGCTTCATTGTACATGTCAAATGGAAATACACACAAAGAAATCAAATCAAGCTGGGCCGTAAACATCTAGTTATCCAATCTTATTATTGGAAAAATGTCCTTTACTTGAATCACCCTTGGTGCTTGATTTGTCACCAAATCAGGCTGTTGTGCTTAACTATGAACAAGAAGTATGTATGCTATATAGCCATGCAGATAGTTTGAGATTTATTTGAAGGGGTTTTGATATGCTGTTGAGATTTCTGCCACCAGTCGACAACAGAGGGTTTCCATTCCATGGCCGTTGTTTTGGGGTAGTGGCAGAAATCTCAGTCGCAGCTAACCCAAAATCGTAGCAAATAAAAACAGGCTGGATACCACTAGGTGTAGGAAGAACATGATTTATTTCTGATTTAAGTCCACATTAAACACCTCACCATTCTGCTTTCTTTCCTCTAGAGACTTCTTGCTAGGGTTGGGTACCTTTCGCAGCTGTTTCGTATTTGTGTATTATTCTATTTTAGCCTGTTTTTATTTTCATCATGACCGTTTTTAATTGCTCTTTAATGTTTCATGTAAAGCACTTTAAATTTGCCTTGTTGCTGAAAGGTGCTATAGAAATAAAGTTGCCTTGCCTTGCAACCTCAGCCTGTCAGTCAGTCCCCAGGGCATAGAAACCACTGTTGTGCCTGCTTGTTAGCCTAGACACACCCTATCGGCAGCAAATGTAATTTGCAGCTAGGGGGTCTAGCAACTCTCCGTTGGCCTGTGAGCTGGAAAAGCAAAACTCTAGACGGGCCAATCACATCGTGTATAGAGCCGGCGGGCGGGCTTAACATAATGACGGCAGAGTTACGACGGTTCCACGTGAATTCCCTGCTACTTGAAAACAAAGACGATGGCTGCTGCTGGCAAACAGCGACCTTTCGAATCGGCTTTGGCCGCGACTCTGGAAGACTTGGAGTTAAGCTTTTCTTTGAGAAAAGAACAAAGAACGGCACTGAAGTCATTCTTAAAAAAGGAAGATGTGTTCGGAGTTTTGCCGACCGGATACATTTAATTCATCAACTAGCGTTGCTCTGGTTGGTTGTAGCACCATCCTATTGCGTGCAGAGGAAATTTGAAAGACAACCGTTTATCCCGCCCCTCGGATTGAGCCCTGCCAATGGTGAGTTCCCAGACCCAACATCTTGATGTGGGTCTGGCTTGTCAGGCTACCTGCTTGTCTCACAGGAAGTGTAACGTCAACGGCACCGTGACTGCTTTCGGCTCGCCATTAATATCATATAACAGTGAGTGGCGTCTGCGTGAAGTTCTGAAAAACTGTAACCACACTTGAAACCAATTTATCGGCGTTGCCGTGACTCACTGTGACTTCAACAAAACTGCAGAGCCGACGTAGTTTGCTCCGTCCGCACCTCTTCGCACGCGCGCATGTCAGAGCTCCGCTCTCTGTCAACATGCAGAGAGGACAGATAAGCTTGCGCTTACGCGCTCTCAGGTACCAAAATTTGGCACCGTTTGATTTTACATGAACGATACCGGTAAAAGTACAGGGTTTGGTACCCAACCCTACTTCGTGCTGTAGGTAGGGTCTCCTCTGAAATGCCAATGCAGACGTGTCCTGTGCAGGGCTATTTCTGTGCCATCTAGCCCAAACGGCCAGTGCAGTTCACATACAGCAGCTAATTTAACTAACGCAGTACAGAAATTAGAGCATCCAGCCACAACCTGTGTGCCTGTGGGTTTACCATCTGGACACATTACACACATGCACAAGCTTTTTATGAGGCTGGTTGTGCTAATGCCCTCAAACCATAACATGACCTCAATTTGCGCCAACTTGTTTAGATAT
This sequence comes from Sander vitreus, assembly GCF_031162955.1. NCBI lineage: Eukaryota > Metazoa > Chordata > Actinopteri > Perciformes > Percidae > Sander > Sander vitreus. The sequence continues at coordinate 22,941,806 of NC_135868.1, read as the reverse complement.
TTAACCTCGAAAACCCCTGCTGTTGCAATTGGGGGCTTTTGGCACAGAAGGTTGGCACCATCTTGCATTGGTGGCAGGTTTCAATGTTTCCCCTACCTCTCTTTCTCTCCCCTGTAACCCCGGGTGACTCAGGGATCTGCCCAGTGCCCTGTTCTGGTGGCATGACTGCACAAATGCTGAGAACGGGCAGTTTGTCCTGTGTGGGCACCAATTTATGCTAACTCTGCGATTTAACTCTACTGAATAAATACGTTTGTTCTGCCTGCCAGTGGACTGCTTGATGAATAGCTTAGCTGTGTGTGTGTGTGTGTGTGTGTGTGTGTTTTCCAGTATCTATGAGCTTGTTTATACAAGGCCTTTTTATATATAGAACTGTGTACATGCTGTCTCATCATCATGACCTATTATTAGAGATGTTAAGGAGAAACAAATGCACATTTTGTCCGTCACACATTCATTAATTCATTTACTCTTCCCTGCACATGGTGTACTTTATGAGTTTGACTTGAATAAAGCAAATGGTGCACAACTTGGTTTCCTACTGTTTTTTTTTTGTGTTTTTTGCTTGAGTCCTAATCGTTATGTCTACCTGTGTCTGTGGCCAATCAGAGCCGTCAGCCAGTCCGGCCAAAGACAACTACAGGATGAACCGCTACAAGAACAAAGCACTGAACCCAGAGGAGATGAGACGCAGGAGAGAGGAGGAGGGCATCCAACTCAGGAAACAGAAGCGAGAACAACAGGTATTCTACCAATACCATCAATCCCACTCATCAGATCCTTTATCTCTCTGTTTGAGATGATGTCAGCATGAACATAGTCTGGCTTGACTGTGTCTCTGTGTGCTCTGACAATCTTTTAATCGCAGCTGTTCAAGAGGAGGAATGTGGACGTTCTCAATGAAGAGGAAGCCATGTTTGAGAGTCCACTGGTGGACTCTTACCTCAGCTCCCCAGTAACAGTGAGTGTCCATTTTCCCATTACCTCTCACACAACACAGACAAAGAGAGGTTCACACAGGACCGTGGTTATTGTTCTTGTTGTCTAGCCTTTTTGCCAGCCTGCGAATTGAGGATGGTGGCGTCTGTGCTGAGTGGATCATGTTTTAAGAGTGCTTGTGCATGTATGGTTGCAGGAAGGAGTCATTACCAGAGACATGGTTGAGATGCTTTTCTCGGAGGACACCGAGCTTCAGCTCGCCACAACACAAAAGTTCCGAAAACTACTTTCCAAAGGTATACATTGTGTACTTACCGTGACTTTGCACAACTGTGGTACTAGTCATGAGGTCACCGTGGACCAAACAAAAATACTTACTTCCAGCTTTACCCCCGTTCATTTCAGAGCCCAACCCACCAATTGATGAAGTAATTAACACGGCTGGAGTAGTGGAGAGGTTTGTGGAGTTCTTGAAGAAGAGTGTCAACTGCACACTACAGGTCAGTTTGTACACACTTACACAGCTCAGAACGCCCTCTGTGCATGGAATGTGTACATAAGGTGTACATTTAATGTAAATTTGTGTCACCTCACCTGGCATGCTGGCTGGTAACATGTCAAACAATAGCAAATGCATTCCATTCAGGTAAATAAAACACAATTTTATTGCTGCAAGCCACTATACTGTACCTGATGATAACCAAGTCAAAGCAATACAATAGTCTGCATTAAACAAGTTTCTTATTGGTCATGTTTAATAAAAACATGTTAATGCTCCATGGTAAAAGATGTTTAAAATGCTACTTTTTTGCTGACATGTTGTGCCTGTGCAGTTTGAAGCAGCTTGGGCACTGACCAACATAGCATCAGGCACATCCATGCAGACAAAGACGGTGATCGAGGCCGGAGCAGTACCAATCTTCATTGAACTACTTAACTCTGACTTTGAGGACGTCCAAGAACAGGTAACACACTTGGGTCCATCTTGACCATTGCGTGTGTCTGTCTTGTCTTGCCTTGTTCCATACTCTTCTTGTTGTTGTTTTTTTGCAGGCTGTGTGGGCCTTGGGTAATATTGCAGGGGATAGTGCAGTGTGCCGGGACTACGTGCTGAACTGCGACATCCTTCCACCTTTATTAATGTAAGCCCATCCTCTTTGCCTCTGTAGAGGGAATACCTATTCAGGATTTTCTAGCTTTTTAACCTATATTAACATACTTTTGATACTCATGTATCTCATGTACTAAGCTTTGCTTTTCTTTGTCATTTCAGGCTCCTGACCAAATCCACCAGATTGACCATGACTAGGAATGCGGTGTGGGCTCTGTCTAATCTCTGTAGGGGAAAAAACCCTCCACCTGCATTTGAAAAGGTACCACTTAGCCTCATGAAGCCAACACCAAAGACACTATTACAATTTTAGATCAGGCCTGCTACTTTTTTTTCCTTCATTTTCAACATTTTGCTATAGAAGTGTGGCTGCCAAAGCATGCATTGTGGTTAGTACCGCTTGGACACACAATCGGGTCTACAGTTAGGTAAAACAGTCTCCGAGCTGAGTTTCTGGTTGACAGGGCCAGATGTCATGGCTAATATATATGCCTGATATAATTTAATTTTATAGCAGCCATATAGAAATTTGTTCATATCAAAGCCATTCAGTTGGGTTACCTGTATTTATCCATTTAGACCAACAGTAAATGCTGGTTTATCCCAGGTCACATCTGCAGTATGTGAAGGACTTTTTTAAACTTACTTTAAAGGTCACAATCATGCATATTTGAATACTCGCACCCTACTGTCATAACTAGCACTGTTAAATTCCTAAATATTATGTACATGCCGACCTTTTGCTAGTATTTGTTTCTCTGAATTCTAGACCAGACCGTTTTTTTTTTAAATTTGTGTAAATGTTTTTTTCAGTTGGCATAATGAATAATAATGGTTGCGTAACTGAAATACGGTTCTTGTGTTCTGCTGAAAAGTTTCAATTGTGGTGCGTGGGCGTTGGTAAATTCCTGTTGTTTCTCATTATAAATATGCATTATGCCTGTGCTGTCTAGGTGTCACCCTGTCTGCCAGTGCTGTCTAGGCTTTTATTTAGCAGTGACCCAGACTTGCTGGCAGACGCCTGCTGGGCCCTGTCCTACCTCTCAGATGGCCCCAATGACAAGATCCAAGCTGTCATCGACTCTGGCGTCTGCAGGCGCCTTGTAGAGCTACTCATGTAAGTCAAGCCGTAACTCTCCGTTGTCTTTGTCACGGTATATATGACCCGTAAATACTTAAAATTCTCTCTTCTGATAAACCTGCTTTTCTGCAGGCACACAGACTATAAGGTGGCCTCCCCTGCCTTGAGAGCTGTAGGAAACATTGTCACTGGAGATGACATCCAAACACAGGTGGGAGCATATTAAACTGAAGTTTGTTTCATAGTTCTGCCTTTTGAGATACTCTCAGTTGCCTGTTTATTAAGTATACCTAGCTAAAACTAATGCAGGTATTTTCATTTAGTTTTTATATTTACTTGTGGAACCTATTTTTATGATTTTTTTTTTTTACCTACTCTGTTGCTGTGTATAGGTGGTGTTGAACTGCTCAGCCCTGCCCTGTCTGCTGCACCTGCTCAGCAGTGCTAAGGAGTCCATTCGCAAAGAGGCATGCTGGACCATCTCAAACATCACCGCAGGAAACCGAGCACAAATACAGGTGATTTAAGCCGCTTTCTGACTGGAGGGATTTTTGCAGTTCCTAAAACATAACGTTCCTGGAACCCTTTTTTTCTCGTGTTCCGACTGGACAAATTTGGGGATTTTTAAATTCTTCTGACCACAGTTCCTGTAACTCTTTCAGCTCCTACTTCAGGGCAGGGTCTTTTCTCTTTTTCGCATAGTGGTGGTTAGATGGCTGTGATTATAGGGGCTTTCCGACCGGAGGGATTTTTGCAGTTCTTAGAACTAAACGTTCCTAGAACACTTCTTTCGTCGTGTTCCGACAGGAAAAATGTGGGGATTTTTAAGTTCCTCTGGCCGCAGTAGCAGACTTTTTTAGCTCCTACTCCAGAGCAGGGTCTTTTCCCTTTTCCTAGGTGCTTGCAGACAGAGCAACAACCAACAACGGGACATTTTTAACAATTTTCACCATCTTATTCATCACTAATTTCACTTCTGACAACGTTTTAAGCGAGAAATTAACTGTTTAGATTTCGAATATGGGCAGTCTTGCGAAAATTGATGCCAAATTGACAATTTGCTTCAAAGTTTTCGGAGTTCAGAAGCTCCATGAAGTGAGGCGACAGCCAGCAAGCGCCTGCCCCGGCTTCTAGCTCGTCGCTCGGCCAGTCTTGCTCAGACACCTCGCTGTAAGCTGGAGGTCTCTCAGACCGCTCTCGTAAATAAGAGGCTTTTTTATTTCACCGTTGACGGTTCGTTTGTTTAAATATCACAACACATGTCCATCATAAGATTAACGGGAACCTGTGGTTAACTGTCTTTTCGGAGTTAAACTCCACAAGCGTGTCCTGCAGCTCGCCGGCCGTCACACACACAAACACACACACACACGTCCACAGTATAATAAAGCCCCGTCTGTGTTGAGCAAAACATTACGTGAATTACTACGAGAATGGATGTGCATTTAATATAGGAAAAGTGCACAAGTATTAGCATCATTTGTTGTTGTATGTGGCGCTAAGGTCTAGTGACGATGCTATAAAGACCGTTGCCGTGCTTGCGTCACTCCCTTACCCCTCCTACCAGTCCCTATGACCACTTGGCCAGTGGGAATGCAAACGGAAAAAAAGATTTTGGGGGAGAGTAGTTCTTAGAACTGCTTAGAAGTGTACTTTTCCTCTAAAAAGTACAAGTACTAGCTGGTCGGAAAGCACCTTATAATAACAAAAGGTCAGTTCCTATGGCCACTTGGCCAGTGTGAATGCAAATGGCAAACCCAGTTTTGGGGGAGAGTAGTTAGTAGAACTATTTAGAAGTGGACTGTTCCTATAACTACGTTCCTGTAACTACTTGGTCGGAAAGAGGCTATAGACACACAAAGCATATAACTGAAACCTCACTATTATGCATGTTGTTCCAGTTTAGGCATGTATGAAGCCCACATAGTTTGATTTGAGACTGGTTTGTGAGAGACACATAGAGGCTGATAGGTGTATTTATGACAGTCCTTACGCACCCATGATACGTCTTTTATTATATCCCTGATCGCCAGGTTGCAAAGGTAATGATCTCATAACTATGTTAAAGCTGTTTTTTGAGACATGCCCCCTGATTTTAAATCTTATCCTGCCCCACAGACGGTAATTGATGCCAACATCTTCCCAGTGCTGATCGACATTCTACAGAAAGCAGAGTTCAGGACCAGGAAAGAGGCGGCCTGGGCCATCACCAACGCAACCTCTGGAGGAACACCAGAACAGATCAGGTCAGACTAAGAGTAGTCTCGCATTGCCAGACCTGTCTCCACAGCGCTGTTGAATAAGGTCTGGCTACACAGCATATACGGTCTAGGATCGGAGAAAAAAATGCTCTTGGTTCTTTGCATTTCTTTAATCGTAATCAATCAAATCGTCTGGGCGGTGCTACGTTTTGTCGGATAAAAGTGTTGGATGGTCAAGCGTTAAGTGGGAAAGGTTTCTAAAGACCACTTGCAATGAATTAATCTCGTCATGTAATTTGTTATAATGCCATTTGTTATCTGTTAAAATTATTATAAATTAGCAGAAATCCTTCCCTGACAGTGACTGACTAAAAAAACGTTGCAGCTGCTCGGAGATAATGAGTAAAAATACTAAGCAATGCTGTACTTCAACGAAATCAAGAAATAAAATTTAGATTTACTGAAACTTTCTTTGGAGATATTAGGTGATAAAAAGGGAGGAACAAGGTCATGTGTACAAAGGGGTATCCCAAATCAGGACATTGGAATGAATCGTGAAGAATTATCCTAATTTACTTAAAATACATTTCATTAATTGGGTATATTAAAGCAAAAAGAATTGTACCTAATTCAATCTGTATAGTATAATAAAATCTAATGGCACTGTGTGAAAAGCCCTTCCTACTATCTGGTCATCTTTGAACCATGTTAATGGGACATTCTGAGCCTTAGCATTGTCGAACAATATGATAATACACAATAACACACACACACACACAGTTAATAGAATTTGGCACTCCAATTATTAATCATTGTCTTGCTTGGATTTGCAGTATAATCATGCTCTGGTTTTGGGGGCCTTTGGGATCTAAAAGGATGTAAACAGTAATGTTGCCATTGAGCCAGTTACTTTTTTTTATTTATTTTTTTAGCTTATATTCAATTATATGTTGCAAATTGGCACCATTAAAAGTATGCAGAATTAGCTATTAGGCGTTCCTATCTGCAATGCTCCCATGACCGTAAAGGTGACTGTCACTGGATTCCTGTGAAACTAAAAGAAAATTTGAAAACATAATTCTCAGGCACGTTTTGAGTTCTAAGGAGCATCTTCTTTTTTTTTTCTAAGCTGAATGATTGACGGTTATATGCGACCTTGAAATTAATCTTTAAAGTGCTCATATTTTGCGCATTTTCAGGTTCATAATTGTATTTAGAGGTTGTACCAGAATAGGTTTACATGGTTTAATTTTCAGAAAACACCATATATTTGTTGTACTGCACATTGCTGCAGCTCCTCTTTTCCCCCTGTGTGTTGAGCTCTCTGTTTTAGCTACAGAGTGAGGCATCTCACTTCTGTTCCATCTTTGTTGGGAGTCACACATGCGCAGTAGCTAGGTAAGGACTACTAGCCAGTCAGGAGTACCACGCTAGCAGCTAGGCTAGCATTATAACGTGTTTTACAAAGTGACAGTTACAATAGAGCTGTTTGGAGCAGTTTGTGAACAGTGTTTTCTGTTGGAGATGGTAAGTCCCTTTGGGGTGGACTTTGGGCTTTTTCACTTTGTAAACCTATAACGTGCTCAAAAAAGACGTAGAACAGAAAGGAAAGGGGAAAAAGCATAATATGAGCACTTTAAGGATCACATCTGAAAATGCAATGTGTGTGTTTACATCTAGATATCTGGTGAACCTGGGCTGCATTAAGCCCCTGTGTGATCTGCTGACGGTGATGGACTCTAAGATCGTCCAGGTAGCTCTCAACGGGCTGGAGAACATCCTGAGGCTGGGCGAGCAGGAGGCCAAGCAGGAGAACACCGGCTCTGGAGTGAATCCTTACTGCAGCCTCATTGAAGAAGCCTATGGTACTGTAGATGACGTCCACACAAACGCATTACTAGGATGAAACATTTCCAGTGACAAACAGGGGGGTAGGGAGCAGGGGGATGTTTAGGGGGAGAGCAGGTCAACAGTATATGTCACATAGTAGTGGTGTACATCATCAGAAAGCTGGGAACCTGAACATTAATTTGAGATGCAAAAGCTCAGCACTGTGTGTCAAGTTTTTCTAGTCCTCAATCCTAAAAAAAAAAAAAGTACTATATTGATTCACGTAGCAAAATGTAGCCTCCATTTGGAACATTATTTAGCGTCCTTCCCTACAAGCTAGCATGACAAGGTTTGTACTACTGGATTTCTTAAGTTGTCTAGTTTCTAGAGTGCTGATCAGGCCACATTTTTCTGTCTGAGCCCGGCCCGCGTTCGACAGAGCAGTAACCGAACCCGGCCCGAGCCCGACAGGCATTAAGATATTTATGTCCGAGCCCGACACAGTTAAAATCTTGTTTGTTTTTTCTCATACTAATGACACCTGTACGTTTGTTTGTGTGGAAAGCCCGCTTTTATTAAGCAACTTTAGGAAGGCATTCGTAAATGTCAACATATGAGCGCATCAGCGCACACGGGGAAACAAGCGCACGTTAACACAGGCGCGCACCTACATAATAAGCTTTTTTAAATTTACATTACATGTCATTTAGCTGACGCTTTTATCCAAAGCGACTTACAATTGATCTCTATATCAGAGTCACACTCCTCTGGAGCAACTAGGGTTAAGTGTCTTGCTCAGGGACACATTGGTTGATGTATCACAGTGGGAATCGAACCCGGATCTCCACCGAACCATCACCACCGAAAATTTTAAATGTTCAATGCCTTATCGCGCTGATGTGACCGAGCCCGATTCAAACCCGAACATCATTTCTAAATATCTGTCTGAACCCGGCCTGGCCCGGCGGGTCCCAACGGGCTTGGTTCGGGTATCCATCCTCTACTAGTTTCATACTATGAATGGTAGTAGTATAGTACCAATATCGTCACTCTATCTCTAAAACCTGAGCCTGCTACTGCCTCTGAAAGACATCAAGTTGCATCATATTGGACATGTACCTTGAGGTGGGGAATACAAACATGTTTTATCTCTGATTTAGATTAAAAAAAATAATCTGATCAAAAAAATAAGTAGATGAGTCCAAGACTCTCATAATGCAATTAGCCAATTTTTGCTACTTGACAATTTGAAATACTACGGACACAAAGTATTTTGATACCCAGCCCTAGACCGCGGTAGCTGGCTCGATCTAATACTTTCAAAAGTTCAAAATTCTGGCTGATAATTTAGCAAAAAACATTGATCTAACACGACTTGTTTTTCCAGGTCTTGACAAGATCGAGTTCCTCCAGAGCCACGACAACCAGGAGATCTACCAGAAGGCCTTTGATCTAATCGAGCACTACTTCGGGGTTGAGGACGAGGACAACAGTCTTGCCCCTCAGGTGGACCAGGCCAACCAGCAGTATCTTTTCCCCCAGCAGGAGGCCCCCATGGAGGGCTTCCAGCTATAAGTCTGCACCCCTCTCCTCTAAAATGCACCATTTACCCCCTCCGTACCTCCTCATCTCATGGAGGAGCCCTGGATGCCCGAGTCGAACCTCCATGCCCCCTTCTCTGATCTGCCACTACCCCCCCCCCCCCCCCAACTCTACCATTACCCGCAAACACACACAGACACACCCACCCTTTGGAGGAAAGCTAAAACTGTCCCGCTCTCCAGCCTAAAAAATGCCCCTCCCCCCTTTCTTTCTTCCCTCTTCTAAACCGGTGGACTGAATTCTTGCAGGGCAGACCCATGCGTTACATCGCCGGGGGGAGAGCACCACACAAACTCCATTACACGTAAAAGAGGAAGTGATCACCACATTGCCCAAAATGCAAGTCTGTCCTGGCTTCAAACGCACACCGACATCTTCCAGCCATTTAATAGCTCTCAGTGGCCGTAAGATGGTTTGTTGATTAATATCTTTATATATACACTTTGATTTCTTTTCCAGTGGGACATTCCTATTTTCAGGATTACCCATGCATCCCCATGCAAAGTCCACAGACTGGGGTGCATGAGGTGAAATATGCCTAGCTCTTGATGTCAGTCTGACTTAGTGCAATTCAAAGAAGAAGAGAAAAAAAAAACCAGTAACATGATCGCTTTTTTGTTTGATTAGTTATTCACCCCCCCAACACTTATTTATCTCCTTTTTTATGTGCTTGTGATTTTTTTCTTTTTTCCTTCTTATCAACATTTTTTTAAGTGGGACAAATTACAGGGGGAGTAAAAATCTTAAAAACAACAAAAAAAAACTCTGAACTTAGGATGGGCTCTGGATGGGATGTTGGAAAAGAGATTGGGGGTTTTTAGAGGATATGTTTAAAGATCTAGACGAGAAAAAAAATAAATCCAGTTTTCGAGGTTGGTATAGTTAGAGATCCAATGTTCGTTGTGTGCTGTGTTATTAATAACAATACATTTGAATTATGAAGTGATCTAACTATTAAACAAGGCACGGCTGGGGATTCAGGGAGAAAGGTGCCCGCGGCGGCAGCAGCAAACCAACCTTATTTTTTTATATTTAAATGAATTCAAGAGCTTGCAGGTTGTTTAAAGTAGGGTGAAATACCACTTGGTGGTGCAGACACGTTTTCTAGTTTTGTCTGATTTCATTGAAGCCCCGTGTAAACGGGTCGCTGCTGGTTCGCGAGGCCCTGTGCTTTCCCCCCCCCTCCTTCCCTCCCTCCCCAGCTGTATGTGGTAGGGTTTTTGCATGGTGTTATATTACCCTGCGTACTGTCACGGAGTATCCCTTGCCAAACACAGTTGGCACAGAGAGATAGAGAACAGTGTGAAGAAATACTTTGAGACTTTGCTGTAGGCTGCTCAGCGTTTCTTGTTGCAGCATTTGGAGTTAAAAAGCAGGAACTGGGCCACAACTATTTGGTTTGGTGGTGTTAACAGTAATAGTGTAGTGACGGTGTTGGTGTTTTGTACAGTGGTAGAGTTGATATATAACCTAAGGCATTCTATATCACTATATCTTTGAGGGATGGGAATGACACCTGTTAATGATTTTGCATGGGTCCATTGTGATATTGATGTAAATAGCCTATCCTCTGCCTGGCAAGGTAAAGTGCGCCGCTTCTTTGTCCCCTTGTGGGTCTAATAACAACCCGAGTTTGGCTAGGGATATATCTCAGACAAGTGACGAGTCTAACTGCAACCAAAATTCCAAGTATAAATATATATTTGAATTTTGATGTATTTGCATTTTATATATATATATATATATATATATAGATATATATTTGCGCACACTTCATGCACACTTGCATACAACACCAGCAGACACTGTACACACACCTCTCACAGATGAGTGGCTAGTAGCAAGTAAAATAGTTTCCATAGTCTTTGGAGTGGAAAAAGTAGTTATTCTTTCATTTTATTTTTCAAGTTTTGCTTTTCTCCAGAGTGTGAGATTTGCCTTTTTGGCTGTTTTTGGTTTCAGAGCACTTAGTACATTTTCTTTAAAAATGTTGCCCTCGGTTTGGTCTGAATTAAGATTGTTTTTCCGTTTTTAATTAAGACAATTAAAAGAGATTCTTTTTTGTTCTTCTTTTTTTTTTTTTTTTTTTTTTCAAATTCAAAAGGGATTCGCCGCACACATAGGTCTCATGGAAACTTTTTTTGTTGTTTTCTAGCCACGTGACTTATGATGGTTTAAATTAGACCTGTTAACCCTGACCCGGGATCCGCTCTGCCTGTGACAGAAGCTGATCTTGGATCAGGGTTTAGGCTTTGTGGATGGAGCAAAACTGTGGTTGTGTGATGTTTGACTGACAGGCACTGTGTGAGGAAGAGGTTGATTGACTCTATGACTATGTCCCTATCTGAGTCTGGGAGCCCCTGTTCTGTGGATTGCTGAACCAGCCCTAACATTAAATCATGGAACTGTGAATAGAATTATGTCACTCTATAGCAAACATTTGATAGATTAGTATGTTGAATATTGTGTATACTTTCATCAAAGAATTGTTTTTTTTTTTTGTTTTTTTAAACCCAAAACAATTTCCTTTTATGTGATAGGACATCTTTTTGGATAGACCAGACTTATATTATATATACTGATATCATTTAGTTTGTTTTAGTATAACATTTTTACATAAGCCTTTGACAGTGGGAAATATTATAGGGCGCAGGGCCGTTATTATATTCTAGGGTTTAAGCATTAGCTGATCTGTTAGTGAGTTTGAGATGTTATCCACAGAACCAGGTGCTCTCAGTAGACATAATGGCTGAAATACATGGGGCCCGGGCGCTACATGGGGCCTGGGCGATAGGTGGCGCGGCCACCAGCAGAGCGTGTCCATTATAATCAACTGAAGCTGCTACACTGACCAGGGAATGAATGAATGAATGGATGGATGGATGGATGGATGGATGACTGATCCCCAAGGGGAAATTCAAGCTACATAGAACTGTAAAAAGAAATGTGTAAAAAAAAAAAAAGGCATAAAATTACTAAAATAAATAACTCATTGTACCAGAGGCAACGTAATGCCGCAGAGCAACCTTGTGGGTGTTTTTACTTTTCACATTTAAATCAATCAAGTCAGTGTGCATCCTGTAGTTAAAACGATCCAGTTAACTAATTCATTACTCTTCCAAAACCTGCAGAACTTGGCAAAACGCAATATGCACACAGTGAAGCTGGCCCTGGCGCACAAAAATACACTCTACAAAGTTGGAGTCTGTGTAGCAGGAGAGAAAAAAAACCCACTCTGACACTCGTGCCCCGTGTATTTTGGCCGTAAGAGTTCAAATCATGACTAATTGAGCATCCAGAACTTGCCTCTACATGACAGATGTGTAGAGCAGCATTTATAACTGAAGTCTTTGATTTCAACTTTGTGCTTGACCTACAAATGATGCCAGAATTGCAGTGGTTTAAAAAAAAAAAGGAAAAAAAAGAAATCAGTGCATCAACAAGGAAAAAATATTTATATTTCTGAAAAATGAAAATGCACTCCTATTCACAAAAGTGCCAATCCGACCAACAAAGACTGGAGTTTCTTATGTATCTGTCTTTGACTTATAGATTTTCTTTATAGCTTTTATTTACTTGAATGTGCACACATTTTGTGCAGAACATTGCTGCTCTATTTTCCTTCTCTTTAAAGTTACGTTATTTGCCATTGTTTCTTTGGAAAAGTGGCATACTTTACTGTGGGCACCTAAAGAAGAAATTGAATTAAGGGCAGTGAAATTGTCTGGGGGGGGGGGGGATTACTTGATTAATTACATAAAACTGGTCTTTCCAGCTACTTGTCCATTCGTGTGATGATCCCCACTATTACAGTCTTTTAATGGGTTTCACTGTGCATAGGTAAGCTGCACATCTTTTGGAATCACAGAATTGGTTTCATGCGGTGGAAACAGTAGAGTATACTACTTTCTTGAGGTCATGACCTGTAGCCAGCCCCTTTTTTATGGCAAGGAGAAACTGCGCTGATAGAAATATTATATTATAGTACTTTGATGTGGCACATGATGCAAATTGTGGAAACTTAAGCGACTATCATAGCAGACAATTGCAGGTACTAACCGTATTGTCATAGTTTACCAAAGTTGTGTCATCCTGAAGGCTGGTTGAAATGATTTACTTGATGTCTGTGTTTTCAATATTCAATTTATGTAATTGGCTTTTGTTGACCCAGTCAGTATGACTGAGAGATTGCTTCAGGCCATTTACACCTTGCTTCTTTTCATTAGAAGCTGCAATAGCTCAGTCCCTCTCTGTTTTATTTTTTTCCCTCAAGTTTAAGTACTGTTTAGGGAGTTTAAAAAAAATAAATAAATAAAAAAAAATCTGCTGAAGACTGCAATAAATATTGTCCAAAATCAGGCACCCCAGAGGCAACGATCCACCTACAAACTGCTCTCAAAGGTGACACTCCTTCCACTGGGCGGAGCTAACACGAGGCCACTACTTGACATTTTTTTTCTAAGATAAAATCTGGGATTCAGAAATTGTGCAGTGATTTACATTAAAAAGCATTATAAGTTAAACTATGTATGTTCTGATACATTGACAGGGATTCAGATGCAATTCTAATCACTTCTGAGAAGTGGAGAAAAGGCCTCATTAGAACATGTCACAGGAAAAAAATAAAATACAATAGGAGGTGGAGATACAAGCCTTTTCTGCTTTTCTTGATCTTTTTTCCTGATCAGGATACTCTGGGCTATATTTTTTTGGATGAATGTGTTTAGAGTAAAAGTTTGTCCTAGTCAGGCTGCATGATCAGGATCCCTGTTATCTATAGGGGAGTGAACAGACATCACTAAATATCTCAAATCTGACTTGTCTTCCGTCCTAGAAGCTGTTCATGTCTATATCAAAATCTAAAGCCATGCTTGGCTTGGTCAAGTTATGTTGTCTATGCTACAAATGTTTACAATGCTACATGTTTGTAAAGTACTTTTCATATGCCATCATTGACCAGTCCTGATGTATTCTCTGCTCTGGTCTTCTCATTTCTTTTACATGTATTTATTTTCTCTATCCTTGTTTATGATTTTTCATTTGCTCAAAATGACCCATCTTTAACTGTGACTTGACTTGACTTTACCGACGGTATGAATGAGTGACGAGAAACTTATACACTTCAACTGAACATGACACACAAACATGAACATGGAAAAAATGCATACAGCAAACGGCAACAATATTAAAAAGTGTAAAGGAAAAATATATTGAATTTAAAATTGTTCAGTGGAAATGCTGTACAAAACAAATAAAGTTATGTTGCAACCCTTTAATGCAAATGTTTGTTCTTTCATCACTGGCATGCAATGTGAAGGAATGTTACGTGTTACAATATAACGTTATAAATACAGCATTGGACTGACTAGCAAATCCATGTCTTTTTATCAAGAGGGAACCTCCTTGGTGGAAGGGAAGGTTTTTGTATATACAAAACAAGCACACTTGTCCGTTGTCTATAATGTCTGACCTAATATGAAATATGTTTTCCCATATTACATTACATTTTAAAGGACACGTCCTAATTTAAAGCTCAAATAGCAATCTGCCAGAAAGTGAAGTTAGACCGTTTAGACGGCCAGTATATTACTCAAGTTTCCTCTAATTTCATGGGAGAAAATGTTCCACGTTTTATGAGATTATAAATGCTGCACATTGGGTTTGGTACATCCATTTCCACAAGTAATCTGCATTGGATGTCTTTTCCAAATTGTCTACGTGGCAACTTCCATTTAACCCATTTCATAGATCGTCCTTGTTTCAAATCAGCCTCTAAAAAGTTTGAGGGAGAAAAAGAGAGCTGTAAGTGGAACAATTAGTTCCCTCCGCATTCTAGTATCAAGTCAATACGAATAAAACTTGAAATGTTGCCTTATTGTTGTGAAAATGTGACTCAATCGAGACTAGAGGCCTGTAGTCGAATCCAGATCAACCGCGGTCCCGCATAACCTGTGGGTAACCTTTACGTAAATCACAACGCTTATCCTATCAATATCACTACACCAGTGGTGTAGTCTACGTGATAGTAGGCATAAGCTCCAGGATTTCTAAATAGGCTACCCACTTAAAAATGCCCAATGACACGTAACAACATAGGCTACTTTCCATTATATTTTTGATACATTTTGAATTGTCATCCGTGCTTTTTTCTTAACATCTATAGGCTGAATAAAGGTTTTTTTTGGGGTTTTTTTTACCGTAAATTGGTGCATTAAAGTGTATCGGAATGTAGGAAATGAAGTCATTGATGCTTAAAACTTTCCTGGGGGAGGACACCCAGGCCTCCCCCCACTATGATATGCCCCCTTCCTCCCCCAAAGGCAGATTCTGGCCAATATACAGCAGGCTACAGTACACCCACTATAATAGTATACATTAGACTACACTGGTCACTTCCCCATCAGTCAGGCACAAGATCTGACCATAATTACACTTTTGCTTTCCATGAACTGTCGTTGCTTTAGCCTTTTATTTCAGTTGAAACCCTGGCAGTGGTAATCGTGAGAGAAAATAAAAAAATATCAAAACATAATTCTAACCGATGTGCGTATTGGCAACAAATACATTGTGTGTATTTGCAGTGCGTTTATGTATTTGGTTGTGTTGTGTGTATTTGCAGTGCGTTTATATATTGTGTTGTGTTGTGTGCATTTGCAGCGCGTTTGCTGAATGCTGCGCATGTGTTGTCAAATGAATGAAGTTGTTTTTCTTTTTGCATCACTTCTTTTTTTGGGGGGTTTGCGTGCTTTTCTTTTTGCATCGTTTTTTATTTGCAGCACGTTTGCTGAATGCTGCGCATGTGATGTGTCGCATATTTGTGTGTGTTTTCTGGGGCGTTTGCCCCTGTCGGCCACCGTATTTAAGAAGTAGATTTTTTTTGAAAGGCATTAATACAATTTATTTTATCCAAGACAGTAACGTTTTTTAGATTATACATGTTGATGCTGACATTAAAAAGTGCATTGTCATTCATGTTACTGACCCACCACACCCATAGAGGTATCATATGATATGGCCACACCAAGTTCAAGTTCAGGTTACTTTATTTGTACCCAGAGGTAGATTTTGTTTGCAGTAGAGTCTTCATACACACATAAAAACAAAGAGGCACATATCACTCATCATTCAACTTAAGACAGTGGAAATTAAGAAATAGCAAAAATGTAAATTAAAAATTAAAAAGTTCTTACCGGTCCAGATAATACTTAAATATTGATGTGAACTAAATATTAATAAAAGCAACGATAATATATATATATAAACAGCAAATAAACACCTGTGCTAACTATAACTATACTATAACTATGAATTATTCCTCAGTGTAATGGCTGCAGGGAGAAAACTGTTTTTGTGTCTTTTTGTTCTACACCTAGGTTTATAGATTGTAAACCTACGCCCAGAGGGGAGAAGCTGAAACTGTGTGCAATGGATGAGAACTGTCGTTTAAAATTGAACTAGTTATGCGCTGTAACTGTTTTGTGTACAAGGTCTCCACGTTGAGCTGTGGCTCACCAATCAGCCTGCTAGACCACTTTACTATTACGATACCTCCAGGTTTGGCTTTTCAAAGATGTTCTGTAGATGGCGACAAAGCATCAAGTTGGGATGTAAACCGCCGTTAAAAACTAGGAAAAAGAAGAAGCCAAAGTTATGACCGGAAGTCTCCTATTTCTGGCTCATGCTGTCGAGGAAGCCTGCGGTTCACAGACGCATTAACTATTTCCTCCTTGAGGTAAACAATTCTCTAATATCAGAGAGAGAGAAATACACTGTAGTCTCCCTATGTTCTAAAGGTGTGTGTCCTGTATACGTGAGCCAACGTTGGCTAACTGGTAGTCGTGCAAGCTAATTTAGCCGCATCTGGCGGCTAGCGAGCGTTAGCCGGTGCTAGCTAACGCAATGTGAAAGCTCGATAGCAAGTGGTAAAGCGAAAGTTAGGACAGGGCACACTTGATAGGAAATGTAGCTACAATTTGCCATGATATTTGTAAGTACACATGCCAAGCTATAACTTGTATTATTAACGTATGTAACGTTAGACTTGGTGTACACTTTTGTAACGAAAAGGTTAACTAGCTAAGAAACTAACTAGCTAACTAACCTTGCAGAAAGGTGTTACAGAATGCCTGGCGGTTAAAGGTTTCTATACAAATGATATACTACACATAGTTATTACCAGAGTCAAGATATTTACCTCCAGGCGTCAGTCCTGCTTTGGCCAATAAAGCAGTGTTTATCTTTAGCTATTACATTTTAGTATGTCAAAACCGGTCCGTTGCTAATAACCAACATGAAACGTTCCTCCTCGCAGATTCAGTTGTTATTTTTCGTGTTTTCTTACAGTTGAGCCAGTATTGGGCTTAGAAAAGAAAAGCCCGTGTTTATGGTGTTAAACTATTGAAATAGCTTGTGTGTAAAGTTTACCTTGGTGTCATTGCCAGTGAGACAAGTATCACAGGTTTTTCTTCTTGTAACAGATACCAGAGATGAAAAAACAAGACACGGATGAGTCAGCCACCCTGGACGGTGAATATGCTCCACTTAATGTTACAGCAGCAGGGATGGAGTCACCTGCAGCTGTAAAAGACAGCTTGGACAGCAACATCCCCAAGGAGTCTGAACCACAGACACAGACGGACACACCACCACAGACGGACACGTCTCCACAGACGGACACGTCTCCACAGACGGACACGTCTCCACAGACGGGCACTTCTCCACAGACAGACACGTCTCCACAAGGCGAGGAGGCGGGAAGCGAAGGTAAAGGTTGAATTATTTACAAGGTAAATTGTATGTTGTTGACAGGACTGCCTCTGTTGCATGAGAACCATTTAGAACATGGTCAGTAGGGAGTCTGTTGCCTGCCTATCACTGTTTGGCAAATCCTAAAAGGGTACATTGATTTGCAATTCTAAAATGGATATTTTGTAACAATAGACAAAATAGATCACCATTTAATAACGATGATTGATATCCGAGCCTAAGGGTCTTGCACAATTGCATATCAAAACCTGTACACCAAATCCCACTTGAAAACTCCATTTTAATGTGATGCTTATTAATATGTACCTGTGTAGAACTTCACCGTTTCATGTTACTGGATATAACAATGATAACCCGGACTACGACGGGAAATAACCGTTTATTAGTCCAACAGCATGTCTTTACAGCAGCATGGCTAACACTAAAAACGGAAGCTAAAATTACCCACAATCAATCAGGTGTATCTCACTACAGATCTCATAGTTGCAACAAAGACTGCGTATACTGAAAGGAGGTCATGCTTTTTCTAACATTTCTGAATGGTTTGACTAATTTTTAGGATAACCGTAACAGCACATGGTATAATAATTGTGACAAGAAAACAGACATCTAAACATTTAGTTAGTGATTCCTTACATCACAAAAATCCATATTGACAATTGTGGGATGCCGTGCTATAAAACGGAGTGTGCCTCAACTTTTTGCCAAGTCTGAGTCCAATAAGTCATAAAAAATGTCGTCGTTGCCCCCCCCCCCCTCCTCCGCCCCTTTTCGCTGTGTCTAGTTGCAGAGGCAGCACTTTCTCGTGACATGGCTGAGGCGCTGAGCCGGCAGCTGGAGGACATCCTCAGCATCTACTGTCGGGAAACCATTTCAGACAGCGCCAGCACCGTGCCCAATGGCCAGTCGCATAGCCCAGAGCTCAATGGCCTGGCCAATGAGAGGGAGGACGGCAAGCCAGAGGGCAAAGTCAATGGAGCTGGCAACGGAGTGGAGAAAGAGCAGAAGAAGACTCAGGATAAGAAGAAAGTGAAGGGTCTGGGTAAGGAGAAACATACACTGTGTAGTAGGTGATGCTTAATACAGATACAAAAACTAACTAGAAAAGCATGGCATCTTTTTAAACAGTAAAGTTTAGAGACTTGTTTGCTCAAAAGACTAATTGCTAGTAGAGATGGCCCGATACCATTTTTTGCTTACCGATTCCGATACCAGTGCATCATATATTTTATTATGTTTTAACATAATATGTATAGTATACTACTATCCCTGTATGGATGTGATATGATTTCTATCTTTGTTGTCGGTCTGGCTCAGGTTAAACTATTTGTAAAACATGAACAAACACAAACAATGAACGCCACAGAACTTTCTTTTATTATCCAGTTTGACAGTCAGTTATAACGGAAAAAGAACATAAATAAACTACTTTAATGTAGATTTTCTTTAGGGCTTTATTACGTGGTATTGGATCGGTGCATAAAATCCAGTACTTCCCGATACCGATGCCAGCGTTTTAGGCAGTATCGGAGCAGATACTGATACTGGTGTCGGAACATCTCTAATTGCTAGTTCTATTCTGTTTTCCAAACAGGCTGTCTGATTTTGTCCTGTCTGTGTTTCTGGTTAATGCAGGCAAAGAGATCACTCTTCTAATGCAGACTCTGAACACACTGAGCACCCCGGAGGAAAAGCTTACAGGCCTCTGTAGGAAGTATGCTGAACTAGTAAGTGTTTCCCACAAATGGCATTCCTTTTTATTCTAAAGTCTAGCGTTTAGCACTACACTTGATCTTTTCTAAATTGACTTTAAAACCGTTCTAGTGTGGATATAAATTACAAGGAATTTATTTCCCCTCTGCTCTGAGTGTTACATCTTTTTCATCAGTGTGCACCATTTTAATCCAGTCCATACAAATCAGTTTTATATTTTTTTTTTATCAAAATAAGTAATTAAGGAAAATTATTATCTGTATTACTCAGACATCCCTGTGGTTTTCTTATTTTATTCAGCCAGCTTGGCAGTCTATTTGTCTATTTTATCAGTAATCCACAAGTTAGTTGTTAGGACACAGAGTGGGCCAGTGGGCATTTTTAAGCAAACAAGGTGATGTAGCAATGTTTGACAGACGGACAGAGTGGTGCAATGCAGAGCTTTGTCTTATGACCTCAATCCATGCGAGGGTATTGTGTATCATTTTGCAGCACTGATGAAGGGCTCAAATTATCTACTGGGGCTGTGTATGCTGTAGGAAGTTTTTTATATTGACTGCTTATGTTTGTGCATGTACAAACCATTTTTTGGGATGTGTGTGAACTTGAGAAAGCTGATGTGTGTGATGTGTCAGTATGTCAGAGAGCAGATAGATGACGCTTGGTCTGCAGTGTTGTTATAGGCTGAAGGTAGAAGAAAAGAAGAAAAGCCTCCAAAATGTCATTCAACATATCGGTCAACTGCTGATACGGACTGATATGTTTCAGCATCATGTATGCATGTAACAAAAACAGAACAAAGACGAGTCCTTCTCCCCACAGCTTTCAGGCAGAATCACTGACACGAGTGCAATTAATGTTTTCCTACTGACAATATGCTGGTATTTAGTTATTAGGACAATGCAAAGTAATTAACAGTTCTGTGAATGTGCCAGTGTTGTCCAGCCGTAGTCCTAGTTACCTACAGTGGCACTCGTAAGTTTATGATCCCATGCTAAAGTTGACTAAAAAGAGGAATAAAAAATCATCTTTTGGAAATTGATCTTAATGCCTTAATTAAAAATAAATGAGTAAAAATCCAATCTTTAAGGACACCAACTTTCTTTGTGAATGAATAATGTATCGTAAATAAATAAATGTTCTTCCTTAAAATACAGGGAGCATAAGTAAGTACACCCCTATGTTAAATCCCCATAGAGACAGGCAGATGTTTATGTTTAAAGGCCAGTTATGTCATGGATCCAGGATACTATGCATCCTGATAAAGTTCCCTTGGCCTTTGGAATTTCCATAAAATCATCTCTCAATGCAAATTAAACCAGCTATTAGGCTAACTGAAATAAAACCATGCCAATCTCTAGGTATGGTGAAGGGTATGTGATGATGTGGGGCTATTGTAATTCCAAAGGCCAAGGGAACTTTATCAGGATCATAGTATCCTGGATCCATGAAATAACTGGCCTTTAAAAATACAAATCTGCCTGTCTCTATGGGGAATTTAACACAGGGGTGTACTTACTTATGCTCCCTGTATTTTAAGGAAGAACATTTATTTATTTACGATATATTATTCATTCACAAAGAAAATTGGTGTCCTTAAAGATTGATTTTTCCTCATTTGTTTTTAATTATGGCATTAAGATCAATTTCTTAAAGATGATTTTTATTCCTCTTTAGTCAACTTTAGTATGGGTTCATAAACTTATGAGTGCCACTGTAGTCTGTTATGGTGGGAGGACACCGGAGACCCCGAAAGAAAACCCACGCAAACACGGGGAGAACATGCAAACTCCACACAGATGGCTCTGCAGTGCTTCTGCTGTGAGGCAGCAGTGCTAATCGCTAAGCTACTGTGCCGCATTTGAGTGAATTGTTAAATTAATTGTGGCCAATGATAAATGTTTACATGAACTGGACATCAAACTGTCTTTACCCAGACAGCTCCCTAGTGCACAGTGCGTTTAATGTCCAATTGAACCCAAAGTGAAAAATACACAGCTAGCGAGCAGGCGTGTTGATGGCGTTTCATGTGGTTCAGCGCAAAACCGAAAGAAAACAAACAACTGTCTAACTGAAAAGATGATGAGATTTGGGAACTTCTGTCAGTGAGGGACGCCGCCAAAATGAAGAAGAAAAAGAAAGAGAGTTGTTTATGACCAAATTACAAACCGGCTATGTAACTCAGTGTATTCTGCATCATGTCCTGCCTTCTGCATTCTGGGCGCGCAATCTCCTGTTGTGTGCTGCATGTGTGAAAGGGCAACTTCATATGGGAGAACTGCTTAACTTTGTGCGGAATCCTGTTTTTACAACAAAGGCCAATATAAGTCCTATCTTATTTTGACGGTGGAACACCTCGAAATGCATTTGTGTGTTTGTGACAGCTGGAAGAGCACCGTAACACCCAGAAGCAGATGCGAGTGCTGCAGAAGAAGCAGAACCAGGTGGTCCAGGAGAAAGACAACCTTAGGAACGAACACAGCAAGGCCATCCTGGCTCGCAGCAAGCTGGAGAGTCTCTGCAGGGAGCTACAGAGACACAACCGCACACTCAAGGTACGAAAACAGCACCAATATCATGAATATAGACCCCTAACTGCTGGATTTACGCAATAAATGACTTCTTGCAACCATAGCCTCTGTAAGGTCCAGCTTCTGTATATTTATCCGTTTATTTAAATGTAGTCTTGGGTCCCAGACTCCTCAGATTAGCTGCCTTAATGAGATGTATTTGCTCCAAGTTTTTTTTGGTTTTGGACTGATGTTTACCAAACTGTAGTTTGTGGAGCTCCGTTACAAGCGGATTCAAAATATCTTGCTGTGAATTACTGGCCGGAAGTGAACACAACATCAACGATTCTCTTGCCCACATTATACATCTTCCACTTCACTGTCTGCAGGAGGAGGGCATTCAAAGAACGCGTCTGGAGGAAGACAAAAGGAAGGAAGTGACCTCCCATTTCCAGGTGACCCTGAACGACATCCAGGCTCAGATGGAGCAGCACAACGAGAGGAACGCTAGTCTCCGACAAGAGAACACAGAGCTGGCTGAGAAACTGAAGAAGCTCTATGAACAGTACAAACTACGAGAAGAGGTGTGTGCGCGCACTTTTCTTTTCCCAGCAACTGCATCTTTTACGTATAGTATTAGGGCTGTGACGGTATAGTTTTTTTTCTCACCGCGGTATGGCGGTTGACAGCAACCCCCTTACGAGAGTAGCGTAAGTTAGAGCCAGAACAGCAGGGTGCCTTAAGTGAGTGACGTCAGTGCCCGTGTGGTCGCGCAAGGAGAGCGAGCGGTAACGGATAGTAGCGTATGAGTGCCGCTGTGAGGAAAAGAGAGAGGAAAAAGAGATCGCAAAGTGAGTTAAAAGTGAATAAAGCAACAAGCTAGAACTTCTCAAGACACGGTGGCTTCATCTGTTGTCAATAATGCCGGTAAAGTGAATGGCCTCACCCCCAAAAAAGCTTAAACGTATGTCGCAGCCGTAGACTGTATAAAAAGATTGCAGCACAATGTTTCCATTTCAGCTCAAGGTGAGAGTCTTTACTGGGTTTTGCTGTCATTTAGGCCTGCGCTGCTTTCTCTCCTCTCCGTTGATCCATTCCACAGACAGTTCAGAAAGCTCTTTTGTCAATAAAGTAAAATATAAATAAAATAGTTTGCCTACAATGCAGAGTGCTGCCCGTCTAGCAGCTGAGCAGACAGAGAGCAGAGAGGGCGACTCGGCTAACTGGTTGCTCTCATCACCAATAGAAGCTGCTCTGTTGTAGGCTACGACACATGCACGCAGGCTGAAATTCAACCATGCGGAAACTCCGCTAGCTGCTAGGCTAATGTGCAATGGTAAACACGGCAGCTTTTTATTTTATTTTTTATTTTTGCGGTGATGACGGTGACGAGCTCAGACCCGCGGTAGGCGTCACGTGACCGCGGTTATGCGGTAACCGTCCCGGCCCTATGCAGTATGCGAGTTCTCTTAAATTTCAAACTGCTAGTGGAATGTCTTTGTACTCCCAATCATGTCAATTTCCCACATATTTTCTCTGCCACCAGCACATAGACAAAGTGGTGAAGCACAAAGACCTGCAGCAACAACTGGTGGACGCCAAGCTGCAGCAGGCTCAGGAGCTGCTGAAGGAGTCGGAGGAACGCCACGACCGAGAGAAACACTTTGTAAGTATCCACCCAACATGCCCTCATTTACAAAACGCAAGAAAGCACAAACGCGAGCATTGTGTTTCGTCCAGTTTTTCTACAGAAATGTTAGAATTATTTGTCCTTTTCCCTCATCCCCTCAGCTGCTGAAAGAAGCAGTGGAGTCTCAAAGGATGTGTGAGCTGATGAAGCAGCAGGAAGTTCACCTCAAACAGCAGGTTTCCCATCAGTCTTTACTCTTCACCTTTTTATGGCTCGACTGGGATTGACCTTTCCTTGAAAGTTTTTGCGTCCTAATATGATCAACCGCGTTGTGTTGTTTTCCCAGCTGTCACTCTACACGGAGAAGTTTGAAGAGTTTCAGACCACTTTGTCCAAGAGCAATGAGGTCTTCACCACATTCAAACAGGAGATGGAGAAGGTGAGGTGTCTGTCTCACTGTATGGGGAGGAGGAGGAGGAGGAATTGTATTTACCCCTTGTCTCGTTTCCTTTGTGTTACAGATGACTAAAAAGATCAAGAAGCTGGAGAAGGAGACGGCCATGTATCGGTCCAGGTGGGAGAGCAGCAACAAGGCTCTTCTGGAGATGGCAGAAGAGGTAAAGCAGCTTTTTGTTTTGTCATCATCTGACCAAAAATGCTTTACCCTGATTAAAACTGGTCAGTTTAGTATATTTTGGGGCACTTTGATTCTGGTCTACCAGCATTAGGAATGTCATGGACTGTCTTAAACTAACATTGAATTAAGCCTACAGTGCTTCTATATCTTCTAGCTTCAGAAACTGTTGTGTACATACTCCTGTAGCCTTAACTTGGCTGCAACTATAAAAAGTGAAAGGCCTCATTTAACCAGGATATGTGAGTTGATGAGAGCTGTATTTAGCCTCTTGGGGGAAAAATAAAAAATAAATAAATAAATAATAATATCTCCAGTCAGATATTTGATATTTTAAGACAAATAAATTAACATTAACAGTCTGTAACCATTTCACTTGAAAATAATTAGGCGGGGATTTTGATAGAACTGCTTTGAGCTATCCTCAGGTTCGCAATTATCTGTACAATATGGATTCATGTGCTGTGTAATGAAGTGAAATAGCAAATGATATATGATTGGCCTAATAAAAAGGATGGAAACGTGGTTGAAAAAGTTCTCACGTGTTTATAGTCAGTTGGTATCTGAAAGTGTCAGTGCAGATGATTGAAAAAATAAATAAAATAAAAAGGCTTGACATTTGCATCATTTTGTGTGTTTGCATGGGTTGTCTACAGAAATCTACGCGGGACCGCGAGTTTGAGGCACTTCAGGGTAAAGTCCAGCGGCTCGAGAAGCTGCGGCGGGCACTAAAAGTGGAACGCAACGAGCTCAACAAGAAGGTTCAGAACCTCAGCGGTCGGGACGGTGTTACGGCAGGGGCCTCCGACCAAGTGACCGACTCCCCCTCTCCTCCACCTACAGACTCTTTGCTGGAGCCCAGCAGCCACCTGGTCCCGGACACCGCCCCCTGCTCCCAGTCCTGCCACTGTGACCCACAACTGGACACAGACACCCTACTAGAAGAGGCAAAGGCTCTGCCCGTCGCTGCACAGGAATGAAGCGACGCTGCTCACCGTCTCCTCCTTCCCCTCCAGCCACCTAACGATAAGCCACCAGCCTGCAAGCCACTACTCCTCTGCCGGATGAAGCTGATTTAGATAGCAAGGTCAACTTGTGTCCTCCCAGCATGCTCTGCAGGCTTTATAAAGGTAGTGAGAAGACTGTGCCTCATCTGTCTGTTCATTTACATGCACATCATAACACAGTTACGGTTAATAACTACATTAAGGTAATAGTTTGATTCAAGCATTTACAATGCTTTACAATAACCTAATTTCCCCCAGTAATCTGATGTTCATGATTCATTTATTGGTCGGGTTCATTTCCACAGGCAGGCTACAGGAAACATGTTATTGGCAACACAGAGTTTCAAGTTGATACATCATTTCATTTATTAGTGTAAAATTAGCCCATTTCTGGTGACACTCCAAAAACGTGTTGCACATGCTGCTATTTGTATAGAAACATGGCTTTCAGTCCAAAACCTGCCCTGTATCAAAACATTGGAAGAAATCAGACTTGAGGGATATACATGTCAGAATAATTCAACTTAAACCTTGACTAAGACAACCCTGTTTTATACCGCGGCTGCAACAGTCAGTACTAATGTAATTATTAGTGTGCATGTAAATGCACAGACTTCCTCTGTGTTGTGCTGCTTTACTACACATTCCCTTTTTGAATGGCATCAAAAACACAGGACTGCTTGGCAAGAGAAGTAACAGTGCTGCTTGGGATGACACAAGCCGTGTGTGTGTGTGTGTGTGTGTGTGTTGTGTTGCGTTGCATTGCAGTGTTCTAAAGGCCACTTAATTTAATGTTTTTCTTTCAAATGAAGTCTTAACAGGGTTGTGTATAGCAATTCATTTCTTTAGCAAATCCAATTATTATTAACCTAAAAATTAGGAGAGAATTCTACATAATTATTTAAGGAAAATTCTCATTCTGACATTCTGTATTCGCCCCCATTTTAAGGAAATGTTTCTTTGTTTTCCTGTTTGCATCACACCGCTTCATTTGCGTAGCGTTTGATTTATTTTTTTTTTGGTCTGTATTTATTGTTTAAAGCATAATCTCTGATATTGAAATATATGTATCTTACAGAACACCACTATAAAATAAATCAGTTTATTTTTTACTAATTTAGAAAATGTAGAACAGTTTTACTTGTATGACCAACTTTTCATTCCTAACCTTTCTGAGTTCAGTTGTTGTTGTTGTTAGCTACATTATTTTGATATGTTTTTCAGTCTGCTTATAACCTTGTAATGATGACCACTTGAAACTTCTTTTGTGCATTGGTATGTGTAGGAGCCAGGTATAGTAACAGTTTTTGGTGAATTTTTCTTCAAAATATGATTCCATTCTGTTAAATAGCCGGGAAGAGTCTGCCTCAAGAGCATGCTCCGACCTGGCACATCATACTTCAATCTCTACCCATTTGAGGTGCTGAAAATTGATGCAGCAGATGCTGAATTGAAGAAAATATTTTCGGGCGTTGTCCATTTTGTTCCATCCAGAATCCTCCAAAAATCAGGGTGATCTAGACGGAGCACAGAAAGCCTTTTAAATCCGTGGACAAGGCATACAAACTCCTACTGGAACCAGAACAGAGGAAGAGAGCCTTAGATGTGATCCATGCAGGATTAGAATGTGTGGAGCACATTGTAAAGGGGAAAAGGAAACTGTTGAAGGACAGAAAGCCGTTGGATGTGGAGGACGACCCTGAAGAGTTAAAGCAAGCCGTGTTCAGACAATGAAGCCGCTTGCAGAGCTTGAAATCAAGAGGAAGGGAAAAGGGCAAAACAAATCTGTTCAACAATAACAGACCATACCTGGCTCCTACAGTGTGTGTGTTTGTGTTTGTGTGTGGGGGAGGTGGGGGGGTACGTGGCTATGATTGTCTCCTCCCAGCCCTGGTAATAGCAGTAGCTTGTAATCAGGTTTTTTAACAAGAGAATGTTCAAGGACCTCTATGCAACGCTTGTCTCTTGGTTTTATTCTGTGGCAGTCTCAACTGACAAGCGCTTAGCTGAGAATGTATATCATTATCTCCACTGTCCTGCATGGATGTATTGTAAAAATCAGACAACATATCTCACAGCAGAACTTTATTTTGCTTAGGTTTGAACCTTGTTAATTGCCTTTCAATTGTTTGACAGTGAACTTAATATTGTGCATCTCCCTGATGCATTTACAAGGTGCAGTGACTGAGACAAGTGGGAATAAGGAGAGAAAATGTTATTGGACTTCCGAGTTGGAGTTTGACCCTCAAAACATATCCATTTCTCTTCAAACGTTCTTATGTACTACTTGATATGTAGCATTGCTTTCAAGGTGTCAACTTCTAGAATAGTCATTTTCAACTTGAATAGAAATGGCAAATCTAATTTCTTCCATTGTCCCACAGGACAGATTCATTGTACCTCTGGTCATGTGGTGGATGTGGAGGTTCATTAACCATGATTAAGGAACCAAAGATGTTTCCTTTTTTTTTGTTTTTTGCAGTACTTTCTTTCTGGCCCTTGTAGAATTTGTTTCTTGTTAAATAAAATATGTAACAGTGTTCATTTGAGTTGTTGGTTGATTGACTTTGTAGACTTATTTAGAAAGGACTAAAGGTATAAAAGCATGTTTGAATATGAGCAAGATACCGTTCATTTTACTTTGGTTTGTAGCCTGTCAGCGATTCTCACATTTCTGCACATTAGACCAAAAAACCCATTTGTAGACTGTCCTAAGAAATGCAGTCGGATTTTTATCTTGTTAGAAAATACACATGGCACAGAATTGAATCGTTTGTAGATATTTGTGTCAGTATACATGTGTACAAGTGACAAGAAAATGTCGGAAAAAGCTTCAAAAACGTTGGTAAACAAAAGAACAAAAAAAAGAAGAAAAAAACACCGGGAAAAGCGACAAAAGCTTCTTACGGTTAAACATTTTTTGACCCTGAAAAACAAAAGTTGCTTAAAACTGAAGAGATTCGGTGTCAGGGTGACGTGTATAAATCAAATACAATCAAATCAAAGAGTGTAGAAAAACATGTAAGGTGTAATATTCAACTTCTTTGGTGGTGCCCATTTATTTTGAGATAAAAATGTTTTACATGCTATACTATGACTTTTTCGAAATACTATGCCATGACCTTTTTAGACATAATATACTGTTACTTTTTTTGCTAGAGTGGAGTATAACCGTTAGAGGGCGCAGTAAGCCATCTTGCCGTTTTGTACAGGAAATACGTCACCTTCCTCTTCCGCCGCGGCTCCGGCGCCTGAAACACGAGTGTTCATCTTTTCTCTTTTTACGAGAGGCGCATTGGATATACTGGACCGATTGGCGACACTTATCTGACAAAAATGGTTAGTATATTTCTTAGTTACCGTTTACTATGAGTTACGTCTTGCCCAGAATAATACACATTTTCTCGCTGAGACTGTAAGCTCCGGTTAAGCTAGCATATCTACTATGTGGCTAACGTTAGCTTTCAAATTAGCCAATGGCACTGTTAGCTGCGTACTGTGTGTGATGCAAGATGATTCACCGGCCCCCTACAGCTGGTTGAACTGGACTGATGTACGGTATACGTGCAGTTTAGTGTCCCAAATTCCCCATACAATGTCCTTAATTAATTATGAACCTACTAAACCACCTGTGTTAGCGTAACATGTCTCAAATAACTCCCTCATCATTTGGGACACTCAATTTTTGGAAAATAATTCGGGACACTAAACTGCACGTAAGCCATGATGTACATTATGTTGGCTCACGTGCAGTTTAGTGTCACAAATTATCTTCCAAAAACTGAGTGTCCCAAATGATGAGGGTCTTATTTGAGACAGGTTAGGGTTAGGGTAGCACAGGTGGTTTAGCAGGTTCATAATTAAGCGCACAAGGACATTGTATGGGGAATTTGAGACACTAAACTGCACGTATACCCATTATGTTAAGATAAATACGTGAACCTAACATGTATAGCAGGTTTATCATCAAAGACCACAGTTCCCAATATGTTTCCCTATTAAACAACGTCATAACACTTCATGGGACGACCTGCTCAATTAAGATTGGTTCCCTCCAAGTTGACATCTTATGGGCTTTTCTAAATCGGGAACACTGCCTATATGCTGATTAGCTCTCCTCTCCACAGAAACCCATCCTGCTCCAGGGCCATGAGAGGTCCATCACTCAAATCAAGTACAACAGAGAAGGAGACCTGCTTTTCTCTGTAGCTAAAGACACGGTAAGATGGTAGTAATTAAGATATGCTCTGTGGTTATCATATTATTCCACCTGCAAGTTTGCGGTTATATTTATTGGGTGTATCCATTGTAATGTCTCCCACTGTAGGTAGCCAACGTTTGGTACTCTGTCAATGGCGAGAGGCTTGGCACCTACAATGGACACACAGGAGCTGTGTGGTGTGTCGACTGTGATTGTATCCTTTTTCGAGAAATACACTTATTTATGTTTTATCTCAACAAAGGTAATGTTCAATCTTGTATTCATGTGAGAGCCTGTCTGTAGCTGTGCTAGCTGTTATTATACATGTGGGGCTCCTTAACATGTTCTCTCTCAGGGGACACTAAAAACGTATTGACGGGATCAGCAGACAACAGCTGTCGGCTGTGGGACTGTGAGACCGGTATGTAAAACCCAACTGCAGCCCAAGAGTGAAGTGTGTGTGTGTGTGTGTGTGTGTGTGTGTGTGTGTGTGTGTTTTATGTGTTTCCCAATGTTCCCTGTTGGTTGGTAATTGGCTGTTTCTATGCAACGTCGGTGTCAATTTTCCAGTAAAAGCAGTAGTTTGGGAATGTGGATCCTCCATCCACTAACCCCTGTGTCTCTCTGCCACACAGGTAAACAGCTGGCCCTGCTCAACACCAGCTCTGCTGTGAGAACGTGTGGCTTTGACTTCAGCGGCAACATCATCATGTTCTCCACAGACAAGCAGATGGGTTACCAGTGCTTCCTGAACTACTTTGACCTGAGGGATCCACAGCAGATTGGTACACACCACATCATGCACACTATGGTTGTAACGGTACAATAGTCTGGCTCAACGGATGTACATTGCTAGGATAAAGCATGGCGCGCCGGTTGTCCCTCCCCTCTCGCTATCGGGCCTTAGCACCGCCCAGGACGGGATCACTGGTTTAGAAAAATACAAACAAGCCAGAGCGTCCCCCCCACCGGGACCATCACCGCAGCGTTTGTTCATTCACAAATTCATCAAAGTCAGTGTGCCCAACGCTATTTTCCGATAAACTGTAGCTGTGAGTGCGGTTTTCTGGTTCCAGTTGTTCAGCCTCAGAGGGGAGAGAGCGGCTGACTGTTCACCTGAGATCAGTAGAGCAGACGGCTCTACAGAGCCGTGTATAATTACGACTTTATGACATTTCATAAAGCGGCTGATGGAGCGGCGGTGCGTGTGCACGTGCGATGCTGGTGTTGCACGGTGTTTATCATACGGCGCCCGAGTGCATTTGACCGGCATAAAATCGGCATATGTCAGACTGACCTGCTGGAAAATCGGCCAATTCCAGTCACCAGCCGGTCAATCGGTGCATCCCTAGAATTTATCTTTTAGTTAAAAACTGCAATATTCCTCTGCGGGAAACATGATTTAGCTCTATATCAGTATTTAACAACGTGATGAGGTCATAAGTCACTCATCACTCATTTACAATTAGGACATAATATGAAACGGAACACTGAGCCATCTGGTGATCTGTTTCAGGAAGGAGGTTTAACAAACTCTGAGTGTAACCCTGATGTCTGAGTTGTTTTATCCTGAGAAAAAAACTGAGTTTTCGGTTCCAGAACAGCTGATATGAGTTGGTTCACGCAGCGTGCACCACCACCACCACCACAATAATAAAAAGGCAGCATGAATGGAGCTATGATACTACGATTCACCATGGTAACAACCACAAACAAACGGGTCGGCGGAAATACTCATGTGCACAAACGAGTTTGAACATATATTTCGTTAAAAAAGCAAGACAGCGGTTGCTGCTGCAACAGAGGGAGAATTGGTGTGGGAGAAAATTGCTGCTTGAGTCAATGCGTAAGCATTGACAGTGTATTAATTTCATATTTAATCACAACTGATGATCACTAACTGATAATATTACTGGTGAAAACTGGAATTGTGTTACATCTATAATTTCATTTGGGTGCAATCCTGCGGGCGAAAAAGTAAGCTATACTAATCCTATTCTGAGGCTGCAGCACCATGATCATTAACAGAACTATAATTTATAATTTATTTCTTTTTAATGGCTCTCACTGGTTTGTGTCCAGGGAACAACTACAAAAAACGTTTAAAAAACGTTTCAGAGCGAGTCACACTTTTCTGACGGCTACAGTGGCTTTACTATTACAGTATGATCCGCATCACCAATAAAGAAAACTGCCTTTTGCAAAACACGTAATGTGACACACAGAATCTGCTGGGATGTTAAAGCCTGTCCACGATGGTGGATGTTAGTGATATGAGGACGATAAGGTATCTACATATCTGATGGACTGTGAAAAAATGTGGAAATGAAAATACATTTAGTCGGGACTCAATATCATCTCCCGACGTAAACTCTCTGTGAAGTAATACAGCTTTTTCATCATCAAAAGGACATGACATGTTTGAGAAAAAAACGTTTGATAATCTGCCTAACAAGTTTTATTTATTAAGTTTTTATTCATGCAGATAACAAACTGCATTAAAATGCGCCCGATACAGACTGAATGAATGAGGAAATGAGAGAGAAGAAAACCTGCTCCCGACCAGGTTAGGTTTACAGACTCAGTTACCATAGTAACTGACTCTGAGGTTAAGTTACCTCTCTTTCTGAAACAGAAAACCCAGAGTTTCTCTCATGTCAGGGTTAACAAACTCAGAGTTTTCACTAAACCTGCTTCCTGAAAAGGACCCCTGTTGGCCTTCACACAACACTAAGCCAAAATGGATTTACCTGTTGACAGTTGCACTGTGGTAGAATATATTGCTCAGCATGAATATGGCTCCTCTCAGGGGTGTAATGAGTGACTCTCTCCCCTCTGTCTCTGCAGAGGACAACCAGCCCTACCTGTCCATACCTTGCAGTGACAACAAGATTACCAGTGCTGTGTGGGGACCACTGGGAGAGTTTGTCATTGCTGGCCATGAGAACGGAGAGTTCAACCAGTTCAGCGCCAAGGTTGGTCTCGCACACACTGTCTGAGAACATATGGGAATGTAATAAACTGTGTCCACGTTGCACTGGCTGCAGGGTTTAATACTAGTACACAAAGCTGATATTGGTTATGGAGCCCAAAACTATAAATAAACAAGAATGGGAAATACCTACTTAGTTTGCCAGCAGATATTTCTAAATGTATTGCAGCGATTAAGAACGTGAAGCATAAAAAACGTGAGATTTCAGACAAAGCTTGGCTTAAAGAGAACGTGGTGTTTTTTTTAAAATTCCAAATCTTTAAAGTTGAATGTTGTGACTGTGTTGTCTATGGGCAGTCTGGAGAGATCCTGAAGAAGGCAAAGGAGCACACCAAGCAGATCAACGACATCCAGACATCAGTGGATCTCACTATGTTCATCAGTGCCTCCAAGGACAACACCGCCAAGGTAAGCCCCCGGTCTGCTCTCCTGGCTCGTAGACACAGCCACAACCAGATAGCTTGTGAACATTTTGCTCATTTTGTTTTCATACAACACCAGCAATTACTTAATGTATATACATAATTCATGTATTTCTAGTCAGATTTTAATCTCGATTTGCCTGCTGTCTGATACTTTATTGATCGCTGGGTGTCTTCTGTGTTTCCTCTCAGCTGTTTGACTGCGCTACTATGGATCACATCAAGACTTTCAAGACCGAGAGACCTGTCAACTCTGCGGCCATCTCCCCCATTATGGATCATGTAAGGGAACACTTACATTGCACAGCTATCCTATGGCCATGTACACATTTGTTTGCCACCTGGGCTACATCCACACTACTTTGGTTTCAGTTTTGTAACAGCGTTTGAAACAAAAATCTTCTCTGTCCACACTAGGCTCCGTAGCAGAACTAATCTCTGTTCATAGTAACGCATCTTACAGCGCTTATCACATGACCATTCGCTAGGGCTTTGACTCCGAACTTCGTTATTCGAATATAATTCGAATATTTAAAAAAAAATTATGATATTCGAACGAATATTAGGCAGCCCTTAATATTTGAATTTCGAACCTGTTATGGGCATTATTTATTGTAAATGTGTTTGCTTGTAAACCTTGTTTTCAGTTCAGATTCCGAGGCTTTTTCACGCATTTCAAAATGTAACAACACGTCGCGGCGACGCACGCCGCTCGGCCGCGGCTTGGTTGCGCATTTCCCCCGACTCATTTCCTGGTTCTCCTTCTCCATAAACAACGTGAAATCAAGGAGAGGGTTAACTTTTCCCGCTCCAGATTTCCCACCGCGGTCAGAAAACGCAGGAGGAGACGATTTGTTTCTCTCACTATGTCTCTAGAGTCGCTACTCGCTCTGAAGCTACCGGTAATCACCGTCACTCTCTCACTCTAACACACACTCCACACACACACACTCCACACACACACACTACACACACACACACACACACACACACACACACCGGCTCGATGCACACACCAGCGCACAAGTATGAACATCAGACCACTTACGTAGGGTACGGTGAAAGCTCCGAAATTCCTGTCGAAAAGATACCGTTTGTTTAGTCCAGGGTCTGACTTTTCATTAAAAAAAAAAAAGGTTGCGGCAATGTGTTTTTCTTCTGAAAACATAATTGCCTGCCTATTGACATTGACTGATACACTGCCCTCTGGTGGACAGAACATATACAACTTATACCAATATAGGTCTTACTGAAGACATTTAATGGTCAAAATATTAATAATAAATATTCGAATATTAATAAACAAACGTTCTTCGAATATGATTTTGAGGCAAAAGTCAAAGCCCTACCATTCGCACACACTGGGCATGCATCTGCCGGTCTAAACTGGAAGCAGATTGTCTAACGTTACTTTGTGTTTTACTTTGTTTGGGCAGGTATGAATACAGTAGTTGTACTCGAATGTGCCAAACAATTGAGCTCTGGAGCGGCTCAGACACATCTGACCAGTAAAGCGGCGTGGACGTTCTTGCGTGGTTCGTACGCTGGGATTTTCATGTGTGAAACAAAACCGAACCAATGGGGACCTCGCTCCCAGTTTACAAACTCATCAACCGATTTGGACCAGAGCAGCGAACTGAAAAACTAACTATGGATGTATACGTTGAAAATCCAGACAATAGTTTGGAGAAAGAACAGTAGCGGTGAAAACACCCGGGATTTATTTGCTTGGACCGGCGAAGAGATAAAACTAACCATTAAGGCTTACTGACGTGCGCTGTCGTCTCCGTCTCGCCTACAAAACGAGCCCGGAGTTTTCAAACCAAAATCGGGTCAGCAGTGTTTCCAGATGTCTCCGTTTAAGAGGCTCGGAAACGCCGCAGTAGTGTGGATGCGAGGCATAAGAGTAGAGAAAGATACTCATTTTTACGAAAACGCAGTAGTGTTGCAAACTGTATCTCATCATTAACTGTTGACACTTGAATAGGTGGTGATGGGAGGTGGACAGGAGGCCATGGAGGTCACCACTACCTCCACCAGGATCGGCAAGTTTGAGGCCAGGTGAGATAAAGTGGGCCTGAGAGTCACTACAGAGGTTGGGAAAGAACCTCCTCCCCACATTAAGTTCAACCTGATGGTAAAAGCCATTTTCATGCTAGGGACAGTGCCGATTGAGGCGTTAACCTGCTTTTCTTCTTCACCCGCAGGTTCTTCCATGCTGCCTATGAAGAGGAGTTTGGCAGGGTCAAAGGTCATTTCGGCCCCATCAACTGTGTGGCATTCCACCCTGATGGCAAGAGGTAAAAGAAGAAGACCAACACTGACCTAAAATGTAAAGTCGGCTGGTCAGAAGTTCTTTGTGTGCATCACTTCTAACATTTTCTGTGTACTATGGTTATTGTTTACAGTTACAGCAGTGGAGGAGAAGACGGATACACGAGGATTCATCACTTCGACCCACAGTACTTTGACTTTGAACTGGAGGCGTAAACAGTCGGGCTCCTTTACCACAGCTTCAGCTAACACCGCAGTCCAGAGGAAGGAATAACCGACTGAAGTGCATTTACGGTCTACTAAGCACATCGACTTATTCCCTTCATCTGAGCTGATCTGTGAATCAGTGTACTTCTCACAGATGACTTCAAATAAAAGTAATGAGGTCAGAAGAGGTGACTCAGTGACCAGAGGGTTTCTGCTGTTTTTTAAGTCATTTTTCTAACATCACTTGGAAACTGTCTTGATGGGATCAGAAGCAATTTTTTCTTCCCTGGACCTGCAGAGCTATTGTGACTGGACTTGAAAACCCACACTCTGATTCCCAAGTCTATTTAATCTGATTCTACAATTAAGTGGAATTTGATTTATATATTTTCTGTTGTAAACCATTCCACCACAAGTCACCATAAAATTACTGAATTCAATTTGTGTCTGTGTGAACTATGCAACTCTGTTATTCAACAACTTGTAATTCATTAGCCAGAACCCTATATATATAATGTGTAATGCAATGTAAATTAAAAGTATTGCAAAAAATATATGAATGGAAGATGTAGGGACTGCCACAGGGCCTGTTCATGATTAAAAATAAGTTGCTGAACAGAGATCAGGCTCCATCTGGCCACAGGGAGCAATATGTACATGCTAAGTAATGAAAGGTCATAGTGTAATACATTGAAACAGTCAAAAAGTTCATAGTATTGTATGTAAAAAAAAAAAGTCATAGTAAGACAAGCCATAGTATGTCAAAAAAGTCATAATATAGAATGTCAAAGAAAAGTCACACTGTCAAAAAAGTGATAAAAAAAGCCATAGTATAGTATGTCTATTAAAATCGATATACCACATATAGTACTAGTATAGTATACCACAGTATAGTACTGTATGTCGAATTGATAAAAACGGTATATCGAAATAAAGCCATAGTATAGTACATCGAAAAAAAATCATAAAAAAGCCATAGTATAGTATGTCGAAAAAGTGATAAAAAAGCCATAGTATAGTATGTTGAAAAAAGTGATAATATAGTACTTCAAAAAGTGATTAAAAAAAAAAGCCATAGTATAGTATGTCTAATAAAATTGATGAAAAGCCAAAGTATAGTACTGTATGTAAAAAAAGTGATTAAAAAAGCCAAAAAATGATAAAAAAGCCATAGTATAGTATGTTGAAAAAAGTGATAAAGCCAGAGTATATTATGACTAATAAAATTGATAAAAAGCCACGGTATAGTACTGTATGTCAAAAAATTGATAAAAAAGCCATAGTATAGTATGTTGAAAATAGTGATAACAAAGTCAGAGTATATTATGTTGAAAAAAGTGATTAAAAAGCTATAGTATAGTATGTCGAAAGAGGTGATAAAGAAGCCATAGTATAGTATGACTAATAAAATTGATAAAAAGCCACAGTATAGTCCTATATGTCAACAAATTTATAAAAACACCATAGTATGGTATATCGAAAAAAGCCATAGTATAGTACATCGAAAAAAATCATAAAAAGTCATAGTATAGTATGTCGAAAAAAGTGATAAAAAAGTCATAGTATAGTATGTCGAAAAAAGTGATAAAAAAAGTCATAGTATAGTATGTCGAAAAAAGTGATAAAAAAGTCATAGTATAGTATGTCGAAAAAAGTGATAAAAAAGTCATAGTATAGTATGTCGAAAAAAGTGATAAAAAAGTCATAGTATAGTATGTCGAAAAAAGTGATAAAAAAGTCATAGTATAGTATGTCGAAAAAAGTGATAAAAAAGTCATAGTATAGTATGTCGAAAAAAGTGATAAAAAAGTCATAGTATAGTATGTCGAAAAAAGTCATAAAAAGTCATAGTATAGTATGTCGAAAAAAGTGATAAAAACGCCATATTATAGTATTTCAAAGAAAGTGATAAAAACGCTATAGTATAGTAAGTCGAAAAAAGCCATAGTATAGTATGTCGAAAAAAGTGATAAAAACGTCATAGTATAGTATGTCGAAAAAAGTGATAAAAACGTCATAGTATAGTATGTCGAAAAAAGTGATAAAAACGTCATAGTATAGTAAGTCGAAAAAAGTCATAGTATAGTATGTCGAAAAAAGTGATAAAAAAGCCATAGTGTTGTATGTTAAGAAAAGAGATCAAAAAAAGTCGCAGTATATTATGTCTAAAAAGGTCAACTGTGTGGCATTCCACCCTGATGGCAAGGGGTAAAAGAAGACGAACACTGACCTAAATGTGAAGTCGGCTGGTCAAAAGTCCTTTGTGTGTATCACTTCTAACATTCTGCCTGAAACTATCTTACCTGTATTAGTGCCTGTCATCAAAGACAAAGCTGGCAAAATAAACGGCATGGACAATTATAGACCTATAGCCCTGGCTAGCATTCTCCGAGTGCTGGAGAGAATACTTCTCAACAGGTTGGAACAGTATCTTCTTACCACTGACAACCAATTTGGTTTTAAACGTCAACACGGTACAGACGTGTACATTTGCCTTAAAGGAAGTTTTAGATCATTATAATAGCCAGAATTCCACAACTTTTGTGTTTCATAGATGCCTCTAAGGCATTTGATCGTGTAAACCATGAACATTTATTTCCTAAATTGCAACATAGAGGCGTCCCAAAAGTAATTGTAAGAATTCTAGTCTTCTGGTATTCTCATCAGTCTGTGTATCAGAACCATTTTTTGTTGGTAACGGAGTTCGTCAGGGTATTTTGTCACCTTTCCTTTTTAATGTGCATATGGATGATTTGTCACAACAATTAAATGCAATACAGGATGTATGATAGGCAATACTCATTAACCATGCAGATGATTTGGTAATCATTTGCCCATATAGTGCTGGGTTACAACAACTTTTGAAGGTTTGTTCTCAGTACGGTGCGGATTTCGATATCAAATATAATGCAAATAAGAGCAATATGAGTTGGCAGTAAAGAAGACAGCAAATTTGTATTTCCTGTGTGAGATTAAATATCTTGTCCATATTAATGATTTATCAAATAAGGACAACAGTGTCGCAAGTTGTATGCTCAGGCTAATGTTCTGCTAACGTTAAGGTAGCTTTATTCAAAGCATTCTGTACACCACTATACAGTATACTGCCCACTTAGAGAATGCAGAGACTGAATGTAGCGTATAATGATACAACCAAGATGGTGTAGTGCAAGTCAAATGTTTGTTAGTGTTGGTGTAGGCACAAATAAGGTTATTATATAAGGTTATTAAAGAAACATTATTTATCGATACATGTGCTTTAGCCCACATTGACTTTAGCTCTGTCAGGTATGCATCTAGACTGTGGCGACATTGGTGCTCCTGTTTGTATGTATATTACAGGTGAAGGTTGTTGACCTTTTTATTTCTATGAATTGTACTGTATATGTATTGCTATAAGTTTGTAAATATTGCCATTTTTGTCCTGAATAGTTATATTTTCTGTGTACTATGGTTGTTTACAGTTACAGCAGCGGAGGAGAAGACACACACGGATTCATCACTTTGGCCCACAGTACTTTGACTTTGAACTGGAGGCGTAAACAGTCGGGCTCCTTTACCACAGCTTCAGCTAACACCGCAGTCCAGAGGAAGGAATAACCGACTGAAGTGCTTCTCACAGATTACTTCAAATAAGTAATGAGGTCAGAAGATGTGACTGTCTTAGTGACCAGACTAAAACTACTAAAAAACTGCTGTTTTTTTAAAGTAATTTTTCTAACATCACTTGGAAAGCAATCTTTTCTACCCTGGACCTGCAGAGCTGTTGTGACTGGACTTGACTGGCTTTCCAGTTACACATTCGGACGGGTCACAGATTTCAGTGTAACACTAGAAAAGCCTGCGTTTGAGTATCTAGCCAGGTAAAAGGTAGCAGATTTCTTTATATACGCCTAGTTGTATATTGTATAGAAGTTAGGATTACTCTTATTTTTGTCCCCCTTTACGTGTGTAAAGCGTCCTTGGGTTTCATGAAAGGTGCTATATAAAACTAAGTTATAATTGTGTTGGTTGCTACAACCAACGCTTGCTAATGCTTTGGCTCGTGATAGTGATAGCCGGCTTAGCTCAGGATACATCCAAAGTAGGCGGAGTTACCGTGGTATGCATTACTTGAAATGCAACGATGCATCAGCAACGTATTATTGTAAATGAATGATTTTTGTCTTTAGCAAAACATTCATCGCAACTGTATGACCTGCTAACAGTGGGTAGTACAGCATCAGCCGGCGCACTAGAAAAGGTTTTTACGACAGCAGGTGTGGTAGTAGAATTTGAGTTGACATATTTTCTGTTGTAAGCCATTCCACCCCAAGTCACCATAAAATTACTGAATTTGTCTGCATGAACTACTCAACTGCTAAATCATTAAACCCTATAAGTGTAATGCAATATTAAGCAAAAGCATTGCAAAGAATATATGTATTAAAAAAAATGAACTGCAGCGCAGAAACAGTGTAAGTTTTTATTTTATTTTGTATTACAAAGTTATGATAATGCACATTTCACAAGGATAAAACTCACAATACATTATGTATAATGGTACAAAATATCTAAAACGAGTCACTCACTTCCAAACATAAGGCTCTGATATGTTCACACCCATTCATACTTCAACATAGAAACAATGCAGAAATAATAAAAAAAAACATTGAACAGATACTCATAGGAAGATAAAGGGACTGCCTGTTCATGATTTAAAATAAGTTACTGAGCAGAGATCAGGGAGCAATATGAACACGCTAAAGGCGAGATCATTCTAAACATGCATTCACTGATACATTAACACAGCAAGCCAAAGACGTTTGTCCAATGCTGGTTATTCTAACAGTATCAAACAAATGTTTAAAAAACAGAAAAGCCTTTTTGCATGTGAGCACTAGACTTAAAAACCATCTACATCTGTGCAGGTATTTCAACGTGAGCCCCACAAACACCATGATAGGAACAGTAATCATTTGAGTGCTTTTCTTCACATTAAAGCAGACCTGGTTCACACAACAGCTGAAAAGGATTTGTGTCACTTGTTTTATACTACGTGAAGGTCCAGTTGGGTGGGGTTTACACCCAGCACACGGGCACATTTTCAGATAGGCAGCTGTAGTTGTGCAACGCCCACTCAATTGTTGCTTCACTGAGGCTGGAAACAAATGTAAATAATACGATGTGAACCAGGTTTGCCCATAAGAACACATCATAAAACAGGAATACAAAAAAAGGGTCCTTTTGTGGCAGCAGGAGAAGATGGGAACCAGTGGGGGGGCTTGAGGACAACAGTACAACCAACTATTTC
Source organism: Sander vitreus (assembly GCF_031162955.1). Classification (NCBI taxonomy): domain Eukaryota; kingdom Metazoa; phylum Chordata; class Actinopteri; order Perciformes; family Percidae; genus Sander; species Sander vitreus. The sequence continues at coordinate 22,901,393 of NC_135868.1, read as the reverse complement.
TCCTTGCGCCAGACTTCAAGTTGCCTTCACCTCTTCTTTTGGTCTGAAACATAAACCGTTAAAGAATTTAAGCAACAAAATACCAGCCACACGGTCAAGTCTAGCTAACTATTTACTTCTTTGTACAACAGCTTTGACTGAGTGTTTCACAGGACCCACATTGATGCTTTGGCTATTTCAAATGTACAGATATAGTCATTTCTGTCCATGTGTTAACCATCCTATTGTTTTTTTTCATTTATAAAATTATAATAAGATGAGATAAAGTCTAGTCGGGTACCGTTCACAGTTTTACCAAACATTATACACACCTCCCTCTTCCCTCCCAAACCTGTCCCTACAACCTATTAAATCAAATAATTATTCCATTTCTTACACTGCACTGGACACTTTATTCTTGTATTTGTACCTTATTCTATTTTAGCCTGCTAACGCTAAACGGTGTAAAGTTTGTCTGTATTTCACTGTAGAGGATTCAACACCAGGATGTAACAATCTGCAGCTGCTGTTGTCGGAAAAACAAAGACGGTGCGTTCAATGAAACTGGTCATTTACAGCCTCGTGGTGCATTCAAAGTTGTTAAATGCCCTTTTCCCATCTGGTGGTTGTTTTTGTCATTCAACAGCTATTTACTAGTGAAATAATAATGTAATCACTATAACAATAACTTATTAAACATTTAATTTTGACGAAATGGCCTTAGCAATAAACAAGCCGTTCTTTAATGTCGCCAACTGTTTAGTACCCTTCTTTTTTTTAGGTTAAGGCACCGGTACCGTTTTAAAAGTACCTCTTTAGCACCGGTATCCAAACCAAACAATACCCAACCCTAATATTGAATCTAGATTCAAATGTGTGACTAGATTAAATATATAATAAACAAATACAAATCTTAAAATCAAGTTCATAAAGTCATTGCATTAATTTGATTCCCAATCAAGATACACTGGTAAGAACTGCTTTCCATTGTTAATATGTACTTAAAAACTGTTCTGAAATGCAAAATTGCTCCCGCAAAATCAGGCATTTTGGGCCGCAACAATCTCAAAAAAAGGCTGCGAAATCCTGGAGGGACTGTTTAATGCTATGTTACTGAGAGAGGAGTTGATCCTTTTTTTGTTCATTAAACATGTAGGCCTACAATTACTGTAGAATATGACCAAACACAATTTTACGAGATGACCTGGCTGTGATCAGACGGCGCTGACTCTAAACGATTTGCGTGTCATCCATCACCGTTACAGCAAATGACATGTGGATTACCAGGAAACCCGGATGTATTTTTAATAACTTTCTTGGCAAGGAAGACGTGTCCCGGCCAGGCACAGGGGGGCTACAAGGCTACGAATGTTCTATTAGGTAAGACACAAAGTTTTGTAACAACTTGTAAATTAACTTTCGCTTGTTAAAAGCAATCAGCTGTGAAACTGGTTCTGCCGTTTCGGGTCGGGGTCTGGGTAGTACCATACCGGGTCTTGGGTTTCAGCACAAATCTTTTGACCCGTGAAGAACTTTCACCCACCACAAAAGTGGCAAGCAAAGGGGTCGGGAGTCATGCTACAAGTAGAATTATTTGACACACAAGTTTCCTATTCATATCACCTGATTCATTGACTCCTTACTATATATGAAATGTGTCTTAAGGCTCTGACACACCAACCCAATTATCGGCCGTCAGACAGTCTGGCGAGGTCGGTGACTCGAGTCTGTTCGGTGTGTTCCGTGCCGTCGTCAGTCGAAGGAGCCGTCGGCATCCATTTTGGCCGATTTTACTTATTGAATCGGCCAGTGGCAGACCTGCCAACCTTGAAAAACTTTTTGGAGTAGCAACTTCCTGATTTATTGTCGAAGTTCTGTTTCATGAATACAGCGGCACGCACGCGGAAAAAAAAAAGTGCCATTACCGCTGTCTTTGATGTCATTTGGGATTGTTGGGCATCAGTATAGTGTGTCATTTAGTTCACATGTTTACCAATCACTTCACCTGGTCATAGGACGTAGTCATTAGTCATAGCCCAGGTTACATATGATCTCTATAATAACCTAACCCTCCATAATGTTCCTACAGTAGCCTACAGTCTTATAATAGTCTCCAAAATACTGTAATACTTTTATAGTAGGCCTATGTCCCAAAATACTAGGCCTATAGTAGCCTATTTCTATAAGATTATTATAATATTGGTCCAAAATTGGCCTACTATACGATTCCTATAATTCTTTTTCGTGATGGTTTGTACAAGTCATGTTTAATGAAATAAACATTTATGTTCAAACAAACACAAACAATATACAGGATACCCCCAGGATCCTCCGACTTAAATTCAAAGCTTTTTAAGACCTTTTTAATACCTTTTCAAATGAAATTCAATGTCAACTTCGTACCCATTCCGAAAGAAGTAGGAGGGGGAAATGTCAAATCTCTATACATTTTAAACCAGAGAAAATAATTATGTACAAGTAGGCTAATTTAAATAAATAAAACATTTTATTTAAATTATCAGTCGTATACAATATACAATGTATTGGATCATAATATAATCCAATAAGATATATTACACTGCATAATAGGCACTTTTACTTTTGGTACTTAAGTATATTTTGATAATACTTTTGTACTATTACTTAAGGAAGATGTTGAATGCAGGACTTGTAGGCTAACTGACAAGTAATTTGTAACTCTACAACACAGTTTTTTTCTACTTTTACTGCAATACATGATCTGAGTAGGTCTTCCACCTCTGTAAATCCCCAACAACAGTCGTGCATGAATACCTGCAGCAATGTTTCAGCGTTTTGCAGCTCTGCTACAGTAGCAGATAACCTTTAACGTTACCTGCCGGTCACATCGTCCGCTCACAGTGAAGTCCTGCACGGATATTAGAGTCCGGCGGCTGCTCGCCGTCTCTGTTATAAGACGCACGCCGAGCAGATTAATGCGCTCACAGATCCAATCTTTGCAGATAATAAGCAGTTAGCCTGTAAGCTTGAGCTTTGTCTGAAGGCGCCGAGCAGCCAGCCAGGTTCCGACCACACATCCTCCGCTCAGTTTAACCGCTAACCCCCCCGGTACCGGTCAGAGAGGCGTGTTTACTTTGTGTTTCGGTCCTCTGGTCCGGGCTCCGGTCAGTTTTTAATTAGCCTTCATTAGTAACAGTTCATTTTGTTACGGTTTCAACTTAATCCTAGGAAAGGCAAAAAAAAAAGAAGACAAGACCTTTGTAACGAAACCCAAAACTGAGACGGGCCGGCTACTGCACGTCAACCGTCAACGAGTGAACTCAAAGCAGTCACCTGATTTTCGCATAGTTTAAAGTGGCAAATCGTATCACCGTATTTTGATGTCAAAATGCGTATCTACTACGCAAAATGCGTACAGGTTGGCAGGTCTGCAGTGGGCAGTCGGACTCAATGACCAATCTGATTGGTGGAGTGCTAGCCCTTGACTAGCGAATCAGTGCTTCTTCCACAAGAAGAAGCCCGAGAGCTGACAACGCCAGTATCTTCTTATTACTAGCCATCGTATTTTCTTCCGTTCAGCGAGTGATCTTTGACTACTATCAGCACTCTCTGATGAAAACAATGACTGACGACAGTGTGCTCTGCGTTTACTAGGTCTAGAGAGATATTCCGCCATTTCCGGTTTTCTTTTTTTTTGGGCGACAATACAAATTAGCGCCGCCTGCTGTTATGGAGACGTATTACGTCTCGCGAACACGCAGAACGTACGCTCAAGTCGGCGCCGCTTCGGTGTGTTCCTAGGCACTTTTTCGAGAGACGGGAGCCGACTGATCAGTCCGACTGCCTTTTCTGCCGACGGTCAGCCGTCGGGTTGGTGTGTCAGAGCCTTTAATTACTTGGCAGCCAGGACAATGCTTCTTAATGTAAAAAACTTCACATGAAGATGCCATGAATCTGAATCTAAAATGGCTCTAAGCTCAAAGATTGCTGTAGTGTAAATAAACTTTCAGCTTTTAATTTATTCAGTAGTGCTTATATTGGATAGTAGCTCTGGGGAGTTTACTTCCCGGAGTCCTTATGTTTTTTTTTTTTCGCCCAGCATATTTCCTGGGATTAGGATGGCACCAAGAGCTTGGTTGCAGCTGTCGCCGTGGTCCTGCTGCACTCCCTGCTACACGCTGCTACGCTCTGCGGTGCCCTGCAGTGTCCTGCTACGTCCTTCTATGCTCTGCTGTGCCACGCTACGTCCTGTAACGCCCTGCAGTGCCCTGCTATGACACAAACTACTACGACTACCATTTGTAGTCACTGTTCCATTATCTTTATTGTGACTATTATTGCCACTGGTCATCACATCCCCAACTGGCACCGTCAGACACCGCCTACCAAGAGCCTGGGTCTGTCCCAGGTTTCTTCTTAAAAAGGGAGTTTTTCCTCGCCACTGTCGCACTAAATGTTTGCTCTTGGGGGAATTACTGGAATTGTTGGGGCTTTGTAAACCATAGAGTGTGGTCTAGACCTACTCTACCTGTAAAGTGTCTCGAGATAACTCTTGTTATGATTTGATACTATAAATAAAATTGAATTGCTTGTTGCAACTTGAGACTTGAAAAACTTACTATCCAGAGGTTTTCACACTACCAGGTTTAAAATGTTCATATTCTAATACTTAATGAGAATGTGCTTGATCTTACCCTGATGTGTCCATCTTCTCTTCCTCCTTCTCCTCCTCTTTCACTTCTAGGAGGCAGAAAAACAAGAGTGATTATTACAATATCTGTTCATCTACAAATACCAATGGGACTGGAGAATAAGTCTTACCTTTCTTTTCCTCTCCTTCCTTCTCTTCCTCCTTCTTCACTCGTTTCACCTTCTTGTGGTTGGCTGCGTTCCTGCGGCCTCCTCCCTGCCCCTCCATCTCATCCTCAGAGTCAGAAAACTCCTCCTCGCAGGCTATCCTCTTGTCGTGGGCCCGGACTGGAACACAGAACACACACCGTTGGTATAGGCATAGTTCATTCATTTTCCTTTGAGAGCAAACACAGACTAGAGCTGGACAATTGTGTAGGATACCTCTTAATCTGTAGTGTCCTGAGATAACTTCTGTAATGATTTGACACTACAAATTATAAATTGAATCTTTACAACTCAAGCCCTATCACGTCGACGTAAGTGACCATTTTCTTGTGATGCCGTCTAAATCTAGGCCTGTAGAAGTCTCTTACTAGAGACGCGTTTGTCGGGGTCCTCCTCCTCCTCCTCGTCGTCTCCGCTGTCCGGGTGGGGAGCATCCTCGGGGATCGCCTGCATCTGGACACCAGGGGCGTGAGGCAGCATACGGAGGTTTTCAAACAGACGCTGCTTGATCTTCTCCAGGTATTCGTTGGTGTTCTGGTTGGTCATATTGGACGGGCTGATGTGCAGCTTGAAGTCGGGCCCAAAGTACTCAAAGTAATCATTGTAGGGCAGCTCGTTGGGGATGGAGCAGTCCAAGGCTACGGCGGTTTCGTACGTCCAGCAACGGGCCACGTTGCGAATGGTATAGCCGCCGCCACCCAGCATCAGCAGGGGCAGGTTGAAACTTTTGATGTACTCGACACATTTGGCGTGGCCTGGAAGAACACACAACTGTTAAATTCCCCAAAGCGCAAAAGAACGTTGCGGTATTGTCGTGGGAGAGTGAATTGTGTTTATACCTTTGATGGTGAGGTTGAAGCACCCCAGTCTGTCTCCAGAAAGAGAATCAGCTCCACACTGGAGTACAACAGCACTTGGCTGGTACATCTCCATGACTTTAGCCATGATCTAACACACACACACACACACACACACACACACACACACACACACACACACACACACACACATTGACAAACTAGCTCGGAGAAACCGTCTGATTGATTACGTAGTACCTAAATAAGGGCAGACTTACAGGTTTGAAGATGGCTTCATAGGACTCATCGTCAATACCGTCTCGAAGCGGGTAGTTTACTGCATAGTACTTCCCCTTTCCAGCTCCGATGTCCTGCACACATTGGAGATATTGAATTACTGCCCGGATATGCACAAGACACGCCCATGATCTTAAAAGGGGGAGAGAAAAAAACACACCCTGAGGTCTCCAGTGCCAGGGAAGTATTCCCCATACTTGTGGAAAGAGACAGTCATGACCCTGTCTGTGGTGTAGAAGGCCTCCTCCACTCCATCACCGTGGTGGATGTCAATGTCTATGTATAACACCCTCTGGTGGTACCTAGAGAAGAGAGAATTCAGTCCAGGACATCTTAAAAAGGGCATTCACATAACATGGACACCAAAAACAGCATCCACAGGATAATGTGGCTTGAATGTTAATTTGCTCTAGTAGGCACTTCCACAAGACAACTTTTTTCAAACGTGCCTTCAAATGGGGGGAAGGGGGGGGACTAATTCAGGTATACAAGTAGTCCTGATGCATTTGATATCCACCTCCAAAAGCGGCCCAAAGTGCATTTGGCCACCTTAGCAGCAAATCCATGCAAATCAAACAGGCCAAACGCTCAGACAGAAACTTTTTATATATATATATAAAATTTTGAAAAGATAGCATTGATGGATGGGGAGTGAGCATAACACCCTTTGTCATCTCTAAAAAGGCAGAAACACTGTGAGAAAATGACGAAGGCAGCCATCTAGTGTTTGGCACGAAGTTGTCCGATTGTGTGCATTTTTATCAGAAAAAAAGCTCCATGGCAGGTGTAGCTAATTTAAAATGTACGTGCCAGATTTCTTCGGGGGCCCAAATGAACTGAACCCTGACAGATGGTTGGAAAGGCAGGATGATTCAAATTTGAAAAAGGAAGGCAGGAGCTTACTTGAGCAGCTCGAGGATGGCCAGGACAATGTCGTTGACGTAGCAGAAACCTGAGGCCTCAGACTTCTTGGCGTGGTGAAGTCCGCCGGCCCAGTTGATGGCGATGTCTGTCTGCTGCTTGTTCAACTTCAATGCCCCAGCTAGAGGACAGAATGAACAGAGTGAAATGAACATGAGATTAATGGCCTTTGTGTGTCGACCCAAATGTCTTAACACTTATAAATGTGCAAAAAAATGTTTTTGTAATCCAATATAGATTTTCTAAGCACCCTCTGGACAGTTCTGTGTGGACACATATTTCCCAGTAAGGACGACCACTGGTAGTCGAAATTATACGTTTAACTTAGTCCAAGACAGCATAATCACTAGACTAAATGAAGGCCTATACTTCAGATTTATTCCATGCACACAGTCATAAATATCCCTCTTGTTTTAGGGTGGTACACCAGAGGGATTATGGGAAGTGTGGTTTGAGTAATTTACCGACAGATCCGCCTGTTGAGAGCTGGCAGAACTCAAACAGACCATCAAACACTGGACAGTCCTCTCCGACATTGACTGTGAGAAAAAGAACAAGACAAAAAGATTTAACGTTATGCGGAGAGTAAGAATACTCCAGCACCCTTTGGAAGAAGAAAAGCGGAAACTCACATCGCTGCATCTGTTTGCTATACTCAGACATGTTGTCTGGTCGGATGGACCTCAGGAACTTAATGTAGTCATCACTGTGGTATTTTGTCATCTCTTCACCACTGGCTTTGTGTGGTCTCTGGAAACAAACAGAAAGATGATGAGGAAGAAAGTGGCAGCTGACACTTCCCCGTTTGTCAGTAGTCATTGGGTCTGTCCGATTTTGACATGTGACAAGGTCATCCAAATATTCAAACACCAACTAACCAACTAAATATGAAAAATACCTGCATCACAGTCAGAAACTATCAACATATTCTCATATGAGACACTAGCTTTTAAGATTATGAGACTCTATGCTTTAAAGAATATGGTGTAATGACACATACGTTTGGATCTGAGTGTTGGGGAATGGTTTGTGTGGAGTGACATAACTCACATAGATCTCCATTTTCCTGTACAGTCCATAGTTGAGAAGGAGGTTGTGTGTCATGCGGATCCTGTGGGGCTTCATGGGATGGCCCTGGCCATAGTAGTAGTTCCCCACATCCCCTTAGAAAGAAAACATTATCCAGACAAGTTTACATTACAATTGTTGCTTAATCTATTGCCATGACCCAATTTGCCCCTACTGACTTGGCTGTAAAGACAAGTTAATGCCAAACTTCATTCAAAAATGTCCTGTTTATCTGCAAATGTTATAACGATTTACTTAACAATTTTATGTTTTAGGGTAAACCAGTCTTCAATCCAATCCACCAAGCTGATTTTGTTGCAACGTTTTTTTTTACAGATTCGCCTGTTATTCACACAATGTTCAATTGCAGATTACACTGTAGGCACTAACATGACCTGATGTTAAAATCTGAGAAATAAAAATAGGAGATGGTCAATTCGCTGGATTGTAACGTTAGCTTGATTTATTCATATGCTACTTGACCTAGCTATATGTTTGATGTTTGCCAGGAGATATGAGTCAATCATCAGCTGCAGTTGCTACCTGTAGGTATGGGTATTGTTGTTTTTTTTTTCTTTCCATATGACAAAAATTTAATTTTCATTAGAAAGCCCGAGAATAATCAAATGTATTAACGTTACCGTTACAGTAATTAGCAGCTTAACCATCCCACTTGTACTTTTTACACTTAGCTAACGTTACGTACGGGTATGTATAATTTTCCTAAGAGTGCTTATGCATAACAGAAAAGAGAAATGCAATATAACTTAACGGCACTTATTTGAACGAAAACTTTTCGTTAAATAATCTAACTGACAACCAGTACACCGGTCCCCACTTCTCGGAAGTTAATAGCAATTTGGGGCAACATTGATGTGATTAGCGCCGGGTAGATCCATGGCTCTCTGTTCCCAGAATGACCAAGTTACCGCAGATACACACATCACAATCCAATAAAAGATTTAAATAATTTAAGGACATTGTTGGGTTATTGGGAAAATGAAATGAACACCGGATGATACATTGCGTGCAGTTTCAAGCTAACAGTTAGCTAACGTCAAGCATACCATGTAGCTATAAAACAGGCTAGTTAGCCAAACGTGCAAGCTAACGTTAGCTCGCTACACCGGCTAGCTAGCATGGTCGTACTGCACTTTTAAAAAATACATGTGCAATTTCCTATGCAGCTGCGCGCCTTCAATGCCGCTTCAATCATGGGAGAACCCGAGGTGCACAAGTTGAATATTTACCGTCATAGTAATAGCAAACTTTTTTCTTTGTTCCTTGAGACAGCGCCATTTTACCGTGACAATCCCACTGTTCCGTGTCCACCGGTTCCTCTCTTGCACCAGGGAACTATCGTCTCTAGTCAACCAATCACAGATGCTCAACCGCCCGACTGGGAGGCGCCGGTACCCAAACCAAGGACCGCCGACTCGAGGTTGAAATTACAACCAGACAAGAGTGTAGAGACCGGTGGAGCAGACAGCACAATTTTGTCTTTTAATTCAGTTTTGTAGAGGCGAGCTTATTTGTAATGTCCAGCAATTGATAATTAGTTAATTGAGGACATACATGAGCAGCTTCTTCTGTCTTAAGTCACTGGGGTTCAGTGTTATGCCCAGTTGATTTAGCTCAAGGAGGACAGGGATAGGGACAATAAGGCCATGGGTATAAAAGCAAATGTATTCAAAACAAAAGACCCCACTTAGGCTAACACAGATCGTGGTACCTGCTGTCAGGGCCGTCGTGGGTCTTGCTTGTCCCCAGGACAAGATGATTTGAAGCCCCCTGCAGATTATATAAAGGTTAAAGGGCCCTACCTTGGCAAATCTCCATTCTGAAAACCCCCCCTGCAACCACACTGTACCAGTAACACCATTATTTCATTGATTTACAATTTTGTAATTTGTCAATTTAATTGTATTCTATCATTGATTGGTTAAAATCAGTAGTCAGCCCCAGTTTAAAGGTCCCATGACATGGTGCTCTTTGGATGCTTTCATATAGGCCTTAGTGGTCCCCTAATACTGTATCTGAAGTCTCTTTTATATAGGCCTTAGTGGTCCCCTAATACTGTATCTGAAGTCTCTTTTATATAGGCCTTAGTGGTCCCCTAATACTGTATCTGAAGTCTCTTTTATATAGGCCTTAGTGGTCCCCTAATACTGTATCTGAAGTCTCTTTTATATAGGCCTTAGTGGTCCCCTAATACTGTATCTGAAGTCTCTTTTATATAGGCCTTTGTGGTCCCCTAATACTGTATCTGAAGTCTCTTTCCCGAAATTCAGCCTTGGAGCAGAATTAGAGCCACTAGAGCCAGTCCCACAATGAGCTTTCTTGAGTTTGTGCCATTTCTGTCTGTAGCTATTGAGGAGTAGAGAGGGGGGGCAAGGTGGAGAGTGGGGGTGTGGCCTTGACCAACTGCCACTTTGGTCGTTTGAAAGCCATGATGCCTCTCTCTCATGGGTGGGCCAAATTCTCTGGACGGGCAAAGCAGAGAAAGAGGAGGTAACCTTCCTCCTTATGACGACATATAGGGAAGATTCCAGATCGGCCCATCTGAGCTTTCATTTTCTCAAAGGCAGAGCAGGATACCCAGGGCTCGGTTTACACCTATCGCCATTTCTAGTCACTGGGGGACGGCTAGAAATGGCGGGGAATGCATATTAATGTTAAAATACCTCATAACGTGAAAATGTCATGCCATGGGACCTTTAATACTGCTAAATAATAAACCTTTATTTTAGCCTTCAAAGGTTGATATAGTGTTTAGATGAGTTTCCTCTACATTGATTGATGGTTAAGTGATCTAGTTTTAACTAAGTATAAATGTATCTAAGCTTAGATCTTGGCGTCTGAAATCTCCAATATCCCTATCTACATATGCCTATTTCCTCTATTATTTCAGCTAAACCTATAACAAGAAGCAATGTCCTTTTCAGGACATTTTTTTAGACATTTAAAAACTTAAAATGCCACGTTTTATTTATGTCTTTTTTTTTGTGTTTATGTTTTTATTTGCGGGGCATTTTTTTTAGGTCTTTATTTGATAGGATAGCTGAAGTCATATAAGGGGAGCTAGAGGGGGAATGGCATGCAGCAAAGGGCCGCACGTCATAATCGAACCCACAGCCACTGCGTTGAGGACTGTGCCTCTGTAGGCTACATGGCGCACAGGCTCAACCAGGTGAGCTACCCAGGCGCCCCTTGACAAAATATTTCTACATTTATTTTATTTAATTTGTTTATTTGACAGGGAATGAGTGAGGTAAAAAAATAAATAAAAAAAAACTTGTCCTTGGCCAGATCTTAGGATGGTACCCTAAAATAGAATTAAAAAAGCTACTCACTGTCCTGTTTTATAGTGTAGTGTACAATGAGACTGATTATGCATATTGATGCAGGCTTAGTACTGGAACAGATTGGGGAAACCAGACAATAGGAGGTAGGCCTGGCAATGTGGTACTAGACAATAGGTGATCAGCTTTGTGGCATTCCACACAATGGCCACCAGGTGACAGTGTAAGCTCACGTGTTTGACTGTAACTCCCAAATCTCTGCAGACCCCTTCACTGCTGAATGAGAAATGCAGCAGCACCCCAAAGCTGATCGCTCACATAATATCATGTGTAGCATGCAGTGCAAACAAAACACTGGAAAGATCAACTCCATATGGAGCAGCCATAAAATCATTTACAGCTTACCGTACCTGCTGCCATGCAGTGTAAGCTGCATGTGGAAGATTGACACAATTTAGGTATGAGTTGTGATGAATTTGCTTGGTATTTAAAGACACTTATAATGAAATAAATCTACTGTTCGAGCTTAAGAAACAGTTTGCTTCAAGAGGCAGAGAGCTGTGTCAATGTGTGGAGCCCCAGTTTTGTTTAAATAATCCACAATTGTTTAAAAGCTGGGTCCAAATGTAGCTCAGATCTCAACTCATCATATCACCATGTGAACTAGGTCAGTTCACCCAGAGCACGACTGCTGTGTTCAGTTAGCCACGTTCAGGAGGCCAGTCGCCTCCTTCAAATGGAAGGAATACTGTAGATGTGAAGGAGGAGGGGCGAGTGGGGGGGGGGGCCGAGATAATGGTGTTGATCTCAGGGCCAAAAGATTAATTGAGGGCCAGGGGGTCATTGGAGCTAACATGGCAGTGTTTGATTATCTCCAAACCAATAGAGCTAAAAAAAAATAAATAAAATAAAAACACGTGGGTGTTTCTTGTTCCAGAGAGAATCACAGTGATGTGTCGTGGGGAGTGCCACCTAATCTCATATCAGCGAACACAGCGACACTGAGCTTTTGCTTTGATTATTAGCAGTGGATCATTGCCTTTGTTGTTCAATTATTTTTGTTTATTTATGTGAAGGACAGAGGGCGTCGAATGCTGTACAGATTGTAGAACGCCTTGAGGCACTAGCGATATTGGGCTTTATAAATAAAAATGGTCTTGACTTGATATGTTTGTTTGAAGCTGGGCCAGAGTGAGTGATAATCCAATAAAGGCTAATAATTACATGAATGAGCAGAATAAAACTTAATTGATGTCGAAGTCTGGCCTATTCCGATTTAGTGGGTGTTTGCACTAATAAACCTTATTACCTTGTGCTGTGAGCACCTTTTGTTTCCTTGTGAAAATGACTGGCATATTAAAGCAAAACTAGGTCTCTGTGCTGAATAACAGCCATTGGAGCCACAGGTGATCATTTACAAGAACATGGTAAATGGTCAAATGTGTGACAGCACCACAAGTTAACAACCTCGCTAACCTTAGCTAACATTCGCCACTGTTATACCAGACCAAGACAGGCTGTAGCAGCAAACACCCTGAGTGTTTTGAACTGAGAAATTATGTTTTTATTGCTTATGAATTCAACATTTAATTTGTTAAAAAAAAAGAAAAAAAAGAATGTTATTTCATATTTCAAAAGTTACAGTAAGTTTAAAATCATTAAATTGAGTTTTGAGGTCAAATATGGAAGGACATGGTGTAGCTGCTCCGATTTAAGTTTTTTCTTTATTCTTATATTTGTCTTACATGCAGACACCAAAGCTATGCTAAATGTCAGACAATAAAGCATTGGCCTTTACACAGCGTCTCTTCAGTTTCAATACGTGGATGAATTCAAAATGTGTGTCCCTAACTAACTTTGTTAGACTACTTCCAATGGGTGTAGGTCGCTGTGACCCAGACGATAACTGCTAAAGTACATGCTAGTCAACAGATGGCTTACTTCAAATGATTTCACTTTATCTCATCCTGGAGGGTACTCAGCATGTCCTGGTGTACCACACCGCTCATATCAAATGATTATATTTCTATACTTTATTAGCTTTACCATGGCCTAATTAGTGACATAGGAGCCACTACACATCAAAAAGACCTTAATCATTTTGGTGTCACTGATCATATTACCTTGGAACATAGCTAACAGTACAGTATATATATATATATATATATATATATATATATATATATATATATATATATATATATATATGAAAAACAGGTTCTACATCCTCTCATTAAAGTATACTTCGTAACAAATGTAATGCGTGATGTAAATAACCATGAAGACACATAAACGGGCAGGAAACCAATATTTATTTACCATTATCAACTTTACAATAAAACCAGTAACATCTGTCAACATTAGCAAAATAAAGAACAGAAATCAATCCAATGTATTTACAGAGACAAAGCAGATTCAGGCTCACATACGACAGATAAACAACTCTGCTTCATTTCAAACCGCAACAGTGAACATAGCAAGCTTAAGTGTTCTTTTTTTCATAGTAAGGTAAAAATCAAAGTTGTCTATTTTTTTCTTTTTTTCTTTAAACAAACAGGTAATAGCTTCTCTGAATCTTTAAGATGGTTCTCTATAATACACCACAAAATACTTCAAATTTGGGTTAAAATATAGGAATGTAAAAAGTTGGCGAGTCTCTTAAATTTCTGATTTCATTTTTTTTGTTTTTTTGTTGTTGTTGTTGTTGTTGCTCTATTCAACAGTCATTTCAAGTGGTGATGGTGTCCTAGTATCTTATCTAGCTGCATTCCTTCAGCAAGGAGGCATCTTTGATCTGCAGATTTTTAGGGAAAAAGATGCTTTGACTCCTTCCTTCTCCATCCATCCTTCACCCGTCTATACTTCATGGTGTCATTAGCTCGCGTTCTAGCCATTAAAATCCAATTTCCACATAGCGACCAACCCACAGCCTAAAACTCAGTCCAGGTCCAGATGTCGAGTAGTAACCAGGGAGGTGATCTAGTGAATCTAGTCGTCTTGTTATCATGACGAAAAGTGGCACGTCGAAGGAGTCTCTCACATACATGTGTATATATTTACATATACATATATCCATATACATATGTATACATATACACATATATATATAAATATATATATATACTCTTAAATTTTCTCTTTCTCTCTCTCTCTCTCTCTCTCTCTCTCTCTCTCTCTCTTGAAAAACAGTTCACCCAGTTCATTGTGAGCTAAAGGTACAATCACTCTTTCTTTTCAGAGGGAGCGGGGGTCGAGCTGCTCTCCTCTGTTGGTTTCGTGGCCTCGGGGGCCGGGGCAGCTGCCTCCTTGGCCTCCTCCTTGGGGGCCTCCTCTTTAGCCGGAGCCTCCTCTGCCTTTGGGGCCTCGGCCGCAGGCTCAGCGGCAGCCTCCTCCTTCACCTCCTCCTTCTTCTCCTCTGCGGGAGCAGCGGCTCCGTTCTCGGCTGGCTTCTCCTCAGAGGGGGTGGCGGCGGCGGAGGCGGCCACGTCCTCTTTCACAGCCTCGGTCTTCTTGCTCTTCTTCAGATTCAGTTTGAAGTTGAAGGACTTCTTCAGGGAGAACTTCTTCTTCTTCTTCTTGGGGGTCTCCTTAGCTGCAGCCTCGCCTTCAGGTTTGGCTGCCTCTCCGTCTGCAGCAGGCGCCGGCTCAATAGCGTCGCCTCCTGCGCCGGCTTCAGGCTCCTTGGCTGCTTCGGCTGAGCCATTGGTGGCGGCAGCATCCCCATCAGGCTTTGTGGAGACATCACCATTGGTTTTCACATGTCCATTCTCCTGAAGTCGACACAAAATAAATCCTCTGTTTCTAAAGCTTCACCTTCTTTACATAAAAAAAAATTAATAAAAAAAAAAAGCCTCTCTGTACTGCGATTTTAGAAGTGCATTTCTCATTTCTTTTCAGAGCATCGTCGTGCTCATCCATTAACACCACCGTCTCGCCTGGCTCAGAGGCGACGCCTTGCAGTACCCTAATGAGGCGATAGGCGGCGGTAGCGCCTCACAGACCGCCTGAGGTACCAGACAGACATCGGCTCAACAAAGACAAGACTAGAGCCCATCGATGGAAGAATTGAAACACTTCCAGTTAATGTTTATCAAAAATAACTATCCTAAAATGTAAATTGCTCAATAAATGCAATGAATACTTAAGTAAGTAGATGTGTGTCACTTAACGTGTAATTAATATGTCATTTTAATTTACATTAAGATCCAATAATGGTCTTAAGTATCAAATGTATGATTCAATGTAATTCATTTCACTGATTTCACATTTTGGAAAGTCCCAAATTGCAAAATGGGTGTCCAGACATATGGGTGTTTTAATCAGGGAGGAGTAGCCTAGTGCCTACGTGCGCTCGAGCTCTCCCCCCCCCCCCCTTTAATGCCTGGCACTATCAAACACGTTGTGCGGATTTTGAGTTAGACCTCAGTCACAAATACTCGCAAACATACTCAACATACTTAAACTCAAATTGTCAACCGAGATAGCCTAAATAACAACATGCTAGCTAGCTCATTTTGGGGTGCTCTGTGACCAACCCATCAGCAGCCCCACCTGATTTGCCCAAAATGTCCTCACATTCAAGTTTTGTTAATTCAACGTCGACTAAATTTGCTAAACTAGTGTTTTCGTGTGAGAAATTAAACTTTTTTCAACGTCTACGTATCTCCTCCATTAAAAAACACAGTAATAACGGCCCGGGTAAGTGTAATTACCTGTCCGTTGGTTTTGACAGCTGCACCATCAGCGGCAGCAGCGTTTGCCTCCGCGGCCACATCTCCCTTGGATGCCTGGGATCCCATTGTCTTCGGTGAGTTTCGGAGTTTTCTAAAGCAAATTAAAAAGAAAAACTAAAAAAGAGTGGTTTTAAGTTAATCCAACCCCAGGGCGAGTTACGTATCCAGCGGTGAAACGATGAAAAGTGTGGGTTTTTCTTCAGCTACTTCCTCTCGGTTGCTCCTGTGCTCGGACTTGTCACCCCGCTAGTGAGAGACCCTCTAAACTCAACACTGGTTGAACGCAACGCTTCAACATACAGCAGGTTCAAGGCGCCACCCGTGGGCGGGACCTGCTGAGGTCTGACCAATCATCTTACAGTCTAAGGGCAAGTCTAGCCAGCTCTGGCCAATCACCTCTGACTCTTTAATTGGCCCCGCCCCACAGGAGGACCCCCCCCCCCAGCATTGAAATTAATTTAGTTCAGCTGAATTCAGTGTTTTATAGATTTGTAAAGTAAAAAAGTAAGTTAAAAAAACAACAACACTGACATGGCATCAAGATAAAAGATCAACATTTTAATTTCCATGAAATCATTTTCTCTCCTTTTATAAGTGTGTGTGTTATTATGTGTGTTCATTTACTTCTGTTCCTATGATGGTTGAGCATTCAGTCAAAGTTGAGGAATGTCTACTGAACTCAGGACATCTTGCTGATAGTAAAGCAAGAAGAAGGACTTCTTACTTTATTGTCAATTATTACAGCATTTTCATGTGTGTGGGTATGTGTGTCAAGTGCCTAGGTCATAGACTGTAAAAATAAGGCCTACAGACAAGGACCTTGGTTTCCCCACTACACTCATCCTTATCCAGGTAAGATAAGCAGATACATATTGCATGATTATAACAGGTATACATGGGGTCTTTGTTTAGTCTTTTGACTAAAGCTGATAAGTTGATGTAAACATAACAAACCTGTAATAGGAAATAATGAGTTCTATTGACTCTGGTAACTCTATTCACTGTAGCTATTTGCTTACACAGCATCCAGATTGGCTGATACCTTGTGATAAACAAATGACAAGGCTTCAACTAACAGTTATTTTCGTTACTAAATTGATTTGTAGGTTATTGTCTGGATTAATCAATTCATTTTACCAGAATGTTTTCAGAGCTCAAGTTGACCAATCAATCAATCAGCTGGTGGTTTCAGTTCTTGTTTTCCCTGATTGTCTTAGCTTATGGCATGAAGTAATGCACTCCACTGCAACAGTTTCACTTTTGTGTATTTCTTAAGCAAGCAGGGAAGTTTGAGAGTGTGTCTTTTGGTTTCAGTATCACTAAAGATACTCACAGATCTTAAATTAGAATCTCATTCAGGACATAGGTTTCAGTTTCAGTAAAGTCTAATACAGGTGTTTCCAGAAGCATATGTTTAGACAATGTTTAGTTAATGACATAGGCACACATAACATATGTTGTATCTGTCCTACCAATACATACACTTCTCCAGAAACAAAACACCTATACAACTCAACGTGCGACCAATTTTCATTAGCTGTAGCTGGCCGGTTAGCACAGCATTGATGCGAAATAAGTGAATTATGATGGTCATGAGATTGTGGTTACAGTCTCTCAGAAATTAGTGCAACATTTGTGACAGATGGCATGAAACAGGGCAAGAATTGTGACAAAATGTACAGGTGAAAAGCTCAGTAAGAAGAGAGATGTGAATTTTAAATGTTATTTAAGAGTTTCTTGCATCTATCTCTCCAGCACACCCTTCTCCTCTCTGTCTATCAGTCCATCAGCAGGAGCAGCTGAATAGTAAAATGGACCTACTTTTGTCATACAATGGTCAATAAGGATTTAATCTATTGTTCGATGTTGTGCTCTCATTGTGGGCATGGGGACATGGTGATCTGACCGGAGAACAGGATCAGCGTCGGGACTAACAGCATGTCACGCTGTCTCCTCATCGCTCCATGACTAGATGTGTTGTTCACTTCCGCTTGTCAACAACTTACCAGGAGCAAAATATGTCAATGTGATGATCATGCACATTCCACCTGATCATTTTCTCCCACACACATTCCTCGCAACAGCTGTTAAAGCTACAAATCTCAGTTATGGGACGAAAAGGCTTCAGTGTTCAATATCACACATGATCTTTGCTGTGACCAATCAGCCTAATTGATTTTGCAAGACTTGGGATCATTGGAATGCATGTCAGCAGCCCGTCTTGATGCTAAAATCAACCTGCTCTCTTTGCACATGTAAGTTAATGCAAACACTGGTCACATTGCTCGATTATGAAAAAAAAAAAAGTAGTTTGGAGAGTTATGTATTTCACAGTCCATGCAAACAGTATGGGGAGTGGACACATGAACAAAGAATGGGAACACGTTAACACAACAACCATATATGATTGTTAAACATCTGATATCAAAATCACTGACATTAAAGGAATCATTTCTATACGTTTTTTGCTTATTTGCGCTCTTACCGAGTGTCAGATGAGAAGATCGATACTACTCTCTTGTCTGTACGCTACATTTTTAGCTCCAGCCAGCGAAAGTTACCTTATAGCATACAGACTAAAAGCAGGGGAAGATAGCTAGCCTGTCCCAAACTGTTGCCACAAAGCTGAAAGCACACTATTGTCTAAAATATTAGTATAAGCTGTAGCATTATATTTGCCTAAATTGGAACCAAACAGGCCCTAGACTAAAAAAGTACACAACCTTATGTGGGTATGGGTGTCATATTCTTGGACAAAAAATACCTGGCAGGTGACTGTCCCACCATTGTTATTTTGAACGAACATCCATGATTACACAAAACCTAAACCACGCCCGTAGCTGCAAGTAGCTCCTCACCTGTTGCCTATTGGTCCCATAAGCTGGTAGTTCAGACACTAACGCATTACTTGAAGGCTGACAAGATGGATTTCCGTGTAATATGTGATCCAGCGATTCTCGTGTGATATCGCAAGAATCTAGATGCCATGCAAGTTATTTTTACCTTCTCTCAATTTAAATAAGTAGCAGCACATCACTATGTAAACAGGATCACTGTGGGTATTTGTAAGTGGTTTTATTGCTGTTTTGCAGGGCTGGACTTTTATATGCATCCAAAAGTGATAAAATGTCAATCCAGCCCTATCTACTTTCCTTCCTGCGCTCGCTTCATAGCAGTCCCACTGAGAGGACAACCTTTTCCCCACACGTATCACGACGTATCTATCTAGCCGGCCTTGTAAATGTCATAATAATGTGTCCACTGTGTACTGTGGAATGCCTGGCACGCAGGCCCTCCCGTCTCCTCAAGCCATCTTCTCCTGTGAATGGGCTTCTTCAGCCTGCTTGAGGTAACTCAGCCCTGGGGCAGAGGCAGCGAGAGAGACGCTATCATGGTTAACTTTTGCAGATGGAATTACATCAAGTGCTCCTTTCTTCTTCTTGCATGTAAAGCAAGTCCCTGTGTGATTGTAATGGCAGGCAGTGCTGAGGGCAGTGACGTGGCGCAGGCTCATCGTCTTCTCATCACCGCACTTGACACTTTTCTCTATGTAATGTGTGTCTGTGTGTGTTTGCACATGTGCGTCTGTGTGTTATGTGCATATAAGGGAAGCATTGTCGAGGGACCAGAGAGCGTCAGGGGGTGAAAGGCACAGAGAAGCAATCCTTCACACATAGACACACATTATGCACCCAGCACATACAAAGCAAGGAGGGCATCAGCTGTGACAGAGTTCATGTGGGACGGGGGTTGGAATGCAGAGACGAGAGGGCTTTCTGATCATTATGATAGAGCTGAGGCCTTAGATGGAAAGAAAAGTGACAATTGGGGAGAAAGAAGACAGCAGAGGTACTGTAGATGCAGTCACATCATTGTTTGGATGTGATTGGCAACAGAATGGCGTGCTGATAGCTGACCGATTGCACTAGGTGGGGCCAGGGGATGTAATAAGAGGTCATCAAACATTCCTTAAAACCCCCCACCACATAGTCTTTATGAGGGATGCATTCTGGGATTGGGAGGAGGGCAAGATGTAGGAAAAAAAATGGTACGAGACCAGGGAAGATCCATAAAGAAAGCTTGGAAAGCAAGAGTCATATTTAAGGATGGAAGGACAGGATTTCTTCTTAAGTTCCAACTACTAGCTAGTTTCAAACTAGCTATTTACTAAATCAGTTGCACCGTTAACAACATAAGGTATGTCTTAGAAAGTAATACTTTAGTATTGTGTAAATCGATTCCCAGGACACGTCTATATTGCTGTCCAATCAAAAACATGCAACTATATAACAGTTTTTGTTGAATGCTAAACGACCGTGGGCACAACTGAAGCCACATGCAAAACTTTAAGTACAGTCTGCACATCAGCAGTTCATGTGGACCAAACTCTAGTTAGTTTTTCATTGCTTGAACACAGTTTTCAAAACTCTACACACTTACCCCATGACTTTAACCACAACACTGTGGATCTACAGCACTTTGTTCAAATGCTAACACACTGCTGTCAAAACTGTTAACCACAAATTCAAAACAGAATAGATTTCTGGTGCCTATCAAACACTGCTGATTGCAATTTTAGCTGAAAGCCTAAGCAGGTGTCTTGTTTTAGACTAGTTAGTGTTTTCCTAAACCCATCTGTCCTGTTCTTGTCCCACGTGTTACGTAAACGCACCTTTTTTAAGCCCAACCATGATCTTTCCCTAAAGCTAACTGCGTCAAAAGTGACGACAATAGTCCCAACCCAGCGTGTTTTAGATAAAGTGCATTTAGATAGACGCTAAAGGAGACTTTTAGCGTCAATAACAACGCCCAAGGCATCTGACCAGGCGTCAGTATTTTACACAATGGAAGTGAGAATGTGTTGGCATATAAATACAGAATCTGTAGGTAACAGGACAACATTTTGGTATCGGAAGCATTCTGGTTTCCATTTGTAGTCCGTTTGTAGCTCGAGTAGTATAATTGAACAATCACGTTTGAGGAGGGCTTTGGTTGCATGCAGGTAAACAGTCCCTGTGGAGAGCAAAAGAGGTGAACGCATTGGCCGAAATGCAATCTCATAACCTCACAATCAGCTGTTTGGAATCTGATCAAATTGTATGGTCGATTCATGTTGGCGGCTTCTTATAAACACCTATGTTACATTCATAAATTCTGACCTGAACATATGCTGACATATTTATCCATCGTATTCGATTTGGATGAGATGGCTTACCAATCAAGGAGGTATTATTAGTGAGCCAACATATTCTGCCCTTGGCTACAAGATAATAGAAAGTAAAAGAACATTAGGATGAGGAAAAAGGAATGAAAATGAGCATGATCAGGAAGTCAGGAAGTCACCTAACTCTCGTGGCTCTTTGTTTTACTGAGTCAAGGTGTGCCGGAGTGAGTAAGGTGCTTTCCAATCAGGCAGTGGTTTAATGGTAAATAAGAAGGTGGGGAAACTAAAAGTATGAGGTCATATTCACAAACATTCACCAATATGAAACAGATCAGTTCATAACATTACTTTGACACAGCATAGAATGATTTTTAATTGACAGTCCAGGCTTAAATGATGGACAAATGGTATTCCGCAAATCAAAAGGTTCAGTTGAACGTACATGGTTCATGGTTTGCAAAACTAAAGCCATGACATGAGCCTCCATTAAAGCTGTAAAGAGCAGATATCAGATTAGTCTCTCAGCCTGTCATTCACCAGTCATTCACCACCAACCTCAAACGGCCTGAAAAGGATTATTAAGATCTTGTTACCTTATTGGAAGTCTAATTGAGCCAATCATACCCTTTAACTTTCTCCAATGCTTGTTGTCACTTTGTCACAGCACGCCAAACCGCTCGGCCTCAGGGGATAGTCCAAGTTGTCCCTGCCCCTTTGACCACCCTATGATCACATGACTGGAGCCTGTCGCCTGAGGCTCATCATACAGAGGGCTTACTTCATCTCTGGATCACTGTTACCTACCCCGTAGTCTATATCCATGACGTTCCACTCCCGGAATTGCTCCGTTGCCGGATTTCACTCATTTAGGTTGGATATCCGTTGCCTTGGGCTTTCAGATCTCTGCAAGGTAAATCAAGTCAGCTAGCTCGACTATCTGTCCAATCTGAGTTTTCTGTTGCACGGCTAATAGGGGTATTTTGCAGCGGCACCGTTGCTCCGTCCGGCGCGTAGCGTTGCCCAAGTCGATGGTGATTGGTTTAAAGAAATGCCAATAAACCAGAGTACGTTTTTCTCCCATCCCCATATTTATTTTCTATTAGCTACCTCTTTTAAGTCAGAATGTAGTATGCAGTTGTATAATCCCAAATGCCACCTCCTCACTCTCTTTTGTGCCTTGCTGCCATCAATGAAGTTTTGTATGTATGTATTCCTGGATATTGGGCTGTGCGTGAGCTCTGTCTCCCAAAGGCTCTATTGTTCTGTGCTTCATCACCCTATGGATGAGCATCACAAGGTAGCACTGGCCGGGTAAAGACAGTGAAGGAAAGAGATAGAGAGGCCAAAGGGACAAAGTATTATGGGTATTAAAACAGCAGAAACTGAGCTGATTACTGAAGAGAATGTGCTGAAGTTAATTAATGCTATTTCTGGACGATGCCATCATAAACAAACAAGCAATTTCATGTTTAGATGATTAAGTCAAATCTTATAAAGCATATACAGTCCCTGCCCTGGATTATAATCAGCCATTTTAATCAAAGCCAGCCTAGCCGCGGTCAATATCTCTTAAGTGCTCGCTCAATCGTATAAGCACTGATTGACAGACCTCGTGGAGGGACAATAGATAGCATATGGCCTAGCGTTTGAGCCAACAGATGTCCACGCTACACAAATAGAGAGCAGGAAAAAAAAGATAATCATGACTTTAGCTTTGAGCCAGAGTAGCCTGGGGTTAAAGGGGATAAGAGTTAGGGGGCAAAAAACAATGGTGCAAGGAAATGGGGAGGTGGAGTGTTGTAGTACACCAGTCTTAATAAAATAACAGCTAAGTAGGTCACATTAACATGTCTGGAGTGACAAAGAAGAAGTTTGAATTTACAGTTATAGTGGTTTATTTCCCTAATTTTCTAGGATTGGGAGGTTTCAGTGTTGAAAGATAAATTGTACTAAAAAGTCCAATAAGCAGTTTCAAAGAAGTGTTTGGGACTTTCCATTACAACTCAAATACTACTGCTGACCCATTTAGATCAATGGATCACCCTGCTAAGCATACTCACGACATTTTACTTTCACTTTCAGCCCACTTCTTCTTTCTTTCTGGTTGGTCAGAGAGGGGGAATCCCTTTGGGGATTTCCCCACACAAGGTGTTTATGTGTATGTATCACAGTGTAAATACTGTAGACATGCTGTTTTTTTCCCGAATGTTGCAAAGCAATGCGAAAATTTCCTATTTATCTTTTTAGGGAGTATTACTATAAGCCTTGATTTTGAAATGGGCCTACATTTTCAGGCAGTAAAGCATAGATTGTCCTAAATGTGGAATTTCAGCCTCGCTGTTACTCACCAACGAAGAAATTACCCGACTCAGCCTTTCAGTCTGTCTTTGTCTAACATACTGTACACACACACACACACACACACACACACACACACACACACACACACACACACACACACACACACACACACACACACACACACACACACACACACACACACACACATGCACACACACACGCCTGGCACATGCAGCACTGGAAATGGTGTCAGCCCTGTATAAATCCCTTTTGACATATGAGCATGCCAGTGACCTTATTACCATGACAACAGTTTCTACAGGATTATAACGTTGTGGCAATGCTGACACAATGTGACACAACAATGTAGACACTTATTGTGCGATGTGCTGCTGAGAGGCGAACCACTCGCTTTTTATTTTTATTTCTTTCTTTCTATGTTTTCCTCTCGCTCTCTTGTGCTTCATGTATTTTTTTTCTTGTTTTGCCCTGATTTCCCTGTGTTTCTGTGAGTGTGTGTGTGTGTGTGTGTTGGGTAATTTGTAGTGCATTTGGAGGTTTCAGGTAGGGAGAAAAGCAACCTTCCAGTAGCTTTCAAAACAAGAATGATACCTTCAGGTAGGTCAGGCCTATCTCTGGGCTTCTGAGCGCTCACTTCCAGTGTGTGTGTGTGTGTGTGTGTGTGTGTGTGTGTGTACACCCACGCAAGAGTCCTAAAATAAATGCTTCTTCTTTCATACATGTGAGCACATTCAGAACTGAACAACACATCCACCCCCTCCTATTCCTGTTTTCTGCCTCCTCCTCTCTCCTCCGCTTTCCTCCATCCATCCTGAGAGGGAGAGACAGGGAGAATGTCAGAGGAAAGTAGGGAAATGGGAAGACCAGGAAAGAGAGAAAATCAGGGTTTTGTATGCATTTTTTAGGCCTGGTTTGTCTTTTTGTGTTTATCTCATGAATGCATGGAGGGCAGGCAACTTCTGGGAATGGGAGAATAAAAAAGGGGTACAAAGGAGACACTGCGCTTAAAGATCGTAGAAGAGCTGGGTATTCAATATGGAAGCTCAGCTTAATTCATTTAATAGAAAAGGGGCACTCATGAAGTTTCAACCCAGTCTCACGCAAGTTCGTGAAATGGTCACGTTATTTTGATTTATTGATTCGTGTACAGGTCACGATTTTCTCGTTTATTTTGTGTACAGTTCATGATTTTCGAATGTGACCATTTCACTAACTGCCATGACACTGAGCTGCTCTGGGGGACGCAACAACGGGGAAATGAACAACCACGCATTCTTCTTCCTTGTCAAAATCTGGTGCCCACGTTACCCACAATGCACCCCGACAGTTGACAATACAGTCAGAGGTTTGGTCTGTTATGTTTAGAGGCTAATGTAGCCTTGAGCTGCTAGCCTCAAGCAGAGATTGGGAGCGGGCTGCAGAGGTCTGGTCAGTTCACTTCTTTCTAACCCCCCCCCCCAACTGATGCTGACTCAAGTGACATCACTCGAGGCAGCTTTCCAGATTTCACACAGCTCCCTCTGGAGACACAAAAGGCGTTATACAACTTTTTTCACATATGCAAGTAGCACTCCCCAAAACCATGTACACACACTTTGATGTTTAAAATCAGTGGAGTCCCCCTTTAAGAGGAAGATATGGGTGACCAACAACATATAAACATTTCAACCTACTACTTTCCTATCTACGACCTACTTTCACTTTATTTAGCTGAATTACATAATAGGCTTCTTGCACATGTTCACCCACTCTGAACAATTGGCCCTATTGATTTTTAAGAAAAGTCAAAATCATCCAGAAACCAGCCAATATTGGAAAATGTTGAATGCTGCATGTTAAAAGCTGTGTGTTGAAAGCTGCGTGTTAAACAGTGTAGCTATGTGATAGCTTTGACAGGCCCCTTACATGTTAATATTACATCACAGGTAAAAAGTTGTCAAAGCTGTTTTGACACGATGTTCAAAAATCTCAAATGCTGAGCTTTGCCACCACCTGCACATTTCCATCTGTCAAATCCATGCTGGGAAGCCGTTAACATTTCCACTGATTGCATGCATGCACCTTGTTAGCTGACCACATTTGATTTACACACCTCATTTGGCATCGCCAGTCTGAAGGAATTCATTCAGAACTCAAAAATAATCTGCATGTGGACACTTCACGAATGAGAGGGAGTGAGAGGTAGGTACAGGGGGATGGATGGATGCGTGGTGAGTCAGAGGAGAGATGGAGGCAGAGAGAAGAGAGGGAGAAGTGCTGATGAATGGGTTGATGGCACACTGACCCACTAATGTTGCAGCTGCATTGCCAGTGGCTTCGCCTGGACTGGTGAAACACACACATACTCACTCATGAATAAGCCCTTTTGACTGGACTTACTCCTCCTTAACATCAAACCAAGAGCCAAGGTTTTAAGCCAGTGTTACTTGTGCATCATGTGCATTTTCTATTATTACGCTTGGCTATGTGCTGCAGAATTAAGCACGGAAACCACACGCTGGCACACTTCTGCTAATATCTCTGACTGTCTGCTGTTACTGTAAAGGTCATAAACTGGAGGAAGCAATGCTATGCCCGCTCAGGAAACATACACCAGGTTTCACAACTTTAGCCCCCACTGGGTTTCTAAATCTGTCAAATGTATTTTTGGGTTTGAACGCCTAATAAGTTTCAGAGTATGGCCTTTTGTCTTGACAGTGTGGGCGAGGGGGATTTCAGGTTATGTGTGCAACATGTCAGGTCTTCTGACAATGATCATGTGATGTTTTCAAGTCATTTGGAAGTTCACCTTTAACCTATAGCCCTGGGCCCTGAAGGCAGGACCTGGAGCTAAGGTTAAGAATGCATATGAATGAATGTAGCTGTTTTACTAAAAAGCTGTAGTTAGCGTTGGATGGAAACCCACCATAGAGGCCGGTGTGTAATTCTGTCAACTCTCTTTCTTCTTCAACATCCTCCTCTTCTTCTTAGACTCACTGTTCCTGTGTTTCCTCTCTATTTGGTCAGGCTTAGGCTTCAGGTGTGTTTTCATCCTTTGATTTACCATTGGAGTTGAGGACTCATCTCTCCCATCCTCTGGTGTGGCCAGTGTGGAAACTATTTTGGGTCCCACTTTTTAAAGAATCCGAAGCAATGGCTGCACTGGGTGCTGTGTTCCAGCAGTGTGTAGAGCTAGAGGAGAGGCACGCTTTGCCAGACCTTTCTCCACAGCGCTGGTGTGATGCGGTGGAAGGTCTGGTTAGTCCACACAGCATTCCTGGATAGGAGAAAAACGTGCTCTGGATTATTGGCATTTCTTTAAACCAATCACAATCGTCTTGGGTGGTGCTAAGCGCCGGACGGAGCAATGGTGCCTCTGCAAAATAGCCTCGGGAAGGAAGTTGTTTTGGTGGAACATTTGCACGTGGGGAGATGAGCTCTGGAATTATAATGGTTGTTTAGTGTGTGATAAGAATTTTACAAAAAGAAAAAAAGAAGATAAATATAATGTGATTGTCGGTTCTAGCTCAGAGGATGTTTCCCGAATCAACTGGAATTTTGAATGACAACACAAAGAAAGCGGTAGGTGAGGGACATCTGGCCGAAAATGAGGGACATCCAGCGGAACCTCCGACGGCGTCCGAACAATCCCATAGATGAAATGTCGTCGATATAGACTACTGTATAGTGAACTAATTAAGTCAATCTGAGAGACTGCATGCTTAGGAGATTTAGATCTAATTAAAAGCTCAACACCTTCCAAGGACATCAGTGCTGCGAGTGATGGATGCGTCTCTGAAAGGATGTTTTATACACAAACACACACACACACCAAATAAACACGATGACACAAATCCCCAGGGAGAGAAATCACACACACACACACACACACACACACACACACACACACACACACACACACACACACACACACACAGTGTGCAGTATTAGGATGTGATATGGCTGAGAGCTAGTGACAGGTTGTTGCGAAAAGACTGGCTGGATGTGCACTCTTTCAGGGTGGCTTGACACTGCCCCTTTAATATCAACATTAGAGACCTTTCACAATGAAAACACACACCAGTGGGATGCCATCTCCTTTCTGAAAAAAAAAATAGGCCAGACAGTGTTGAGGATTCAGTGAATGCACGGTCTTTCTTTGTATTTGTAGTTGTTAGCGGCATAAAACCTTTCATTATTTCATTTGGTGTGAATAAACAGAAGAGGAAGGTGAGACAGGTTCTCTGCTGGCCATATGGGGCTTTACCCTAAAGTGCTGCATACGTAAGACAAGGCAGTCAGCCGGTTAGGGGGAATAAAGGTTTACTATGTAAACCCAAGACACTAAACCACATCCCCAGTCTAACCCAACACGAGGCTGTAGAGACCGCCGGCAGGTCACATCGTCTCCAAAGAATGTGGAGAATTTGTATCATTCTCAGTATGAGGTGAATTTGTTTATCATGTGGTCTGTGTGATGGTGAGGTAATGAGGTCAAGTATGGGTGATGGAGGAAGCATTTGTTGGGGGGAAAATGTAGACCGGTAAGAAAAGGGGAGTGGCACTGACATATTGGCAGCCTGAAAAGCTACAGTAGCAACGCTGCCCTTGGCATCAACACACACACACATCGACTTTGCCCTCCCAGCACACCCTCTAGGCTGGCACATGGAGCGGTGGGGGGAGGGAGGCTGTGTGCCCAAGGATGAGACTGAAAAGAGAGAGGGGGTGGCAAGATGTCTGCGCAGCTCAGCCTGCCTCTCGCACTCCCGTTACATTAAAGACTGTATACAGACTGTGAAACTAGACCCGTGGAATAATTAATCTGCTGAGATCAGAACATCTGCCACTTTGCCATCAGCAATCACAGGCCGTGCTTTTAAAAAATCCATATCAAAGAAACACACATCACATATTGTGCAAATCCCAAAATGATTCCTGATGGATCATTTTTGCTGGAAATGCAGATTGTGCACCTTTGAAAGGGCGCCTAAAAGACATCTAGAATCTGATCTTTACCGTGGGCACAATATGTGCATGTTTTTGGTGGGTGGGGATGTTGTGCTACTGGCTGATGATTATAAAAAATTACAGTAAAGAGAATTGATAACTAGGAAGCTAGACAAGGCAAAATAGTTGGTAATCAGCAAAGACAGAGAAAGAGAAGGAGGGGTGTTGTGTGGAGAAGTGTTGACCTAATTCTGTGCAAATGGCTGCTCGTGGGATAGACAGAATTGATGGTGCTAAATATTGTAATGCCTAAGACTAGGTTTGAGCCAGGCTTGTGTATGTGTGTGTGTGTGTGTGTGTGTGTGTGTGTGTGTGTGTGTGTGTGTGTGTGTGTGTGTGTATTTTTCTTGCCATACTGCTTAGGAATGTGTGTGTCTGGGTGTCGGGGGAGGAGAGACAGTGCTGCAAAAAGGAGTAAGGGGAGGAACTGAAAACAAATTCATGCATTTAGTTGCCTTAGTAGCCTTTTTAGGGTTTAGGTTCTTGAATTCCAGTAATATGATGGATTTTTGAGTAATCTAGACCAAATGGTTGCTCAATTCTGTGGATAATTCAGAGAGTAACAGAAAATAATAATAATATATGTATTGAATACATATATAGCAGGCTGTATCCACTGCGTTGGAAGTCACTTTTACATTAGCAAAACAGGAGGGAATCTTTTTTTAGGTTACAGTGGAAGCATAAATATATGTCTGTCTGACTTTCTCTTCTCTCTCTTTGTTTTTCTCTGTCTCTTGTTACCTGTCCTCCTAGTTGATAGAATCATGCGTGGCACCAATTACCCCGGTCTCTGCCTGTCAACTGGACGAGAGCAAAGCTAGAGGAAGTCAAAATGACAGCTGAGCGTCTCCTTAGCCTCCACTGTTGGGTCAGAGACTCTCACAGTAGGGATACACATCTCTGATCTGAAAAATGAATCTGTGTGTGTGTGTCTAACACATAGTGTGTAAAATCAATGGACGTGGCAGCAGTGACATCACCTGGGTTTGGCAATATGGCTGTTGCCATCTTGGTTTTTTGAAACTGGATGTGGCGATTTTTGAGTGGAGCTGAGGATGATGACGCGGCCAAGCCAGAGTTGTTTATGGTTGCAATGGCACTAAGCTAAACCCTTCTGAAGTGAGTCATCCAGTAGAGATTTACCGGCGGGTGAACGTGGATCCCCGGGTACTGGCGCCATTTATCTGCATGTAGGGCAGTACAGAAAATCGACCAACCTCCCTCTTAAGTTACCAGCTAATGCCAGCGGTAGCTAGCTAGGTTGGTTGGCAGAACTCTAAACAGGACATTTTTAGGCAACCAAAATGGTCCAATTAACTTTGATGAAGTGAAAACACACAGTGATAGGGTCAAAGTTCCAGACGAAAACATGCACAACACCCAAAAACAAGTTCATGGCTATTTTAATGTACACAGTGCCATGGTTAGCATTGCTAAGCCTCAGTCCTGATTAACAGTTCTGTGTGTAGCTACGACAGCATCCCCTGCTTTATAGTCAATTTTACAATAAATGGGACTATAATTTACAGAATAAACAACATGCTGTATTGAAGAAGACTTTAAACTAGCGATTGAGACCATTATGAAAACGTTTATTGAGGTAATACATCAAGTGAGAAGTCGGGTCATTTTCCCATAGACTTCTATTGAAACTGACTTCTTTTTGCAACCAGTGGAGTCGCCCCCTGCTGGAAATTAGATAGAATGCAGGTTTAAGGCACTTCCGCATAGGCTTCACTTTTCAGGCCAGGAAGGTTCGTCCACTATTTTTACAGTCTTGGTCTAACACTAAACCAAAACAGTACAGCACAACTTTAATGAGGTTTTAGCCAAAGTGGTTTTAGCACCACTTTGGTCCAGACTACAATATCTCAACGTATATTGGACGGATGACATAGAATTTTTGTACAGACATTCATGACCCAGAAGATGGATCCTAATGACTTTGGTGATCCCCTGACTTTTCCTCTGGAGCCACTTTGAGGTTGACATTTGTGGTATTAAATTAAATGGCTAGAACACTTGAATGGATTGCTATGGAATTTGGTACAGACATCTATGTTCCCCTCAGGATGAATTGTAAATACTTAAGTGATCCCCTGACTTGTCATCTTGTGCCATCATCGGGTCATAAACCTTAGAAGAAAGTGTTGACGGGTGAGTGAATATTATATTATTATGGAGCTGTTGTGTGCTCACAAGGTAATCATTTAACTTTGATAAATAAAACAAAAGTTTTAGTTTATAATAAATGCTGTAGTGGATGTCAATTTGTCTTAGAATAGAAGAAAACCTCAGAAACGCACAGATTGCATTAAGTTACAGAAGCTACTGGAACGTTGGTTTATGAGCAAATACTAGCAAAATTACCATCGGCTTTAGCTTTGAGTTGAGTACTAATTATCAAATGTTAGCATTCTAACTCATTGCGTTCCATTTACCTCAGACGATTTATGTCACAAGGACCTTTCTCAAGACAAATCATAATGTTCTAGCCTACCAGTAATACCAGTACCAGGTTAGCCATTGTTAGCAATACAAGTTGATAGCAATGCATTATGCGGTATTTTGGGCATACAAACACTGTAACAACATGTCCACAAATAGAAGTTGGACAAGACTGTGTGTACGACTGATTTAATGAGACACAAAAAAGACAGAAGTGCTAATAAACAATATATTGCTACAGCTTGATGGGCGGAGCAGCCATCTTGGATTTTAAGGTAAGGGTTGGTGAGGTTCTTCTGACTTTCTTTCCGACTTCCCAGTTCAAATGAAATGTGCTATAAGATGGTAAACATGGTAACCATGATAAATAGCATTTAGCTCTGTAAGCATTTAGCTAGACTGTTAATATTAGTCTGTCTAACTATCTGACTGATTCTAATATGATAAAAAAAATTAGGCAGAGTTTGAGTGTATATCAACATATATTTGGTCACATATTGTTTATGGTAATGTCTTAACCTGAACTGAGCACAGTGCAGTATTATAATTGAATTCCACCTAAGTATCCATAAATATGTTTTATTACTATTGTTAAGCTGGACTTTGGAGCCCATTATCTTAATACTGCTGCAGAAGCTTTTCCAACCTGCCATTAATAAAACCTGATGAATTGTAATTGTGCGTCATTAAAGTTGTCCCAATAAATGATACTGAATATCAGCACAAAACATCTTCTGTTGGCAGTTTCAACACAACAGCATTGGTGATAAATCATTGTCAGTCATTGTCAGTCAACACCACAGCGTTTTGAGTTTGCATGTGTGTGAGCCTGCTAAGATCTGCACCGGAATGTCTCTTCATTCTTTGTTATCAATGTTATTTGCTATGAAGTGCCAAAATGAACTCGAACAAATGCTTTTGCTTTCCAAATGATTTTTCTATTTTTGAAATGCATCCACCAGAAGTGAAGGAATGGCCTTGATCTGCTGTCAGCGATCAACAGATGGCTGATTAGCATTTCCAAATCTGTAGTCAAACTGGAATTAAATGGGGAATGATTGGAATTCAGCTGGAGACTTTATCTGCTCACACACACCATTGAACAGTCTCTTTCTCTTGCCTCTCCCCCTTTTGATTAGCAAGTAAAACATTACTCTGATGGCTCATTGATCGCCTCGGAGTTTTACACAGATAGACAGTATTTATGGCTGTGTGCCCGTGGAAAAACACACACGAGGGCAGCGCAATTTACTTCTCCTTTCACACTGCTACCTCCTCATCTATAACACACACTATCTGTCTCTCTCTCTCAACGCTGGCACTTTGCTCCCTCTCTCTTTCTTTTTTTCTACTTCTGTCTCTCTATCTCACTCACCCTCCTCCATATCACTTTCCAATCAGCTAAATTCCCCTGGCACAGCTGAATAATGTGTCATCATTCACTATAGCAAGCACCTGTGTGCGCACACACACACACACACACACACACACACACACACACACACACACACACACACACACACACAGGTCCTGTGCTATAATGACATTATGGCACCCACTGAGTCAAATTACACTGAATCAATAGGTCTTGTTTATCTGTTGGGGGCCTCCCTGCTCTCAATTTCAGCCCAAGGGAACGTCTAGGGAGGGGAGCGTGTGTGTGCGTGCACGTATTACTGTTTGTTTGTGTGTGTGAGGTCTCTTTAAGATGGCTTGCCTCTACGTGACTCAGTGTAAAGCCGGCCCTGCATTGGGACGTCAACAACAACATCAAGGCAGACATTGCCAATATCTAGATAAGCTAATTGACCCCCTGACTGTCTCAATGAAAAGCCCATTGAGATGCAGCCCAGAAGCGGCACACAACAATGAAGAGAATGTTAATGACTTGCTTTTTTGAAGGCAAGGTAAACAGCACACCAGCCCAAATGCCTCTTAGCGTTCATTCTGCCACATTATCACACGGCACACAATGCAACAGTTAAAGGTTTTAGTGATAAACATTCCTGGAATCACAAGCAGTTTTTGTAGAACACGGTTAACACTCGGATGATGCCGGCAGGAGGAGTTATTTTAGATTAACACAAGGGGTGCACAGGTAAAACTTTATTTTCATCTTACTTTACCCATAGCAAATTATTGTTGCAAGTCATATAACTCAGCTTTTAATGGTAACATGAGAGATATCAACCCTATTGTAGTCACTTCAGTCCCTGAGTCTGACCTCATCTGCCAAACTGACTGCAAAACCTGAAATAGACAACAAAGTGGAATGATGACTCGTGACTGGTAAGATTATTTTTTCATATCAGTGAATAAAAGCTTGCCTCTGCGCATGTAAACAGTAGTAGCATTATGAAATGCAGAATTTAACTGCACAACCGCTGCTATCATCGACAACAAGGTCAGAAACGGCTGTAATTTGGTATCCATATTGGATTAACCACCGGTAGTAAAGGCTGATGTTCATTATTGGTTATGAGATAGGGCTGTACCAAATAAGGAAAGGACACATCAGGACTAATAAGACCCAATCAGGGAGAAAACCTGGGTGTCTGCGTTATTGTTTCAAAAGGTCTCCGTTTCTGCCCGTCCAAACTAAAACACAACCCCAGAGTTTTCAAACTAAAACGGTTGTCAGTAGCATTTCCAAATGTCTCTGTTTTAGGGGCTCGGAAAGCCTACTCGGAGTAGTGTGGACGCCAGGCGTAAACGTAATGTGTGTGTAAACATATTAGTGCGGATGTAGCCTTAGAAACTGTTGCGAGGGTGAGAGCCTTTCTCCTCCCTCTTAGAGCTGGGTCCAATTGCTGGTGAGAGTGTAGGCTAAGCGCTTGCACTCTGCGGGCATTATCAGATGACGATTCTTCCAGTTCTTTACTGATTTAAAAAATATTGCTATGTCTTGCCTGTCTGCTGTGAATTCACATATGAACTGACTTTTGGGTTATCTAGGGTAATTGTCTGCTTCTTTATGCTTGAAATACAATGTCAACAGATTATGCAATCAATTCATTTCAAGTCAGTCTGGGTTTGGCTGCAGTGATTGACAGCCAAGACGATAAACCCCTCCCATGGGCGAGGGGGGGGTCGGTCAACCCTTGTGTGGACACTGTCACAGACAAGCAATTAGCACACTGAATACAGACCAGACAGCCAATTAGAGCACCACTGTTATGCCCCCCTGTATGTAAATGAGGCAAGGAAATTGCAGAAAAGCACTCGAGTGCTGCCGTAGATGGCAAAAGTATCGACAGCAGAATTGGAAGAAATTAATGCAGATGTAATTAGGAAGCTGCGGAGAGCGGAGCTGCATGAGGGATATATGTGAGGGAATCCAAATTATGAGAGTGGGAAGAAAGCAAAGTAATAAAGGGAGGGGTGGGAGATTAAGAGGCGAAGGGCAAGAGGATGAGGGGGTGGAAACAGCAGAAGACGAAGAAGAGAGAGAGAGACTGGGATCAGACCAAATGCAGGCCTACATGAATGTTTCTGAGACGTAGTGAAACAGGCTTCCAGTCACCCTGCATACTAACACAGCTGGCTGTGTATTTATAGGGCGCATTTGAGTGTTGGACTGCATGCAGGTGCAGACTTAGGCATGCCTTTTGATCATATAGACAGGATTGTGTGTGTGTGTGTGTGTGTGTGTGTGTGTGTTTGTGTGCGTGCATGGGAGGATACATTCAGCTGCACAGACCTGATGAAAACCCTGTCATGTGGTGAATTTTGAATGAGATCACAGTATCACACTTGATCACTTGAAAGACATGTCATGGCACAGCGCAGAGTATGCAACACCTCTTACACCTTCGAGATGCACACACGCACATCTATCTTCTTCCTTCCCTTGTTGTTGAAGCTCAATGCGCCTATCCGAGCTCATATTTGCTGTAAGCAGGTAGTATATTATTTGATTTGGTTTTGTGAGGTTGTTTCTATCCGTGGTTGGCCAGTGGCGCCTGTCATGTCATTAGTTTGTGCGTTTAGCCCCTCATCACATTTACTCATGTTCAGTAATCTCAGCATGTCACACTCATCTGCTTGACTGGAGCCGTGGTTTAGCAGAGACTGAGTATATGTGTGGTAATGGGATTGAGCTCATGATGGTAAATCCAGTCACATCAATAGTATTTTCTCTTTTTTATTTTCTAGTAATGTGGCCCTTTCTGTTTGAATATATTGTCACTATCAACAAAGTATTTTGGTCTAAAAGAAAGTGACATGGAAGCACTGGAGGCTAGATAACTCCAGTGTTTTAGTTTTAATTTTTTTAAAACCTAATTTTAAAAAATCAATACAGATCACTCCTGGCTTAGCTAGAGGAGAATACCCATGTTATATCTGTCCGTACACTAGCCTGGCTTTGTCCAAGTGTAACAAAAATCCACCTCTCAGAGCCTTTTAAAACTCATTAGTTAACACGTCACACAAAATCCTTTTTAACTCCTATTTTATAAAAAGACGTTTATATTTTTAATTCACAACAAGACAACAGCAAGTCACTCCTCCCAGCTAAAATATAGTTTGGCAAACAATTCCCCCGTAAAATTACATTTTTACACTTTATGTATTAAAGCTTTAGGGCCCTATCTTGCACCCAGCGCTTTGTACACCGACGCATGTATCATTCCTATTTTGCACCTGACGCACAGCGGACTTTTCCCTCAACAGACTCACGCTGGTAAATTAGGGAATGAACTTGCGCTCCCAGGGGGCGGTTCAGCAAAAAGAGGAGGCGTGTTCCGGCGCAAACGTTCCCTAGTGCTATTTTGCAGTTTCAGAAAACAGTTCCGCCAAAGACCAGGGAAACCCTTGTCTAAAGTCAGTGGCGCGTTATTCAGATGCTATTTTAAGAGCGCATGCTTGGCCGTAATGTAGAGTGTGCACACCGCGCATACACTTTTCTTCTCTCATCT
This sequence comes from Sander vitreus, assembly GCF_031162955.1. Classification (NCBI taxonomy): domain Eukaryota; kingdom Metazoa; phylum Chordata; class Actinopteri; order Perciformes; family Percidae; genus Sander; species Sander vitreus. The sequence continues at coordinate 22,865,615 of NC_135868.1, read as the reverse complement.
CACGGACCCAGCAGTTCCCATTTTTGCAAGCCATACATAAATACAAGGAAAAATATGACCTTGTTTTACACAACGTTTCCATGAATCATGGATGTGTTGATGACATAAATGAGGAAATATTAGAGGACGTAAGGAGATGTGATGTTGAACTGCATGTGCCGATGCCACTTAACCCAAATGCCCCAGCGGCAGCAGCACGGGAGAGGAGAGACAGAAGAGCTGCATCTTCTATAGTGAGGTAATCTCGGTCTAATGTTAGACTACATTGCAAAAATATCACCATGCATTCATAACCTCGTGATTCAGTGAGAGTGAGCCCAAAAACATCGGAAAGTATGTTTTTGTGACATTCTTCATTTACATTTTGATAAAAAGAAAAATCAAATGTCGGTCTCCTCGGCTGTGAACTGCTCCTGGCGTGTGCGCCCATGGATGTATTAAGAGCGTGCGCCTAGCAAATCCGCCATTATTATAGCAATCCGCCATGGAACAAGCGTGCATGCTTTTAAAGGGAATGTGAGATAACGCTCTGATTGGTTTATTGCACGTTACGCCCAAACCACATCTATGAGTAATGTAGCTACTTCAGACCAACCCATTTTAGATTTGCGTCAGGCGCAAGAGTCATTTATCCCTCTGGTATAATAGCAACAGCGCCTGAGATCCACCCACAAAGCTACTTGCGTTTGCTGTTTGATACTTGCGTTTCAGATCGTTAAAATAGGGCCCCTAGTGCGTAACTCTTTAATATTAAAGTTGCAGTAGGTAAAACTAACTTCATATTTGCTGAAACTGACCCTATGTTCCAGTAGAACTACATGAAGCAGGTAAAAAAATGTGTTCAGATGCACCAATCAGGGCCAGGGGGGGTGTCTGACTGTGTGTCAAGACTACCAGCTCCACACAACTCTCTCTGTATTTCTCAGTATGGCTATGTTCAGAAGATTGTGTCGTCCGGCGACTTTTGGTTCGCAGAAACTCGAGTGAAGATAATTACCTCTTCTGAAGAGTCTGTCATGTTTTTTTAATCCTCCGTGTCCTCCTTGGCTACTAGCAACTACGTGGAGGAGGGGTGGGGGCTGTGCGCGATCACGGACGGCTTGCATCATGTGGACGCGCCGACAGTGTTGTTGTCATTACTTAGAATTCCTCATGGGGGCGACAGAAACTATGCACTATAGCTCTGAACAAACAAGTTATAAAATGTACCGTAAATGAGCTTTAAGGTGGCTGTTAGAGGATTTTGTTACCTTTGGAAAGAGCCAAGCTACCTGTTTCCCCCTGTTTCCTGTCTTTATGCTAAGCTAAGCTAACGGTCTCTAGGATCCAGCTTCATATTGAATGGACAGATATGAGAGTGGTATCAATCTTCTCATCTAACTTTTGGCAACAACAAAAAAAAGCGAATAAGCATATTTCCAAAAATGTCTATTATTGCTTAAATATCAAGGAAATCATGAAGGAGGTTGTTGTTTTGCCCTTGATCCTAGAACATTGATCCCATTCCTAGTAGCACTTTAAAAAAAAAAAAAATCTGGTCTCTCTCTCGCCTGCCTCATATCTCCTCTTCCATCTGTCATCCTGTGTATTGACTCCCTGTATATAGTCTGTCTGTGTACCGAGAAAGTAAACAGTGTAATGAATGTGAGGGTCAGTGTCAGGGTCACTTTCTCTGCATCCTCTCCTCCCCTCCCAACATCCATCCTACGCTCCCCGCGGCCCCATCGTCCCATCCTTCCCTGCCCCCTGATTATGTGCTGGTAATGAGAGGTCTAGACATGCTTGATCAGGATTAAGGCCCGGGAAGGCAGACAGGCAGAGCCAGGTCAAGCAGGGAAAGGCGGCTTTAGCTTGGACACATACACCGCTGTGGGCCTGGGATGGGCACCAAAAGGCAGAGCCAGAGGTTTTTAAGGAACGTTTAAGGGTCATGGAGAGGGAGAGGAATTAGGAAATGTAAGGGATAAACAAATGTAGCCATCATAGAAGTCCTAGTTTCTGCAGGCTCTCTGTATACTGATGCTCCACTGGTGCACCAATATTAGGAACAAACTTCCAGTTCTGTGGTGGGATGGCATTGTGGAAAGAGAAAGTCATTAAACTAAAAGGTGTTAACCTTTTAATTACACTTACATGCACTTACTTTTATTGAGCCAAATGTGATTTGTTTTCTAATGTAACTGTAATGTAAAGTTACTACCCTTTGTAAGAACAGCTTTCGGGTTTTAGTTCCTCATCTCGCCTCATTTTCGAATTAATGATGGAACCCACATGAATAAAGCCTATATGGGGATCTTGTGGTTACACATACCCACATTCTTTGTTCTTTATTTTTTGTGCTTCCCGTAGAAGTGGAAACATATAAAGATGTGTGGTAGCAGGCCAGGAATTCTTTGTCTACAGGTAAAATGCAGAAGCAGGTACCACAACCTCAAGATGACTTAAAATAGTGTTTTTTCCATCTATTTTCATGACATGCTTTCATTTTAAATATACAATAAGGTTGTGACAAAGATCGAAGAAAACAAAAACTCCGGCACTCAGGCTTCTAGCTGAAACACGTTCATTTTTTGCCCATATTAAACAAAAAGATTAATTGTCTGTGAGTGCCGGAGTTTTTGTTTTCTTCAAACTCTTGGATATAGTCATCTGCTTTTCATTTGCAATGTAATTGAAGTACAGCCATGACATTTTAACCCTTCCATCACTGTGTTTATTGACTTTTCTTTTCAGGTGCATGCAAATGCATGCAAGTGTGTTTGAAGTACAGGACACCAGCTGTTGACATAGGTGGCTGTCTGTCCACTGGGAATAATACAGAAGAGGTAACAGATAGCCAGCATCCAATTCCCATACTCAGAGCTCCCAGATGGATCTGATTTATGGTCATTCCTTAACATCCAGGAGAGGACAGGGATCCGTACACTGGGGATGTCCGGGCCGTGACAGGATCTCTCTGTGAAAATATATAGACTGACTGGGAAAATAGCTTCCAGCAGACGGATAGTTCAGAATTTAATCCTCATCACCTTTTTTTTTGGAACCATAATGGTCCAGAGAAAGAACACTGCCCTTCTGCTGGATGACATGATGGACAGTGTGGACTTCCCAGGTGACCTTGAGCAAAACACTGAGGGTCCAACCATTTTTGGAAATGTTAACACGCTGCTCGGAGTGGGATCTCTGAGGCACGTTGGATACAGAGTAAAAGGTGAAGGTTAACTGGAAGGATTACAAATGTTTCACTTTGATTTATAACATTCACACAAGAAGACACAAAATAACACACAAAACCACACGTTTGGGAAATATAGTTACAATAATAAATCCCTCATTCTGACTGTATAAAGTAGTTTGTTCAATATTTTAAAGAGGAAATATGTTCAATTTGCTATTTTGTCAGGGCACCCGATTTTAATTAGGTGGTAGTCAGTTTTGCACAATTACTGGTGAGAAGGAAATGTAAAAAAAATGCATCACATTGTTACGCTTTTTTTGCAAGTTGCGAGTTTTGTTTTTGCAATATGAGACATTTCACATTTCACATTTATCTTGTCCAATATTTTGATTTTAAACAGCCAAAAAGTCATATATGCTAATAGGCCTATATCTTAACTTAAATAGGAGGAATATAATGTATGCTAATGTTATGTATTTTTATGATAACGTTACTACCAGCCTGCCTTTTCGCACCGACCTGTCACTAACTCTCAGTCACATCACAACCTAATACTGCATGTGTGCAGTGTGTGTGTGTGTGTGTGTGTGTGTGTGTGTGTTCGTGTTCATTTTCTAACTTACTGTTATCTTACTTCATGCAGTCACTGTTAGAGTTACTGCTAACAGCTGCCACTTCTCAATGGAAATATGTCATGTTAGCTAGCTAGCTAAATGTCTATACAGGAGGCAAGCAGTAATAAAAAAGACTAGGATGCTAGGATGAGTGCTGCATTCAAATGTACCTAAACAGTATTTTAAATGTATTCAAAATATTTAAATTGTTCATATCTTAGCTGTCATGACTTTTGTACGTCTTTTCTGACCCCTGCTGCGCCTGCATCCTAAATGAGAAACTCTTTAACCCATACTTTGTTTTCATTCCTTCTACAATTGTTTTAATGGAAGAAATTTAGAAATTTCAAAGTGAATTTCAAAAAAAGTGTCTTGGTCCTACAAATTACTAACAAATCTGTGTGACATGTTTGTTCAACCTGATCTCACAGAATTCTGTGAAATGAACACGGCCCCTTAACTCAGAATCTGTGGCAGTTTCACGGAATCACAAAAATTTTTGTGATGGGCCCACGGAAGAATTCTGTGATATGAACACGGCCCCTTAAGATAAGGAAAAGGACGTGGGTGGGCTTACGTTTCCATGACACGCGGGACAACAAGGGGACGGTTGGGTTCAGGATGGAAGAACGGGACGGTTACAGTTGGGTTTAGGAAACATCACACGCGGGACACGATCCCCGGTCTCCTGGGTGAAAGTCCTGTGTTTGACCCATCCACCACCCCAACCAACCTCCCTACGCAGATTTTCGAGCTTTCATACTACTCGCTACCGTAGTTGCTCCTAATGCTACTTCATCTTCTCATTGACTTTACATTGGCATTGTTTTCCACACAGAATTTTCACACATTCTGTGCCACCACCACGTAATGCGGTGTTAACACTTCGTGATCATTTCACGGAATTCTGTGAGACCAGGCTGGTTTGTTAATGGGTAATGTAAATGTGAATCAAAACTCACTAATGCAAAAATGCAACAAAAACGTTTCATTATGGTTCATGTTTTTTTTTTTAAGGGTGGTATCTCTCCCAGCTTCAATACCTGTAGTTCGATGTTGTCATACAAAAAAAAGCTTGTGTCAAACATCTAGATAATGAGTGTAATTAACAAGTTATTTTGCTTGTCTGATCTGTATATGGATCTGCTGGCTAACACACAGACACACCTCTGTGACAGACTGTGATAGACTCACATTGTTGAAAAACACACATTCTCGCTTCATCCCCATTCCGACTCTTTCTATATATACACACACACACACACACACACACACACACACACACACACACATGCAGTACGCACAGGGACTCTGGGACACTGAGGGAATGATAAAGACATGTTAATGTGTGCTAATGATGTCATTATCTCCTGATGAGTGCAAATGGAGCGAGAGATTAACACCGACGCAACAGGGAATGAGGTGTGGGTTCACTGGCATGTGTGTGAGTGTGAGATGTGTTGGAGAAGGTCGCTACGTCCAGTGTTGGGGAGTAACGGAATACATGTACCGGCGTTACGTATTCAGAATACAAATTCCGTTACAGTTACAATTTAAATAGTTGGTTACATTTTTGAAATCAATGGATTACATATTATACTTCTCTGTTTCACGGGTTTATTCACTCTTGCAACTCCATGCATTTCCCAGAAGCCCCAATATGAAAACGAAACAATTAGCTATTTGCGTGATCACTGATAGAGGTAGAGATGGAGCCGGAACCAGCACAACAGAGCCAGGGCAGGACTGCGTTTCTATCTTGGAAATTCAAACAGCATTTCACATTAAAGAGAGAACAGGGAGAACGAAATATAACTGTGCACTGCAGTGCAACTTCTGCTTGCCAGCAACCAACTTCCTTTCAGCGTCCAAATTACTCCACCTCCAACCTGAAAAAGCAAGTTATTTTTAGCCAAGGATAGTCGTCTGCTGTAGTTTTACTGGTCACCTTGCTATTTTATAGTTGATGTGCGACTTTACATTCTCCTACATGCTGATTTACTAGCCCCAGAGCCGTTGAAAGACTAGCCCCGTTTGACATGTTAGCTAACGTTAGCTAAAATTAGCTCATGGTAGTTTAGACTGCGGTTAGATTTTTGAAGTATGCAGTTCGGGACTACAAATACAAAAATCTATCTGCTTGTTTAGGTACACATTCAGCCAGTTGGAACAGAAGAACACACCAGAATAGGCCTGTTTAGTAAGCTGTATGTGATGGCCGCATTCCTACTTATAAAATGCAATTCAATGTGGAAGTAATCCAAGTATTCAGAATATGTTACTCAGATTGAGTAACGTAATGGAATACGTTACAAATTACATTTTTGGGCATGTATTCGGTACTCTGTAACGGAATACGTTTTGAAAGTATCCTTCCCAACACTGGCTACGTCTACTGTATGGAAGATTGTGGAGCTGAAGGGAAGATATGAGAGGGTTATGTCTGGATGTGTGTTTGTGCGAGTCACACTCGTCTTTTACAGACCCCACTTCCCCTCAAACTTTGACCTCCTCTTCTGCCTGCTGAGCGTCCCACAGGAAGACACTCTGCCCCCCTTAGAGAGCGGATGAGTCTCTCTGTGGATGTGTATTTGTGTGTCCTGCCTTCCAAATGAACTGAACACATTTTTGCATTTTCTCTGGACAGTGTACTCCTTCTAAATTTTAGCTGGGTAAAAACATGTGCAGTGAGCGAATCACAAGTTGTCCCATCCATGTCACTGACTCAATTACATCCATTTGACTCCACGGCATGTCATTTAATTGCCACTACAGCTGTGTACTCACTTTTAGTGCATTTAGCTCATAGAGCCACATACTTTCACAAGCTTGCATCATGAACACCCACACATGTAGGCCTACACTCTCACTCCTCTTCAAATGAAATATCTCTCTGTGAGTGTCTCTCTTTTTTTTAAGATTATTTTTTGGGCATTTTTAGGCCTTTATTTGACAGGACAGCTGAAGACATGAAAGGGGAGAGAGAGGGAGAATTACATGCAGCAGGTCAGAGTCGAACCCCGGCCCGCTGCGAGTGTCTTAAATGAACACAACAGGGGTTTTTTTTTTAAGGAAATTGCTCCATGGATCCTCTTACCTGTTCAATGGTAAGAACATAGTCATGCATGAGTTCTTAGTAAATTATACCTGGGGCCATACATGCCCTGAGTGTCAAAGTGTCAGTTTCTAAAACCTTTAATCAACAATGACATGTCTGTGTTCTGATGGGACACAGCGGTAACCTCTGTATCAGCACCAATCTTAGTTAGTGCGCAGTGCAGACCGGCAGCAATTAGCTAGACAGTGGGAGCACTATTGCCACCATATTACAGCTTAGCCATGTTTTGCTCGTAACGTCAAAGGCGAAAGCCGTGTGCAGTAATTTTTGGCCCAGACTCTGAATTTCCATCAAACTCTGGTGAGAGCCGAGTGGAGTCAATCCCAGCCCAGACTGAATGTTTCAATACCTATCATAATAAGGGACACATTTTGGATCTAATTATTCCTAAAGGTCTACACACTTCTGAGGTTGTAGTGACTAATGTTGCCCTTTCTGATCATCACTGTTTTCTTCAAAGTGACCATCTCTGCTGATACCAGCAGAATTAAAAAGGAGTTAATTAGAAAGTGTTCAACGAAAACACCTGCATTATTCACTGAGGGTTTTACACCCACACCAGCTGTGCCTTTCATTTCTGTTCATAATTTTGGAACCGTTTTTAATTTAATGTTATGAATGTTATTGATGCCAATGCCCCCATGAAGCTTTGATCTTCATGGGGTCAAGCTGGTAAGAAAAAAGCACCATGGAGGAATGCCAGTGCCACACTGGTAAAAGCTCAAAACAGAGATTCTAGAAAGGCAGAATGCAGGTGACAAAAAGAACAAACTGATTCTGATTCGTTTTCTTTGACAATACTTTGAACGTCAACAAGAAGTGACGTCACCCAACATTGCTTAGAGCACCTTTAAAGTTTAAATGGCATTCATCTTAGCAATGATGCATCAAAAACCTATTTTGGTATTACTGGATTTCAGTGCTGCATTCAACATGGTTGAGCACAAGATACTGCTCGACCGACTAGAAAAGAGGGTGGGAATTTCTGGTGCTGTGCTTAATTGGTTAGAATCGTATTTACAGGATAGGGACTGCTTTGTGTCAATTGGTAACTATAAATTTGAGTGAACAAAAACTTGGTGTTCCTCAAGGGTCCATTCTTGGACTCCTATTTAACATCTATATGCTTCCCCTTGCTCAGAATATCGAATATTATAACATCTTCTACCATACTTATGCTGATGACACACAACGATACATAACAGTGTCACCACATGACTACAGTAGTACACTTAAAACCAAGTGCGATGAAGCAACCCTTCGTTTCTATGCTTCCGACCTGTGGAACAAGCTTCCTGAACACCTGAGGTCTGCTGAAACTGTCAGCTTATTTAAATCAGGGCTTAAAACATTATTGTTCACCACGGCTTTCCAATAAATTAGATACATAACTTATTTTTAATCTGTAACTATTTATTTACGTGCATTTGCTTTTTGTTTTTAAGCTTTTGGGTTTTTTGTCTTTGAATGCAATGTTTTCTTAAAGTCACGTGTGCAATGTATTTGAATTCCTTTGTAAAGCACTACAAATTGCTTTGTGTCTGAAGGGTGCTCTAGACAAATAAATAAAAAACGTTTTCACCTCTGTACAACTGGACTTGCTGCATTAAGTGGGCATGACTTTGTACTTTCGAAAGTTACAAAAACTGTCGGACACACCCCTTCCATTCCGAGGTGTGGGGGGAGAGGTTTCAGACACTGTTTGACTTTACGACAAACTTTTTGTTTTAAGCATACTGACCAGTTAAGTCTTGAAAGTGCTGTCTTGGGCCAATTTGGGCTGAGAGTCAGCTTCAGTAAGCAGCATTCAGGTCAGAGTTGGGCAAACGTTGGCACCTGGAGTCAGACTAGCCTAGTAAGCATTGATTGGTGATTTTCAGGTATATATATCTATGTTAAACTTATGGTACATTTGGTGAAAAGTGTAGGTTTTGTAGCTGTTAAGTGATTTAAAGCAAGATCAAGATCTTTTCAACAAACTTTACAGCCAAAACTATGAAAATAAGACCCCTGTTTTTGAAATTTGTAATCATCCTTTAAAGTGTATGTGCATGTCACTGGTAGCAGACCCAAATAATGGACTGTGGAACTAGTTTGCTCCTGTTTCCACAGAAGGTGAATGTTGTAGCTGCTTGTTCATATGGGAACAGCTAAATCACGGTACAATAGATGAACACATGGTCACTCACCTGAAACTGTTCCAAAAATAAACCCTCAGTACATCAGCTGTTTTGACTTGTTACCATTTAACAGCTCAGTTGACCAACAAAACAAAATGGGTGTATTTCTTCACTAGTTAGGCAGCGGAATGTAAATCAGGGTCTGTCATATCCCCCACTACTCTCAAATGCTGTCAGGGCTGTCATTCCACCCTGATGTCTATATTTTCCTCCACGTCCTCTCCCACCCTCTTCCTTCATTCTGCCTGATGCATTTCCAGTCTGTCAGACCGTCTATCTCCACCCTCCTCTTTCTTCTCCCTCATTCCTGGTCTTTCTTTATCATTTATGGCCTATTCCTGTGCTTCTATGCAGGCTTTGGCTGAGGTTTGGTTGGTCGGTGGTGGGGGGATGGGAGATGGTTGGTTTGCACGTTTTCAAGCAAACTGAAATATTCATGTATATGTGCCTGTGTCCCTGTGTGAGAGCGACTTCACGTGTACCCCTCCTTGGTCTTTATTTGCATGTGTGTCTATTCATGTCTGTAGTAAGATGTAGACAGCTGCTTGTAAAGAGGTCTACATGTTGATGTGTGTACTTTTGCGCATGTGTGCTGCATTTTTTGCCAGGTGATGCGTAAAGCTCTATCGTTTGATTTAGCTCCCAAAATAAGACTCAACACATCAATTACCCATGAACTGCTCAGCATGTGCTCATGCCGACCAAGAAGAAGGAGGAATTAGCAGAACATGCTTCTCTTATATGCCGTAAATATATGCAGTGCACTTAAAAGTATTCCCTTTTTTAGCCCCTCCTAATATCTAATGAAACAAGGCAAGATTCAACCCTTTTTGCAGACTTTTGATTATTTGTTTGATTATTTTTGTAAAGAAAACATTTAATCAGCGTTTAGTCATTCTAATCAGTTACAGTGAGTAATACACTTGTCTTTTATTGCCTCTCTGTCTCTCCATGACCCACATGGCTTTTCAGAGAGCTGTCAACCGTGAGTTCACTCTCTTCTCCTCTGTCTTTGCCCCATCTCTCCATTCTCTATGGTATACAGACCAGCTGATCCCCTTTTCTTCATCTGTCTCTGTCTTTTTTTCTTCGCCCCAGCCTTTTGGATCTCACTCGCTCTTCCTTTCTAACTCCTACAAACACACACACGCAAAACACAAATTGACATGCACACCCCCCAATTTCCCAGCCTTCTCTCCTCTAATGTTTCTCCCGACCTCCCACCCCTCTACTGCCCTCCTACCCCCTCCACATCCCCCCTCCCTCACCCCTCATTACTCGAGTCGACCGGAGGCAGCAGCCGGTACATGTATAGCCGGTTGCTATGTGGGCGCCATGACAACCGTCATGAATTCGACATGGCACTCACGTATCCAGGCGGATGTGAGCCTGTGTGGATGCAGCGCTTCAAATGGCGCTCACGTATCTGGGGGATGAAACTCTCAGGGGCTGTGGTATAGATGTAGACTTTTCTTCCTCTTTTTATACACGTGTGTAAATGTGTGTGTGTGTGTGTGTGTGTGTGTGTGTGTGTGTGTGTGTGTGCACTCTCATGTATCATTGTAACATTGTCCCATTGTCATAAGACATTGTCACATTAAGATGTGAAAGATCAATGTAACTGTCCAGCACACCAGTTGTATTGATTTCTTTATTAACACAACTTAATTTTTCACACACATCTACATCGCACATGATCACATTAGTGTGACAAATATAACCCATATTAAAAAAACAAACATTACAGAGATATGTTAAATTAGATATGATCCTACCGCAGTAGCTTAAAGTATAAATTAGCAAGGATTCCTGTGGGAAACACAGCAGGGTGTTAATTTACCGTTTCAAAATCACTTGTGCTTAAGGCTTTTCATTATTTAAAGAAAGTGCTGTTCAGAACATCTAATACTGCAAAGTCATATTCTGACATTTTGCCATCATTTGAAGTTTTCTTTAGACTTACTACCTTCCTGTTGTTACAAATGATGAGAGAAGCCGTGTTGTTTTCTGATTTGGCCATTTTCTCTTCTTTCCTTCAAACATGTCTCAAGATTTAGAGTAAAAAGATTGCCGGTGCAACACAGATGTCTTCTTAATAAGTTTGTTTTTATTTTTTTAAGGTGCATAACACTGACTAACGTTTCGATGTAAGGTTACATCTTCATCAGAGTCCTTGTCTCAAGATGTTCCTGAAGCTGCTTCACAGTAAAAGCCCTCACATAATATGATGTAGCATGGAGGTGCTGCTGGAAAAGGCTTTTACTGTTATAAACAGCTGCAGAAAGTGTTAAGTTTTGCTACTGAGATTACCCACAGGGAGCCAATGTTGCTGTGAACATGCACCTCCAACCTCCTTCATGAAAGCCAGATTCTCTACCCACCCATCCACCACCCCGATCTCCTCATCTTACTTTCTGCCTCGCTATGTAAAGGGCACACTACTTCCTGAATTGGCACTGCACATTAATACTAAGGTGCAGAATCGTCCAATGTGAATATAATTCCTACGACGCTGGGCTGGTCAGTACAAGTGTAACAAATTCAAGAATGAAACAAACTCCTGAGCTGTTTTCTTCCTGTTTACAATCTTGCCCTTTTCTTTGCATGAAGGCCCTTTTGTTTAAACTATTGATTTTTATCTGATGTGGCAGCGCGATTTCTTGTATGATTCAGCCTGATTGAGACATACCAAAGCCCTCTATTGCTAATCATGCAATCATGTTTAAAGCATCTTAAAAGAAACTCATCAGAAACATCTCACAGACCCTGGACGCAGAGGTTGCATTAGCCCATGGAAACCAAGGCCCTAAACAGAGCAGATTAAACTAAATGTGAGCAGCTAATAGTCAAACTAATCAGGCCAAAGTTTCCCAGAACAAAAGCGATCTAATCAGACCAAACTGAACCAAACCAGTAAAGACCTGTGTAGCGGAGTGAATGATTCCACTTGCCATCACTGTCACTGTGTATTCATTTCAATTGACTTTTTATATGATTTATTATCAGTCGTCAGTTTATTTTCATACTGTCTTGTTTTATACTGCTTTTTTTTTTTAAATCATGTTTTGAATGAGTTTATTTTTTCGGAGATTAACTATAAAAGGGAAAGTGGTTGCCATGGCGACCTGGTTGTGTGTATCAGGTTCGGCCTCTGCTCCTGCAGACTTGAGCTGTGCATCCCAATAGCTATATACAGTCTGCGTTTGGCGTCTTCGTGCATTCCTTGTGAGCCTGGCTGCGACGAACCGTGTGGAGAACTACTGTAACTGTTGTCCTTGGTTACCCACAAGGTAATAAACAGCTGGTTGGAGCCAAAGAGACAAAGTGTCCATGCCATCATCAATATATGCAACGCACAAGAGTACACAACCGTTACAGCAGCACAGCCAACTTCAGTCCAGCACGGACCAGTCAACACATTGTCACTCCCATCGCGTCAATAAGCAACGCTTGGTCAGGTGCTTTTGGCATTTTTTATTGATGCAAAAAGTCTCCCTTAGCGTCATATTTTGATGTGCTTGGTGGGGACTCTTGGCGTCACTTTTTGACGCTCTGGTTCGGGACTTACATTTTCCTGACATGCGGCACAAGAACCTGACAGTTAGGTTTAGGAAAATAACGCCGGTTACAAAACAAATGTATCAGTGACACATGGGACAAGAACAGGACATGAACCCCGGTCTCCTGGGTGAAAGTACTGTGTTGTTCGACCCATCCATCCCAACCATAGCCTCGTGAGACCGTCCTGATCTCGCGAGCTCCAGTTTTCCACTCGCAGATCAGTCTGGTAAATTTGGAGCTGTTCGCCAAACGACCGACCAATCAGCGTTGGTTTTGAGGCATGTTTAGGTGTGGCGCAACGAGAAGTGACTGTTCAGTCTAAATAACATGGAGGCTTCCACGGATGAGATGAGCGTAGCTATCGCGCAAGTTTTATCCGAATTAGAAAGTATTCCTTCATTGAAAGAAGAGCAAAAAATGGCACTGGAGGCTTTTCTTGGAGGAAAACATGTTTTTGCTCTTCTCCCGACTGGTTTAGGCAAGAGTTTGATATATCGTTGATCTGATTGGTTGATTTGGCCCGTCCATCACCAACATAGGTGATGATAGACAGATGGTTTATTCAATCAGCTAACCAGTATTTCGCCCCTTCCCAAAAGTTCTCCAACGGAAAGTTCCCAGATGGATATGCCGAGCAAATGCGAAGCAATCCATCTGGCGGAGTCAGGTTAACCCCAACCAACCTCCTCACGTGGATTTTGGGGCAGAGATGTTCACAAGTCATTTTTTGCAAGTCCAAGTCAAGTCTCAAGTCTTTGAGGGGCAAGTTCAAGTCAAGTCTCAAGTCTTTTGCCACAAGTCCAAGTCAAGTCTCAAGTCTCTGGTCATCTGATCTGTCCCTAACACTGTATTGTTAAATCTTATGAATTCAAAGCATGTCCTGTAGCTCCATCCATACAGTTCAGTATCATAGCATGTCCTGTAGCTCCATCCATACAGTCCAGTATCATAGCATGTCCTGTAGCTCCATCCATACAGTCCAGTATCATAGCATGTCCTGTCGCTCCATCCATACAGTCCAGTATCATAGCATGTCCTGTAGCTACCATCCAGACAGTACAGTATCAAAATCAGCTGTAGGATAACTTTATGGGGTCTACTTAACACATTCCTCTAGACCTCGGACCTGCTGAAATATTAACCTAAGTCTAAACATCATATGGATACAACTATAAAGATACCATTTGCATGTTCCCAGCATTAGCACAACACTTTGCGATGGTTAGCTTGTTACCTGTGATTATATATGCTAAATGTAACGTCTCTTTCACTCAAAAAAATGTCTAATGTCGAAGTGGAAATCAAGAGAAAAGTGGCAGCGCCACACCAGTTACAGAACAACATGCATCTCAGTGTCAGTCCAAATTACGCACAATAAGCAATATGAACTCACTGATGTAATGCCATTTATTTTCTAAGTGTTAGTAGGCTCAGTGAAACTGAGTCCAGCGTGAGGGAGACCCGACTCAGAGGAGGAGAGGTTAGTGAGGCCAGCTTCTCCATGGCAGGTGACAGTGTGCCATGCATGGATGAAATAATGAAATAGTAAATAGGACTACATTAACAGAAATATGTGCAGAATTAAGACAGTCAAGACGGCCCAGTGTTTGGTGGACCGGGTACACCTTGTTCACATCCACGGTATCAATTACGCATCACATGAGTTTGCCCACCCGACACAGCGTTTGTTCCTGGGGAGATGGATCCGTGCGTCCCACCTCCTGTGCGCCATGGATTTCTTAGCCTTAGCAACTACTAATTATAAGATACAATGTGCCTGTTCCCAGCATTAGCACAACACTTTGCGATGGTTAGCTTGTTACCTGTGATGATATATGCTAAATGTAACGTCTCTTTTCACATTAGTGTGTGAGTGACTGACCTATTTAGGTGCGTTTTGAGATGGGTGATGAAGTCCGACGTTGTTGATCCAGCATCATTTATCTTGGTGCCACACACTTTGCATGTAGCTGTTAGCTTACTGCCACTGTTTACGAAGTTATTGAAAGCAAAACTAATGAGAAAAGGCACAACTCCAGGAGGATTTGGTGTCGCCATCGGCAATGCATATTTTGATATGTGAGTGCGCGCACATAGGCGCATGCGTTACGTTGCACATTATGGCAAAGGGCAGGGGACATACAGCTCGTCATACGTTTCCCCGTATATGTGCCAATAAAAGAAAATAGAAATACATGAATACATTTTGATTTAAAAAGCAATAATTGCATGAAAACAGGTTGTTGACGAGTCTCGAAGCTCGAGTCCGAGTCAAGTCTGAAGTCTTTTGGGTCGAGTCCGAGTCAAGTCTGAAGTCAGCTGTGCGACTTAAGTGCGACTCGAGTCCGAGTCTCAGACTCGTGTCCCCATCTCTGTTTTGGGGTCTTTCATACTACTCGCTTTTAAATACTGCAGCGTCTTATAGAACCGCCGTCGAGCTCTTGCTATGCCCGGTGCATTCCATACAGACGCTAAAGGGTGATTTTTGCCTCGGTATCTGACTATGACAGCGACTGACCAAGCGTCCGTATTTTATGAGATGGGAGTGAGAACGGGTTGGACCAATACAGACCAGCCGTATGCAGTGCAGCTCAGGCTGTCTGATGACTCTGCTGCTTTACTGTAATCTGTCTGTATGCCAGTCCTGCCAACCAGGGCACTTTGTGTGCCATGCCATGCACAGGCCCTTCTTACCAGCAAATAGGTCTGGCAAGGATTAACACTCCCCCACCCCACACACACACCAAATAATGTTTGCACCAATACACCAAGATTTCATACATGCCTCACTCATGATAATACGCAAACACCCTCCCACACAAATTCACACACTGTTTTACAACATTGGGTGCCCAAGGAATTAGAGGATACAGCTTGAAGGTTGGAGGCCTCACGCTTTAAATAGAAACATCTCTCTCCTGAGCATTGTTATGTAAGTTGTCAAGAAATGGTGCGATGACGTGCGGAATAACACATAAAACAGGCAATAAAATTACAAACTGATTTTTCTTTGCGCAGTTTTTCTTTCCGTATACGTGTTTGCAACATGTGATTTTCACAGCGCACACTTATAAGGAGTTTGAAAATGCAACTGTCATGGGTGGAAGTTAGATGCCATCCACACAAGAGATGTACTGTATGTGTGGAGGGCATCTGAGTCCATTTGTTATAGCGGCAGCGATCAATGCCTTGTACACCTCTGGATGTGTAGTGTGTGGAAACAAGAAGACGGAAAGTATTTCAGTTTTGAACACATTTGCATGTGCTTGGAAAATGTGTGTGTGTTTTTCTTTGTGGTAACATACCTACAGACTTCCTTCTCAAAACCAGTGCGTGTGTGCACACACACACACACACACACACACACACACGCATGTGCGCACACACACACACACACACACACACACACGCGTTCCCTGCTTTAGTGACAAGAGTACCTCATCACGTCTTCAAACTTCAAACAAGTCTATGAGCTCACAAGGATGCCGCCACCCCTCTGACCTCCTAGACTTCCTTCGTGCACATACACACACTTGACAGTGAAATGCCTTTGGGTTTGCTTTGTCATTATCAAGTGACAAATGACCTTGTGAGTGGCTGCTACATTAAAATGGAATGTGTTTTTCAAAGCTGGAGGGAATAGACCCTGCAAGCATCAGTCAAGGCTGAGGAAGTTTGGACAAAGTGGAGAAAGACACACACACACACACACACACACACACACACACACACACACACACACACACACACACACACACACAGTGAGCGGTCCTGTTGTACCAGTAAAAAAAAAAAAGGGTTCTACTGTTAAAAACTATTAAAGTTTCACAGGATGATTCTTAAATCATTTACTTAAAAACAAAACTCTCCTCCAGTCGGTCACACCCGTGATTCTTTTCCTATGTCCTCCTTCTCCTCTGCACCTGTGACACATCAATCTTTAACAAGCCCATCTTACTATCCTGTGGCCAACCCTGAGCTGTGGAGGGGGGTGTGGTCCAGTCAATCACTGCTGCGTCTCATCACCTTGATTGCCAGTCAAACAAATAACAAAACACAGCAAATCCACAAAACCATGCAAATAATAACTGTTGAAACATGCAACACATCTACCAGTAAAACCAAATGCAAAATACACACACTGCTAAAACTTAAACTGGGCAATTAACCA
Source organism: Sander vitreus (assembly GCF_031162955.1). Lineage (NCBI taxonomy): Eukaryota > Metazoa > Chordata > Actinopteri > Perciformes > Percidae > Sander > Sander vitreus. The sequence continues at coordinate 22,848,793 of NC_135868.1, read as the reverse complement.
AAAATGCAATGTTGGGATCAAAATGAAAAGCTGCCTAACGTCACACACACACGCATGCACACACGCACTCACTCAGCGCCCTCATAGCTGGCATTGAAGTCCATATTTTTGCAGTGCAGTAGGTTAGTGTAAATGTACTTTTCAAAAAGTCCCTTTATGCAATAACATTTACCAATGCATTCTCATCAACAGGTTTGTATGATATCCAATGAAAACGTATGCACAACAATTCGTAAGATATCCCACGGAATGACGGCGACTGCTGGCTGATCATGTGATGATCAGTGACACGACTGTTAAGTTTAATTGTCTTTACAGTTAATTTTAGCCGAGAAAAGGTCACTGCGAGCATGGTACCGGTTAACGCAAGGTGCTGATCATTCCAGAGACCATTGCAGTAGAGTTTAGACGACAAAAGCTGACCGTCATGCAGCAACGACAGCTGAGTTTAGGCACCGAAACGACTAGCTAAGATTAGAAAAAAGATTGTGGTTATGGATTAAAACACCATCCCCTTTAAGTCTTGTTTTACCCAGGACACAAACTCCACTCCATCACTTGAAAGTCCTCTGCTTTACAACCCACTGTGGTGCATACAGCAATAATATACGTGGAAAATATACGAATTACAGTGCATTACTTTTTCATAGGTATACGTGTGAATGGTTAGTGACAACAGCCTGCATTTACCAACAAATCACTGTGACTGACTGCAGAGATTTGCTCCCATTCAGACTAGAGTGCGGATCGGGCCGCATTTTTCTGTCCGAGCCCGGCCCACGTCCGACACAGCAGAACCCGGCCCGAGCCCGACAGGCATTAAGATATTTATGTCCGAGCCCGACACAGTTAAAATCTCGTTTTTTTCTCATACTAATGACACCTGTACGTTTGTTTGTTTTGAAAGCCCTCGTTTATTAAGCAAATGTAGGAAGGCATTCGGAAATGTCAACAGATGAGCGCATCAGCGCACACGGGGCAACAAGCGCACGTTAACACAGGCGCGCACCAACATAACAAGCTTTTTTAAATTTTAAATGTTCAATGCCTTATCACGCTGATGTGACCGAGCCCGACCCGAACCCGAACATCATTTCTAAATATCTGTCCGAACCCGGCCCCGACGGGCTCGGTTCGGATATCCATCCTCTAATTCAGACACAAGAGCATTTAGGGAGGTCCAACACTGATGCTGAGTGATAAGGCCTCGGTGTTGGATAAATAAACGAAGAAAAGAACATGTGACAAAGTGCAATGGAAATAGTCTAGCGATTGTAACCTTCCTCAAATGAATACATGAAACAAACATAAATACCATATGTTTTCCACAGTGTGAGGTTTGACTGTTGACTCTTTTAATTACATCATCCCTCTCCAACCTACTATTCAAATAACAGTAGTGGTTGGAGAAAATGTGAATTAATGTGAATTACCTTTTGCTGATTTTCTGGAAATTGGTTTAACATTTGCGCTACATTTGGATGGAAACTTAATAACATAATATATGACATAAACTAACAATAACTAAGCAAATTCCATCTGCTGATAAGGAAAATAGGATATGGCTGCAAACTCCAGATTAAGTGAGTAATTAGATCTTGAGTTGAGACTCTTTCGTCAACTGCTGTTTCTAGGGTCAGAAATAATTTGTCATGGTGAAAATAGTAGATTCTGTGTTCCGTGTTCTGTCTTCTTGTAGCAGAGAGCATATCATCTAATTTTTCCACAGATTCAGCGCAGAGTTGCAAAATTGCTGTTAAAAAGGTGCAAGTTTTTGCAAGTTCAAAAGAGATAGAAAGGGTGACCACGTTGTGGCATTTTCAGTTTATTTCCCATCTTTCCCTTCTCTCCCTCCTGTGGAATGTTAAGTGTGTACGTCCCACTGGTCAACAAACCTCACTGGGAAACATACTTTTGCTTTGTTTTCATTGCACCGTAAAGGGTGGAATTTGTCCAAAAAAAAAGACACACAGAAAAAAAATGCAAGAATGTTGAATGAAATAAAAATTAAAAAAAAAACTTGAAAAAACTGTTATATTATCAATGGAGAAAAAGTGCAAAGGTCCTATTTAGGAATGTGGTAAATCAGATTTAGGAATTTGTACATCATTTGTATGACGCAGACCTGCCCATGTGCACTCACATGCATATGCATGCATGCACAAATATGCACAGATGTCTAAGCAAAAGGTCAGTGGTCGTTCATGATCCTCTTTACTTGTTTGTGTCCTGTTGCCTTTTCTGCCAAGCTAGTGCTACTGGGACAACATTTTTTTTTTTATTTCCATTCAGCAGTTCTTACAGAGCCTGGTGAGTGTCAGAACAAGGGTCTGGGATCAGCACACAGGAGGACTGCCACCTTTAATAGTGCCAAAGGTTGGATAAACAGTCCTAAGATTTCTTAAAAGTTGCCATCCCTGCTAAATTTTCTAGGTTGTGTGCTGCAAGAAAGAAAAAAAAAACCTCTGAGCAAAAGCTACGATACTGCACTTGCCAATTGATCATTTGATTAAAAAACTCTCAACTTTAAACTCTTTTCCACAGTACATTTGCTGTTTCATTTGGATTATTCTTATTATGGGCTTTATCCCTCACTTGACCTGGGGTCCATTTCAGTAAGCAGGTTTAGTGAAAACTCTGAGCTTGTTTAAGGAGAATTCTGGCCAATTTTTACGTTAATCTTGATCGCTATAGCTACGTGAGTACCTTCGATAGAAAAAAATCTGTCTCAATCCTGCCGGTAGCTAGCTTGCCCTGCTAGCTGATAGCCATTAGCTGCTAGCTGCCATCCGGTGAGTGTATTCTACGGTGGCCGACAGGGGCAAACACCCTGCAACTTAAGAAAACACACACAAATAGACAAAACACAAGCAAATTAAGAAAACAACTTCATTAATTTGACAACACATGTGCAGCATTCAGCAAACGCACTGCAAATACACACAATACAACCAAATACATAAACGCACTGCAAATACACACAACACAACCAAATACATAAACGCACACAAACCCGGAAAACAAATGCAACAAAAAATTACGATTACACAACGGAAGAGAGAGAGAGAGAGAGAGAGAGAGAGAGAGAGAGAGAGAGAGAGAGACTGCATAGACTTTAAATATTAAGTCTATGTTTGAGATATGTTTTCTCTTGTTTGGTGGGTGTGTCTCGGCTCAGGTCACAGGTGATACTCAATCAGCAGAGACCGTCTGTAAACTCGTGGTAATAAAACATTTAAAACTGCATCCGCGTTTAACGTTGACGTTTGTTTAAGCCATATTACATGAGAGGGTTTAATTTCGAGGTCCGAAAGGCGCATTACTGAAGTATAGGCCTCCTCAAGTGTAATATTGTGATTATACAACAACGGTTATCAACAAAATAAGTGATCAATCTGTATTCATATTGTGGAGCAATTCGCTCTTGAAATACAAAAAACAGATAGGATTTATAGTCCCTCCCTGCCAGGCCCGTATTAAGACAATGTGGTGCCCCTGGGCACTATACCTTAAAGGCCCCCCGTCTACCACCCCCTTTACCCGTGCTGTCCTCCTGGCAAAAATATCAGACATAATCAAGGGGATTTCTCAAATGTAATTTTCTAACTTATCCAACTACATACATGTAGGCATATGAGCAGTGAGCACTATATTCAAATGTCTCAATTCAAAATGTCTATCAATTCAAAAAGCCAAAATCATAATATATTGCAGCATTGTGGGTCGGTCAAATGTGTACTTTTCCGACTTTATTTCACGGGCCCTGAAAGCAACTCATCTGATTGGTCAAAAACTTTCAAAAGCATCATGGGAAAGCTAAAACTGCTTTAGCATCACAGCTAACGACAATAAAAGGACCGAAAATGAATAAGATATGGACGAAAGACTATCAATATTAGATCTAAGAATATGGATTTATTGCAGAAAGTCCTCTGAAAGAAATACGAGTTCTAGGACAAGAAGTGCAGACTGTGGACCGGTCTTTTACACTTCTCTGGATACTGAGTAAACTCACGAAGCACCCCCGCTGTGCTGTGTGCTTGGAAAACACGGAGAAGGGTTGGGCGCAACCAAGTCTCACCCAGAGGTGGGGGGGTTTGTATGAAAAATGTTTTTCTTTGCTTGCCAATTACATTGAATCAAGAAAGCCAACCACTTATCATTTTTTATAATAGTTAATATTTTTCATTCATCATTATGATAAAAAATTTGGGGGGTTAAACTGGCCACTTTTGATTATTGTTAAACCCCACCCCCCATCCCCCAAATGATACATTTTCGTACTTGTGGACCAACTCAACTCTGACAGATTGGGGAGGGGAGTGATAGTGGTCATGTAATATTGATTTATTTATCATTTATTATTATTATTATTATTATTATTATTATTATTATTATTATTATGAAATTAGTGTTCATAAATGAATAATGTATGGTCTTTCAACAATTTCAATTGAATAATATAACAATTTACGGAAAATATTGTTAAAGCCTGTCTCATGTGGTGCCCCCCCCACTGGTTGTGAATGGTTGGTGCCCCTGGGCACTGGCCCAAGTGCCCTTATGGATAATCCGGACATGCTCCCTGTTTGGTAAACCAGCCAATTTACCGTGGGATTATCAAACTGAATAAATCCTGTTCGCACATATAAACACAAAACTGCTTTGCTAACTCCAACATGTTGTAAGTAAGACATCTGCTGAAAAAGTTATTGTATTCATTACCATGATTGCCGTACTGTTTAGTTCACAAACATCCAACACACCAAAGTACAAAGACATAGGGACCAGACGTGAGCTTTTATTTTGAAAAGCCGAAGCCTGGGGACGGCACCAGCCTGGAGGGCATGAGACGGGAGCATAGACTGTATATTATTAATATATTATGTTATTAATAATAATAATAATAATAATAATAATATGAATTTAATATATAGTCTATGGAGTTCTCCAGGCTGCAGCCATACCCGACTAATAAAAAGGCAGAGCGCTCTCTCCCCGTGGGGTCGAAAATCCAGCTGTTCCACTTAGCTGCTCCCTCTAGAGGTCTGGAGAACTTCCGTTGTGTAATCTGGATGCTGTGTTTTTTTGTTGCATTTGTTTTCTGGGTTTGTGTGCTTTTCTTTTTGCATCGTTTCATATTTGCAGCGCGTTTATCTATTTGGTTGTGTTGTGTGTATTTGCAGCGCGTTTATGTATTTGGTTGTGTTGTGTGTATTTGCAGTGCGTTTATGTATTTGGTTGTGTTGTGTGCATTTGCAGTGTGTTTGCTGAATGCTGCACATGTGTTGTCAAATGAATGAAGTTGTTTTCTTAATTTGCTTGTGTCTATTTGGGTGTGTTTTCTTAAATTGCAGGGTGTTTGCCCCTGTCGGCCACCGTAGTATTCAAACAGGCTTCTGTGATAATCATCCCAATAACAATCCACGGAGCGGCGGTGGTGTGGCTATGTCCTCCAGAGGACAGGTCATGTCTTGAAGTTTATTCCCCCCTAAAAACAAAAGTTGTAGCTGCTAGCTGCTAGCTGCCCTCCGGTGAGTGTATTCAGCCAGGCTTCTGTGATAATCATCCCAATAACCCGGTGGTGTGGCTATGTCCTCCAGTTACTGAAGGCTAGCTTTAGCTTGTGCTTGGAGCAGCAAGTCCATCTGCCTGTTGCCCCTCTGTCTGTCTCGTTCTTTCCAACTGTTGTGAGGCTAGTTCTTCGTCTGTATACTCGGGTTTGAATAAATAAAGACGACCATCAAACTCAAAAGGCTCTTCCGTGTGTTGTATATCTGCTATATTCTCCATAGTTACGTTACCCCAAGCTTCTTCCCTTGTATACAACGCCGCTCTTCACTCTTCACACACTACGCTCCGATCTGCACACTACTGTTTACCTTTTCCTGCTACAACTGAATTCCCAGGAGACAGCGCGATGCTACAGCTAAGCTTCAGTAATGCTATTAATGTGCAAGCCACAGACATTGTTTATCCCGTTTCCATGTAGTTACATAGTCACTGTTATGGTCATAACCGCTACAGTGCTCAATTACCTATTTTTGAGGGGGAATAAACTAATCTTTTTGCTGCAAAGGCATAATCTGTCCCATGCAGGACATCCACCAGACCACCGGGCGCCGACCCATTTGTTTGCAATTGCACCTGACTGCAGTACACAGACTGGGATTGGGCTAAATGTGGGCGGAGCTAAACGTTTGACTCAGCGCGGGCGCCATCTGGTGGCAGAGTAGAATAATGATTATATAATATAGATTATAATAAATAATGATATTTGAATTATAAAATGAAAAGAAGAATGGGGTTGTGTTTAAGAAAAGAAGAACCAGTTGGGATTAGGAAAAGAAGAACCGGTTGGGATTAGGAAAAGAAGAGCGGGGAAAGCAAACGTGACTCACGGGAAACGATCTACAGTCTCCGGGGTGAAAGTCCTGTGTTATTCCCTCAGACACACATTCTTCTTCTTCCGGTTACTATTGGGCAAGTGTGCGGAGTGAAATGTTTAGCTCCACCCACGTTGAGCCACCTGTCGATCGATTGTGGTTGTTACCATGGTGAATCGTAGTATCATGGCTCCATTCATGCTGCCTTTTTATTGTGGTGGTGCACGCGGTGAACCTACTCTGAGTTGATTGAACCAACTCAAATCAGCTGTTCTGAAAACAAAAACTCAGAGTTTCCCATCTCAGGGTAAATCAACTCAGAGATCAGGGTTAGACTCAGAGTTTGTTAAACCTCCTTCCTGAAACGGGCCCAGGATGTCCCTCATTTTCGGCCGGATGTCCGTCACCTTCCTCTTCCTTTGTGTTGGTATTCTAAACTCTGGTGGATTTATGAGGACTATGGTTAACTGCTCCTCAGATCTCTGTAGGGTAAATCCAGACAGAGGCTATTTTGCAGAGGCACCATCATGGAGTCCGGCGCTTAGCACCGCTAAAGACGATTGTGATTGGTTTAAAGAAATGCCAGTAAACCAGAGCACGTTTTTTCCCCCATCCCAGAATGCTGTGTGGACTCGCCAGACCCTCCTCCGCAGCGCTGTGGAGGAAGGTCTGGCAATGCGAGACTACTTCTTTCTAGATGCTGATCTCTAGATCAGTGGTCATCAATCTGCGGGTCAGGATCTCTCCAGTGGGTCACAAGGTAGCTCTAGGGGGTCACAAGATGAAGACAAAGACGAAACTAAGTTCTACAAAAACATGTATTCATTTTTTTATTTCTTTTTAAAAATTACTCACATTTCTTTTTACAATTTTTGGAAAAACATTGGATAGTTTCTTTGCAGCCTGGTTCCATACCTCTACATTATTGCTCCCATCTGTGATTTGTTCAGTAATTTAAGTAAACTAAGTTTGGTGTTGTGTCCACTGATGGCTATTTCTACCATTAGAAAAACAGAGACACATGCAAACACTCACTATTGCGTCTTTATTCATCCAGGTGGCCTTGTGTGTACTCTTGCAGTTTCCTCTCTTCACTCTTTTCTACCGGTGCCATTTGCAGTGTTTGACCCATCCATTAACTGGGTTTGCCAGGTGACAAAGACATCTGGATTAACAGCCACTTTGATTTCAAAGGGGCGAACCAGTGCTGCGTAACAGGTACAAGCTAGGGACAGGAGTGCACAGTATGCAGTTCATATGTGAACTATATACTGCTACTTATTGCCTAACTGGGATCAATTGTGTTAATGTGATCATAGTGGCATGAGTAGAGGAAAGTGGAGGAAAAGGCAGAGCAACAATGGAAGAACCCTTTGGCAAAAGATAGCCAGAGGACCTATAAACCATCTGTGAGAGGAAAGATGCCTGAGGAGTGTGTGTCTTTTTTTGTGATTCTATGTATTTATGAACTTTTGTCTTTGCAACAACTCTGAGTAAACCCTTCAATGTGAAGACTGAACATACCATGTTGCGGTGCTAACATTGTCGTATTGCCATACACAATGATACAATGCGGTGACTATGTGTAAATATCAGCCCTATCAAAAACACTCTGCGATTACTTCAGGAATAGCATTTCATCACAGCTGACAGGCAGAGCCGAGCAGCAGCTAAGTGTCCTCGTGCAGGATGGGGTCATCCCATCGCCATGCAGGTCACTGCCTGTGTTCTCTACTACAAAGATATTTTGATTTTGAATGTGAAAGAATCTTAATTATGTTGTTTTTTTCTCTGCCCACTACTTCTTTCCAAGAGGAGGCTACACACACAAAATATGCAGGGAGATTGCACAAAAACAAACAAAAACAATGTCTGTCCAGTGGTTTCTGCTGCCAAACCTGCCGCCGCAGAACAGCCTGTGTGTGTGTGTGTGTGTGTGTGTGTGTGTGATGGAAGGTTAGAGGGAGTGACAGACAAGACATATTTTGATTTCTGGTAACTTAACAGTTTTTTATAGCAACCACTGGCCACTGCTTGGGAAACTAACCGTTGGAGTTGGGGAAGAAATGTCAAGAATTCTCCTCAAATACCAAAAGAAAAAGAAATGTCAATCTCGGATCAAAAGACATTCTTTCAGCTGATAATCACAGATTTTAATTCACCATTGGAAGAGTTGATTTTAGCCAATAAATCCAAATAAATTTGCATTCTGACCATGTGATTTTCAAACCATAAATGTTGATTGGACTATACAGTATGTAACATTAAACTTCCTTATATAATCCTTTCTTTTTTGAAACACAATAACTACTGACATATACTTTAAAACAAATTAGTTTGAGACTTTGGGGAATAGAGGAAGGAAACACACAACCTAACAGCATAATGATCCATGTCAGTCACATGAACTATGGAACACATATCCAAGGGGGAAATTGGCGGTTAGTGTGACATGCATGCCTTTCATTGGTTTAACTTTTGGGATGAAAAACATCTCTTTAACATGTGACTCTCAGTCACTCTCAGTTGATCCAAAGGGTCTTGAGAAAAACAGGGTTTCTATAGAAACATGCCTGAGAATGATTCAAGGCAATACGTTTTGTCCTGATAGAGGACAAAAAGGACTGGGCCCTCTGACTCTGGCTGATCGAGATGTTTATCAAAATGAAAGATGTTGGATGAGTCAAGCGTTTATTGCCATAAGGTGTGAGTGATGCTGTTAATGTGTTTATGAACCAGCTCTGACAAGCATGTGGCAGTAAGTCAGCAGCCTGTTTGTCCGTGACAGTGATAAAAACCACAGGGCCAAACATGTTTGTGTCCACTGGTTCAAGGGCTGGGGAGTCAGGGAGAGGAAAAATTATACAAAACAGCTCAACTGCAGGTTTCTGTGGGAATTGTAACACTGAGAATATGTGGCAAAGACAACAGAGATCTTCCTTAAAAAAATAGCAGGGACATAACAGGAAAACAAGTTAGAATGCTTAAGATCTTGTTACATTTAATAATTAGCTGTTAGCCTTTTTATCAACTCTACTTTTCCCTAACCTTAACTAAATGCAACTTAGCCATTGTGTTCGCCACAACCACAATTTTAAAGTTGCTGTAGGTAGGACTGCGAAGATCCAGGACTTGGCCAAAAAAATATGAACATCGACAACTTATGCAGTCCCTCCCCCCTTTCTGCTGAAGCCCAAAACGGTCTCCTAAGCTCCTCCCCCTACAAGGGAGAATGAATGCGTGTGCATGAGGAACGGTGGATTTTTGCAAATCACACTACAGGCTGTAGGTGGTGCCAGAGGAGCTGGATTTTTTTATTTTTATTACTTGCTTCATGTAGTTCTACTGGAACATAGGGTCAGTTTCAGCAAATATGACAGAAAGTTAGTTTTAGAAGTCTTACCTACTGAACCTTTAACCATGAGAAAAGCATTTTTTTTTTTAAATGTTGGCAATTAACCTAAAAAACTTTGTCACTGAATCCAGGGTTTTTCAGAAGTGTCCAATTTTGACTTTCTTGGTGACAGGGTTGTAGTAATACCAATGTCCAAAGATAGCTTTTCTCCCATCAACCACAGGGGCAACAAACATGCCCATGTATCCGTCCATGGGTAAAATAATAGGGACCACAATGGAAATAAGTCTTTGGGCTTTATTGTGTCATCCCTGACTATTTATGTATTTTTAATGTATGACACATGTACTGTTTCATATTTTTTATATTTAAGTGGTCAAATAAAATCAATCATTCAAACAATCAATCAAAAACCCAACTCATAATCGAACGTTGTTGTGTGCGACATGCAATTTGACTGCTGCATGGGAAAGGAGGACTCTGCCAGCAACCACAAAAACTATAGAGACGCAATAACGGGATAAAAATACTTTGAATGGTTATTGTCGAATAATTACCGGCCAAGAATAGTATCAAAATGGGGCTTTATTTATTCCGATCAAACGGGACGAGTAAAACCAGCTTGGACTTAGACATGGCTGTGTTTGAGGTCTTTGATCCTCTGGTTTTTATGGAAAGCGAAAATCGAGCATGATTTCTTGGAGACTTTATTAAGCAAAATCTAGAATTATACCATGTCATCGAACATTCATATCAATCAGTCATGACCTATCTATGCGCATTTGGGAATTGATCACATTAACTAAATATATTGTTGCTTTATTGGTCATTACCCTACTTTGTCCTTTTAACAAATCTGTTCAAATTCAGCAGGATTTTGGCTGCAAATTATATTATACAGTACATGTAGGCCTACTGTATGTACTTTACAGCAGCTCAGAGTTCCCTGAATTAGACAGACCCCTAAATGGAAAGCAACACACACTCTATCTTTGTTTCAGCAAGTATTAAACACTTCCAAATCTATGAAGCAACCTAAAGGACTGTGAAGTGAGTCTGAAGGTAAGATTATCTGCAAAGTGGAGTGTCTGGAATAGAGTCAAAGCAATAGGTTTTTTTTTTTATTTACATTTTTTCCTATACATTTAGTTCGGCCTACCTTGATTAGTATACACAACAACAAATAATTTAACCCTTGTATGGTGTTTGGGTCTGTGGGACCCGTTTTCAATGTTTGCTAAAAGAAAAATGATGCTATTTATTATTTATTCTAACTCAAACTCATTGGCTTTGGCTCATTTTCTGTGAAGAACATAAAAAATAACTTATTTTTAATGACTGCACATGGTACACCCCCCCTACACAAAACTATTACATATGAAGTGTATTTAAATGTAGGTGCTATGAAACTATGTTGACTTTCTGTACCTGCTATTCCCACACAAAGTTACTAAATTGTTACATTTCATGCACTTTCACCTGTTCTGATTAAGTTCTAAGAAATAAGCACCAATGATGATCAAAAATCTTTTTCTTTTTTTTTTAATAATTGAATTTCCTCGTCTTCTCACAAAAAACGAAAATGATCATATGATCATAAATGTGATCTCACAGGGGTAAATGGCAAATATGAATCATAACTGATGTATATATCATTGGTAATTGAGCTAAAGTAAACATCTGTTAGTAAGTAGTAAGTATTTTCTACATAAAATGTTATGGCTGTATTGATTTAAAAGCCTAATAATGTAATGGGTCCACCAGACCCGGTAACATTGGCTGTGTAACAAAAATATGAACACCACACAAGGGTTAAACAAGGTTTCTACAGAGTTATGATTCACAGTGTAAGACTTGGGCAACAACAACAGGCTAAATCCATGCTCTTCCTCCAGTCAAGCAGAAAAGGCACAAATGCACTCAACCAAACGGTGCTGCCCAAATGTCCTTGTTTCCGAATGCAGGGCTGCTACTTGCAACTTGTCAACTCAAGGCCTGTTATACACATAGCTCTTATACAAATCATGCAACAATCCGCTGGATTCAATGGCTAGGTAAAAGGCAGAGGAGTGGAGCGCTGAGAGCCCTTGAAGGGCTTCAATGCCACGACGACAAGCACAAACTGGGTCACTGGGAAAGAGAGCACGCCTATGGAAACCCCGCTGTCTCCATGGTAACCGCGGTGTTGACACAGCTATTAGCTCCTCAACTCGGCAAATAAACCACGATAAGAAAGCGGCGTGTTCTATTGTACGCAGGATGGATAATAAAATACTCTCAAAGCGTGGCTAATTCACTGTTACTGCCTCCCCACAGCGGTGTATTTCATCTTCTCCTCTCAGAGTCTGGCGAAGAAATGCATTATGTTATTGAGTGCATTCCTGTGAAGGGAATTGTGAAATGAGCTTTGATGTGAGAAGTCAGTATCAGGTTTAAAGTTAAAGCAATAGATCTCTGCTTCTTCTTCCATCTTGTGAAGGGCTCTTTGCATGGTTGGAATACGGTCTCCAAAAAATAATCCGAGGAACACCGTAGGGTCTGTGCAAAATTAAAATGCCTTTATTTTGCATGGCAATATGTATTTAAAATGACCAATGCGTTGCGACCAACACACCGTAGGTCTTCATCAGGGTCATTGTCAGCATGTAAAATAAAGGTATTTTAATTTTACACAAATCCTACAGTTTGCCTTGGATTGTTTTTGAAGGAGACTTTTTGAGACCATGTTCCAACCATCCAATGAGCCCTTCACAAGATGGAATAAGCACACCTGAAGTATCCAAAGAGCACCTGTACAGTATGCGATCACCACAAAGACCCGGAGCACTTCTACTCCATTGCCTCCAGATCTCTGCTTCTGTTTGAACATTGTGATGGTCTGCAGCTGGGCGATATGGAAGAAAAAAAATCAAATATTGCGATATTTTTGACCAAATCCATCGATGTCGATATTGGGGATATAGGGTTGACTATTGGTGCTTTCACAAAATCTTTACACAATGAGAGTTTTGATAAATAATCACCAATAATGTGGATACAATGACTAACTGGTTGAAGGCAAATAATAGAACAGCTACAACAGTTTGGTAAGAAAATGACATCGCTTCACTGTAATGCAGCCTATTAAAACCAGGAAAAGACTATACTTGTCATATTACAATATCTAAAATTGATGACAATATCTACTCTCATATATCGATGTCGATATAATATATTGCCCAGCCCTAGTCTGTAGCTCTCCCTGGTTGAAGTTAAACTATAACGGAAGCTTGTGTGGGGTGAGACAGGTGCCAATAAGAATCTTTGGATTTTGGGAAATTGTGTTTTCATCAACTGTTGTTACTGAGCCAGTTTGGCCCCAACATTGAAGCTGCTCAGTTGTTATCACGGGGAGGTGTGTGCTATGGCAGCTATGTGTTGTTGTCTAAATGTCTCCTGTGGCTCTGAAGGAGCTTTGTCAAATGTAAAAAAAAGATAACCCTGCTGATGTCATCAGGGTATCAATCTTCTCATCAAACTCTTGACGAGAAAGATAATATGAATATTTTCCAAACGTCCAACTATGACTTTTATAATAGAGGAATGTGGCATCAAGCATGTCCAAAAGAATTGAATATAAGATGAAAAGCTACCGCACCATTTTTAAAATATGACCATTATTAAAACAAATAAAATGAATGTGAATATGTGCTGTATATTATGTATATTACGCTGTGAAAAAAAGAAAGTAGTACATATATATCGCTCAGGCCCAGGCTGGAAAGATTGACTCCAAGTATGCTTATCATTTAATTGATCTCCAGAAGGGGAAGATAGCTCTGGTGTCAAACACACATATAAACACAGAAATGAACACACATAAGCACATGCTTGTATGCAAGCTTGCACACAAGCATACACGCACGCACGCACGCGCACACGCACACACACACACACACACACACACACACACAGGATTAAAATCTAATTTTTTTCCTTCATTGGTGCCAGAAGGGTGTGTGACACGGACGTCGCCACACACTGATGTCCACCTCCTGACCCCTGAGTAAGCGACAGTGGGATTGCTGTGTGTGTGTGTGTGTGTGTGTGTGTAGATTATTGTGTGTATGTGTAGATTGTGTGATATGCAGGTCACTGGCCACAGAAGAGGGTGAATCTGGCTGGACTTGATTGAAACTGGCGGTTAATTCCAGGGCTTCCCACTGAGATTAGAGGAGAGAGAGAGAGAGAGAGAGAGAGAGAGAGAGAGAGAGAGAGAGGATGGCAGGCTAAAGGTTAGAGCGGACGAGATGGGACCAAATGAATTGGCAATAGCCTGTCTGTGTCTGTAGATGTTAACTGGAGAGAAAGACAAAGTGTGTATGACAGTGTCCTGCTATATCAAGTAGCGAAGAGGGGAGAAAAAAAAAACACTATTCTCTTTACGTATATTTATTTGTTGTTTGTTTTGTCTTTAGTCTTTTCATTTATTTACTTTTTAACTTTTTCTCTTACTGCTGCATCACTGTAAATGTACCTGTTGTGGGATTACATAATGAAGGATTTTGAAACTTGAATCTGAGAAGGAAGGAAATAGGCTCCTGAGTTAATCATCTACATCTCTCTTTACAACTGGCAAATATGTAATGTAAGGCTAATATAGACCAACTAGTTGGCTTTAAAAGCTGAGGTCAAAACATATTATGTTATATACAATTTATTATTAAGTTGTTACATTGTTTCTCAACTAAAATCCCAGTGCAGACTCGATCAATATGGCCTATTATGTCCCTGAAGACAATACATTGAGTGTGTGGGTACCATCACTGTGCGAGTGTGTGTGTGTGTGTGTGTGTGTGTGTGTGTGTGTGTGTCCATGAATGTCATTGTGTGTAAGTAAGCATGAATGTGACATGACTTTATATATTTATGCATAAACTCTACATAAATGCCCATGTTAATTCTCTTGTGGGGGCATGTTTTTACAGGCACATGCATGCCTATAAGTGCATGTGTGTGTGTGATCAAACAGGCACACCCATATCACCCCTCTACTCACACTCACCCTTCACTGGCTTCCTGTAACCTACAGGATCCAATTCAAAATTCTTACTATAACCTATAGGGCTCTACATGGTCAGGCCCCTGATTATCTTGCCAACATAATTCACTTACACACCCCCTCCCGGTCTCTCAGGTCTGTCAATCAAAATTTGCTATCCACGCCACGCACTCATCTGAAGACATATGGGGATAGAGCCTTTGAGGCTATAGCACCCAGACTCTGCAATGCTCTACCAACCAGCATTAGGTTTGCTGAGAATGTGGACAGTTTTAAGGGACAAGTGAAGACTCACTTGTTCAGGCTAGCTTTTGGGTAGCCTATGTCTTTTATTTATTGATAATTGTATCTGTTGTATTAGTATTTTATTCTATTGACTATTTTTACCATGTTTTTATTGTCTATGCATATTGTAAAGCACTTTGTGACCTTGTCTGTGAAAAGCGATGTATAAATAAAATGTACTTACTTACTTACTTACATATGCATGCTTCTTTTCAATTGAACACTAATGAAGTATGCTCAGTGACTCTTGCAGTGTCAGCTCTTGCGACGCAGTGATGGAAGTACCCTCCTTTTAAACAGAACCTAGACCAGTTGTTTATGAGTGTTGGAGAAATATTGTGACAGCTGTTTTGATTTGATAGAGCATATGGCTCATGGCAATGTCACCCAGAAGTTTTCACAGAAAATAGAAACACAGGAATGATATCTGTAAAGCAGTGGAAACACACACATGACACAAAGTGCAGTTTGTGGGGACTTCCCGGATCGTACTCCATCTTTTTGTCTGCCCCATGTCATGGCTGTATGAGGTGGCCTGTTTTTACCTAGGCTTCCCATCACCCCCCATTATCCACACTGTGAAAGATTCATGCATCTTCCCAGCAAAGAGCTGGGAATGATTAAACATTCAGATTTCAACTCTGAAAATGGAGGCTGAAGTGGTCTCTCTCTCTCTCTCTCTCTCTCTCTCTCTCTCTCTCTCCTGTGTGTGTGTGTGTGTGTGTGTGTGTGTGTGTGTGTGTGTGTGTGTGTGTGTTTGTATACAGTCCAAATCGGTAAGACGCCCTTCTCCTTTCTTTTTCTATCTTGTGATTGAGAATCATATTTTTCAAAAAACAGTAAGACAGGGAAACGGAGAGAGCGAGTTAAAAAGACGAGCAGGCCTGACATGAACTTTCCCAGCTCTGCTGATGAGGAGCGAAGTGGACAGGGATAAGGTAAGAGAGGCTGAACTCACACATCACACACGTTCACCTCCTTTGTAGGGACAGTAGGTGACGCATGAATGACACTAGTAAACACACACTTCATAAACCATGACACCTCTCCCTGCATTAGTGTTACACTGGTATTGGTTTGGAATTGTGCTTTAGAAATGAATTTGACATCATGAATCTGAGGTTTTTACTAATTTCTATTTGTAACCAAGAGATTGCAACATCTAGTCTCTGTCACTGCTTATGGGGACCAACAACTAGTGTAAAATATGTATCATAATTAATAATGTGTAACATCTGCCATCAAATTTCATGAAAAGACTAACAATGAATTGATCCTACTAACAATTGCCAGGATCATGTAGCCCAAGCCTATTATTTCAATGAGCCACACTGTTGCACTGGGTGACATGTTTCTACATTACAAACAGGGCACAAAGAGGGCGCTGTGGTTTATTTTGAGAGGATCCCATACAGTATTCATCGTCCTGTGGCTGTAAATACGTACATGTTCTAGTGCACCACATCTGCAGCTGAAAATAGTCCCCAAATAGTCCTCAAATGTGCGATTGACATTTGACAAAAACTACAGTACCTAGCTGTTGTAGAAAATGTCTTTGCCTTTAAAAAAAGTAGCCTATATATTTGTGATCAGTTTTTATTTAATTCCTTAGCAGGAACATATGAACTTGGGGCTGAGTGCCACAGACAGAGCAGGATGTCCGTTACCTTCTGCTTGCTTTATGTTGGAATTTTAAACTCTGGTGGATTTCTGAGGACTATGGTTGACTGCTCCTCAGATCTCTGCAGAGTAAATCCAGACAGCTAGCTAGACTATCTGTCCAATCTGAGGTTTCTGTTGCACGACTAAAACAACTTTTGAACGTACACGTTCCACCAAAACAAGTTCCTTCCTGAGGCTATTTTGCAGAGGCACCGTTGCTCCATCCGGTGCTTAGCACCGCCCAAGGCGATTGTGATTGGTTTAAAAAAAAGCCAACAAACCAGAGCACGTTTTTCTCCCATCCCAGAATGCTGTGTGGACTAGCCAGACCCTCCTCCGCAGCGCTGTGGAGGAGGGTCTGGCAATGAGAGCATCGACCCTGACCTCCTCCCTGCGAGAAATTTGATTAGAAACGTATTTGTCAAAAACAATTACAGCACTATGCCACTTTGCACACAGGACATTCATTTTTTATAAGCTATTGCATGTTTACTGTCTATTATTTTTGGAATTTATGTTGAGGCCACGTCTAAGACGATTTTCAGTCATTTCTGAATCTGAATCTGAACAAACGTAATCCAGAAGAAAATATGTTTCACTCGAAACCAATTGAGAATGCAGTTTAGTTGTTTAAGAAAGTACATTTTAGGAGACTGAAATATGCACACTGATCAAAAGGACAAGGCTAGTACCTGTTCCCACTTCTTTCATGTTATATGGACTTGTCCACGTTTAAACCACAAATGACATAACCCAGTTGAGGAAGCACCAGCTTCTGATACCTGAGAGTTAGCAGTTGAACAGCAGCCTTTTCAATGCAATTCATTCAAAAAAATTACAGAAATCTTTGCTTATTGTCTGCAGATTTTTTTTCACAACATACCAGAGTTTGCCAATAAAATGCTTATCAGTTCAGGTATAACTGAGGAATAGTTTTGAGGAATAGTCACAATCGCAGTCTTGCATGATGATAATGTAACAGCTTTAATGTGTCTCTGTAAGCTTATTTTTCGCACATTTACTTGAGGCTCTCTGAGAAGCAATCAATCAGTCTTAACATTTGGATATACATTTTAACAAAAGAAGTAGAAGGAGTAAAAAAAATACTTCCACACTCCAATTAATCATCTGCTTATAAACCGACAAGCTGTGATTAGGGACAAACTCTGACACTGAGTGCTGGATATTTGATTGTTATAGTAACAGAATGCCAGTACTGCATGACTCAATGAAAAGAAAACAGGCTGACTAATAGCAGAGAAAAGCAAAATCAGGCAGAGCTTATGTATTTCTGGGTTGTAGGATTTGATTTGACATGAGAGAATTGGGTAATCTATTAGCAGGCTGGTGCTATTTATCAGCACAGTATTAAATCTTGACGTCACATGAGCTGCAGAATAGTCTCCGATTAAAGGGAATTAAGATTAGCCTTTAGAGTTTAATCTCATACAGGTGTAAAAAAGTGGATACACATTTGCTGTGATATGTGGCCGCGCTGTCACATCCTGACGAGATGATCTCACACACACACACACACACACGCATGAGCACAGACACACTGCACTGAATACATTTAGACTTCATCCATTCGGTAAAGTGGACGTGTGTGTGCTCACATACAGGAACAGACAAACGCACACATGATACATCACAATACATGTTTACACACAGAACACAGGCACAATCTATGGGCACACACACACTCATACTGGGGCTGGGCAATATCAAGAAAAACCAATATCACGATATTTTTCACCAAATACCTCGATATCGATGTTGTGACGATGTTGTAGGGTTGACTATTGATGCTTTCACAAAATATGAACACAATGAGATTGTTTTGATAAATAATCATCAGTACCATGGATATAATGACATCACTGTACTGTAATGCAGCATTTAAAACCAGGAACAGACGACACTTGTGTCACATTACGATATTACGATATCCAAAATGTAAGATATTTAGTCTCATATGGTATATTGATATAATATTGATATATTGCCCAGCCCTAACTCACACATACCCACAGTGTATGTGCCTGTTGCACACATACTCACACTCTCAGTGCTGTGTTAGCTGTCTCTCTTTCATGAGTCCAAAATGTGGTGAAGGCAAATGACCAGGTCGTCATAACTCACAGCATTGGGTAGACCTGTAACCTCAGCACGCCCTACGTTACCCTGTTATATGACGTATAGAGTCCCAGAGTGAAAGTGTGCACCTACACAAATACTGCACTAATTTAATAACCAGTACTGACATTGTCAAAGATTCACCAATGGCATTGTAGCAGCACTTTCTACTGTATAAAGTATGGTTGTGACGTCACAATCGTACGGAAGTCCAGATTTCTTGAAGTCCATTTCTTTGTGGATTGAGCGTTTTGATACTTTCACATTATTTATGTAGCAGCTAGACCTGTTTTATAATCAAAGAAGACATCTAAATCTCACTTTTTTTAAAATATGGGACCTTTACAAGAAAAGAATACACTTTAAAAAAGAGAGAAGAAGCAGACTTAAATCTCACTTAATTGTCCCTCCCAGCTCCGTTAAGTCCCAAATACACTGCTGCAGAACGTCGTGTATGACAACATCCGCCCCAAATTTTTATGAATAACACACACGACGAAGGCAGCTATGCACGCGCCGCCCCGCCACTCTTCACACCACTGTCCTATTTCCAGCATTGAAAAAAGCATTTTGATTCCCACTCGCTCCCTGCTTGTACATCCTGGCTCCCGTATTTGACTTATTGTGGTCCTCAACACATACCATCAGGACAAGACAAGACACTTACAGAGTGTGTGATAATCAATGACATAACATAAAAACATTTTTCTTAAATAAATTAAAATTAAAACGGTAATTGGGCCCCTGCTCTATTCTGCTACCCTCTCTAGTAACCAGGCCTTGATTCTCTTTTTGAAAGAGTTCATGCTGGAAATGACTTTAATTTGCCGGTCTAACTTGTTCCACTGAACTGCCCATATATAGGCAAAGGTTCCTGTCCCTAACACTGTCTAACATTTATAAGGACACAGGTCTGATATGCTGCCACGAGTGTAAATATTGTGTGTGTCCTTTATCTTAGTAATAAAAAACGACAAAAAAAGACACTACCAGACAATATTTTATGGATCATGGTCAGCCTTGACACACACACACACACACACACACACACACACACACACACACACACACACACAACTGAACGCATGATGCCCGCCAGGGGTAAAAAAAAAGACACTCCAAGAAACAATTTTTTTGCATTTTAATTTCAGCTTGATTTCTAGATAAGACAGCAGTGTGTCTTCACTAACAACAATCAATGCTTTCTTTGTCCTACATTTTCACACCCCAAGCTGATAATGACAAATAACAGAAAACATAAGCGATGAATATGCACCAGTTCATACCAGTTCTTTGTTCTGTAAGTGTAGTTCTACACCCCTGTACAACTTTGCAGTGCAAATAAGTGTGAGGTAAGCTTGTCCAGTAATACATTATTATGATTTCAGATTGTGATAAGATTACAAAATAATGCTTTTGTTTATGTAACTTTAAATTATGTTTTTTTCTTCTTCTTCATATTCCTAACACATTTCACTGGCTTTACCCATGGTGCATCATCTTATCACATAAAAGATAAGCAAAGTCAGACAAGTTGATAAAGTACAGTGACTTTAAAGACACAGAGCAATCACTCATCATAAAGTAATTAAACTGCTGTAATGGAAAAGTCATAAAATCCCAAAGAATCAAAGCCTTTAAACATGCCATAACCCTACGCAATAACAAACCCCATAAATCAACCATGTTCCACAAATCCTACATGTACAATATAGCTTCTGAGCGCCCTTCCTGTTCCCCGTGGCTGCGGCTGAAAGCAGGGGTGAATCAACCACTGTGGCGCACGGACAGGGCTGCATTGTTTGCCGCTGATTGTAACAATAGGACCTCTGTCAGAGGGGATCATCTGTTTTCTTGGCAAGTTGGCCCGTTAATAGGGCTACTTATGCTCTGTGAATGGGCCGGAGCAGGTCAGAAACGCGTCAGAACAGACAAATAAACACAAAAACAGACCAACAAGCAGGCTGGCTGGCGCGGGTGTGTGTCACTCAGCAGTGAGTGTGGGTGCTTCACCGACGTAAAGAGGTTTAAAACACGCGCTCGCTCGCACGCACGCACGCACGCACGCACACACTCACTCATCAGTAGAAAGAGAATGAGGATTAAAGGCTTTGAATACCACTGCACATTCAAGTTTAACTGTCCGACAGTCTCTGAACACACTTAGAAGTCTATTAACAAGAAAAGGTGAGAGAAAGAGAAAGTGAGGGAATAAAAGAGAGAGACAGTGAAAGAAAGAGAGAATAAGCACACGCCCAACATTTTCCAGGTCAGCCCAATCGCCCGGGGCTAAACTCGCCATTCTGTTACTGTTTTTCTTCTCCCTTTTTTCCTCCTCTCTCTCTCTCTCTCTCTCTCTCTCTCTCTCTCTCTCTCTCTCTCTCTCTCTCTCTCTCTCGCCCAGGGGGCAAAGTCGAGCTGCAACAGGATTCAGCCGTTCCCACGGAGACGGGAGAGACGGTGCTGCCATGGCAACGAGGCATCGCTTGCTCCAGTGGAGAGCTACTCCATCTCTCTGCCTCTCATTCTCTACTTCTTCTGTCAATTTGGGAACCTTCCTCCTTTGATCAATCTTTCCTTCTTTCCTTTCTTCTTCTCCACCTGTATCTCTCCGCTCACCCTCACCTTCTATCCATTCATTCTCCACACCAGACGCATGATTCAATAGCTCAGACAACGGCACTTCTCAACCGAGAGAAGGCCAGACACTCACTTCACACAGCTCACCTCAGCATACCTTCACTGAGTGGCTATAAAGAGGAAACCATTTGGATCAAATCAACAAGCTCTATTACACTCTCAATTAATTCAGTAGTCCAAGGTAAAGCTACCAGCAAAGGTCGGAGTCTAAACTGTAGCATGTTCTGTTTGTGAGGCTTTTTAACTCCGCTAAGAACTGAATTCCTGACAAACCTCTCAAAGCACTGAATTGTTTAGAAATTTCTAACAGAAAAAATTGCCAAAAAATGGGACTACTATGAAGGCATCAGCACAGAAATAAGTTTTAGTGCTGACAATACTATTCGTGATCAGCTAATTGTTTACAATAAATTGACCCAATATAGTGTTTCTGAAAGTAAATGTTATGCAGTTTTTATTTACATGTCTTTTACTCTTTTTTTGAACATTTTGAACAGCTAAGCAAAGTATTAGCAGATACCCTCAGATTAAGGGTTACCAGAAGATAACAAAGTTGGAGCTCTGCATCCCAGGTTAAAGTTACAGATCGAGTTATTACATTATAATGAGACTCAAGTGTGTTCTTTCCTTGGTGAGATAATTGCACTGATGTTTTTGCGTTGCACCTCCCTGATCTGTGGTCTACGATCAGGGCTTAGGTCTGGCTGTCTGATTGGATCCATTTCAGCCACTTAGGCTACGTTCAGACTGCAGGAAAAAGTGGCCCAAATCAGATTTTTTTGGGGTCAAGTGACCAGGTCAGACTTCTTCAGAAGTAGTATGAACACTCAAATCTTGCCCAGATCAGATTTTGCAAATCAGATTTAGACCACTTAATATGTGGTCCTGAATCAGACCCAGGTCTGATTTTTTTTTTTTTTCAATGGGGCCGCAGTGTGAACAACCAAGGCGGATTTGGTGCGACTTTTATGTTGATCTACATCGACATTTGTCACATTAATGCGCCGGCGGGAGTTAAACTGAGTCTCTGAAGAGATTCACAACGCAGTCCCACCACTCCTGGCTTCGTCTCTGCATCAACACAGACCTCTGTAGTGAATGTGCAGCCATAACCCCGCAAAAGTCCAAAATAGCCAATTATGCTCTCTTTCTCTTCATTCTTCTCCTCCTCAGCACCTGCTCATTAATGTTACGGCTGCCGCTACAAAAACATTTTGAAATAAAAGCGAAAATGCTTACTTCCTCCATAACCTCCCTAACTTTAGTGCAACAGCGTGCTGCGTCTGATGTCATTGTTATTGTTCTTTTGCGCATGCGGGTCATAACGGTTCACACTGGAATCTGATACAGGCCATATTTTAAAAGGTAATGTGAACAGCCAAACAAAAAATCGGATTAGAGCAAAAGGACTTGCAGTGTGAACGTAGACTTAGACATTCATAAAATTCCCTACAGAATGATTGTTGAGAATTAAAAAAATGACCTCATGGTAATCTTCCTAGCAACAAAAACTGTTGTTAGGTGGGTATGCAGGAATAACAACATGATGTATTCTGACAGAGGGCTGTGGTTTATATTACAGTAAAGTTCTTCGTTGCTGTTAAGCCGAAGTGCTCGGTGATGCCATTGGTGGCCAGATGCTATGCTGCAGCAATACTAACATTAAATTGGTCTCATCATACCACTTATATATCTATTATCACAGGTTTTAAGGGATGTGTTCATACTAAAACAACTACGATCTGGAGGAGCTGCAAAATCTTTGCTCAGTAACCAATAACACCTGAGATCTGTCAAGTATTCAATCCAAAAACATGTAAACTGCAGCCAATCATGTTACTATGAAAGAAAGCAAATCCATTCACATGTAAGTTTTGTAGCTCCCCCTTCAATCTGCATCATTTGTGAACCTAAACTGTATCAAGCGAGAAATGAATCAGTAAACTGCATTTGGATTGACAGCGGGATTGATCTGCCTGCATGTGGTCGATTGTGGTCGGTGATGTGTGGCTGCCTGTCTCCATGCTTTTAGTCCGGCCATAACCTATTCATGCCACCTTCAGAGGAAAGATCTATCAGACACACCGAAACTAAAAGCTCCAATAAAATCATTTATGGTTGAATCACTGTTGTGATCTAACGATGACAAAAAGGAGGAGGCATTTATGAAAATGTCACAGATGATTGCTGTGAGCTCCACCTGTGACACGGAGCTTGCATTGATACTAAACCTAGAAGACTCTCATTGACATCACGTCACCAAACCCAGCAGTCTTTCCCTCGCTCCACACCGTCACGGTATGACATTTGATTCAGCTTGCCCTTTACACTTTGTTGTTTTGCTTTTATGACATGCATGGTATAGACTTCCTTTTTATTCCATCCATCACAAGTGATTAGCACACTGATAGCCTGGACGGGGGCGGAAGGTGTGTGCTGATGCATGTCGCCATGCAGACGTTTGAGCGTGACACTTAAAGGAAGGTTGCTTTAAAGGAGGTTTTGGTGAAAATGCACAAGACAGCGGGAGCCTGAATTTATAGATTATTTATGTGGCTGTCAAGGACTCTCAGCATCACACACAGCGGGGGTGTGGGTGCAGGGGGAGTGTGTGCGTGTGTGTGAGCTTGTGAGAGGGGAGCAAAAGAGAAAGAAATGGCAAAGAGAGTTTGAGCTCATCTTCAGAACCCATATGTTGACCTTCGCTGGCAGCGAACACTGTCTGTAGCTTATCATTAAGCGATAGGTGTACTGACAAGCCCTGCAGACATGACTGGTGGTCTTCGCGCACATACACACACGCGCACACACACACACACACACACACACACACACACACACACACACACACAGACACTCAGGTGTTGCTTAAAAGGTCGACTTTCTCTGTGTCGCCTTCTATCCATCAACCTGAAGCATTTTGCTTACTCAAACACTCACTCTTCCTATAGCTGATACAGTATAGAAGTCTCTGTGGTGCGTTTATTTCCCCCTCTGCCTTTACTGTCACTCACCTCTACATACATCACTAATGGGCTGTATGGATCTTTACATATTTCAAGCTATTATTGACTGGGTCCTATTGGAGCCATTAGCAGGAACATAGTGCGACATCTATAGATGTGGTTGAGGGCTCAGTGAAAGCCTTAGGAAGGAAGGGGTGTGTGTGTGTGTGTGTGTGTGTGTGTGTGTGTGTGTGTCATATACTCATTCTGGCCAAAAGCTGCATACATTGAATTTCTTTTTTTGTTAAAGATTATTTTTGGCCTTTATTAGCAGGATGACTCTAGGGGTAAAAACACTGCAATAGCTATTTGGCTTTATTTTTGACATTAATAAAAAGCGAGGGGTCCCCATTGGCCAGAGAAGAAACACTGATGAAAGAGATGAATTTACTTGTTAATCATTCCAGCCCCCCTGGTCATACCAGACCAAGTGAAGTTGTAGCATAAAAACAATGGGTGTGTTGAGTGAGCAACATTGCATTTTATTGCTTATGAATTCAGCTTTTCATCTGTAAGAGGAAGATTGCATGATGTGCATGAGTCCTTGTACACTGATATTACTGCCTAGTCTGGTGGGGATTTCAAATGTTCATGTTGATACAAGTGAAATGATCTTTGTCATGTCTGACAAAAAATAATGGAAAACAAAATGTAATGAACGTTTGCATCAAACTGAAATGCCTCTACACAAACAAACCTATGTAAATGCCTCCGTGTGCAAAATAAACACACACACTTACAAGCATACCATACACAAACACATGCAAACGTCCACAGTTATACACCACTGTTGCATGCAACCACAAACACACACGCACACACACACACACACACACACGCACACAAACACACGTATCCATAAACACACAAATACCGACACACGCGTTGCGGCCCCCTGCTAGGCGTATAAATAAAAATCCACCGACCACACCGGATATGCATCATTGGTTGTCATGGCCACAGAGGAATAATCTTCAGGGTTGCCAAGGCAACAGCTTGGGGAACTCTTTGCCCAGCCTGTCACTCGTCTGGGGAGAAGAGAATGGATGAATGCCGATGATTATATTTTTTTTTTACGGCTACTTGTGTGTGTGTGTGTGTGTGTGTGTGTGTGTGTGTGTGTGTGTGTGTGTAGTAAAGGGTCTGAATGACAGTAATACAGTAAGTGAGGGAGCTGTAGTGATTTATAATGAGGGAGTGAGTTGATGAATGGATGGGTTTTAGAGATGAAAAGCAGCAAGAATGAAAGAGGAATTACAATGTTTTTGGTTTATTTGAGTGAAACACACACGCACGCGCACACACACACACACACACACACACACACACACACACACACTAACATACAGAAACATCACAGTTTTAAGGTCCCATTTTATGTCTTCATGTGTATGGGGATATGTGTGTGTATGATGAAGAAGAGTTGTAAGTCAGTGTGTGCATACGAGTGTGTGTCTGTTTACGTGTGTGTTCTCTGCGTTACAGCGACTCATATCAAAACAACTACCACTCAAACTGACGTAGACAGGGGATGAGGGAAAGAGAAAGTAGGACCCAGTTGCCATGGCGATGCAATCAGCTTTCAGCCGAAGCGTTAGTCTCCTGGGTGCTGTCAACGTTCGATCGCACCTGCATAATAAACACACATGTGAACACATACACATGTATGCACTGACACGCAGAGATAAACATATCAAAGTGGAGAGTTGATGCAAAGCCATAGCTGCAGTCAGGATGCTCCAAAGGAAAGGTTTAAATGTCTGGTTTATGGTCATCGATTCTCAGATATCAGACAGTAGAAATATAGACTGTATATGCATTCCACCTTCAAAAAGTCTGTGACATTTTTATATATATATATATATATATATATATATATATATATATATATAGTGCTTGAAATCTTGTTTCTTTAATGGCACTTTCTCCCTCCAATGATCTACAATCTTTCTCAGAAACAAAACAAACACAACACAAATTTCACATATTTCAGTTGAAATTAAGCCATTATGTATGCCGCTGCCTTCCACTCTTTCTTCAATCCCTCTATCATTTAAATTTTTTTCCTGCTCTTCATCATCCTCCATTTCTTTCTCTCTCTCTTCTCATCCTCCTTTTCTGTTTCTCTCTCTCTCTTTTTCACTTTCTCCTGGCCTATATTCATACTTTAATCATGGTCCAGTCAGACTTCTTGTCTGACTCCAGTAATCTTGTCAGGACAGATGGCCCACACACACACACACACACACACACACACACACACACACACGCATTGGCCTACAACTTACATTGCGTGCACATTTCACACCGTCAGGATCTCATATTCCTCCAAACACACACAGCTGCCGTCCAACTGTTAGGGATGGGAAGGGATATCAACAAGTCAGCAGAGCAACAGATGTGGAAAATAATTTAGTGTGAATATTTACTTCCTCGTGCCTATATTGGATTATTCTGTGTTTGATGTCAAAGGTGATGAGCAGTGTTAGAATGAGTTAAAAGGCCAGTCCCCACGTTTTTAGAGTTTTTAGCTGATTGCTGTGCTGAGTAATAGTTTCTTCAGTTTATTACATTTATCTTTCAATTCAAAACTGCATATCAGCTAGTACAACTTGTCCATTGTGGGTAATAATGTGATGTTAACACTAGGGCTGACCCCTGAAAGTCGAAGATTCAAATCATCAGTCGGAGAACCCTCAGTCGACTGAGATTTTCAGTGAGGCTTTGCCCGGCGAGGCTCCGAAATAACGTTGTCTTCTGCCTTCTGCTTAGAAGTGGTGAATTTAAAGCTCACAGCAGCCTAATACAATACAGCCTCTGGCCTTTGCTTGATATCTAGTGTCGGCAAAACATGTTGTTGCACATTTCCGCTCAATGGTGTTTTAAGCCCCCAACGTTTACTTCAACGCAGCGCTGCGACCGTCGGCTTCAAGGCGCCTAACCCTAATGTTAACCCTAACCCTAACCATTGCCTAATCCTAGTGCCTTCCAGGCAGCGCTGCCTGGAAGACGACATTGGGGGCTTAAAACACCAAACACCCACACTTCCAATCTGTCATTGGCGTAGTTAGCACGCAATAACTCGGAGGGCCTAGTTAAGGCTGATTTTAGAGGAGAGTTTCGGTGTCCAATGAATATGTAAATGCACTTTTTACCACTACAAGAACACAGATGTGGAGGAACCACTGTTTGCTTTTAATTTGTAAGAATGTATAGCTATTAAAAATGATAAGTTAGTTTTCAAAATCTACAGAAAAATAAAAGAGGGAAGCAGGTTTCACTGCAGGTTTTATAAGCAGCTGAGTAAAATCCCAAATGACACTGGAATGATTTTGTGCAGTCAGGCATGTGATATTATGAAAATAATCCAAAAATATTTTTGATCGCCTGAGGTGAATAGGTCAGAGGTGGATGATACTGCTGGACAGTATGGTTTTTTTTAAATATAAGACCATTGTTGGCAGACCTATATATCAATCTCACATGGTGATGAGAGTAAAGGCCCAGGGCATGTTGGAAATAAACTTGCTAGTCTGTTGTGTCGTTGGATTACTTGTTCCTGCAAATGTGTTTCGATTGGTCACACTCGAAAGCAGGGCAGTTGTCTGCCGTCATAAATGGGGGCGAGAGGGGATGAATCATACGAAAGAGAGTCTCTCCCTTGAAGAAGTTAAAAAAACAAAGCTTGAGAGAGAAGATTCTTACCTCCTCAGACCTGGCCAATCACTGCATGAAGTATGCCTGCTTGTCAAATTCAGCCTCTCGTATTTTGACATTGGAAAGGTGTGTGTGTGTGTGTGTGTGTGTGTGTGTGTGTGTGTGTGTGTGTGTGTGCGTGTGTGTGTGTGTGTGTGTGTTTGTGACAGGAACTGTAAAGTTGGGTGATACAGTAATTATTTGTGAGTTTGACACTACTTTTCCACAAGTCATTTGATCCATTCTCAACGATTGTAAAAACATCGTAAAAATATTCAGTGCAGCTTTAAAGTCCTCATATCGAATATTTTCATTAAAATGAATGTCTGGTAAGTCACTATCTATCGCCGAATGAGGTAACGCGCTGGTGATTGAGCCTACAGTACGGCCCACTGATGAAGGCCTTTGCATTTACAGTTATATGAACTGAAAATATCAAGTTGGAAAAGAGACAGAAAAAGCTGCGTCATCTAAGTGAAAGATGGAAAAGTTAGCAAGGTAGAAGACCTTGCTAATGGATGACAGACTATTAGTCTTGTAGCGAGACAGAAGTAATCAGTCTGAGGATCATTTGTGTGTCCTCTGGTGGCCTGTTGTCACACATTCATAATGAGCTAATCCATTCAGAAAGCCAAGGAAATGATGTACAACCATTAAAAAAAAAACTCAACACATGACTGAGGCTTTATGTATAAATCTTTTTCTGCAAATTTAGGCTACCACAGGTTTGAAAAAAATTCTAATTGAAGTTGAAATGTTAACACATCTCTACCACAAGCAGAAAATCTTGCTGCTAAAATCCACAGGTTTTCATTCTGGATCCCTGCTGAAAACTGTAAAAAAAAAATAAAAAATAAAACGCTGATTTTATTTGGGCCTTATGATGAGGGAGTGAAAAGGTATGGAGCATCATGAATGCTGTCTGAATCTACTCATCCCTCTAAAAGCCATCTCCTCTCCCCTCCATGTCTACTGTACATTTCTCTGTCTGATTCCATCTAACCTTCAGGGAGGGGAGGATGGGACATGAAAGCAAGGTGGATGGAGGGAGAGAAGGTGAAAACGCAGATGAAAGTGAAGTGCCAGAGGGTAGCGATGGCCTTTACCATGAACTGGGGTGGATCAGGAAGCTTAGACCTTAGCATTAAGATGAACAGGTCAAAGAGAGGAGAGGAGGCAGGTTTGTAGCTAGTAGTGCCTGAGATGACTAAAGGTAACTGTGTCCTTGGTGGCAGCTTTATCAAAATATCTTCACTCTGGAGGATTGTGGCAGCTGATAATGACAACCCATTGGTCAGAATGCAATAACATGTTTCTTTGCATGCAAGTGAATAAGTGAGAATGTTCTAACATTCAGCCAATTTGATGTCCGTTACCTTCCGCTTTCTTTGTGTTGTAATTCTAAACTCTGGTGGATTTCTGAGGACTATGGTTAACTGCTCCTCAGATCTCTGCAGGGTAAATCCAGACAGCTAGCTAGACTATCTGTCCAATCTGAGTTTTCTGTTGCACGACTAAAATAACTTTTGAACGTACACACGTTCCACCAAAACAAGTTCCTTCCCGAGGCTTTTTTGCAGAGGCACCGTGGCTCTGTCCGGCGCTTTGCGCCGCCCAAGACGATTGTGATCGGTTTAAAGAAATGCCAATAAACCAGAGCACGTTTTTCTCCTATCTCAGAATGCTGTGTGGACTAGCCAGACCCTCCTCCGCAGCGCTGTGGAGGAGGGTCTGGCAACGCAAGACTAATTCATTCTTGCGGTGGTAATTGTTGCAATCAATTACCACCTTTAGTGAAGGTGAGGATGATTAATGCAATAGCTTGAGGAGTGTCAGTTTGTAGAGAAACCTGTCTGAGCTGAACACACATGAATGAGTTTCATTAATTCAGATTTTCAGCAGAGACTTAAGACTCTTCAGTTTTTCCACTCATGACACAAACAACAAACGTTTTTATTATGCTTTTGTACATTTCTGAATCACTGAGGTGGATATCTTAATGCGGCAAGATGTCATAATGATTTGAATCACTATTCAAAATGCTCTCTCTGTCATAACTGTAAAAAGATATGTAAAACCTATATGATATATGCACAGGAAGTAATGTTACATGGTATGATGAACAATAAGCATGTCTCCAATCCATAAAAAAGCCCAGTTCAGAGTTTAACTGAATGTTGTGCTGCCATGCAAATAAAAACCATAGTAAACATCAGGCTGTGCATCATAAAATAGCAGGACATCACCTCATACAGGGTCAGTGTAAATGAGTGGGGGCATGTCATTGGGGTTATCAGTATTATATTTACAGTAACTGAGGTACACCTCGGACACAACAAGAAAATCCCCCCTCTGTGTCAAATCTTAACATCCTCACTCACACAACACCTACTTTACCTATGTTTACCTGTAAGTACACACCCAACCTATTCTGAGGACTGTGTGGGTGTGTGAGCTATTGACATGTCCCTCTTTAGACCTTTATCATTTCCATTACTGCATGGAGTTTGGTGAAATGGACATGACTCCCATCAAAGTTCCACACAACTGCAACCTGCGCAGTCTAATCAGCAGAACAATTGAAAACACCTATGCTAGTGTGCAGGGCATTTCAGTTGCTGTCTGAATGTGAGGTTGCCATGATTGTTTCAGAGACAAGAAGAATACCATCTGTACCTTGTAACTGTTTCACACTATTGGCAGCTAAAGTACTGTGTGCACTGCTTACTTTATTGCATGGAATTAGCCTCATTCAACATGGCCATGAAAAAGTATGCTCCTCCCCTCCTTTTTTCAACACAGGTGTACCACAATTAAGAACATCAATCATGGCTGTATTCCATTTACCAGTTCCAGAGCCTTAGTGTTGTGTATACTGGTTCACTTGCATGATGGACTTTTTTCACAGCAGACATTTTGACTTGTCATAGTAGGAAAAGCACAGCTGAAATTGATAACCATAACAATGGCTCAATTCCATCAAGTGTCCCAGGAAGCTATTTCAGTGAGTCAGCATGCACAACACCAGGGCCTCTCCTAAGTGGAATGCAGCCATCATTAATGGTTTGAATACACCTGTGCTTTTCCTACTATGACATGTCAACATGTCTGCCGTGAAAAAGGTCTATTTACTTTCAGATGCATTCAGATGGGACAGAGCCATCATTGTTTTCACTTACACCTGTGTTATTCCCACTTTGACAAAAGCACAGGTGTTACTGATAATATTGATTCTGCAATTGTCCCAGTAAGCCCAACCGAAGGAAACTGAAGCTCAGCAGAATTCAGCCATCATTAATTGTATTGTTTGAAGCTGTGTGTTTCCTACTGCGTCTTGTCAAAATGTCTTCTGTGAAAAAGGCCTATTGGCTATGGCAACATTGGCTTCAATTTTTACCACACAGACAAAAATGTACTGGGAAAAACCAAGCAATTCTATGTAAAATCAGACATTCGGCACCCCCATTTAGCCCAAATGGAAGGATCATCTGTTTCATAACCACATTTTCCACCACTGAGATGGCGGACTCTTCTACTGTGATGTTTGCAGTCGAATCAGGCTCCTTAGGTCGAAATGTCGATTGGTCACCCCAACCGTGGTCAAAACAATCATATTAAAAATACTTATGAGCATTGTTGTAATATTATAACATTACCGTATGCCTTAGCTTGGTGGTTGGAATTAGCCACTTGTCATAGTATATATAATATACTATACACAAGTATCCTAAATACAAAAACGGGAGAACCATTTACAAATACATAAAACAAAAAAAACAAAATATATATATATATATATATATTGAATGGCAAAATAACTAAGTAAATAAGTAACTAAATCAAACCACAAATGCTCAACATACTTCAAAATATGATGTGAATGCCTGTCAATCTGGGATAGTAGGAAGTTGACTTTATAAGAGCCAGTTGAGGTGCACATGGAAATCTCTTTTTGAAGGAACAATATACAGTAGTGGGCAGGAGACTACATCTCCCAGCATGCTGTGGGCACATGGGGCTCAGAAAGAGGAGCTGAAGAAAGCTGCTGGGGAAAAGAAGCCACTACTAACCATGTTCTGTTTCACTACACATCAAACCTGATCATTTGTCATCCAATTATACCTGGAGCATAGTATTAATCAGTAAACATCAACAAAATCAATAGACTATGAAAGAAAGAAAGAAAGGTAGGGAGAGAGGAAAGAGAAAAAGGCGATTTCTTCTTTGGTGGATGTGTGATATTTGGGAAATTCATATCACGTTAGTCTGTCTTGGCAGCCCATCCCCCATTCTCTACCTCTCTCTTGGATTTTAACTCTCACTTACTGTCTCTCTCTCTCACACACAAAGATTTAAATATGGCAAGAGATATTGTAAAAAAAAAAAAATAGATTGATAGATTTGATGAAATTTGATGCAGAGAAAGATAGAAAGAGAGAGAGAGTGGGTATTTGGGGAAGATGGATGATGTTGGCAATGGGAAACCGAGGAGGGAAAATGGAGAAGCTTGTAGACAGGCAGCAACAGAGAGTGGGGGTGAGTTCATATTGGGGAGGGGGTGGTAGTGGATGGTGGGAGACTAGGCTACATGACGTTTGTTTCCATGGTGATGGTCTCTCTGTCTCCCACACGTAGGGAGCTGGTGCTTTAATTTGTGTGTGTGTGTGTGTGTGTGTGTGTGTGTGTGTGTGTGTGTGTGTGTGTATTTCTGCATGTGTGTGTAATGGCATTTCTGTCAATAAATAACTAAGCTCTTGTTGTTGGCATAGCGGGCATTTTATTGATACTACAGTAAAAACCATAGCTATGAATGATCCCAGTTTGCACTCAGATGCTTCGGGGCTTAACACTGAAGCATTCTGCACACCCTTGTTTCCTTTGGGGAAGTGAAAGATGTTTTTTTTTATTATTATTATTAAACAGATGCTACATAAACCAACATACAGCTAATTTGGTCTTGCCATGGGGGGATGTTCTTGTCACATCACAAGGTTTTACTGTCCTGGTTTTGTATTTTAGGAACCACTGAGATGAATTTTACTGAATTTTCCAGTTTAAAAATATATTTTTTTTTTTCAATTTTGTGTCTAAATGTTCTGTTTCTTCACTTTGGAATCCCTTGGATAGGAATGCTACATCTGGGGCAATGAAATGATCAGTATAAAATGAATTCAATTCTATGCATCAAAATGTGTCTTGTGCGCGTACCGGGTCACAGTCATTTCTCAGTTTCAATTGGCCGATCAATTACACTGATTGTTTCCACCTGAGCTGTGTGTTGCTGCTGTCGAACCTTTCACTCACAGATGACTGTAATAATGGTTAAAAATAGTACTGAGTGGGCTGATGTCTTAACCATTTGGCTTGGAAATACTGCGATATGATGGGAGGCTTTTAACTTTATTGAAAATAGACATATAAAAGCTGCAGCTCGGTGTAGGACTTGGATATGAATTGAAATTTGGGGGTTGAAATGCAGGAGAGTGTGCAAGCTTTGAGATGTCTGTGTGTGTTAGACGATGTGCATGTGTGCACGTACAGTATGTGTGTGTGCACGTGTGTCAGTGTTAATCAGAGACGTGACAGTGTGTGTGTTGGAGAAACAGGCTATCTGTGTGGGGCGTGACCGGCATGCAAGAGGATCTGACTGTCGCGCCAGATCCACCGAGCTGGAGGAGGAGGAGGAGGACGACGAGGAGGAGGGGGAAAAGGAAGAGTAGGAGGAGGGGAATGTAGCATGGGAATGGTCATGAATCTTGAAGGCAACATCGCCATCTGGTGTCTGATTAAAGTAAATACACACATAATAGGAGTATCAAATGTAAACGATAAAAAAATACCAAATGTAATTTAGTGCTGAAAACCATACATACATACAGTAATTGCAAGATAAAAACAATACACTTTAAGAGATGTTATCTCTATCCAACAACAGTACACACACATGCAAACGCACGTGCACGCAAACGCACGTACACATTCATCCAAATTCAGGCAGATATTTTCCAATTATGCTTGCTGGACCGGCAGCGTTTATTCAGATATTGGCAGATGATTCAGAGTACACATTATGTTATAATTATATTATTATTTTGTAATATAAATGTAGTAGATTAGCTGACTACATACATACATATTGAAGAATCAAATGATATCAAATAGTTCTGTAATGAATTGTATGGGAAACTATTCGGTATCTTTCTCTAGTCTGCCTCTCCACCAGTGCATGCTGGATTCACTCCGTTGACTTGATATATCCCTGTTTAGATCAACTGTCTGTCGGTCTGTCTGTCTCTATCTTACACACACACACACACACACACACACACACACACACACACTACATATTTATATGAGGTCTTTAATTACATTTGCCCTGTCTATTCTTATCAAGCTGTTGGAGTGTTCTCGGATATTACAAATTAAAAATTAAGATTGTTTTTGTCCTTTTGAGAGAAATGAAGTTGAGCATCAGAATTTTAACCTAACCAATTCAGGGGAAAGGGACATCAGAATATCACCAAGGTGATACAAAAGGGGTCAAAGGTTTCACCTAAAGGCTGCAAAATGATTCATCATTCTTGTCGAATAAACTCAGAAACATATTAATAGAACTTGACCACATTGCAATTTCTACACGTTGTGCAAAGGACGGGGGCTGTAACCTAGGTAACAACGTCACAAACTAGCCTACTGTAGCCTGATTAATGAAAATTTTCAGCCTGACCTAAAAAAATAAAATCAACCATATTCTAACAAGGCTAATACCACATCAATAATTAACACAATAGCCTAATAACCTCTTGTGTGCTAAACTGTGCTGCCAGAGGCAGACTGCTACTGCTACTGCTTCTGTCTATACAGGAAGAACACACAGCTGACAAATAGTGGTCTGCCTGCAAAGACCGCTGCCTCTCACAAGCCAAAGATCAATAGAAAATAAATTTCTAATAGAAATATAAGCTACCAATTTATACTCTATTAATGAAGTGTGTGCCATTTGGTGCAAAAGTTTGATTTTGAGAATGCTATATATAGTTTTGGTTGCAGTGCTTCATTTTGCAGGATATATGAAGTATTTTGCAGTTTGGGTGTGTGGTTTTGTGAATTGTGTTAAGTTTTTTGATGAAACCAGCCTGGTTTGCAAAATTGTGTTTTAGCAATTGGAAAAAACTGTACTTTGTAGGGAACGTCTGGTAGAGGGAGAGTGATGCCAGGAATATTTGTCTGGGCCACTGTGACACCAAAAGTTCCCAGTGGTCTAGGAATTGCTACCTCTTTTCATGTTGTGGACCAGGAATATCAGCTTCACACATTGTCTGGTAGAAGTGAGCTTCTTGCTTTGCTCATAACGAATTGTGCCTTGGAAAAAGTATAGCACCCACTGGAAGTTTTAATCAGCGTTCTTGTGGTAGTCCACCTTTGTTAGATCTTGGTGTGTTGCTGTTGGTGCATGGCAGCAACGTTGTAGTTGTGGTCCTTTTGGTTTGTGGCTGTTGCACTCTGCTTTTGTGATGTAAACGCAGCAACTTTGTTTGGTTTTGTAATGGTTCCCTTTTCACCTCATGGTGGTAGCCATTTTGTACCTAGTGGGAGGAGCACCGACTGCTTTGGCTACTGTGTAGGAGCTGCTCAGCCTTGATTACAACATTTTAGTTGGCCCTTTTGTGTGTGTGATAAGGTCTTGTTTGTCCCACACTTGACCCAAGTTGAGACCTTTTGTCAGTAGTAGTCCCCAATTTGTTGTGACGTGAGTGCATTTGCTTCATATTGAGGCTGGAAGATGTGTCTGTGTGTAGTGCTGGGCACTCTGAGCAACATTAGGTTCCAGACTTAAGTGCAATTCAGATTAGCCTACCAGTCTTGCATAAAGTACTTGAAAGCAATACTTGAGTAAAAGTACAAGTGTCTTACCAGAAAAAGACTTTAGTAGAAAGTTAAAGTCACCTTTTAGAATATTACTTGAGTAAGTCTTAAAATATCTGATATTTAGGGGAGACTGGGGATCGTTGTCACACTTTTTACTCTTGTGTAAATTGCTCATCATTAAAACATCTTTCAATAGTCATTCCTACGTTGAATGAAAGCTTAATATTGTGCATGGAAATTGACCATTAAAGACACTTCGACACATTGTGACAACCAACCCCATCGCGGGGTTGGTTGTTACAAGATATTTTTTTTATAGGAACAACAAAAACTTTTTGAAAAGGATACCCCATTAATAATACTCATCAATGCCCCTTGTGTTTAAACCATGCATTTTTTAATTATTCTCTGTAATGAGAAGTTAAAAAAAAGGAATTTACAGTGCTGGCAAAATCTAGCCTTTCTGAAAGAGATTGTTTCATAACAATTCATCATGAATATACATTAAATAAAGCAGTGAGATTGAAATAGATTAAGTGACAACCAACCCCCAGAGCAGTGAGACAACAATCGCCAACTGACCTCTTGAAAAACATTTTAAGCTAGCTACCACACTGATTTAGCTTGCTAGCTTTAAGTTGACTCAAATCAAAGCTGTAAACTTCAACTTTTTAATATGTTTTTAAGTTTTAAATGACTAATAACCTACACGCTTTTAATACAAAAACAACACCAACATGAAAAATTACTCTGACACATAACAATTACTCTGATATCTCCTCACCTTGATGTTTTGTGTGTGTTCCACAAAATGGCCAGTGCACAATGAGCAGGATGGCAGGACAACTGTTTAGTATCAAATAAATTGTCACAGTGCCCTCTAGTTTAGCTGTAATGAGCAGTGTGACAACCAAACCGTGTGACAACCAACCCCGGTCACCCCTACTGTACTTAAGTATCAAAAGTAACTTTCTGATATTAAATGTACTTAATTTTCGGAAGTAAAAGTAAAAAAATAAATTTGATTAAGAACCTATTGTGGCTTCTATATAGTAAAACATTATATTCAGGGCTTCCACACCTTTTAAAACATCAAAGACGAGGAAGAACCTTACACTCCAACGTACCAAAACATTTCTTGCAAGAAACAAAGACAGTGAGGGGAAATGTAGTGAATAAAGTAAAAATGTTATTTAGGAAATGTGGTGAAGTAAAAGTTTCCAGAAATCTAAATAATGAAGTAAAGGACAGATACGTGAAAATTCTACTTAAGTACAGTAACAAAGTATTTGTACAACACAGGCCTACATGCTCAGAGTTATTGGTGTTTTTCTGTGGACTGAGCGTCTTTAATTTGTATTTAGCTGTTTTACCATACAGCCTTGGTAAGCAGCACTTACGTATTGATATACTTAATTTCAATAAATAAATAGTAGGGTGGTAATGTGTTAACTCTGGTGTGCTTTAAATGCTTTTGTACTTGTATACTTGTACACCAAATATGGCTCCCCGTTGAATTTGAAAGCTGATTCACATACTTTGGCTCCTCACCTTCCCATTGATGCCCAGCCTGTCCATATCTACCCATACTGCAGCTCCTCACCTTCCCATTGATGCCCAGCACATCCATATCTACTATTTGTGACAAACTATTTATTTGTTGTTTAAGGGTGGGGGTGTTACGGCTGTATGTGTTCCCTGTGCGGTCCCTTTTCCCTCCGCTGAAGATCTGCCCAGGTGTGCTGCATTGGTCAACGTGGCGCACCTGGCCTGTGAAGGTGATTAAAGGCCCTGAACATCACACAGGTGTTTTCAGTTAATCTGGCTGGTTGTACCTCTTCACAGGACTATGTGGGTGCATGCAGACCAATTGATTGAACTCCTGTTAGCTTTGCTGCACCAGTTAAGGCAGGAAAAATGACACCTTTATCATTCTTACCTATTGGTAAAAAAAGATTTGTGACCTAATAAATTCCCATCCAAGCTCCAACCCACCTTTAACCTGAGCAGAGTCTAATAAGCCAGAATAACTGATATCACCTGTGTGTTTTGTTCAGAGGCTTTATTGTACCAGCAGCTAGATGTGTCAATGGGCAACAGTTTGCTACAATGTTGGCTATGTTTGGGTAATGTGTTAGTCATGTAATTTGTTGTAGCCACAAGCCATGCTTAAGTATTCAATATTATCAAAAACAAATTAATGAAGTGAAATTATTATTATTATTATTATTATTATTATACTCTGTTTAAAAGCAACAGCACAGCAGTTTGTGGTACCATGGATTACAGTGAATACACATGAAAAGGATGAAAAACTCCTTGACTGGTGACAGGTAAATAATTGTGTTCAATGCTACAGAACCAACTTTAATTTTTAAGGTTTCAAACTGAAACCACTGTTGTGACAGTCAGAATAGAGCAGAGCTGCAAAGCGACCACTAGAGAGAGCTCTAAGTTAGTTAAAATCAGTTTGAAATGACACCCAGTCAGATGGACATTTCTCCTTGGAGACAGCTCTGTCCATCTGTTACCTGCCCTTCA
Source organism: Sander vitreus (assembly GCF_031162955.1). NCBI lineage: Eukaryota > Metazoa > Chordata > Actinopteri > Perciformes > Percidae > Sander > Sander vitreus. The sequence goes on along the minus strand of NC_135868.1, from coordinate 22,810,177 downwards.
GCTTTGAGATACATAACTGGAAGCTGTCAGCTCTAACTCACTCTATGAATGATTGAGATCACCCAGGAGTTAAAGGTCAATGAAATTCACCCTCTGCCCAAGCTTAAGTACCGATATTACAGGCCAGTCCGGTCTGTTTGATGCATATACAGTATAACAGATATTATAGAGCAGAAACAGATATTCATAACATGTATGTAAAGAAAACAGCAAACTATACACTATGTCAGAAGGTGATTTTTCCACAGCAATTATCTGACAACTATAGTCACTAGTTACTTTGTAGATTCAGCTTTCACATACAAAACATTTTATAGAATAGTAGTTAATAGTAGCTTTACTTCAGGATCGTCTGCCAAAAATGTCAAATCTGACCTCCGGCATGGCTCTGTGTTGTAATGGATGTAAACTGGCTGTGACCTTTACTTTGCTTACATTAATAGACCTTGGAGCAGAACGTTGCATGCTTCATTTCACCACCTGATAGTGCATGAAAATTAGAGTCCATACAACCAATGAGATGAAGAGGTTGGTTTTACATAATTACTTAAGGATTTCCTAAACCACTAATAGCAAACAAATATGTGTCCTAGTCAAAGGAAAAGGCAGATGAGGTCCAAATGGATCCTCTTTAGTTAAGATGTTTATTTCCTGTCATGCACAGTTCCCAGCCCAAATTGACTGTGTATGACTGTTGCTGTGATAAAACAACATAATAACACATAGACTTTTATGCCAGTGTTTTTTTTATGTTGTTGTTTTGAGACTATTTGTTCTTTAGTGGGGCCGTGTAACTAGAGACAATCACCCAAGTATTGTACACAAGTACAATTTTTTAAATACTTTACTTGAGCATTTTAATATTATGCTACTTCAATACATTTCAGAAGTGGATTTACTAGTTTAAAAATGTCAAGTGTTTGTTGTCACTCTGGTTGTACGAGTACAAACGTGTGAAAAGCTTGAGCTGGGAGCTCCATTAAAGAAAAACAGTAAGTAGAAAATGTAAGGGACATATTAAAATATGATAAAATAAGTCAATCTAAAGATAATGAAGGAAAACTGTGAATATAAAAATATATAGAAAATATAATAGAAAATAAAATAAAATATAAGAAGCAATAGAAATATATATGTACATTGAAGGCCTATTTACAAAACAATGACTATTCCACACAGAATGAATACTGCACAGGAAATTGAATTGTATTGAAGATTGTGTGTGTGTGTGTGTGTGTGTGTGTGTGTGTGTGTGTGTGTGTGTGTGTGTTTCATTCAGTCTTATTACCTGGGGTAAAAAAAGCTATTCCACAGGATAGATGGACATTTTCCAATCTGACTTTTTCATAGCATATGGGTTAACTATTCCGTATACTACTACCTGTTGCTTTCATTGTCTTTGGGTCATTATGTACTTAATACCGAGTTAAAGGTCACACGCTCAATTACACCGTCTTGATTTGGATGTTTCAACATCCTGTATTCTAAGGTCAGGAGCAAATAAATGACATTGGGTTTGCATAATTAGTTCAGAAAAGGAGGGGAGAAACTGAATAAAAGTGAATGAAAACTAAAGATTTGAGATGCGTTTGAATGAACTGCGGAAACAACAGCTGGAACTTTCAAAAGGTAGGTCAAACTATCTTGTGCCTTCATTTCGTTTTTCTATCTTCTTCTTCTTAAATAATATGACCTCTTCCTCAGACACCAAAGAATTATAGCACTAAAATTGTTTGATAGCTTTCCCTTACCACTTAGAATTAGACCTGTCATATGTATGAAAAATGTATAAATGTTGAAGATGTTGCAATATGTGGATATTATAAAATTTTACCCTGTATGCCAATAACTTGAGCTACTGTGTCACGCCCAGATTAAAAACTCGTGTTCCCCAAATGTGGTTTAACACTAATCCCATGTACTGTACATTAAGCTTTCCCATCCTAGAGGTTATTCAGGCATTTCTTTCTTTTGAGCAAAACTAGTTTTCTGCCACTGATCCTGGTCTTTTGTATGTTGAGGAGAAATGTATGTATTCTGCATCTTTTTTTTGTTTTCAGGATGGAGAAGACACTGTTGTTGATGCTCACTCTCTCAGGTCAGAGAAATGATTTTGTGTGAAAGCTGTGTAAGGGAGTGAGGTGGACACATATTTACAGTGGATCGATGAAGTAACATGGATACTTTACATTAATCACCTCAAACTATTACATCAATGCATTTTTACAGAATTAAATCACATTATAGCTGACAGTCTCCATAAAATGTGAACATGACATACTTTTCATTTCTTCATTATAACGGTTCTATTTGTTGCATGGTTATTGTGTTACAGTAGAATACATGGGTGTACTGTAAATTAAACAGTCCTTTATCCATCAGGGTTGTCTGCTCTGTCTACACACATCATCAGAGAGTACCACTATGTGCAGACATCAATGACCTGGGCTGAAGCTCAGAGTTACTGCAGAGAGAAGTTCACTGACCTCGCTACTGTCACCAATCAAGACGACAACGACATGCTGCTGAGTGTATTGCAGGGCCCTACGAAATACGCATGGATAGGGCTTTATGATAAGATGAAAAAATGGAAGTGGGCACTGGGAAATGCAAACTTCAACTATACGTTCAGTTATTGGAACACAAATAACCCTAACAACGTACATTTTAAACAAACCTGCACTGTGATGAATGAATATGGGCATTGGTTTGACTCTAATTGTTGGAGACCATGTCCTGCAGCCTGCTATTATGGTAAGAAAGATTTTAATGAGTTCAGTTCCAAGTTGCTTAGTTAGAATTTCAACACTCTAAGGCAGAGTAAGGAGGAAAGTTATGTATTTGTTTAAAATGCCAACAAGTCTCAACCTAATGGGATCATAATCAGGGTGGAAATTGTTTCAATTAGTTTTTAGTTTAATTTGTTTCACAGAACATAAAAAACATAACATTTAAGAAATACAAAAATACATGTGAGGGTGTGGTAGAAACCTGTAACGGCTTATATAAAGAAAACACAACCAAAGTACATACACAAATGTTGACATACAAAATCAAAATACTTAAGTTTTAGTGTGCAAGAAAAAAATCATAAAAATGTATTTAAAAGAAATACATGTAACAGAAAAAACAGAAACAGAAATAATTGCTATATTTACAGTAAATCACACATCACATAGTTTAAGCTGCAGGCCATTTCTAATAGATAGATATAGATTGGAAATGACACAGAGGAATCCATTAAATGTATATTTTCATTCCACAAAATAACTCCACGACATTTGATAGAGAACAATGAAGATGAAGGTTCTCACCCTGCCTCGTTGGGTAATTATGGAAATGTAATGTAAAACTATAAGGTAAATTTGTTTATTTATATTTCATTTAGATTTAGATTTATATTTTGAATTAACACCTGGTACTCTATGTATGTAAAGGCTCAGAAAACACCCAGGTTTGGAACCAGAAGCAAGACTCTAGCATAAACAGGTTAGGTAAAAGTCTCTGTTACTAGTCAAAACAGATCAAAACCAGATCAAAACTGGTGTGAGGCAGGGGCAAAAGTCCAAAGCTCAGGCAGGCAAAACAAAAGCCTGAAAAGCCAAGGCGTATGCATAATATACAATCTGACAAACAACAGGCGGTACTGCAGGGCTGAAAGTGGCAACAGGTGTGCAGGTAGGCAGGGGTTCCAGTATGTGGAAGGGAAAATGAAGAGAACGTGTAATCAAGAGCTTGCTGTGATAGACATTAGAGGGGAAAATATTGCCTAAAATACTGAGATGAGTGACAACCACAAAGAATACAAGTAGGTATATTAATTCAATTTCCATTAAATGTTATTTATAGTATCAAATCATAACAAGAGTTATCTCAAGACACTTTACAGATAGAGTAGGTCTAGACCACACTCTATAATTTACAAAGACCCAACAATTCCAGTAATTCCCCAAAGAGCAAGCATTTAGTACAATAACAAAACTGTAATCATCATAAAAATGAAAAGCTGTCAGTACTTATATAGAGAGTAAAGGTGCTACCTTGGTAACCAGTGTCTTTCTAAATCAAATCGACAGCCCTACATATTGTCCTTATCGTTTCTCTGTTTTCTTTCAGACCAAGGTCCTCCCTCGTACATTTTAGTGAAACAAGAGATGACTTGGTACGAGGCCAAGACATACTGTAGGTCCAACTACACAGACCTTGTCAGTGTGAGGAACATGTCTGAGAATAATGCCATCCACTCGCTTCTCTCAGCAAAGACCTGGATCGGTCTTCACAGAGAGACCTGGGTCTACTGGTCAGACCAGACCAACAGGACCTTTACTAACTGGAACAATGGCCAGCCTGACAACATTGGGGGGACTATTAAATCTTGTGCCGCAGTGAATACAACCACAGGAACTTGGCTGAATGTTGACTGTGAGGCAATGCACCATTTTATCTGTCAAACTGTGTCTTATCCACCTCCTCAGCACAAAACAACGTTCAAGTTAAAGTTCCAGTCTGAGGCCGACCTGAATGATCCTGCTGTTCAGCAGCAGATTTTAGAGCAGGTAAAGTTTGAAGCTAGTCTGGCTATCACCAGACCAAGCTCAATATTTTAAGATTGAACATTAGTCTGGGGAGTCTGCTCTGTATTTTCTACTGCACAAGAGGCGTGATCAACGGGCATAGTTCAAATTACTCTGTACGCAATTGGATAGTCCTTCAACCAATCAGAGCGCGACCAATGGTGACACGACCGCAACAACGGGGTTTGAGCTGAGCTCCATTCTTTTGGCCAGGCTAGCTGGTAAATTAGGCTTTTACCAAAGCCGGTCGGTAGTAAGGCAAACACATCCTTCTTTTTGTAGGAATTGTTCCAGGGCAAGTTTCTGTTCCGTTTTCAGAGAAAACTTGCCTTTGAAATCTTTTAAAACAAGAAAGCTGCTTGGTCGCTTCTCTATCGTCATCGTGTTAAACCCGCCAATAGCACGCCAGGTGGATAAGCAATGTTGGTCATCTTACTTTAAAAAAGTAATTAGTTACAGTTACAAATTACTCCTCCCAAAAAGTAATTGAGTTAGTAACTCAGTTACCACATTGTAAAAGTAATTAATTACTCAGCAAAGTAACTGACGTTATTTTTTGTTCTATAACGCTATTACGTTCTATAACATCTTTAACGTCAAAGATGTTTATATTAACTAATTGAAGAATAAAAACACTATATACAGAAAAATCGAGCGTTGCTTGTTTTAACAGAGTGGCTCCGTCTCCTTCGCTGGAGCTCACGCTAGCTGCATTTGGGCTTGGGGGTGGGTTAGCAGCAGCAACAAGTGTCGTGTTAGCATGTGTTGATGTGAGGTGCTTCATAAGATTGGAGTTGCTTGAGGCAGACGTGGATAAAGTCTTTTTTCCAGGGCATAGCGTGCATGTAACATAAACATTCTTGCCTTTAATTTCAATGAGCGAGAAGTAGTGCCGGTACTTCCAGTTCGAGAACGCTACCTTTGAATTTCCCTGGCTCGTCGCCATTGTCGCTGTCTTGTGTTTAGTGGTAGTCAGAGCGTGCAGTGAGACAGCGTGAGCAGGGCATCCGCCCACCCAGCCAATCATCATCACATTTGCAACGGTGTCATCATCCCCACCCCTGCTCTCTCCAGGCAGCTGATGTGTAGCCAAAGCCTACCTCATTCAACCAAATTGTAGTAATGCAGCACTTTAAATTCTCAGTAACGATAACGGCGTTGCAACGATGGGAAAAGTAATTAATTAGATTACTCCGTTACTGAAAAAATAGCGCCTTTAGTAACGCCATTATACTTAAACGCCGTTACTCCCAACACTGTGGATAAGCCAGTTTGTGATTGGTCCCCGCAGATTTGTAACAGAAGCAGGATAGAAGAATGTAGAGGTTTCCAGCCTGAGCTGCAGGGCGAAATCAAATCACCAGCAGATCAGGCTGGGTTTACCCAGTCTAGTTTGAAGCTGCTAAACACAATGATATTCAGGAGTCTCCCTCGGCTCTAACCCTAACCCCTAAACCAAGACGATCAACATTACTGCAGCAATGAATACAAATTCACATATCCAAAACAAAAAATACGACAATTTTAAATTTCCACAAAATAAAAGAAAACACATTAATATAACAGGATAGTAAGAAATAATTGGGTTACGTCTTCATGTTCATTACATTCTCTGCCAGTGGAGGAAAATCAAAGGGAGACGTGTGTTAAAGGTTGTAATAATGTGATTTGTTTACAGTTTTTACTTGTATTCCTTTACAGCTGCATGCTAAACTGGAGAATCATGGATTACCAGACTTTAAACTCCACTGGATTCAGACAGATGGGCATACTTTTCACAAGGAAAAGGGCAAGAAAAAGGAAGGTATTCCCTTTTGTATTCAATTAATTAGGGGGAGATTTCATGTATTGGTTTGTTACTTGATTGCAATATTTAAAGCAATAGTTTGGCATTTTTGGAAATACACCTATTGTCTTTCTTGTTGAAAGTTAGATGAAAAGATCAATAGCACTGTCATATCTGTTCAGTGGGTATAATAAGCAGCCGGTAAATTAACTTGTTATCTTGTTTTATACTGCTCCTGGGTAGAGAATAACAACCACAGCCAGTAGCTATTTAGCTCAGCTTAGCACAAAGACTAGAAACAGGGGGCAATGGCTAGCGTGTGCCTGGCCAGTTAAACAAACACAATATGACATGTTAATCAGTGAGCTTTAAGGCCGTTTTATGCTTCTGCGTTGAATCGATGGCTGGCTGTAGCCATGCATTTACTGTACAGATATGAGAGCGGTATTCATCTTCTCATCTTACTCTCCGCAAGAAAGACAATGATCGTTTTCCCCCAAATGTCAAACTATTTACCACATATGTGACTTCCATTTTCTGTCTGTTTTAGGGTCGGGCGGCTGAGTGGTGATTGTGCAGAGGACATCCCGTCCTTAAACTGCTACTGTAACATTTCAGTTCCTATTTCAGTTTGAATTGCATTATTTCTACACCATCAGTGGTAAATTGCTTTTGTGTGTTAATGTGTTTGCTTGCATGTTGTGTAGCTACAGTACATCATATGGCTGTGTTCTTGTAAAACTCGCATTGCAAAAATATGTATTACTTAAAATGTTTGTTTAACAGGATTTTCTGCATGTTTGCTGTTACAATTCTTTTTTTTTTTAGAAAATGCAGATTTGCTTGTGACTTTGGCATGTTGTGAGGTTTGGAATGAGTTTAAAAAATATAAACATGTTTTTGTTCATGTCATATTTAAATGTTTTATGAGTGCTTGCTGATTCCTTTGAAATGCATAAGCTGCTTGGTGTTAAGCTGTCTTTCTCTGGCTTTGGAAGATGTGATCCTGTTAATGAACAGCATCATACTGTAGTCAACAATCAGTTTTTCTGTGATCAGTGATCAGTGATTCTGTGTGTTTTGTGTTTTACCTTTTGTAGCAAAGGTCTGTATTAAAGATGGAACCTTAAAAATAATTGTAACTTGTATTAATAAAACACACCCAAATACACAGAGAGAGAGAGAGAGAGAGAGAGAGAGAGAGAGATGATTGAAAATACAAGGTAAAGTGAAAGTGGTGTGATTAATTGCAGAGTTAGCAAATACATGTTAACAGTGTACACCAGTCTTATTTATGATATGATAAAGTCAATTAAATGAAATAGCAGATAGTATAACCTCTAATATCTTTTTGTAAGATCCTTGAGCGCAGTATGTTTTGTGATGATTGGTGTTGCTGGTGGGGGCATCTTTCCCCACAGAAAGTTTGCTAGAATAAAACAAAAAAATTACCACTGTTAAAGGTGAGATTAATCAACTTCTTTCCAAAGTAGCTTCACCTGCTGAAACAAGACCAAACAGCATATATGATTCATCAACACTTTAAATGTAATCAAGTTCATTTGCATAGGATCTAGTGTGCATTACTAAAATGGATTAACAGGCCGCCATATGTAACATTTTCACAATACAGATGATCTGATCAGGCCTAAGGGTATGAATGTCCTCTCTGACTTAGATTGTAAAGGGAATTTCTGTCAGCACAGCAATTCAAAAGAAGAGAGGGGCAATCTGTCACGTCTCTGTGTCAAGTTTCTGTTTTTAGTTTGTTTCATGTTTTCTGTTAGTTTTCCCATTTCCTGTTTTATTTTGTAGGTTCTCTGTCCCTTGTGTTGTCTTGTTTTACTTCCTGTTGTCTATCTTCCCGCCTGTGTGATTACCGGTCCCCGCCCTAATGTGTTACACCTGTGTCTCATTGTCTCCCTTGTCTTGTGTATTTAAGTTCTGTCTTCCCTTTACCCCAGTGCAAGATCGTCTGGTTTCCATGTGTGCAGCTTTCGAGCATTTTCCCCTTTGTTCCTGTGTTCCTGTTTTCCTGAGTTTCTGATTCCTTGGATTTTGACTACTATCTGTTTTCCCGGATTTTCCTTTTGCCTGCCGTTACTGGACACTGTTGCCTGACTTTATTATCTTGCAAATCAAACCCTTGTATTTTACCTACCTGAATTGTGTATTCGTGGGTCCATTCTCTGTGTGCGTGGTACAATCAAACGTAAAATACTGTGACGGGTTACTCACTAAATTTTCTGTTGAGCAAGTTTCTCTAAATAGATTTTTGTGAATACCATTTATTCGGCTATGTACTACAAAACTAAACAAAAAAAAACATCACTTTGCAGAAAGAGCAACGATACACCAGTTGTTTACAGGAAACATTACAGTAAGTGTTCTGGAGCTGGCTTGAGCTTTATTAGTTACATCAACTATAAAATGAAAGTAGCGAAGAAATAAAATGCTTCTAATTATTACATTATAATAATGTATGGTTTGTGCAACTCTTTAACTTTATTGTTTCTTTCTCTTTGTTTCCAGGTCAGGTCATACAGGTCACACACATGCACGCACTCACACACTCACACACCGCACACACACAGTTAGCAAAGGCTTCACCCATGTTATTGCCTTCTCGGTTTCCAGTTCATCCTCGTAATAAACGTATAGCCAACAGTGGTGCAGTAGACAAACTGTGATTTAGTAGCAGTGTAAACTAGAAAGCCAAAGCCCACGTCTCTGCTTTATCAGCGGTGCTCCATCTTGCCCGTGGGGGACACAAGAACTAATTTAGGGTGTTGTCACAGATGGTCTTGCACCAGCTGATAGCGCGGTTGAATTACGATCACACTGCTACTATTTTATTTATCTCCGGTAGTCTGCCTGTGCTTTTATGTCTGTGCCTGAAAGGTGTGCCAGTAGGTGGATACGAGTGCTGTAAGTGACTGCCATTTTGAATGCTCCGTGACTGCGGTGGCACCTGCAAACACATGCAACTGTGCATTTTCATAAAACACATACACACAGAGACAGTGCTGGTAATGAGAAACAATAGTGGCATCTGTCCCCAAAAGGTTTTAGGAGTTTAACAGAAGAAATTATCATTACCTGGGAATCCAGTTATGACGCAATGAGATTATTGCTGGTGTGTGCATATTTTTCAACATGCAAATGTGTGTGTGTGTGTGTGTGTGTGTGTGTTTCTCACACAGGGCGTGTGTGATACGTCAGTGCAGTAGTACTGGGATAGCAGTGCCTGTAGTTTTAGCAGTCTAGTAGTTATTGTATGCTGCACGCTGCATGCTGCTTCTGCTTGCTACATTCTGCTTACAGTTACTGCCACCGACTAGCCCTTGTGCAAGGGCAACCCGCCAAGACTCCTACAGTGCCTTCTCGCGGCCACACACGGTAACTGGGCCCTAGCGGACCCAGGCTGAACTGTAGGGGATCTCGGAGCAGCTGTGGGCCCCAGAGGTGCGGTATGCAGGCCCACCAAGCAGTGCACACGCCCTGGCACCCACCAACCAGAGCCCCAGTTATGGGTAAATAGTCCCACTGCCTTGTGGGGTAGCCTATAGAGGCAAAGGCTAAGGGAGCACACCCTGAAAAAAAAGACAAAAGGATGATGGCTGACTTAAGTGGAGCATCACAACGGCTGGGAAGGCGGATGAAGGCTGCAGCAATGATGGGTCCCCAGTCATCTTGGACTCCATGCCACTGGATCCTGACCCAGACCTGCCAAGGATATGGTGGGAGTGAGGTCTGCGCACCCACACCCTCACCTTAATGCGCAAGCTCCTTGTTAAATTAGCAACTAGAGAGTCAAACCACTGCCCTCAAGATGCCAAAAAAAAATAATTGCAGCTTTAATGACCAATTTATTATCCAAGCCTGAGCGTGTCCCCGAGGACTACTTTTTCTGTACCATTGACTCTTACCATATGCATGTCTAATGCCTACATACAGTACATCTGGCAGTCATCCAGAATTCAGAGAACCATAGTTCATACCAACTGTCATAATCATTTCTATACCAGCTATGAAATTTCTCAGTTCTTACTTACTTTAATGTGGTGTTGCTTGTTATTAAGGGCCATGGAATACCAGATAATGTCATCGATTTCTTACAGATTTCTTTTATTTAGTTTTAGTCTTTGCTTGACTTTATCTGGATTCTGCAATTACCACTACAGAACAGGACTAGAATCAAAATATAGTGTAATGAAATGACTGTACATAATAACATGTACAGTCATTTCATTACACTATATTTTGATACTAACTCAAACAAATTAAGGGCCAAGGGAATGTATTATTGCAACTGTGATCCTCACAAGTATAGACATACAAGTACAATGTGTGTGTGTGTGTGTGTGTGTGTGTGTGTGTGTGTGTGTGCCTGTGTGTGTAAACTTGTATTAACCACAGTGCAAGGACTATAATATGTTCACGCTTACATTACAGGGATTTAACTTCCATTTGGGGAAGAAAAAACTAGTTTAGTTACGGTTAGCGTACAGTAAGTCTTTTGGGTGAACGCAATGTCCTTGTAAGTGATGTAAACAACTTTGTGTGTGTGTGTGTTCCTTTACTTAAGCAATTATTGTGTGATTGACTAAGCCTCCTCTTCTTTAATGTTCCTTGAAGCAGAGTGTCTTTATGAGTGTTTGAAAGCAGATATAAAACCCCAGTGCTATTTCCACAATGAGACTACTCCCATAATGCCTTATTGTGGAGGGGGGGGAGTTGCCTATTTAATTTGCTTTATGCTATAACTCAGTTCCCCCCCTCTTTTCGCAAGCTATAGCTGTTGAAACAACTGATCTGTTGTCTCCCTTTTCCAATAAGCAATTCAATAGAAGGCCTTTAATGAGACTAGTCATGGATTCCAGTTGACTAGCTCTAAGCTGTTTTCTCGAACCGCCTCTCTCTGTTTCATTTGTGTTCCATAATGTATGTTTAATGACTGTGTTTAATTGTCATTCAGATTTGCTTTTGTCATTGTCACTCATTACTGTTGAGGCTGATTATGACTTTAATTTCAGCCCACATGCTCATTAGGGAGTTAAGGTGCAAATCGGAAAGTAACTTTGACAAAAGTCAGTTGGCAGCCATTTGGGAGCACTGGACTGCTAAATCACATCAGTGTGCTTGAATGCAATAGTAACCAGTAATCATGACAAACCAAAGAAAAGCACAGATAATAGAAGTATAGGATTTGATTATGGGATGGCTCTAAACTCATATTTTGACTTACTTCACCTTTTCTAGGCTGATACAAAATTTTGTCTACACATAAAATACTTAGTGAAATATATCCTATCAAGTGACATCAAAGTATGAAATTAGTGACATAAAAATAATAAATTGTTTGCCACTTGTCAAAAAGGTTTTTGAGTCACAAATCATGAAAATTTAAATTGACACTGATTAGGCCTTAAATACCATCACTGTCTTTTTCACACATGCACAATGACAAAATTCAGCTCTCTTCTGTAATTACTGTAAAACGTATTCAGGTGCTGCTGGGATCATTACCAAACATTTGCTGCACTGCAATTAAGCCTTTTCAATGCGTTTCACACAATCATATCTGATGAGTGTCTGGAGCTGGGAGAAAAGAAGCTATACTCTGTCATCATTTTGTAAAAGTCAAACTGTGACCTCCTTTTAATGGAGCGAATGTGGTGGAAATCTGCCTCAGTGTCACCTTTCACTCACTTGCTGTTTGATGAAGAAAAGACAGATCTGAATCTAAGCATGAGAGCAGGAGCATTTCTGATTGTGAGTGCTTTGTAATTGATGTTACTCTTCAACGATAGGGGCTTTCATGGCAGCAACTGGATTGAAAGGCACAAGACTGGACAGGATGGAGGGCTTTTATAGTTTGCCTATGTTCCTTAAGGAATACGAAGGCCTAAGGGCTCTTGCACACTGTCTGTGTGACGTGAGCGTGTCAGCTGCGTGGCGTGTCCGTTTTTATTTCGGCTCCGATGTTATCAGGTTAGCGCTTGCACACTGCCTGCGTGACACGCACGTCTCAGATTGCGTGCATGCTAGAAATAGGACTGATGCCTATTTTTCACACGACACGCAAGCACGTTGGAAGCGTTTCCAGGCAAAATAGAATAGGAAAAGATGTTTATATGTCATTTTGACACAAATACATTTAATAAATGACATGTTGATGTTTGAAAGTCTCTAGGTTTTGACATAAATGCAGATATAAATGTAAAAATAAATAATAATTATCGATTTACAAATATTGCACCTGTCAATGCAGAACGAAATATTCTGTAGCCTATTTTGTCGTCAATACTGCCGACGTTGTCTTTGCTGTAATCAGATCAGTATATATTTATGTTTAACATGAAGTATACTACTGCTTGAGTGCAGTTTATCAATGGGAAACATACATGTGTACAGACAAGGCTAGCAGCAGCAGCGCCGCGTCAGACACGTTTCTGGTGTGCAAAGACATAGAAAACGCCACGCAGACGCCACGCAACAGAAACGCCACGCTCACACCACACAGCCAGTGTGCAGGAGGCCTAAGTAAGATGCACTCTAACTTACTACTTACTCAAGTTTTTAGTAAATTTTACATGAAATTCATAATAATCTAATAAAATAAAATGCATTGTTAAAGGGGCGCTATGCAGTTTGGGCCATTTCTTCGCTGTTTTCTCGCTTTTTGCTTGCAGGTTTCTCTATAGAGCTCCCCCTACAGCTTCAGAATAGATATTTGGCAGCTCCTATGTTTACTTGTGTCTGAGTCCTCGCTCGGTCAGTCTGCCGTTTCCCCTTTCTCTGTTCCTCCGACAATGCTTTCCTAGCTTTCTGCTTCTTTTTTGCCGGCTCAGCCATGACGATAGTGTGAAAAACCCCATTGCTACCTTGTTAGCCGCTTCCTGAATGGGCGTAAGCAATTCGTTACATCGCCAGACCTGATATCACGCGATACTTTCTGACGGCGACTCGTCGGCCCAAAGTTGCAAGCATGGTTTTTCCGCTCACAGGCGCTAGGAGGGAGCGAGACGACCACCATTCAACCCGAAAAAAGTCGTATAACCATTCCAATGACTCTGAAGCTGTTCAGTTAAGGTAAATTAAGCTAAAAAAACCCGGCATAGTTCCCCTTTAAAGATAAACCAATGGTTCCCAACCTTTTTGTCTTGTGACCCCTTACAAAAACCGCAGCGTCTTGCAGCCCAGTCTCATGGCAGTTCGTGAAATGGTCACGTTATTTAATCTATTGATACGTGTTCACGGGGACGTTTTTCTCGTTTTTTTCGTACTTCAAAAATGTGAAGTAATGTATTTCAATGGGAAGCATATTTCGTGGTACAGCCCAGTCTCATGGCAGTTTGTGAAATGGTCACATTATTGAGACCGGGTTGTCTGTAGTTGGGGGGGCCCCCTGTTGTGTGTGAGTTGTCAACAGTTCCACCAAAGAGACATTGGTTTCATTTGAATAACTATGAGCCCCAAAGACTCCACATTTTCCATTTCACCAAAAAAAGAAACATTTGATTATGTTTTTTCTATCCCATTATCATCTCACAACCTCTCAGATTTGTCTTGTGACTTAAATAATAGGAATAAAATACCTAACTGTATATAATGTACTGAAAACTAGTTTGATTAGCCACAACACTTCTTGACGCATCAGTAAAAATCTAAGAATATCAAAATCATGTCAGTCACAGGGGCCATTTATTCTGCAGGATGACACTAGCTGTTAATACTTCTGTACTTTTTCTAGTAGTATTTCGAATGCAGGACTTGAACATGTAATTGAGTATTATTGAGTACTAGATTGTTGTATTTTTTACGTTTTAAGTAAAGGATCTGAGTACTTCTTCAACCACTGGATTAAGAATACATAATTACCTAATTGAGGACTACACATTTTTGTTTGCCTATGACAGATACAGTTCACAGATGTAAGTTTAGTGTCATTTTAGAGCATTTCATTATGTTAAATCTATTTCCTGTTTTTGGATAATGTAATTTCACATCCAGGGAAGGAAAATCCAACACATGCTTTTCTTCTTGCAGGCGATCAAAGTTCTTTCTACCTCGCCCCCTTTTGGCTAAAAGATTGAACTCCGGTAAGAAACCAGTCCTTTTCTTCCCTCTGCTTAAACACTAAAATACTGCTTTAGACAAAACAGAAGGAGCGTTACGAGGTAAAGAGAAGGACAGAGAGAGAATATGGGAGAGGAAGCAGACTTTGTGCATGTGTGCGAGTTTGTCTTCCAGGTGCCTTGTGACAGCAGTGGTTTAATAATGACAGGCACACACACCCGGTCCTCCCACAGCTCACAAAGCCACTGTTGTGAATAAGTAATGGTTCAAGCTGGAGTCCCAGAGCTGCTACCTTTTTGATGCCTTGCTGCCAAATATAGAGACAGTGTGCAGAGGAGCAGAGTTATTTATTACATAACTACTGACCTCTACCTCTGGACATCCTCCACCAATACAGTATGTACAGTACAGTGTGAACTGGGGTTACACTGTTGGTCGTCTGGGTCTTTTATTTTTTTTAAAACAAAAAAAACATCAGATTTGGCTGTGCAGGGTTGGCTTTGCTGCCTCTGGGGCTGGAGGTGCCTTCAGGTGGCTCTCTCTGAAACTGTTCAGTCTGGGTTTACATGCATTTACTCTCACTCTTCTACTCACTGTCAGGCACTTAGTTTTTCCTCCACTCTCATCAACCACAATCACACAGACTCCACTTAAGGTGTCTTTTATCTGCTGTCTTCTACTGTTGAGGGGCTTCAGCATCTTCAACAGCGTTCTAAGGCCCAACTTAATTAGCCTACATGCATTATATGGAAAGATGTAAACACTTTTACAGTATTTGTATACACTTATGTACAGCAACATTTCTATAATCTCTTTTACAGTCATGAAAATAAAGTTATTCTGCAAAGAGAGCTCTGATGGCAAAAGAAGAGGTGGAAACACTGTCAGCCACCTGTAATATGATGGATTTAACTGTGAATCAAAAATCATGGGCAAAACACTGACCACAACATATTGTTTTTTCTTGAATATTTTGGCCCTGGAACATTACATTTTAAAGGTCCTCAGCTTTTAGAGATTTAGATCTGAACATATTAGTCTTTGAAATTTGATTTTGTCAAGCTCTAAATGCAGCTGCGTTATAAATATGTAATTTGTGGTCTGATGTGTGGACTATCTTCTAAGTATTACATTTTAATGACATCACAAAGTCTTTTGAAATATATTCATTTATGCATGTGTTTTTCTGACATTGGCTACATTTCAGTCAATGAAATTGACTTTAAGTGAGGAATAGATTTCCAAAATCTAATCCCAGCAACTTTCAGCCTGTAACTTTGAAGTAGTGGAATAAGGCTTCCGATCGTTTACAATTTAAAAAAAAAATAGCAATATCACAATGTAAAATTCTCTATTACTAGTAAAAGTCCTACACCCGAAATTAACTTACTTGACTAAATGTTCTTAGTTCTACTACACAACCATACTAGATATTATATATATATCTATAATGTAGGGTACATTATAGCTAAAGAATATTCTCCACCCCATTTTTGTCATGTCTCGTCCATGTGTCAAATTTCTGTGTTTAGTTTGTTTCATGTTTTCTGTTAGTTTTCCATGTCCTGTTTTATTTTGTAGTCTCTCTGTTCTCCCATGTGTTGTCTTGTTTTACTTCCTGTCTTCTATTTTCCTGCCTGTGTGATTACCGGTCCCCGCCCTAATGTGTTGCACCTGTGTCTCATTGTCATTGTCATCTCTGTCTTGTGTATTTCAGTTCAGTCTTTTCTTTACTCCTGTGCGAGATTGTCTGTTTCCATGTGTTCAGCCTTCGCACGGTTTTTCCTGTATTCCTGAGTTCCTGTTTTCCCTTGGATTTTGACCATTGCCTGTTTTTTCTGATTTTTTCGATCATTTACTGGACACTGTTGCTTGTAGTTTTATTAACGTGCTAATAAAACAATTGTATTTTACTTACCTGAGTCATGCATTTTGTGGGTCCATTCTCTGCTGTGCGTAATCATTTTCTTATAGTCTTTGGGCCCTGACACACCAAGCCAGTTGTCAGCCTCCAGGCATCTCTTGGCTGTCATCTTGTGTTATATACCTGAACAAGCACAACACCCCTGTCTGATTCAACACAGTCGATTGGGTAAATCAGCAGTGGAGGAAGTCTTGAAGAGCTTTGTGAACAGATGTTTATTCGTGGAGTCAGTGATTTCAGCCATTTAGGGGCATTTTGCTTATTTTTAATCTACAATTTTCTTTCCTTTTTCTATGAGCTACATGCTGACAACACTAGTGCAAAAAAAGCTAACTAAAACATTAGCCGTTTTCTCATATGAGTTAACCTTTCACAAACGTAGCTCACAACAGGAGATTGTCCGTGTCAGATGCGTTCTCACGTACAGGAAATACTCTGTTTGGTTTAGGTGAAGGCTGGAGCACGTTAGAGTGTGCAGGAGACAGGAGACAAGGCAGATTACACCGTGTCAGGTAGCCAATTTGTCATTTGGTCATAGACATCGAATCTCTTGCGGTTCCTTGAATTTGACTGACGATTTCAGCGTTGGCCCTTGTCGACAGAAGTTTCCGAATCTCGTTGTGTCTCCAGTTAGACATTTTCGTTTCCTTCTTCTTCAGCCTCAGATGTTTGTTTTCTTCTGGTTTTGCACCAGGCGCATGATAGAAACCTTAAATACGCCCACTGCTGTGAATTCTTCGAACAATGACCTGCTCTATTAAAAGGCCGTCCACATCAAGAACAATAACTATGACCATAACTATAACTATAACGATGTGAGCATCCACACTGCTGAACGATAGCATTCTGCAAACAGTGGCTTCAAGCAAGCAATGCACGCGCCAGCTGATAATAATACATAATACACTAATACAGCAGACATTGCAATTTAAGATTACAGGAATGTCTGTAGTAACATGCTACATATTCGTAAATTCAGTTATATTTTATGAAAAGGAAAAATACACAGAGCTAAAGGATCGTAGCACCACGGGGGAACAAGTCACGCCACGCCACCGACCTGTGGAACAAATCTCTCCACAGTGTCTTTCTCCGCCGTGCCATGTTTTAAACTCAGATGGATTTTGATTGGCTGTCAGTGTTTATATCATTTATCAAATCACTCTGAAATAGATCCCAACGATATCGTTCGCCACTGCCATTGTCAACTTGAATTAGAACGATATTTAAAACTATATATTTAAAGTTATCATTACAGTTATCGTTCTTGGTGTGTACGGCCCTTAACACATGGGCTCAATCAGACATTACAGGGACTTTGTATTAGGAAGCTGGCGGGGTAAAGTCTGATTAATGTCCATGCCAACTGATTGGCATTTGCGTTCTTACATATAGCTCCTCCAGGTAATGTCTAGATAATTTCAGGGTTGCACTGGATGTGTGAAAGGGCCTATGGAGTGCCAAATGCAACTTGACATCAGACATTTTCATTTGTATTCTGACCAGAACAAGACCATGTAAACCGATGCACTGGCTAGTGTGTTTACTTTGTCTCGCCGCAATGCTTCATTTAATGTATATAAACTACTGAATAGTGATTTCCTTCCATACAGATACAGAATGTATGTGCATGTCAGTGCTGAGCTGACTGCAGTTTATACAGAGTGTTCAAGTGCAACTTTTACCAGAAGAGAGGTGAAACGAGGTTTTTCAGCGTTGTTTTGAAAAGTGAGTTTTGTCTGTAATCGCTGAGTTACTGGCAGTAAAACACAACCCCTGCAGATATAATGGTAATGGTTTGTACTCCTGAGCAGAGAAAATCATACTAACTGCATCTTAATATGATATATAGGACTTTCACATCAATATGCTTTTCCCACTGGCTGCAGCATTACTGCAATGCTAATGAAGGCAAGGCAAGGCAAGGCAGCTTTATTTGTATAGCACATTTCAGCAACAGGGCAATTCAAAGTGCTTTACATGAAAACAGATTAAAAAAAAATTAAAAACAGATAAAATACGAGAAAAAAAGTTACAGTGCAGTATAACAAATTAAACATTGAAGAGCAGTTAAAACAGTTAAATATATAAAAGCAGATAAAATAGGAATTTCTCTTTATATGCTTATATAGATTGTTATACAGTGTCAACAATGCAGCTTCAGTATAAGAAATGAACAGTTATTTAAAGAAAGGCAACATCAAAAAGATAGGTCTTCAGCCTTGATTTAAAAGAACAGAGTTGCAGCAGACCTGCAGTTTTCTGGGAGTTTGTTCCAGATATGTGGAGCATAAAAACTAAACGCTGCTTCCCCCTGTTTAGTTCTGACTCTGGGGACAACAAGCAGGCCTGTCCCAGACGACCTGAGAGGTCTGGGTGGTTCATAGTGTAGTAGCAGACCAGAAATGTATTTTGGCCCTAAACCGTTTACTGATTTATAAACCAGCAAAAGTATTTTGAAATCAATTCTTTGATGCACTGGAAGCCAGTGTAGAGACTTCAGAACTGGAGTGATGTGATCCACTCTCTTGGTCTTAGTGAGGACTCGAGCAGCAGCGTTCTGAATCAGCTGCAGCTGTCTGATTGATTTTTTAGGGAGACCTGTAAAGACCTGACAGTAGTCAAGTCTACTGAAGATAAAAGCATGGACAAGTTTTTCCAAATCCTGCTGAGACATAAGTCCTTTAACTCTTGATATATTTTTAAGGTGGTAATAGGCTGACTTTGTAATTATCTTAATGTGGCTGTTAAAATTCAGGTCTGAGTCCATGACTACACCAAAATTTCTGGCTTTGTCTGTTGTTTTTAACATTATCGTTTGAAGCTGAGTGCTGACTTTTAATCGTTCCTCCTTTGTTCCAAAAACAACCACTTCAGTTTTTTCATCATTTGATTTAAGAAAGTTCTGGCACATCCAGTCGTTAATTTGTTCAATGCACTTAGTCAATTGTTGTATTGGAATATAGTCCCCTGGCGATAAGGTTATATCAATTTGTGTGTCATCCGCATAACTATGGTACTGAAGGGAGCGCAGGATCATTAAATTGTGTGTGTAGAAGAAAGAATAGAGTGGAGACGCAGAAATGAGTCTGCTGATGATAATGTTGTATGGATGGTTTATTGATATGAAGCTTCAATGCAAAAAAGTATGAAATTAAAGTGAGGTATTTCCTCTGCTCAGTCCAGCAGGTATGGTAAATGTGGCACACACACACATACACTCCTAATGAGAGCACACTGGCAATACTGTTAAAGCCTGAAGCCAAAAGAGAGAAAGTGTGGCGATGTCTGTGTTGGTCTGCTGATTGTAATTGTGTATGGGGGAATCAGTGGTGCCTTATAGATTGGAAAACAAGTCTGTGAGGGAAACATAGTAGAAAATCTGGTTCTCTTTCGCTCAAGATAATTTATTGTTATCCAGTGCTGGTGCCCAAGTCTTGAGAGAGAAAGGTAGAGAGACAAACAAGGAGAGAAAGAGACAGAGTCAGGATGATGACAGAACCCCATTCATCACAAACTCAGGGATGATTCTAGAACCTGTTATTTTGCACCACCTTGACAAAAACTGAACAGAAATGGCAATGACAGATACTGGATTTAGACAGATAGTGACACAAGCGCACACACACACACACACACACACACACACACACACACACACACACACACACACACACACACACACAGGGTCTGTCATCAGTAGCGCAGTTAATGTGGGAAAATGAAATGACCACAATCCAGTTGCTTTTGCGCAAACAATGAGATTAGAGTTGAGAACACATTTACCTTAGATTGATATAAAACTCAGTGTAACAGAATGGTAAGTCCCAACCCCACTGCACATTACGATGTTCACAACAGGGACAGATTTATCATTGAAATTCTTTGTAATTTGGAAAAAAACCGATCATGATTTCAGATGGAACTAGACAAAAGCATGCATCACTTCTGTCGGCTAAAATGACAGCTGTTGCCAGCAGATTTTGTCAGCTATCGCTAGCTAGCTAATTAAGCTAATGTTAACTTCATGAGTTGGTTGAAAACACATAGACTGTATAAAATGAACAGCCAACTCCTTAGAGTGTCTTTTAGTACAACTTAACGCTAAATGTTACAATTAACTTGAACTGAACTGATAAGGAAATCATTAGAGAAAAAGCTTCTAGAAGGAGCACTAACCAGTGTGTTTGGCTGTTGTAAAGGCAGCTTGTATCTTGTATAACATGGTTGCTGGAGTGTAGAAGCTGGGTTACTACTGTTGTAGGCTAAGTAAGCTGTCTAGCTGAACATTTGTTAGCTATCGTTTGCATTTTGTGTTGGAGCAGATAAACCTACCATTTAATCCATTCCTTAAAGTTTTGGTCTTGTATTTTTAGTTTTGAAGAGGGTAACAAAAACTACCATCCAAACTCTTGATATACAAAGTATCACTCTTACTATAGCCCCTTGCATACCGCTTCAACATCCAGAAAATCCAAATAAATCCAAAGCTTGACAGGCCTGCCGTGCCTAGTTGACTTTAATAGAGGTTTAATGCAGGATTTAAGGATAGAAGAGGGGGAGAGATGAGTGTAACAATGAATGCTAAAGAGGGATTCCAGCACAGATGGGGGGGGGCCTGAAGGGGTTCCCCGGCAAAATGAGTTTAATTTAACAATAATTTGATTCACAAGAATATGTCACATTAGAGAACAAATCAGGAAGGATGATTTGATAAAAGGCCTCACCATCATCATCATCATTATTTCCCCTGATACATAGCAAACAGCTCTACCATTTATTAGTAAGTGATCATCCACAATAATGTAAGGCGGGGGTTCAGGGACTAATCTGATCAAATGAGTCCATCTGAGCAACATTTCCAATTTTTACCTGATATGTAGAGTCGGTAATAGTTTCATCTGACAATGTGCGGGGATGAAAGTGACTTTAACTTTGCTATACTTGGACACACACGCTCACACTGTCACACACATGCCTGAAATATCACTGCACCTAAGCCAGCAGCTTCTCCTTCCTGTTAGGTAACGGAGGGGTTTGCACCCTCAGCACTGGGCATCTGTACATGTCCTTGTAGGACGAGAGGGATGCTAAGAAAAGACGCTGACGTCAGAGCAGCGGCCATTTGCTTCCCTCTCTCCTGCTCACACACACACCCACACACACACACACACACACACACACACACACACACACACACACACACACACACACACACACTCTCTCTCCCTGTCTCTCAATCTTTATCTCCTTATGTCCCTCCTAGGACAGTGCCTCTACCTGATGCCAATGCTTAAATGGGAACCACTTAAGGAAATAAGCTGTTGCCATCTTTCTGCTGCAGGGACACTGTGCAGAACTGTAGAACATCCAATTGAGGATTGAACAGTATATTTTTCATATCCCCATTGAGTGATAGGAACACATCAACATTTTGTATCGTAGTTTGTCGTTAAATTTGGAGGTCTTCGGGTCAGGTAACTGAAATTGACACACAGTCTTCCTCGATCTTTCCTAGCCCCCTGCAGTTTTGGGACCCTAGGACAGTTGCCTACTTTGCACAGTTGTAATCCAGCCTTGACCACAGATCCCTCCCCTAGACATAGCCTTTTTGCTTGTCTCAAATAAAATGTCCCTGACCTAGACAAAGTTTTTCATTGTGCATGATGAACTCTGCAATGATACAAACTATGGCGTTGAATCTGATGAAAGCTTGTTTGCTGAAATGTGTTAGCATAAGAAATAAAGTTAGGGCTGGGCGATATGGAGAAAATCAAATATCACTATATTTTTTGACCAAATACCTCGATATCGATACCAGTAACGATATTGTAGTGTTGACTATTGGTGCTTTCCCAAAATATTTACACAATGAGATTTTAGATGCTAATCATCTGTCATGTGGATATAATGACTAAGTGGGTGAAGGCAAATAATAGAACAGTTAACAGTCTTATCTAACAGTCTGGTAAATGAATCACTTTATTGTAATGCAGCCTTTAAAACTAGGAAAAGACAATACTTATGCCATATTACGATATTACAATATTCAAAATTTAAGACAATATCTAGTCTCATATCACGATATCGATATAATATTGATATATTGCCCAGCTCTAAATAAAGTGATACCATAGTGCTTGACAAGTTAAGGCTACAAAGCCTTGCGAATGAGGTAATCCATTAGGAACATGAAAGGTTTTCACCCATCTGAATCATACTGAATACAGAGGATATCAACCCTCCTGAGAAACTGTCAGCAGTGTCCTCTACCAACAGAATGACCTACTGTACCTACAGTATCTGTTCCAGGAAAGAAGGTTACTTTGGTTCCACAGGCACCCAGCTCCAAAACACTGATTCTGTGGCTCCACATTCAACTTACGCCTCATTAAGAGAGTAAGTTGAATGCTGCTTACCTATAGTAATGCACAGTGGAGAGACGAGAAAGGTGAATTGTTGGTCAGCCTTAAAAATGAATTGCGCCGCCAAGGACAAAAGGGCCAAATATCAATCAATATCAAATATCATCAATGAGAGGAGATTTGATGATGTTAGCAGCTCTTTGGTGGAGCACTGTATTAGGATGGCAGCATTCATGAGCATGTGTAGTGTTTGAGTATATGTGACATTGCAGAGGTGCCACTATGCTGAGTTGAACGGGTTCAGATTGGCATCAAGGGGACTTCTTTAAAGGTGCAGTAAGCAATCCTGTGCAAAGATTGTTAATATTTGAACTCAACTGCCAAACATATACGCCCCAAACCCCCCGCCCGCGCCCCCCATATACGCCCCCCCTCTTAAAAGCTCCACCCCCCAGATTCACGGACAGATAACTGTATTGGATTGACATCACTTACTATACCTTTAAGGTAGCTGAAACTCATTTTATTATCTCCGGAACTGACACTTTCTTTCACTTTTCCTCCTCTTCCCTCTGCTGTGGAGAGCCTTCTGTCTCCATCACTTTATTATTCGAGTTTTTACGTGCAATTTCTACTATAATTTCTCAACTCATTTCACCCTTGGTCTCTCCTTCATATTCATTTGCATGACTCAACCATAAATATTCTTCTGCCCAACACACGCACACATGCATACACACAAACCTACAGTGTAATGAAACTCTTGGGGCAGTTTAGGGGTTAGCAGTTAAAGGAGGCGAGGAAAAAAAGACCGTAATCATGTCACGTCAGTGGCTGCAGACTCACTCATTCCCCTGCAGTTTCAGATGGATTAAAGGCCACTTCAGGCCTGTTTGTACCTCATCAGCCCCCCTAACATAACACAGATATCGCTTTAGGCCAAATGTTTACTGTCACACTCCAGACTCTCAACACCCTATGGGACACAACCCAATAAGTGGTCAATACAAACTCACACAGAGTAACTGAAGCAATATAATACATTGATTTATCCAATTTGAGATAAATGTGTCAAATCTCTTTCTTTAATGATGCATAATGATATTTTAACATGAGTCAGCTCAGTTAACCTCAACCAAATCTTGCATGGCTCTTATAGGAAGCAAACTAACTAGTGGAATTATTTACCAAGGGAATTATTGTTAATGTGAAGATACATTGTTGAAATCCAAAATGTAATCAGTAACCGATTTTTCAGTTACCAGGCAAAAATGATATACAAAAAAAATCGGAATACATCTTCTGGAGTCTAAGATTATATTTGTTAACTCTTTCCAGAGCTTTTAAATACATCTCCTTCTTAGTAAATGGAGTTTGCTCATTTGTCAGTGTTAAGTCAGTATTAAGCGCAAATACGTGTAATCATTTTCCTTTGTAAGGGGGTCAGCTTTTAAAGGTGTTAATGCTGATTAGTTTACAGTCTAAAATTATGTTATTTTCTTTCCAATAATCTGTATATTAAGGCAGACGATTAGTAGCCTGGTCCTACCAGACTCTGGTACATTTCATTTGTACAGAGAGTCTGGCCACTCTCCATTGACAAGTGTTAACTTCCTTGAAGGCGGGTACTCTGTTGAAGTTTAAAACTATTGGATCTGCCCAGAGCCACTCTGGATCTGCCATAACCAATCGCTAACGTTTGGTCGTAGCGTCGGCTTAGCATCGCTAGTGTTAGCCTTAGCCAACTCCTTCACCACTAATGGAGCGAGCTGGAAAATCTAACTTTTCCCGAACCCCGTGGGGAGGAGGGCCACAACATCATGGCCACCAACAAAACTCAGCAAAGATCTGTTCTTGCTCGGGCTTTAACTTCTGGATATTTGGCAGCGTTGCCACAACGGACCGAATGGCTTCGCTCACATCTTTCTCCGCCGCCATTACGGAACTACAACTCAATCTAGCGCACGTCCTCAACGTCATCGTTCTCAGCCGCTCCCTCTGTTCGCTGATTGGACCGGTAAAGATTTGGCCGGAGAAAACCCGCGAATATACCGCAAACCCAGACGGAGTACTGAAGGAAAATGAAAATTGAGCGGAAGTATGTAGAAGGGCTGAGCCAGGCTAAACGATTAGGGCCTCATGGGAAACATTTATTCGAGTTCTGAGTTTAAAGTCAGATTCCTGAGAAAAAAACTCAGAACTCAAATACATTTTTCTGATGTGGCCCAAATTCTCTTCCGTAGTATGTTAAACCATTATTTAAGCTTTTTTCGTTGTGTTTTTTAACACAAACCCGATCTCCAACTATATGCCAGAGATAACGTTTATGTTGCTACTGTGAGAACAGACTTAAATATCAGAATTTATGACATGTTTTGTTTTATTTGTGTTATAATTGATGAGCAACTTAATAAAAACTCAATAATGACATGTAAAGCACCATTTTAAAAAAAGAGCCAGTTTTCAACTACTGGGGGTGTTAAAAAAAACAGCAGCCAAAAGCCACCTGCAGATACATCACCACCACCATATAGCCACAACTAAATACATTCTCAGCATACATATGTATGTCTACAATAACATTAAATAACATTTGCAATTAGGTTCCTTAAAATTCACTGATTTCCACTGACATGGTTCAGGAATAATGTCCTGAACCAAATAAATGTATGTTGTAAACAAGAAATTCTTTGTTGGATGCAAATTTTCCTTTTGTGCATACAAATCAAGGATTTCTTCAGCCACCCTGTCCATCAGGAACAGAACATCAAGAATACAAATACTCTCTTATGAATGCATTATAATGAATAAAAAAAATGTCACTTAGGAAATATTACAGCATGAGATGTAGTGCTTTTATGCCAAAACGGTTGAGTAGTTTATAAAGTATTCCTCTCATTCCCTGACAGCTAAATCAAATCTGTGTACACTTTCTTATCATTGCACCGTGACCAAACACATTAACCTCTAAAGGAAGTTTTCCGAAATATATAAATCTATAAATATATAGACCAAAAATAGCTGAAAAGACAAAGTTTTGCATGCTGGAGTCGCTGGAACCAGAGGTCATCGGAGGAGATTTTGCTCATCGGAACCTGAGTCGAGTGATAAAACTGTCAGGGGCAGAGCAAAGAGATATGACTGTTGTCATCTCAATGGTTCTCACAACCTTCAGCAGAAGACAGTGAAGAGTAAAGAGGAGGAGAGGAACAGAATAGCACCTCCGCCTCTTCTCATTGAAATGAGAGAGAGAGAGAGAGAGAGCGAGAGAGAGAGAGGCTTCTGTTAGGAATGTTAATGTGCATCGATCTGTCTAATCTGTGGTAAACTCTTGTCCCTGGGTCCCTATATGTGTGGGCAATGAACTTTATTCTTCCACACTGCAGGCCTATTTTACCCGTAATAAGGTGACATGAACTGTTGGACCCCTATTTCCTCTTTATGACTGACTGCATATTGCTTCTATCTCCTTTTAATTGACCATATAGGACCCTATTTAGACCTGTTTCATTTTGTCGACCAGTTATTGCACCCAAAGGTTCTTCTATTCCAAATATGACCCATGTATTGTACATATAGACCACACTCAGGACTGATTTCCTGTTTATATTGGGTACACCATTGTTTTGTTCTTTATAGACCAGATAGTTATGAGACTCATAAAAATGTGATTTAATGTGTTAGTCAAGGCCGGACAGAATGTGCCGAATGAAAACGATTTCACGTGTGGACTAGATAGATCCATCATTTATCGAAGGGAAATATTCAGATGTCACAGTAGCAGTACATGAACTAAAAACACTGAACAAAGGAAAAGTATGCCATTAAAACGTGCATGCATAGAGTGTGCAGATTGGATATCTATTGGGTGTGCAAAAGGGTTATATTCTGCTGCAGGTAAGATGTTAATGCATATTGTTGCAGAAATGGAAGTAAGTCTGTAAGTCTGATTATATACCCAGTTTCTGTACAGGGGTAATCCAGTTATTACCCGGGTATTGCATTTCCATATAGTTGGGAAATACGAAAGCATTAACCAACAAGTCTTCACCAACCAACGAGGAACATTGTGGTTTAGGTTAAAAATACTTCTTCGTCAACATTGGGGGAAATTTGTTGTTATGGATACAATTCTAAACATGTGGTTAAGGTTATGGAAATGTGATGTTAGGATTAGGGTTAGGGTTAGGGTTTCTGACCCGTCAGTGCAGACCCATCCATCCACCCAGATATTCTCTTTAAAGGTCCAATGTGTGGGAATTTCTCCCATCTAGCGTTGAGATCATATATCGCAATTAACTCTGCCGCGCCACGCAGTTCAAAGTACGTATTACAGCTACGGTAGCCTTCACGCTTCAAAAAGCCGGTCTCTTGCTCTTTTCAATATCCTTTTTCTGGGCGACGAAGAAGACTCCGGTTACTGAAATTTGGATTTTGAATATGTGTGGTCCTCCATGTTTTCCTCTTCAAACTTGCAGGGGCCAGGAAGCTACGATATCCATTAGCAGCATTAGCAGCACCTGCGAGTTTATCATGTGATAGAGAAAATGTGAAAGGCGGAGCAGTATGTCCTGTATGTCCCTTACCGGCTAACGTATTTCAAGATGGCGCATGAATATGGAGCGTCTACCCCAGTTCAAATGTAAAATTTCAAGCCAAAAGGAATACTTGGAATTGATGGTAGTGGTAAATATTCATGAAAAAGGACAAGTTTGTGAACGGGCAACACAGATTTTGAGAATGAACAACTAAACACGTTACACACTGGACCTTTAAAGGTGCTGTAGGTAGGATTGTGAAGATCCAGGACTTTTGAACATTTGAACATCAACAACTTCCCCCCTTTCTGTTAAAGCCCAAAACAGTCTCCTAAGCCCCTCCCCCCACAAGGGAGAATGAATGCAATCCACAAATGTGTGCATGAGCAATGATTGACACGCAGTTGGACACCCCCCCTGGCCCTGATTGGTGCATCTGAACAGGGAGCGGTGGATTTTTGCAAATCACACTGCGGGCTGTAGGTGGAACCAGATTTATTTTTAAATGACCTGCTTCATGTAGTTCTATTGGAACTTAGGGTCAGTTTCAGCAAATATGACAGAAAGTTAGTTTTAGAAGTCTCACTTATTGCACCTTTAAGCGAACTTTGTCCTGCGATAATGAAGTTTGCTCTTGTCATAATTACTATGTCCACTAGATGGCGCTGTCACCTGAATGTAAAAGTGTGTCTCTTGGGACACTTGCTGAAATGAGAGTCTATAAATCGGATGTATTGTAAATTAATCAAATTGGCCAATAGAGTCAACTAAGGCTTACATAAAGAAATACATCTTGGGCTTCAACTTAACATTATATTCATTCATATCAATTATTCTGTTGATTATTTTTTTCAATTAAAGAATGAATTTGGTTTATAAAATATGAGAATAAAAATGTGGCATTTGTTGCATGATAATTTGTCAAAATGAATGTCAAACAAATATAATCAATTAATCAACTCAATTAATCGGCTAATCATATTAGAACTATAAACAGTTATTAAAACAGTAATTCATATATGACTGACTACACTTGGAGTTTAGTTCAATACTTTAAGCAACTTGGACTGCTGCAGGTGTGTGTGTGTGTGTGTGCGTGCGTGCGAGTCTGCGTGCGTGTGTGTGTGTGTGTGTGTGTGTGTGTGTGTGTGTGTGTGTGTGTGTGTGTGTCTGTGTGTGTAAGAAAGAGAGACAGAGAGAGAGAGAGAGAGAGACATTAGCTGTGGCGGCACGTTGCACTTGCAGCACTTGCGCACGCTCAGCTCACCTCTCCGCGTAGTGAAGCTTCTCCACGCCGCCGCTCCGTCACCAGCCGCCGGACCGGTGGTCCGAGGGCCGTCGCTGAGGCTCCACCGGCACCGAGACAAACGAACACGGTACCGAACACCACCACCCCCTCTCAACCCTCCTCCTCTCGGTGTTGTTGCGCTTCTGCTGCAGCGTTCAAGTTCAGGTGAGCCTCGTCACCGGCACAACAAGTCCTCTCTCCGGTACTGGGATGCTTGCTCATTCCCGTTAAATGTGATGTTCTAAATGGGCCGCGCAGGATGTGAAGCCTCGCTAGAAGAAGCAGGAGGATGGCTAGACCAGGCTTGTCTGCGGCGGTGCTGCTGCTCCTGCTGGGCTTCCTCTCGGTGTCCTCCGTTCATGCTGGTGAGTTTTACCACAGGTTGATGGGCGATCATTACGAGTAAACACACTGGCTGATCAACCAACAGCTGTGTAGTATGAGTATGTTTTTGACCATAGCTGTCTGATGTGATGTAGCGGATCCCTGTTATGACACATTGTTATGGATGTGTCAGCATCATCATTTGCATCAGCTAGGTAGAAGCAATAAGCTTTGTAATGGCAAAAAAAATGGCTGAGACTAGTCAGTCTCATACTGTATCAAGACTTGCTTTATATGCAAGTTTCCTAGTTTCTAGAATATTTGGAGCCTAGCCTATTTCTAGAAATGTGTCATCTTAAAAGATTAGATCATGTTTTTGTTGTTGGTTCAGGAAAGTTGATTTTTAAGAGAAAGAACTTACACAGTCAAATGTGCATTTAATTTAAACATTTAAAAAAAAATAATAACTCAACCAAAAGACTAGCTAAGTGAAACGATTAGTTGATTAATTCATATTGTCAGAAAATTAAAGTGTGCTAATTTTGAGTCATCTTCATGCAAAAAAATGCCAAACCTTTGCTGGTTGCCTTCAGGCCAGGTGCTACACCGGGTGCTAGAGGATGCTATAGCCATGTCACAAATCAGCGTTGCCCCACTTAAAGGAGACATATGCTCACTTTCAGGTTCATACTTGTATTTTGGACATGTTTACATGCGTTAATGTTTAAAAAAACCACATTCTTATTCTCATTCTGTCAGTCTGAATACACCTGTATTCACCCTCTGTCTGAAACGCTCACTTTTAGCCCCTGTCTCTTTAAGTCCCCCTCCCGAATAGCCAGGTCTGCTCTGATTGGCTTGCGAGAAAACTATTACAAAAGTAGTTTTCAAGCCGTGGGTTGGGATCAAGGGGGTAAGCGTCTGTCAACAACCCATAGATCCTATGGCGCCATTTTGATGCTAACAAGCACTCACCCGACGTTAGCATTCCGTTGACTGCCATTCATTTTGACGTCACTTTGACAGCGAATAACTTTACATCTGAAGCGTTTAAAGACTTTGTTTGTCCATTGTTTATTTCTAAAGAAACACAACAATGTATGAAAGACTCCATTACCTTGTACCTCACGTTATGGCTCTGTAGCAGGTGTTTTTGTAAAAGTAGGCTAACGATTGTGTCATAACCACGTGACTTACTGTCGCATAGTAGAGGAATTACCTTATAGTACAGGAGAAGCTCACAGGCAGTTTCAACTTACATTAGCTGTTTAAGATTAATTACTAATGTTAACTAGCATTTTAGTTAGCAATAATTAGCCTGTGCCTATGTTATCTCCTTACATATACCTACGCTCTCCATCTCTGCAAGATTGGGAATGATTGAGATTTCTCTTGGCACAGCTACCAGAAGACTTCCAACTTTCAGACAGGTTGCTCACGTCACATTTACGTCGTCTTTCTCAGTTGGAGGCTGTGCAGTAACGCTCGGCGCTCGCCGGAAAAGTGCTTCTAATGGCCTTCACTGGTCTCCGTCCAGAGCAACGGGATCTGTTGGTCCATTATATACTGCCTATGGTTGGGATACTCAGATGGGGTGCGGAATATTCTAATGAGCCTGCATGGAAGGGGAGCCTAAGCTAAATGGCTTGTTGAATCCCATGTTTTCTGATCCAGGCTACTCACAAAAAACTTGGTTGTCTTATTTCACAATTTGTGGGTTGGTAGACACTCCAGATACCCAAATGTATGTGCACAAGCACCGAAAAAGTAAGTTATCCATGATATGTCCCCTTTAAGCCCCGTCATGCATTTTAGTATTTTTTTATTGTTAAATAAATAAATATGTAAAAGTTAATAACCATCCATTATGTTCCCAATCTGATCCCTGGCTACATGCTGCATGTTGACAGGCATAATGCCCTTCTTCTTGTGGCTGCACTGTGGATATTATTATTTATTATTATGATGTGATAGACATTTAATCTGTAACATCTTAACCAATGCACAGCAGGACACATGTATATCTTCGTAACTGTATCGTATCGTATAATTGCAATACTAAGATTGGGATGATAGCCAATTCGCTTACAAGTGTGTCCACACTATAGGGCTGGGTATCTTTAAAAAAAAAATTGATACCGGTACCCATACCAATACCATGACTTCAATATCGCTCCCGAAACCCTACTTTTATTAATACCAATTTTAATAAAACAAATCTTTTAATTTATTTATTTTTCAGCTCCTAGTACATTTTTGCTGTTTTTTCCTGTCTGCCTCTGTGACGTGTAATGTTAGACAGCCAATCACAAACATTGTTAGATCTTGGTAGAAGCATGCTGCGTGCTTATTGGCTCACTGACGCTGACGAGATTCACTCCTTAGGTAATTGAAATTGGGTATTGAATGACGAGGCATTTTTCGATACTCAATACTTTAGAGGCAATTCAGTCGGTGCCTAAATATTAAATCCGATACCCAGCCGTAGTGCACACAGGCATAGGCTAAATGTATTTCACTTCTCGTTGTGGCTGCACTATTCATTTTATTTCTGACGAACATGGAACAGTATGAGATTAAACAAAAGTGAGATTTTCCTATTTAAAGCCCTACATACAGAATGGATCTAATCTTGGTATATTATGTATGTTAGATATAGTACCTCATCTATCTTTCATGGTGTTGCATATTTTTAACCTGCAGCGGCTTATATTATATTCAAGAAGAGCATTCATCTCAAGCGTAAGAGCTTGGATACATTGTGTCCTGATGATAAACTGAGAGATGACAGATAGTCATTTGAAAAGCCGAAAATCCTGGCGATAAGATCATGTGGTCTTCATCTTAGCCTCCAGAGGTTTGATATTTGGCTCCCTAAAGGTGGAGATGAATGTAGTTTTAAGAGGGAGTTTAGAGATTCTGCAGCCAGCCTTTAGCTTTTTGTCTGCAAAGGGCTTAAGAATGGATAGGAATCCCTCTCTGCTATTGTATTGTGTTTCTGTGCTGTGCTGGAAGATAAACAGCGGGAAAACAGCGAGTCAAACAGGGAGTCATAGCAATGTATCACACACACCATACTCTGCATCAGTAAACACACACAGAGCCTTTGGGAGCCACTGAGAGAGTTTGCCCTGCCCCAAAAAATGAATTTCTCTGAAATTAGTTTTTTTTCTGCTGTATTCTGGTGATATTGTTAGCATAGGGCACACACAGAGAAACGGAGAGTAAATTCTACTTCCTGTAATATGATTATTTGACTCCGCGAACAAGTCGGAGGCCGTGTGTTCAATATTTGCAGAGGTTTGACAATGTGACAATCTAATTTGCAAAGAGTGACAGACTGCAGTTCCAGCTTGTAACAGAGAGGAAGAAAGACCAGTGTTTTGGATCACACACACACACACACACACACACCCACACACACACACACACACACACACACACACACACACACACACACACACACACAAATAAAAAGCAACAAAGCAACTCAGCACACTCAGGCTACAGCCTTACTTGCTCTCAAATAACCATTAGTCTATGGTGGCTAATGTTAGCTAACGTTAGCAAAGCTTAGATAGACATTTCTGTGGTCTAGTAGAGCTGCAAAGATTAATCGATTAGTTGTCAACTACTAAAATAATAGCCAACTATTTTGATAATTAATCGGTTTTAAGTCATTCTCTGATTCCTGCTTCTTAGATTATTTTTTTCCCAGTTTTTTCACTCCTCAATGACAGTAAACTGAATATGAGTTGAGTTGTAGTCAAAACAAGACATTTGAGGACGTCATCTTGGGCTTTGGAAAACAGATCGACACTTTTCACAATTTTCTGACATGTTGTAGATCGAGAAAATACGGAGCCCCAGAGGCGACATGGAGGAAAGAAAAAAAGAAACGAAGGAGAAAAAAAAAACATGTACTGGGGACAAACGCTAAACTCAAGATCTCGACTTTGTACTTTCTTTCGACTTTTGTGTGTGTGTGTGTGTGTGTGGCTTAGTAGCTAGCTAGCGCCAGCTAACCTTAAGAACCTTAGCTAGCTAGTAGCACAACATAATGATTACATCTCCTTGGTTGTCTAAATACATCCATTGTTTATTTTGATAAGCATTACTAATTAATACATGCCAACGTGAAGTGTTATTATGAACATTGTCGTTGACTGTTGATGTCAATTACTGCAGGCTAACCTTAGTAGCTAGCTACTAAGATTATCCGTTTTGTTTGTTGGATTTCAGTGTTTGCCCCAGTTTTTCTTTCATCGTTTATTTTTTTTCCCTCCATGCGACAAACTTGAGATCTCGCAAAAGTGTCCCAAGTAGGCTACATGATTTATTTATTTTTTATTTTTTTCCTTTCCTTTGTTTTTTTTCTTTTTCTTTTCTTTTTTTTCTTTTTCCTCCATGTCACCTCTGGGGCTCCGTAGAACATAATTGACAGATTAAAAAATAATCGTTAGTCGCAGCCCTACTTTCTAGCCACCCAGCCCTGTCTCCTTAAATGTACGTTCCCATAGAAATAAAGTGCATTCTCAATTAAGTTTCGAGGGAAACATATTTTGCCCTGCATTGCGTTTGTTCTTGACTTATCACAAATGTGTTTAAAAAATTTTTTAAACACAGTGACACTGACTTTCACCCAGGAGACCGCTGTTTGTGTCCTGTGTGAAACCAAACTGTCATCGTTGACTTATTTTAAGTTACACAACCACCGTTCTTATTTTAATCAGGACCATGATCTTTTCCTAAATCTAGAACCAAGTTTACTAGTTTTGTTGCCTAAACCTAAACAAGTAGACATGCTTTAATTCACAATGTTAAAACTGCCACCGGTTCACAACGTGCACCTGTCGCCGCTATGACGACGTGTTGAAACAAAATGTAATCCAGAAGAAAATACATTACCCCCAAAATGTAAATGAGCATGCAATTTAGTTGTATAGAAATGTATGTTTTTAGTATGATTTTTTTTTTTTTGCCCAAGCATTAAAATCAATCGGCAGTACGAACGAGGAAAGACATCCTCACGAGTCACATATTAATGAGATGTGCGTGGGAGAAAGAAGAGCGAGAAGAGAGGGAAAGGGAAAGATAGGAAAATGTGTGTGAGTGTGTGTGGATGAGAGAGAAACAGAAAAGAGAAAGAGAGCCTTTTTAAAGGGAAACACCAAGAGACCTGCGTGTGGTTAATTAGGCCTGGTATTAATGAAAGCAGAAGGATTAATCTGTCGGAGAAGAGAAGATTTAAGGGAAGGCGGGGTAAGAGAGCAAGAAGAGAACAAGCTCAAAAAGAAAGAGGGCGATGGAGAGGGGAATATGTGTCTTCAGGTATACATTGTAGCATCTATTGTATGTATTACACGGTGTAGTGACAGAATATTAATGGCCTGTCTCTATTCTAATTTGTTTCCTGTGGCCATGCTGCGTGTGTGTGTGTGTGTGTGTGTGTGTGTGTGTGTGTGTGTGTGTGTGTGTGTGTGTGTGTGTCTGTGTGTGTGTGTCTCAGACACCCTGCTGTCAGCTCCACTCAATGTGACCATCAGAGAGATTGAGGGAAACTCCGCCATTGTCACGTGGGAAATCTTGGAGGGGGACCCCGTCATTGGATTCGCCATCACTCAACAGGTACCTCCATACGTGTCATGTCCTTCATGTGAGTGTGTGTAGAGAGTAAGTGGCAACTTTGGACAAAGTTTAGATCAGAGGTTTTCAAATAGTTGTGAATGAGGTGAAAGGGACAGGTGCGTGCAGGTTCATCTTAAAACAATGGGTTAGTTAGTTGCTGTAGTTTGGCATGCTGGCATAGCCCGCTCAGCAGTAGCTGTGATACATAGCTCATGGAAGATATTGAGGTACTTTAAAAGGGCTGTACTCGAAACACTGAAAAAATGTCCATCTGGGCTGGGATTGCCTCCACACGACTCTCACAAGCATGGATGAAACATGTAGCCGTAATGCTAGCCGCGAGCTAACAACAGCAATGCTGCTACCACTACCTAGCTTATTTCTGCCGCGCTACACTTCACACTACCCGGGTAGGCCGGGTTGGGCTTATAAACAAATAAATAGCTCCCACTCTGAGTCTAGGGAAGAGCAGTTGTGCTGGAAACATCACCTTATGTAGGTGTAATAAACAAGTGGATATTGGAGCCCTGCCGTCTGCGAGCTATTGATTTGTCCATTACATTGCGAACAGTATATGTTAATAGATAAATGTAAACAAATATTAGCTAAAGAATAACAGGGTTTAAGTTGTGGCCCACAACGTAACTCACTGAATTCATGGCAACATCATATTTCTTTCTTACGTCCCCCAAAGTATTATGGGAACTGGAGTTCCAAAATGAAGAATCCATTAATATAAACCTTTTTTCATGTTGCACTGTCAATATTGTTTGACATTACAAAGGCTCAGAATGTCCCATCCAAATAGGGGGTGGCAGTGGTCTCAATTGTGTCCAATGCGGTGGGGCCTACATTTTGACTTTGAATACCCCTGATTTAGATCAAATAGACAGAACAGGCTGAGGAAATGCAAGTTTTCAGAAGTCCAAAAGTTGCAGCTATCTAGTAGTAGATACACTTTCAGACACTTGTCAAATGTATGTTTTGTCTACGTGCTGTTTAATTAGAATAAGAAATCCCCTAAGGAGATTTACTGTTGATCTAGCAGGAACCATTTGAACTGAGCAAGCAGTCCTAGCTGGATAATAATGTACATTTCAAGCACAGCATACATATGGCAAGAGAAGCACTCTGCTTCTTTAAGCTTAATTACACTGCAGGACAAACCCCTGGAAGCTTTCTTTCAGCTTTTTCCCAACTCTCCCAAGAGAGACGTGTTTGCATTCGCACCGTATCAGCCCTAACCAGTGGGCAGCTTGGTGAAATTTCTCAAGAGGGATCGTCAGCAGAAAATCTGACTGCATCTGATAGAGCATGTATCAAAGCAATTTTCGCTAACAAGTAGACAACTTTAATATTGCTTTGAAGGAGCAGGGTGAAGCTGAACTTGTGACTTTAGTTAAAGTGATGCAGGGTTTTGATTGCAGATATTGCTACTTTGTGCCAATATTATCTTTTCATGTTGAAGAAATTACAAAAAGTACAGTAAGTGGTTCCTCCAGAATTCTGCTCCCTGCACATTGGAAAAAAAACTTCTGAAACATTTAGAATCAAACGCCACTATAATCTGTGGTTACAAAGTATCAGATAGTGGCCTGATGCACCAGTTTAACCCTGACCTCTGCTGAGGTGGTGCCAAGAAAGAAAAAATTCCCTGCAGGGATCAATAAAGTATCACATTACACCCAGTCTCCTGGCCCTGATTGCTCTCCTCTGCCCTTCTGTTCCTCGCTTTTCTGCAGAAGAAGGATGTACGCATGTTGAGGTTCATCCAGGAAGTCAACACCACCACGCGCTCCTGTGCATTGTGGGATCTGGATGAGGACACGGAGTACATCGTTCACGTTCAGAGCATCAGCATGGGAGGCAGCAGCCCCGCCAGTGAGCCGGTCCTCTTCAGAACGCCCAAAGAGTCGGAGAAGATGGCGTCCAAGAGCCCAGGTGAGGGACGATAACACATTATTTTTACTTAGTTATTGAGTAATGCATCTACACAAGATATACACAAACTTGGGCTTAAAATGAATTTTAAGAATACAATTTACAGCACAAACTGTACTCTGTTTTTTTTTTTTCACTTACCGATAGGGACACTGGGGCTTAATAAGCAGCTCATTTGTCCCCAATTCTATCTTCACTTACTGGAAGCGTTTTCTGAGCTGTACATATTGCAAGAGGATCTCGATTCCATGGAGACATAAAATCTGTGCAAAAAGCCTTAAAGTGATGTAATCCTTTGCAGAATGTCATGCTTTTTCCCCCCGTGAAAATCATCAAAAATCCCAAAACAATAATAAGCCTGACACTAACAGTGTGAGTTTTGACTTCTGCACAGCACATGCGACAAGCATATAAACAGGCAGGCTGATGATTATAATTCAATACGTGCAAGAGCACAAACATGTAAGTATAAAAGCACGCAGACACAGAAGCAATCACGCATTCACACAGGAGAGTAAACAAACATTCTGCTTCTCGGGTTTTTCCTTCGCTGATACACACAAATCTACACGCACACATTCACACATACATCTACCCATGCAGGTACATGCATACACAGATTTTTAATAGCTTCTAACCAGAGGCAGCAACCCAGCAGAGTATTTTTAGTTTTATTTGTGTTTTGCGTAATCACCACAAAGAAAATGGTTATTTAACAATTTCATAGAAATAAAAGACAGAAATTGCTGTCTTTGTGAGAACCCCAACTCCCATTTAAATGTCTAATTCTCAATGCAGAGGCTGCTGTTATCTGGAGCGGCTTGCAGTACCTCCTATTTTATCAAGTCTGACCCAGTTATAGTGCCGAGAGCAGCTGCTTCAGAGGGACACAGATAATGCTAAATGCTCAACGGCGGCAAGTTGATAAGGAAACGGGACATTAGGGAGCAACTTCTTCCCTAGAGACACCCCTGTGTGGGGGCTTGTCCAGGTCCCTATGAGTGGGGGGAAGTGATACAAGACATTTAGTCTCTTCTGCAGTGTCTAAACAATGTTCTCGGCAAAATGTTTCTAGTAAATGGCCATTTTTCCGTCCAACTGACCGTCCGTCTGTTGCACTATGCAGTTTACATTGATAACGGTGGCAGATTTACCATCACAATTCTTAGCCAGTTTTTTTTGGTAATCATTTTGTATTGTTCTTTTGCTACAGATGTATGCAAGCAAAATACATGAACATAACTAAAGGTTGTGTGACATACAGTGGGTGTTTAAGTGGGACAATTTGTCTTGATGTTGAGGGGCTGAATCGTTTTGTTTGCTCCGACTTTGATGGAAGTTACCAGTGTGCAAAAGGTGTGTGTGTGTGTGTGTGTGTGTGTGTGTGTGTGTGTGTGTGTGTGTGTGTGTGTGTGTGTGTGTGTGTGTGTGTTTATGGAAGAATTCATTAGCTTTCCTGATTAAATCTCCAAGCCATTACTGCTCGCCTCCCCTTCTAAGCAGGTATTAATCAGCCTTTTAGTATCTGCAGGCGCAATGCAACACAACACACAACTGTCTGTGTTTTCTATCTGCCTGTTTATCTTTCTTTATATCTGCCTATTTCTATCCAATACCAACAAAATATTGCAAAAGTCCTGAATGCACTGACGTTTTCATAATGTAGTAAAATCTTTGATGGCAAGTGTTAAGGTGTAATGTTGGTTATTACGTTATACAAGGAGTTGCAAAGTCTGCAGTTTTGTAAATCAATCTTTACAGCAGTAAAACATTTCAGAGACTCCTTTCTGTCGGAACTGTTTCAACCTTTAATTTATCTCTGACAGAGGTGCGGCAGCAGCCTGCTTCCAGTATTCACATACTGTGCAGCATGGAAGATGTTCCAGTACAACCACAGTGTTCCTTTCTTTCCAGCCCAGCTGCAGTAGTCTTTGTCTTCTAAACCAAAGCTTTAAGTTGTGAATAGTTTTAGTCAGAGTATGTACAGTAGGCCACACTAAATGGTGTGTTGGACAAACAAGGGAGCAAGCCTATAGTCTATGCTCGCTTCCTGTGATGGCAGCCACCTGCCACTCAAAGTGAAATGCACTTAATTACACAAAAATATGTCTGAATGTAACGGGTGAGTTATAAAATAAGTAAATCAGTGGCCATGAAGGGAGACGTTAGCTATAGTGACCAAAACCATGTCAGGCTGTAAATATTACAACTACAACAGTTTAATTCTGTTGGGGTTAGGGTTAGGGGTTATTCTGTTTGGCCCTTCCGCTTTTACTTTATTCCTCAGGCCCGGAGGTTGCCACTTGGGTTTAACAAGCAGGCAGCACTACAATTTGAAGGTTTAAGGTGATTGCATATCAATCTCCAGAAGTCTCAACCTCAGCCTCTGCACAGTTCACACTGAAACTGGGTGACTCCTGAGTCAACGGGCCCTATTTTAACGATCTAAGCGCACGGTGTGAAGGGCCTGGCGCAGGTGCGTTTAGGGCGTGTCACTTTTGCTAGTTTGACAGCGGAAAAAAGGGTCCGTGTGCCAAGCGCATGGTTCAAAAGGGTTGTACTTAGTGTCTTCATTAATTCATAGGTGTGTTTTGGGCGTAACATGCAATAAACCAATCAGAGTGTCATCTCCCATTCCTTTTAAAAGCCAGGCGCGTTTGTACCTTGTGATGGCGGATTTGCACCGTAATATTTTTATGTAATATGTTTGTGTGCTGCTGCGCTTCCCTGTGTGTGTAACAAGCATAGTGTGTGCGCGCTGTGTATAAGCCTAGACGCATTTTACTAATTTGCTGTTAGAATAACTATGAAATGCTGTGCTATTGACTTTAGACCAGGTTTTTGTTTTGTTTGTCACTTCCCACTGCCTCAAGATATCAATACGCCAAGAATGCACCTGAACACACCTCCCTGTAAGACCAGCACGCCCATGGGCGCAAAGATGGGCGCAGGTGCATTTGCTATTCAAACGACGTGGGCGCTGGACGGGAAATTGACAACTGCGTCGTTCTTAAACTAGCAAAGACACTTGCGTCGGGCTTTGCGCTGAGCCGGGTGCAAGATAGGGCCCAACATGTGAACAAGACAATTTTGGAGTATTTGTGAGTCGTATTTGTCGTCTCCCCCCCGCCAACGTCCTGGACCAGTCCGTCAACAAGGCCACCACGGAGACCCACCCATAGTCGCAGATCTGCTGCTTTCTCCAACCTGAAGGGTCAGTGTAGACCTTACAGCTTCAGGTCATACCCAGCCCGAGCTTATCTTATTCAGACAACTGTCTATCATAGGTGTCCTCTCGCAACAGAAACATCTGTAATCTGCTAATACTTCCAACTCTATAGGAGTATACCTCCCTTCTGTCAAACCTTGAGGTCTTAGCTTCAGCTCAGAGGGATCACCATGGCAACAAGAGACCTGAGAGCAAGCCTGACCACAGAAGCACCAACATCTTCAACTCATCGAGACACCGAAGCAGGATTAGGGAAAAACGTAACCTGAAGTCATGAAATCCCGTCCTTTGTACTTTCCATATTAGACAAATCAGCATCCACTACAGCACTATGTCAACGTGACTTTGAATGAGGAAGAGAACATGGAAGTTTCACTTTGGCTATCTATCATACATAATTATATATTATTTTACTGCAAAATGGCATTAAGATTTTATTGGCTGTGGCCATCCCATAAATTTCAGCACTAAGCTGTAAAATAGCTAGTAAAATGATGCTGTATATACTGTATTATAATTTCACGGCCTAGTGGGTTCTGGAGACCCCCGTTGAGATGCAAGTAAAGACATCTAAGTGACAGTGATGTCTTGATGCCGTTCATGCAACCCCTTTGATATCATACAGTGCTACGCCATGGAAATCAACCAGTTTGACCAGGGGAAATGTGTGGTAGCACCAGGCCAGGCTGGCAGAGAGTGGGAGGTTGTGGTCCAGACTGTGTTCAAACCTTTAACCTTGTTTCCTGTCAGCAAGAGAATCACAGTGAGGAATGGGGTTTGGATCCAGCTCTCTCTGTCTCTGTAGAACTCTGCTCTCACTTAACTTTAATTACACTGACCACAATGGAAAATTTACACCAGGCTGCCTCTCTGCTCTCCTATCACCGTGCTTTATTCTTTTATCTTTTCCTGCAGAGTTTCAGAGTGATGGGCAATTTCACATTTTCTCTCTGGGACAATTAACCACAGTGTCCTCAGTGGCACTTTGTTGACTCTGTGTGTGTGTGTGTGTGTGTGTGTGTGTGTGTGTGTGTGTGTGTGTGTGTGTGTGTGTGTGTGTGTGTGTGTGCTCTCTCTCCAGACGAGGTGACGATGGAGGAGTATGGTCAGGATGCTCAGCTGAGGGCTGGAGAACTCATCATCATTGTAGTGGTGCTCATCATGTGGGCAGGTAATGTTCCTCTTCGGCAAATGTATCCCTGCAGACCTTATAGCAATCCACTGTCTTTGGGGCAAAAAAGCTCTCTGACTGAGGCTCTATTAAAGGCCCTGACACACCAACCCGATAACCGGCCGTCGGACAGTCTGGCGAGGTCAGTGACTCCAGTCTGTTTGGTGTGAGTTCTAGCCCTTGACTAGCGAATCAGTGCACTTATGTTAGCGTGACGAACGGCTCTCAAAATCTGACGAAAATCTTTTAAACTGACCTTTGTCGATCTGAAATGAAGACAGATTCAGCAACTGCACGGCCTATTTCTCGCTTAAAATGTTTTCAGAAACACGTTTCGGTGAACTAGCTTCGTAAAATATGAGATTGTATTCTGAATGAGCCGCCATTGTCATAGACAGTATATAATGGACCAACATATCCCGTTGCTCTGGACGGAGACCAGTGAAGGATATTAGAAGCACTTTTCCAGTGAGCGCCGAGCGTTACTGCGCAGCCTCCAACTGAGAGAGACGACGTAGATGTGACGTGAGCAACCTGTCTGAAAGTTGGAAGTCTTCTGGTAGCTGTGCCAAGAGAAATCTCAATCATTCCAAATCTTGCAGAGACAGAGAGCGTAGGTAT
Source organism: Sander vitreus (assembly GCF_031162955.1). Classification (NCBI taxonomy): domain Eukaryota; kingdom Metazoa; phylum Chordata; class Actinopteri; order Perciformes; family Percidae; genus Sander; species Sander vitreus. Next base: position 22,768,706 of record NC_135868.1, on the reverse strand, counting down.
ATGTAAGGAGATAACATAGGCACAGGCTAATTATTGCTATGGTAATGGAGCCTTTTATACATTGTCGTGTTTCTTTAGAAATAAACAATGGACAAATAAAGTCTTTAAACGCTTCAGATGTAAAGTTATTTGCTGTCAAAGTGACGTCAAATGAACGTTGGGTGATTGTTTGGTAGCATCAAAATGGCGCCATAGGAGGTTCGAGTTCTGAAGCGAAGCTTACCCCCTTGGCCATTATGCTCGGTTGAAAAATCCGGGAGCAGCCAGACCCACGTGACGCGTTCGTCCAATCAGCTTTTCATTTTTTGGGCGACAATACAGATTAGCGCCGCCTGCTGTTATGGAGACGTATTACGTCTTGTGCACGCGCAGAACGTACGCTCAAGTCGTCGTCGCTTCGGTGTGTTCCGAGGCACTTTTTTGACCAACTCGGGGAGACTGATCAGTCCGACTGCCTTTCCTCCTGACGATCGGCTGTCAGGTTGGTGTGTCAGGGCCTTAAGAGACAAACACACTGGTAGTGGTGTCATCTGTCTCTGATGACCATGTTGTCTGAAGACTATGTAGTGCTTTTGGGATGATGAAAACTTGGTTTGGTGATGAGAACACATCAAATCCAGGTTTAAATCGTGTATTTCTATCCAGATATGCTTGTCAACACAGACAGAAATGTGTTATAGCGGGAAAAAGTGTGTGACTTTTATTTCATGCAAATCTCCTGACTAATATTAAGTTTGTTTTTGAGTTATCTGTTTTGATTGTTCAAAAATCGTAGTTTGAGATTTCCCATTACAAGACTTTTGCCCCGATTTGTCACTCGGCAACAGTTTTTAGAGCTTGCCGACAAAAGCCCCAGATGGGAGTCAAATCGCGTTTAGCATGCATGCGCTTGAGCGCAATGTGTGAACCGTTCAAAACCCTTACAGACACATTCTAAATATTTAGCCGGCTGCCTCCTCTGGAGACTACGAATGTCTGTACAAAATAAAAGTGTTGAAGTATTTAAATGATGGACCCAGAGCCATGCTGCTAGCGGGCTAAATAACAACATAAAGCAAACTTAGGTATGTATCTATGGGATGCATTGTATTTACATTGATGTGCTAGCTTAGTTAGAACAACCTGAAAATGCTCAGTCAGTCAGTAAGTAAAGTCAGTTAAAATGGCTGGTTTACATGTTTTTCAAACTATTAGACTGTGCCTGCTGCTTATTTAAGCCTCCCAGTCATACGCTCTGTGTTGCAGTTATGCTTTTGTACATCTCAGCACTATTTTACAGACGCACACAGCCATAAATATTCCTTCCTAACCCACTTCCCCAGGTGAAATGAGATATAAATACGGCCCAAATACTGTATATGGCAGATACAATAACAGCAAGCGGCCTGGATCTCCCTTTGCCAATTACCAGTGAGAGGACGAGATTCAAAGAGAGAGGGGGATGGAAAATAGTGAAAACTAAGCAATCAAGTCTTGAGAAGAGGAAAAAGGAAGGCAGGATGGTGAAGTGGTGAATTGTGTTCTTCAGCTTTTAATTGGGCATGTGGAGCATGCTGGGGGACATCACAGTGAGATATTCCATCTTGGTTTTTGGTAATGCAGTGATCAGGCGAACATAGGCTGACAGAAGCAGAACAGCCAAGACTGTAGACTGTTGGGGCCAGATTCCTCCTGCCTCCACACGCTCCTCCGCCGCCATGAATTATTCTCTTTCTTCTTTTGTCGCGCTTGTTCTCTATCTCTCTCCACATCCATCTCTCCTCTGCCATGTTTTTTTATCTTTTTGACTGAAGGCAGGCCTCACATGGCTATCTTGACGTCAAGTTCATATCTCCGTCTGTACGGTTCACCGTATCCATGTCTGTTTCTCGCTACAGTTTGGTCTGCTTAATTTTCACATTATAGACAGCTGAATGAACAGAAATCTGTACATATCATCACCTCCATCTGATATTGAAAGACATATGTCGCTGTGTATCACTATTTCAAAGTGTATAGGCAATAGGCGATTTGGTAATTTATAACAATGGGGGAATGGACTCGGTTTCATTCACTCGTGACTATAGTGAACCGTAAACGATAATTTTTGTTCTGTATTTTTTAAATACAATAAAAAAGTTGAGATTGAATTTGAAAATATTTGATTAATGCAGGCAGGATAGAGCTAAGAGGCTTTAATGTAACCCTCCTTCGGAGATTTTCTTGGCAAGAGTTAAAGAAAGGTTTCTAATGTCTGAAAGTGACATTTTTAATTCCAAAGGCCAAGGGAACTTGATCAGGATGCATAGTATCCTGGATCCATGAAATAACTGCCCTTTAAAAATAAACATCTGCCTGCCTCTATGGGAATTTAACATAGGGGTGTACTTACTTGAAATAACTGCCCTTTAAAAATAAACATCTGCCTGCCTCTATGGGAATTTAACATAGGGGTGTACTTACTTATGCCCCCTGTATTTTCTTGAACAAGCCTATTTCGTATGTCAAACTATTCCTTTAACTTAGTTCAAATTCAAATGATAGTCTTTGGCTAGACTTTAAAATTACGACATTAAATTGTCTAGCAATAGAAAAATCTAATCTTAAACCAACCACGACATTACGTGACATGACACAGGTATTCATCCCCAATCAAAACACTAAAACATCTAAAAGCTCCAGGATTGCTGCTCCAATAGCACCTTAAACTCTAAACTCACCATGGACAAGAGCAACATAAACCAAAGGAAAAAGGGATTATTCTAACGAATAACTATCATGTCCATTTGTCTCCTAGGGGTGATTGTCCTGTTTTGTCGTCAGTATGACATCATCAAAGACAACGAGCCCAACAACAACAAGGACAAAGCCAAGAACTCCTCAGAGTGCAGTACTCCAGAGCACCCACAGGGGGGGCTACTGCGCAGCAACGTCTAAGACCAGCCCTGCATAGCCTTGTGCAATAACCAACTCCTCGAACCTCAGGACAGGTGAGAAACAGGATATCTTTATTGTCTTATGTAATACCTTATATAAATACTTTGTGTTCTATATATGTATTTCTAGAAGCCCGTCCTCACCCAGAAAACAACCGTATGGGTCGACCCATAATTACATTTCTTGTTAGGCAGCGTCCTCTCCTAGCTGTAGTTATTATCGCGAGAGCAAACGAGGAAGGGAAAGGATCAAAAATAGGAGCACCAAAATTATGCGTAAGGAGTTAGGATGGGGTGGTGGATGGGTCAAACAAACACAGGAACTCACTCAGGAGACGGAAGTTTGTGTCTCCTGAGTGAAACCAAAAGTAATTTTAAAATGAACTGAAGTTTTACAGATATTAGTCATTACAAAAAATCGAGGAAGGGATGAAGTGACCCTGCCCGGAGGAAGCCCGGGGCCCCTCGCCTGGAGCCAGGCCCAGATGGAGGGCTCGCCAGCGAGCCGCTCTGGTGGCCGGGGTTTGCCACGGAGCCCGGTCGGGCACAGCCCGAAAAAGCTACGTGGCGGACATCCCTCCATCCCATGGGCCCACCACCTGTGGGAGGAACCGCTGGGGTCGGGTGCGCTGCCACATGGGTGGCAGTGAAGGTCAGGGGCCTCGACGGACCAGACCCGGGCAGCAGAGGCTGGCTCTGGGGACGTGGAATGTCACCTCTCTGTGGGGGGAAGGAGCCGGAACTTGTGCGGGAGGTGGAGCGCTACCGGTTAGATCTGGTGGGGCTTACCTCTACGCACAGTCTTGGTTCTGGGACCATACTCCTGGATAGGGGTTGGACTCTTTTCTTCTCCGGAGTTGCCCAGGGTGTGAGGCGCCGGGCGGGTGTGGGGATACTCACAAGCCCCCGGGCTGAGCGCCGCTACGTTGGAGTTTAACCCGGTGGACGAGAGGGTCGCTCCCCTACGCCTGCGGGTTGTGGGGGGGGAAAACTCTGACTGTTGTTTGTGCATATGCACCAAACAAGAGTTCAGAGTATTCGGCCTTCTTGGAGACCTTGAGTGGAGTCCTGCATGGGGCTCCAGTCGGGGACTCCATAGTTCTGCTGGGGGACTTCAACGCGCACGTGGGTAATGATGGAGACACATGGAGAGGCGTGATTGGGAGGAACGGCCTCCCTGATCTAAACCAGAGTGGTTGTTTGTTGTTGGACTTCTGTGCTAGTCATGGATTGTCTATAACGAACACCATGTTCGAACATAGGGATGCTCATAAGTGTACTTGGTACCAGAGCACCCTAGGCCAAAGGTCAATGATCGATTTTATAATCGCTTTCATCTGATCTGAGGCCATATGTTTTGGACACTCGAGTGAAGAGAGGGGCGGAGCTGTCAACCGATCACCATCTGGTGGTGAGTTGGGTCAGGGGGTGGGGGAAGACTCTGGACAGACCTGGTAAGCCCAAACGGGTAGTGCGGGTAAATTGGGAACGTCTGGAGGAGGCCCCTGTCCGACAGACTTTCAACTCACACCTCCGGGCGGAGCTTTTCGGGCATCCCTGTGGAGGCTGGGGGGCATTGAACCCGAGTGGACAATGTTCAAAGTTTCCATTGCTGAAGCTGCGGTGAGGAGCTGTGGTCTTAGGGTCTTAGGTGCCTCAAGGGGCGGTAACCCACGAACACCGTGGTGGACACCGGTGGTCAGGGAAGCCGTCCGATTGAAGAAGGAGTCTTTCCGGGATATGTTATCCCAGACGACTCCGGAGGCAGTTGCAAGGTACCGAAGGGCCCGAAGGGCTGCAGCCTCTGCCGTGAAAGAGGCAAAGCAGCGTGTGTGGGAGAAGTTCGGAGAAGACATGGAGAAGGACTTTCGGTCGGCACCAAGGTACTTCTGGAAAACCGCTCGCCACCTCAGGAGGGGGGAAGCGGGGAACCATCCAAGCTGTGTACAGTAAGGATGGGACGCTGTTGACCTCAACTGAGGAGGTAATAGGGCGGTGGAAGGAGCACTTTGAGGAACTCCTAACCGACTAATACGCCCTCTATGGTAGAGGCAGAGCTGGAGGATGAGGGGGGGGATTGGCATCAATTTCCTGGTGGAGGTTGCTGAGGTAGTTAAACAACTCCACAGTGGCAAAGCCCCAGGAATTGATGAGATCCGTCCCAGAAATGCTTAAAGCTCTGGGTGTGGAGGGGTTGTCTTGGTTGACACGCCTCTTCAACATTGCGTGGAAGTCTGGGACGGTGCCTAAGGAGTGGCAGACCGGGGTGGTGGTTCCCCTTTTTAAAAAAGGGGGGACCAGAGGGTGTGTGCCAATTACAGGGGTATCACACTTCTCAGCCTCCCGGTAAAGTCTACTCCAAGGTGCTGGAAAGGAGGGTTCGGTCGATAGTCGAATCTCAGGTTGAAGAGGAACAATGCGGATTCCGTCCCTGGTCGTGGAACAACGGACCAGATCTTTACTCTCGCAAGGATCCTGGAGGGAGCCTGGGAGTATGCCCAACCAGTCTACATGTGTTTTGTGGATCTGGAGAAGGCGTATGACCGGGTGCCCCGGGAGATACTGTGGGAGGTGCTGCGAGAGTACAGGGTGAGGGGGTCCCTTCTCAGGGCCATCCAATCTCTGTACGACCAAAGCGAGAGCTGTGTCCGGGTTCTCGGCAGTAAGTCGGACTCGTTTCAGGTGAGAGTTGGCCTCCGCCAGGGCTGCGCTTTGTCACCAATCCTGTTTGTAGTATTTATGGACAGGATATCGAGGCGTAGTCGGGGTGGAGAGGGGTTGCAGTTCGGTGGGCTGGGGATCTCATCGCTGCTTTTTTGCAGATGATGTGGTCCTGATGGCATCATCGGCCTGTGACCTTCAGCACTCACTGGATCGGTTCGCAGCCGAGTGTGAAGCGGCTGGGATGAGGATCAGCACCTCTAAATCGGAGGCCATGGTTCTCAGCAGGAAACCGATGGAGTGCCTTCTCCAGGTAGGGAATGAGTCCTTACCCCCAAGTGAAGGAGTTCAAGTACCTTGGGGTCTTGTTCGCGAGTGAGGGGACAATGGAGCGGGAGATTGGTCGGAGAATCGGCACAGCAGGTGCGGTATTACATTCAATTTATCGCACCGTTATGACGAAAAGAGAGCTGAGCCAGAAGGCAAAGCTCTCAATCTACCGGTCAGTTTTTGTTCCTACCCTCACCTATGGTCATGAAGGCTGGGTCATGACCGAAAGAACAAGATCCAGGGTACAAGCGGTCGAAATGGGTTTCCTCAGGAGGGTAGCTGGCGTCTCCCTTAGAGATAGGGTGAGAAGCTCAGTTATCCGTGAGGAGCTCGAGTAGAGCCGCTGCTCCTTTGCGTCGAAAGGAGCCAGTTGAGGTGGTTCGGGCATCTGGTAAGGATGCCCCTGGGCGCCTCCCTAGGGAGGTGTTCCAGGCACGTCCCAGCTGGGAGGAGGCCTCGGGGGAGACCCAGGACTAGGTGGAGGGATTATATCTCTAACCTGGCCTGGGAACGCCTCGGGATCCCCCCAGTCGGAGCTGGTTAATGTGGCCCGGAAAGGGAAGTTTGGGGGTCCCCTGCTGGAGCTGCTACCACCGCGACCCGACCCCGGATAAGCGGATGAAGATGGATGGATGGATGGATAGTCATTACACTATGTCCTCATTTTAGTAATTTTACATGACTCGTTTTAAAGGTGCACTATGAGTTCCTGCATGGTTTCAGCGCTATTTCATTTTTGTCTCAATGTAGGCATCTCTCCTTGATCAGCTAGCTGCCTGCCCCCTGAACACACTGTGAAAAAGCCCGGTCTCGGGAGAACACACAGGGGTCGTAAACGTCAAACAAACACTAGAGGCACAAGATAGGCACCAAAATACAACAAACCACTCCAGCCAATCACCGACAAGATGGTTGGGGGAGGGGGTGGGGGTTAGTGACAGTTAGTCAGTTAGTCATGACAGTTACGGAAACATGGGGGGAGTGGAAAGTTTGCTCTGTTTTGTTTGGTATTTACTTGGAACGTCAACAGAAGTGACGTCATGCAGGAACTCATAGTGCCCCTTTAGCCAATCCCTGATGTTTTACTAACCCTAAGTATTTTTGTTGCATAAACTTAACTAGTTTCGTTTTACAACGTTTACTACGTGTTTAAAACTGCACCCGTTCATATGATTACATTCACATGATTAAACCACCACCGTGCGGCAGTAAATAAAACGGTCGTAAGTGTCTATGGAAATCGACCTATAATGTCGTTTAGGTCTGAGGATGTGTTGATTTCAGGGCTTTTTTCCTTTGCTTCCTGTGCTTCTGCAACAACTTAAATTGCGAACATGAACTAAGTTTCTCTAAGGGACCATCTCTTTATTAATTAACGGGTTTTCTCCCTGATCCCCCTGATATTTTTATTTTTGTTTTGGGAAAGTTAATTAGCTATGTACGGCTGATCCAATCTGCTAACTACAGTCATTTCCGCCGGCAGAATTGGAGTTCCTCGCCTGGAGATGAGTAGCCTGCTTTTGTCTCTCTGTCTGAAATCAAGAAACCATTGTGTCAAAAATGTATAAGAATGTTCAGTGATAAATCTGCCACCATTATCATTGTATACTGCAGTTTCTGCAGTGCTAAAATAGAAAGCTTAACAGGTGTAGGAACAGTCGCTATGGGGGATGGGATTTAGCTCACGGCCAATTAGAAATAAGAAAAATATAAAACAGAAGTTTTGCAAATAACACAAAACAAACGCTATCATGACTAATTTTGTTTCCTGCCTTAAGATATAAGAACTCATGTCCTTTGTCTCTCAAATCAAGTTCAGTAAATGTCTTTCCTCCAGAGCCTGAGACCAACAGAAAGCCATTCTCAGACACCATTGTACTGAAGAACCGATAAACCAGTACAGGAACTCTTCTCTACACAATGAAGAACTCTTCAAAAACAATGGACACAAATCTGAACTTGCAGAATCAATGGCTGCAAACAGTCAACCAGGAAACAGAAGAGGACAAACCTACTTTTACCTTTGTTGTGACCAAAACTGGACTGTAGGCAATGAGCGGACAGCCAAATAATACACAAGACACAAAATGGCTGTCAGTCAAAGCATGGGAGGGGACGTCATATCCTCTTGACAAGAACTGCTTGACTCATACGTTCTGGTTACTCTTCATCAGTAGCATCGAATCCCAAGAGTGGATCATCAGACTTTTTTTTTCCAACTTCAGGTTTGTATCACTGGTCAGAGAAAGCAGAAATGTAAGTTGCTTCGTAAGAATAGCTGGTCCTTCAGGTCCAGGAATTAGTCAGCACACAACTAAACAAGCTAAGCTCTGTTTTAAACCAAGGACTTTCTCTTTTTCTATCTCTCCATCCACATTCCCTCCTTTCTGTCTTTATTACTGCCCTTTGTGTAGCAGCTCATCTCTCTCCCTGTCTATCTGTGTTGGTGTCTCTCTAATAAGCACATTGACGTTTGGTGCTCCTCCTATTGTGATTGTTTGAGCCCTCACAATCCCAGTCGTGATTACAGTATCATTTTGTTATTGGGTTAGAAATATTGCACGTTGAGTCTTTTCTTCTGCCTTTCTCTCTTTGTGTCATCAGTTAAATGATGCATCTGTTATTCTCTCCTTTCTGAACTGCAACCTTAAAGCCCTTGTCAGTTCGGGGATAAAATATGACACTTTTCTTTATTTATTTTTTTACAGCGCACCATATTTTCTTTAAATGAGTTGGATGACAAATAAATACAGCCATGATTCAGAAAAAGTTCCAACGATTGACCAGGCAAACTCTCATCACAGTGGCGTCTCACTTAAAATCAAAATTTTACAACTTCCAGGTTTGAAAGCCAGAAGTTTACTCATGTGTCAAACTTTTAATAGACTGGCATGGCTGGGAAATGATAATGATGATTTAGGTTCAAATTGAGGTTTATTGTTCATCACTACATATTCAGCACCATATGCAACCTGTGGTCTGCATTAGAATGTGCAGGTAATGAGGATGGAGAAATGCAGGGCATCAATCCTAATGAAATGTATACACTGGGCAAATGTATGCTGGGTTTCCACTAACAGCATACAGATAATCCACTTGGCTATGTGGCTGTTTTGAAATGTAAACCATTTTCTCTCAGACCCCCTCTGAAACTATCATTAACATTCAAGGCTGTAATGGGATAGAGAAAAATCCAGGTGTAAATTTACTAAAGATGCACTGCAGATTTGATCGCCCAAACTGCCAGCACTAGGACTTGCAGACTGGCAGTACAATTAGAACTTGCATGAATATGTACTCTACATGCAGATAGATGACATTCTTATCTTTTCAGTCACTTTGGCCATTGGCATAGGTTTTTGATAACTGTGATAGCATTTGTTTTTGACATTCCATAGAGGAAATCAGTTTAATACATTTAAAGTCAATATTCAATATTTTCCTAAACAATCTCATAAAAAGACAAAATTCAGCAATAAATTGATCCAACTGTAATACCATTTGTTTTCTGTGTAGCAAAAGCCTGATATAATTTATTCCACTGCGTCATAGAGATCCATTGTTGTCTAAACACTATTATAAACACATCAATGAACCACATTGTTGCACTCTGTGACACGTTCCTTCATTACAATGAACCAAGCGGCAACTTCCCAGCCTGAAAAGTGAAGCCAATGCGGAAGTGCCTTAAAGTGCTCATATTATGCTCATTTTCAGGTTCATAATTGTATTTAGAGGTTGTACCAGAACAGGTTTACATGGTATAATTTTCAAAAAACACCATATTTTTGTTGTACTGCACATTGCTGCAGCTCCTCTTTTCACCCTGTGTGTTGAGCTCTCTGTTTTAGCTACAGAGTGAGGCATCGCACTTCTGGTCCATCTTTGTTGGGAGTCTCACATGCGCAGTAGCTAGGTAAGGACTACTAGCCAGTCAGAAGCAGAGTATTAGGGCGTGCCATGCTAGCAGCTAGGCGAGCATTATAACGTTACAAAGTGACGCAAGTTCGTCACGGAAGTAAAGACTGGACTACAATGAACCTTTTTCACAGCAGACATTTTGACTTGTCATTGTAGGAAAAGCACAGCTGAAATTGATAACCTTAACGATGGCTCAGTTCCATCAAGTGTCCCAGTAAGCTATTTCAGTGAGTCAGCATGCACAACACCAGGGCCTCTCCTAAGTGGAATGCAGCCATCATTAATGGTTTTGAATACACCTGTGCTTTTCCTACTATGACATGTCATCATGTCTGCCGTGAAAAAGGTCAATAGAGCTGTTTGGAGCAGTTTGTGAACAGTGTTTTCTGTTGGATATGGTAAGTTAGCCTGGCTCCGCCCTCCTACGTACTTACGCTCAATTTTCATTTCCCTTCAGTACTATGTCTGGGTTCGCGGTAAAGTCTTGGGTTTTCTCCAGCCAAATTTTTGGCCATCCAATCAGCGAACAGAGGGAGCGGCTGAGAACGATGACGTTGAGGTTGTGCGCTAGTGTTGTAGTTCCGTAATGGCGGCGGAGAAAGATGCGAGCGAAGCCATTCGGTCCGTTGTGGCAACGCTGCCGAATATCCAGAAGTTAAAGCCCGAGCAAGAACAGATCTTTGCTGAGTTTTGTTGGTGGCCATGATGTTGTGGCCCTCCTCCCCACGGGGTTCGGGAAAAGGTAGATTTTCCAGCTCGCTCCGTTAGTGGTGAAGGAGTTGGCTAAGGCTAATGCTAGTGATGCTAATGCTAAACATAAGCCATGTCAGTCTCCCTTCTTGTTGCACATGTGCATGACATACGTCACGACCAAACGTTAGCGATTGGTTATGGCAGATCCAGAGTGGCTCTGGGCAGATCCAATAGTTTTAAACTTCAACAGAGTACCCGCCTTCAAGGAAGTTAACACTTGTCAATGGAGAGTGGGCAGACTCTCTGTACAAATGAAATGTACCAGAGTCTGGTAGGACCAGGCTAATGGTAAGTGCCTTTGGGGTGGACTTTGGGATTTTTCACTATGTAAACCTATAACGTGCACAAAAAAGATATATAACACAATAAAGGAAAGGGAAAAGGCTAAAAAGCATAATATGAGCACTTTAAACCTGCATTCTATTCTCATTTCACTTCTTCAGTATGGAACAAAATGGACTTAGGGCTGAGTGCCACAGACAGGCTAGGGATGTTGGAGAGTATTGAGACTGAGTTACACATTATTGGTTTTGGTCTTTTCATGGGATTTGTTGATATAAAAAGGAACATGTTAAACAATGGCAGCCTAATCCTAAAACGCAAAAACAAATGAATAGATTAATCAGTTAGGAAAATCAATATTATTTGAAGTGCACTCGCACATCCTATTACTTAAAGGAGAAATCATGGCATACATATTAATAACCTTCCCACGTGTTTAGTTTACCACTTCATGGTTTTATGTGAAGGGGCAAAGGACTTTATCAGAATTATCCAGCTAAAGATAAAGCTTCATTATCTTCATAGGAGCTTCCTGTTCAATTAGGATGTGTTGTCCACAAAATTGCAAATTTTTGACCCCAACCCCTGAATACTGAGTGAGTCAGTGTGAGACAGAAACAATGCTGCAAAGCTGAACACAGCAGACTTGCGGCCACATTAGAGATAATGAGTAAATGTCTGAATGTCTCGCTGGTTGAGATGACTGCTAATCAGTACCACATACACGCTGGATTTTATATACTGCCTTGCGTATGTAAATACTGTGCTGAGAGAGACAGACATTACTTTCCCATCTCAATCTTCAGTTCTGCCAGCACACCGAAAACCCTCACCCTGCCATCTATTTTTTACCCTCTCCCTCCTTTATCAGGCTCCATTTGTTTTCCCTCCTCTATCTCCAGCCAACCTCATCCACATTCATTCTCCCATTTATGACTTTCCCCTCACTCTTTATCCCTCTGTTACAATGCTCTTTTTCTCATATGTCACTCCACCCTTTCTGGTTTCTCCCCTTCACCAGTCTTGTCCTCATTTCTCTTCCCTCCCCAGCTTCCCTCTCCCTTGTTTCTCATTATATCCACTCTCAGACTCCCTTTAGGCGCCGTCTCCATCTGCACATCAGCTCTTCTCTTTCTCATTCGGGCCCGGGCCACTGCCTATCCCTCGCTTCACTGTTCACTTATCAGCTTTTTGTCTCAGTCTGGCTTTGATGGACACTTTACCTGCACAAGTAAGGCGAAATAGACTAGAGGGAGGAGGAGAATGAAGGAATCAATGAAAGAAGAGAACTGACAGGATAAGATTGGTAAGGAAAAAGAAGCACTTTTTTACACTTTTAATAAGCACATAACTAGAAGTTAAAAACAAACATTTACGAGATGTAAGAAAGACACATATTTGACCGTTCAGCAGACCACCGCTGAACAGCGATGGTCAGTGATTCCTTTACATGTTGGTGTGTATGGGGCTGTAGAATGATATTTGGCATTTAAAGAGTTTGGAGCATAGTGTTTTTTGCAGGCTTTTTGCTTGAGACTTGCAGCTTTAACCTCAGTCTTTTGGCACAACGCCATGTATGAAGTTGTCATGTGCATATTCACGTTTTGAAAACGAGTCAGCTGGAAAAATGAAAAAGGTAAGCCAGAGGTAGCATTTTTCAATCAACTCGTGAATCTAACGTTAGCTTAATTAGCTAGCTAGCCACCACTGATTCTGTTGAATCTGCCAGTGATAAGTATCATTTTAGCTGGAAAAATCGACAGTCGTTGGCTAGAATCTAGGAAATCTGAATGACATCTAAGGCCCGTTTTTTTTCCAGAGAATTCCAAGTGGTAATTGGCCTCCATTTTCATTGTAAACAGCATATGTGCCGTACAAGAACGGAAAGCTTGACAGATGAAGGGGGGTGGAGCTTAGAGAAAGGTCAATTTTTTTTTATTTTAAGTGGTTAAAAATGAACAAAAAAACCTTCTGAATGAAGTTACATGATATAAAATATAAAAATAAAGAAATAAAGAGTAGTCTGTCATTGCCAGACCTATCTCCACAGCGCTACACCGCTTATCTATTCTGGAATGGGGGGGGACGCTCTGACTTGTTTTTATTTTTGTAAACCAATCTCAACCGTCCTGGCTGGTGCTAAGGCCCAGATGCAGCAACGGTGCCCTTGCAAAATAGATAGAGATATTTTCGGGCTTCATCTCAGCAATGTGTATCCGTTGAGCCAGACTCTATATAGAGCAACCTAACAACACCGCTTGAACATGTTTTTGCTGACCTCCAGTGATTTCAGTTCTCACCTTGTTGCAGTGATGTACAGGTGTACTCCAGGGAACTGTGACATCACCTTTTGGGTGTGGTTTCAAGTGCAACAAAGCACATTTTGAGACCACAACTGGTCAGAGGTGAAACCTTTCTTTTCAGCCTGGTGTTAAGTTACTCTGAAAAAAGTGAACAGATTAATTAACACCAATCTGTCAAACCATACGAATGGGTGTAAAACAAATGCATCTAAAGGGAAAAGAGATTCAAAAGAATGACTGTGTAGAATGAATAAATGACTCCAGTGGTGGTCTATGAACTCAAGCTGGTTGTAGACACAAAGCATCTGACATAAAAAAAAGAAGGCACCTGCACACAGACAAAGAGAAAGAGACAGTTTTTGAAGCATGTGATACTTGAAACGATGACAGAAGTGGGGCGTCGTGGCTGTCCTGTAAAACACAGCAGAATTAAGGAACAAGCGTGTCCGAGAAAGACACTGGGGATTTGAACGTCAAGGTTTTTTCAAGGAGAGTGTAGCTGGTAGTGTCTGAGAGAGCCTGTTAGAAGCTGGAGTCAGAGGGGTTGTTGTTGCTCCGTCTGCTCAGATGGACCAGGTGAAAGCGGGGAAAGATTCCAGTCAGCAAATCGGTTTCCTCCTCGCTGTCATGTGTTTAGTCTCTTTCTTTCATGAAGAAGAGAACAGGACAAGGACCAGATTGTTGTTGCGCAGATGTTGGCGTGAAAACACTCCTCATTAAAGTGAAGGCTCACCCATACTCTCCATTCTTCAACTTGATTATTTGCAGCAAGTAGCTTGCTTCTATTTTCTTAAGGGGCCAGTATACTCTACTGTAGAATAGCTTCTGAACCTCTGCCCACAAACCTTTCTGGCATCAGATTTAGGGGGAGCTGTGTTTTTGTGCGTTTCTGTTACTTTCGGAAGCCAACGATCATTACACCTACGTCATGCTGTGGTTGGCCAGCTGTGTTTGGCCACCTGTGTGGAGGTGAGAAAAGGGGCCAGGGTTTGACTTTTTTCTCTATGCTCTCGTTTTTTCAACCTTGACACAACTAGTTCTGTCACTTTTTATATAAATAACTGAATGCGACACTTTAAATGTCTTCCAGGACAGGAGAGACTCACTCTGCCTTAGGAGTGTAGTCTTTCGGAACAACTCTAAACTTTGGTTTGTGACGTGATCAGACAACACGTCGTACAAACTTGTGATTACTGATGTGATCGGACAACGTGTCATACAAACTTTTAAATACTGACGTGATCAGACAACACGTTCGAGCTAGTTTGATTGAGTATACCCAAGCCCTTACTAACGCTTACTATTTAAAGAAACAGTTCTACAAATTTAAGGAATGTGTATGCCAGATGAAGTCAGATGGGAATGAGGCTAGCAATTTCCCTTTGCTTCCCGTCTTTGTGCTAAGCGAGGCCAACCTGATTTCAGACTTCTGAATCACCGCACACATCTCGAAATTTTGGTGTTATACCCACACCACTGGTTGGATTAGCAGACGACCAATTAGAGCTGGTTGGCAGAATTAAATATGGGGTGTCATCTTTTTACATAGCTAGCTAACTAGCTAGTAGTTCAAAAATGTCCACAAGCGTGGATGAGGTCGATGCAGCAGTACAAGTTGTAAATCAACTTACCGAAAAAAAAAAACTCTTTAAAGGGGTGATAGAATGCAAAACCGATTTTACCTTGTCATAGTTGAATAACGACAGTTCGGTGGGTAAATAGGACATACATAGAAGCTCAAAATCCCATTGATACCCCTATCCTCTGTAAATCTCACATTTTGAAACTGCCACTGAAAACAGGCGAATCTCAACAAAGCTGGAAGCTGACGTAAGCATCCCAAATCCTAGTCTTTGTCACGCCCCAACATTTGCATAGGCTACACCACTCACCTGAGGTCAGCTTAGTCTTCTGAATCTAGCTAGGTCATGCAGATCTCCAGAGGTCCGCTATTGAATTACTAAATTCACTTCTGAGACCTTTTTATGCGAGAAATCAACTATGTAGAGGTCAAATATGGGCCGTTTTACGAAAATTGATGGCTAATTGCAAATTTTGTCCGACTGTGTGTCGCAGTTCAGCAGGAGCTCAGCAAGCTATGTGACAGCGGCCGGTGCTGCCTCGCCGCCCAGCGTGTCCTACTTCATAGACTCCGGCTCGCTGTGAGCTATCTGGATGTCCGTCACGAAGGGAAGCCCACGGCGCTCCATACCCACGTAAAGTCACCGGTTCTGGGTTACTGGACTACAAAATGCCGAGGCCCTGATGGAGATCCAGGGCCTGCAGCTAGCCGCGATTCATAGAATTGAAGGGACAGTAGCAGCTAACGAAACCCCTAATGTTCACAAAAATTCATTAAATTCAAATCGGACACCATTGTTAGCTTTATAAGACCTTGGGGTACATGTTATGTAAGTGGCGTGACGAAATTCAAACTGTAAATATACGAAAGTTATGCCGAAAGTGTAGCAACGATCTTTTCCCATAGGATTAAATGGGACACATAGCCTAGCTTGCAGCTCCGGAGCTCCGCGGAGCCCCGAGCCCCGGTCGTCCAGTAACCGAGAAACGGTGACTTTAACTGGGTATGGAGGTTGCCGCTTTCTCGTCAGACTGTGTGGAGCTCCTAAAGTCCCACACGGCTTACTAAATTTGCAATTAGCCTTAAAAAAGTCTCAGAAGTGAATTTAATAACGAAATAGCCCGACAAACAATGTATAACTTTGCAGTGTCTGAAATATGAGACCTGCTGTCTCGTCTCCAATGTGTTTCTATGGGGTTCACTCAAACCAATCAGCGCGCAGCTCATATTCACAGGGTAGTTAAGGGCCTAATAAAATAGCATTCAGGCAATTTTCAGCCCAACCAATGTTACATACCCTATTAGGAGACCTTAAGGAACAGTGTAAAATACCCTATATAATCATTCTATCACCCCTTTAATTTGAATGATGGGAAACAATGTCAATTCATGTCTGATTATCAGGCTAGGACGAACCATTTATTTTTGTTTTGAAGTGATTTTCTTATCCGACAAGAGTTTGAAAGGCAACAAGCACATTACTCAAAAGGTCGGACTGTTCTTTTAACTACTGACATCACACTCTTTGAAATTAGCAGCTGCATCTTGTCTTCCGAAATCCAAATAACTTTATCTCTTTTGTGATTAATCAAAGGAATCAAACGCTGGCGATCATCTTGCCACACACGTGGACAAGGTGAACTTTAGATTTTTCATTAAAATGGATGCATGGGGGTTAACACTATCTGGATCATTGAACATTAATCTAATATAGTTGGTGATAAAAGTACGAACGTGCTTAATAACCGTAATACAGTACTATTGAACCTGAAGTGGTAATTTTTCCGGTAATCCAAGCACACGCACACACGCACACACACACACACACACACACACACACACACACACACACACACACACACACACACTCATGCACCAAGTCCATTCTCTGGCTGGCTGCGGTCCAAAATGACACATTGGGGGAAGCAGCAGAAGGCAGGCCTGGCCCAGACAGCTCTGTCTCTGTCTATCTGAATCTGTGGGAGGCGACTTGACAACTGCTCAAGGTGAACATCCAATGAGTCATGTGCGAATATGCAGCCTGAGACTGGGAAAGAGACCTTAAGACAGACAGAGAGAATGGCAGATGAGGGAATAAAATTGGAAGTGACAGACACACACAGAGAGAGAGAGAAGATCATTACACCCAGTAAGGAGTTTGGAGTTTTAAAGCTCCTTTGAATGTTAACAGAGGTGTTAGTAAGTTGTGGAAAAATCTAGAAACAAAGTGAGTCCAACGTTAGGGTTCATCATTGAAGCAAATATTAAAAGTCCTATGACGTGCTGCTTTTTGGATGCTTTTATATAGGCCTTAGTAGTCCCCTAATACTGTATCTGAAGTCTCTTTTATATAGGCCTTAGTGGTCCCCTAATACTGTATCTGAAGTCTCTTTTATATAGGCCTCAGTGGTCCCCTAATACTGTATCTGAAGTCTCTTTTATATAGGCCTTAGTGGTCCCCTAATACTGTATCTGAAGTCTCTTTCCCGAAATTCAGCCTTGGTGCAGAATTACGGCCACTAGAGCCAGTCCCACAATGAGCTTTCCTTAGGATGTGCCATTTCTGTGTCTGTAGCTTTAAATGCTATTGGGGAGGAGAGAGGGGGGGCAAGGTGGAGGGTGGGGGTGCAGCCTTGACCAGCTTGCGGCCACGGTTGTAGCTCTATTTCATGGGTGGGCCAAATTCTCTGGGCAGCTGTGGGCAGTGGGCAAAGCAAAGAAAGGGGAGGTAACCTTGCTCCTTATGATGACATAAAGGGAAGATTCCAGATCGGCCCATCTGAGCTTTCATTTTCTCAAAGGCAGAGCAGGATACCCAGGGCTCGGTTTACACCTATCACCATTTCTAGCCACTGGGGGACCATAGACAGGCTGGGGGAACTCATTAATGTTAAAAAACCTCATAAAGTGAAATGTTCATGCCATGGGACCTTTAAAGGAATATTGAAAGAAATGTAATTGGAAACAATAAGCAGTTAAAATGAAAACTAAAAATTGCAAATACCAGTAATAAAATGTAGCACAATGGCCAAATACCATCTAATCAATTATTGCTTAACTTTGTACCCATGCAGGTTTGGCAGGCCATCATTTCTACGTTTTAGTAAATTAACACCCCTGGATTTTTTTCAAACATATGCTTGCTTGCCTAGTACAATCTCACCAAAGCAAGATTATTTCTCTTGTATGGATGTTTTAGGCCCTCAGTACTTATAAAACTATAAGACGTAAGAAATGTTAACATAATAAATAATTTAGTAGTGCAATTTGTCCCACTATAACACCATGAGTTTCTCATTAACCCCAGCCTTAAACCAAATTCCTGCTTATCTAATCGTCATGTGCCAACGAAAGACAAACAAAAAAGTCATCCCATTCACCCTAGTTTGCACGTTATTATGGATTCCATGCAACTTCTGGGCAAGTCCCGCCCTACGAAGCAGCACGATTGGTTGGGGTTAGGCATTGGCCTCGAGTAGTTAAGGTTAGGATAGCCGACTGGTCAGGGGATAGAACCTGAACAAATCGTGTTCCGTTACCTTGCGTAAGCATTGACGCCTGGCCAATAGTAACGTGTGAATGCTATTGAAGGGCAGGTCTTGCCTAGAAGTTGCGTGGGTTCCATAATAACGCCTAGTTTGCCTGTACTGTAGATGAATGAATGAATTGACTGTTGAGAACCTTGAATACTCACCCTAAGGTCCTACACATAGTAAAGAATAGGGCCGTTTACTTATGGCATATATTTGTACTTGATGTTGAAGCAAATAACCAAGAAGCATGGATTTACAGCAGAATAATGGAGTCAGTGTTTTATGTACAATCATGACGTCTGTGTTTGAGCCATTTTGATGTTCATGGGATAAAACCTGTTCATGAGGGCTAGCATGACTCTGCTATCGTTCAAACCCATGGTATATATGCTATTTCTATGAAAATATAAATGTCTAATTATGTATTAACACAGGAAAGAAATAAAATATTTTCAATGCACCATTTATGTGTTCTGGTGTTGGCTGTACATTCTATCAAAGAAATATTATTTGGTCTTGTCATGATGGGAAAAGCTGAATGTAACACCATGTAAAAAATAAAAGAGGATCATTGAAATATAAAATAGTATTGATGCTTGTGCTAAAACGATTAGAGTCGATTAATAGATCAGTTGATCAGCAGAAAATTAATCCACAACAATTTTGATGATGTTTTCTTGAAATGTTAATTGATTATTGATTGAGAAAATAAGCACACCACATGGCTCATTCAGTAGTAGTTCTGGAGCTTTCAGTCATAGTATATGATCTTCCGCAGTAAATGGAGTTTTCCCACTACATGATTAAATATATATACTGTATATATATATATATATATATATATATATTATAATTTTACAATCATGAAATTCTGAGCACTTGAAGGATTTATTGTAGATGTTCGCTTAAAAGATGATTCAAAGTTCATTCTTCACAATCTCACCACATTTCTTAACTGTTCTGGATCCGTTGGTGATATCATATGGTCTCTATCAGCAAACATACCCAGCAGTGATGGGTATGATGGAAAAAGTATTCAGATCCTTTACTAAAAATAAAAGCAAAAGTAAATGTACTCATGGAGCAGAAATGCTCCTCAGTGTCGGTGTCATGATATTATGACGCTTTGGTATTGTGTCATATTATCATGTATTATTTTGTGACAGGTCGCGGGTGAGCTCATTTTAACTATTTTATGTACTATTGGGTAGTTTAATCTTAGTTATGCATGATATATTCAATATGGCCATCACTGGTGTTTTGTGTGTGGAATCAAAGTAAGTAGTAATGCTAGCTGTCAAATGAATCCAGTGAAGTAAAAAGTACAATATTTGCTTCTGAAGTATAAAGTAGTAGAACATGGAAATACTCAAGTACTCAACTAAATATAGTGCATTCAGACCACTTCCCTTTTTTTTCACATTTTATGTAATTATGCTTAATTCTTTCCCTCATTAACTAACCCATAATGCCAAAGCAAAAACAGGACTTTAGAAATGTTTTTTTTTTTATTATTATTATTATTTATTAAAAAGAGAAAACTGAAATATCAATAATAGTAAGTATTCAGACCCTTTGCTAGGACGCTTGAAATTGTGCACAGGTGCCTCCCATTTCCATGATCATCTTTGAGCCATTTTACACCTTGATTGGAGTCACCTGTGATCAATTCAACTGATTGGACATGATTAGGAAAGGCACACCCCCATAGTCTATATATACATATATATATATATATAAGGTCTCACAGGTGGCAGTGCGTATCAGAGTAAAAACCAAGCCAAGATGGGGAAAAGAACTCCCTGCAGAGCTCAGAGACAGATTTATGTCGGGGTATAGATCAGACAGAAGCCTCTCCTTAGTGAAAGATGCATGAAAGCCAGCTTGGCGTTTATAAAAGCACCTAAAGGACTATCAGACTGTAAGAAATTCTCTGGCCTGATCAAGCCAAGACTGAACTGTTTGGCCTCAATTCTGAACAGCATGTCTGGAGGAAACCAGGCACTGCTAATCATCTGTGAAACACCCTCCCAACCGTGAAGCATGGTGGTGCGGGGGGGGGGTTTAATGGCAGGGCAAGGTTAGGGTCAATAGAAAGCTGAAAGGAGCTAATGATAGAGATATCAGAGCGCCCAGGACTTCAGACTGGGCTAAAGGTTCACCTTCCAACAGGACAGCGACCCTTAGCAAAAAAAGAAAATGCAGGAGTGGAGTAGGGACAACTGTGTAAATGTTCTAGAGTTGCCCAGCCAGAGCCTGAATTTGAACCCAATCATATATCTTTTGGAGAGACCTGAAAATGTCTGTCCACAGTCCCTGTCTGACCTGACAGAGCTTGATAGAATCTGCAGAGAAGTATGGCAGAAAAACCCCAAATCCAGGAGTGCAAAGCTTGTCATGTCATACCCAAGAAGCCTCAAGGCTGTAATCACCACCAAAAAACTGCTTGTACTTTTTAATAAATTTGCAAAGCTTTCTAAAATCCTGTTTTCATTTAATCATTTTGGGGTATTGAGTGTAGATTGATGAGAGAAAAAATAAACGACATTACGGTTTTAACATAAAGCAAAGGGGTCTGAATACTTTCTGAATGTACTGTATTTCTGAATGTACATTCCAGTTTACCGATGCTCAAACATCACCTGGCTGCCGGTTTGCTGTGGATCAAATCATTTCATTAAGCACTGAAATATCAACTGCAATAATGAAGAATCAAAACTATTTTTTACAGAGGGACATTTTCGTTGTTTGGTTTAGCTTCTTTCCAAATTATCACTTGATGAAATCGAGTATCGGTATGAAAAGGGTCTGGGCCCACCTTGCCCAGGACGTGCTTCAGCCCGGTTCTTCTGGCTCTGGAAAAAATGTGATGGGAATTTAATGTACCAATATAGGAAAATGTTGTACCACTAATAATAAATCACAAATATTTACAGAGTAATTGATCATGAAAATGAACATACTGGGGCGGCCTCTGGCTCATCCGGTGGGGGCGTTCGCACCATGTTGGCTGGGTCCTGCAGCGGCGCAGGGTTCAAGTCCGACCTGCTGCCCTTTGCTGCGTGTCGTCCCAAATCTCTCTCCCCCTTTCTGGTCTATCCACTGTCAATAAAGGGAAAAGCCCCAAAAAAATAATCTTAAAAAAAAAAAAAAAAAAAAATGAACATACTTGTATTGAATCCAATCAAACCTCAATATTCAAATATCCCACTTTAGTCCAGATCAGTCCCTTCCCATTGCACTGCGTCGTTTGTGAGAAGCGTTGAACGCTCCAGGAAAAGCTAAAGTGGACCGTGAGTTTTGTAGGATTGTGAAGATCCAGGACTTGGCCAAAAAATTTGAACATTGACAACTTCTCAGTCCCTCCCCGCTTTCCGCTAAAGCCCAAAACGGTCTCCTAAGCCCCTCCCCCTACAAGGGAGAATGAATGCGTGTGCATGAGCAGTGATAGACACGCAGTTAGACACCCCCGCTGGCCCTGATTGGTGCATCTGAACAGGGAGCGGTGGATTTTTGCAAATCACACTACAGGCTGTAGGTGGTGCCAGAGGAGCCAGATTATTTTTTTTAAATGACCTGCTTCATGTAGTTCTACTGGAACATAGGGTCAGTTTCAGCAAATATGACTGACAGTTAGTTAGAAGTCGTACCTACTGCACCTTTTAAACATGCAATTAAACTGCATCATGTTCATGCTTGCCTAGATCTTAATTAAAGACCAGTAAAGGCCCAATATATCAGATAATTTCAATGATGGCCTCCAGCATATGTGGCGTGACGAGGTTAGATTGCGATGGACGTGTCCCAGGCCTTTAAACTCAAGACTTGTTTACGAGACTGGATTAGCTGCTGCTGTGCGTCAATATAACAACCCCTAACACACACACACAGACACACACACACACACACTCTCCACGCATCCTGTGGAACCAAAAACATAAATTAGACTGCAGCTCCAGAGAGGGTTCAATCGCAGGTGTTCTCACACTTAGGCCCACATACACACACAAGCTAATGGCGTCAAATAAAATGGTGAAATTTGCTTTATAATGAATGGGGTAGTGGCAGATGACTCAGTATATTGTCAGAGGAGGCTGATGGAGCCTAATGATGCAAACACTTTGGTTCTGGGCTCTAGCTTTGGATGGCAGGGAGTGCTGGTGTCTGATGTGACGTGGATATCAAAAATGAAGACATGGAAACACACACACACACACACACACACACACACACACATCTTTCTAAACTCTTCTCAGCTCTATTCCCTATCCAACGATGTTTTAGTCCCCTGCTTCTCTGTCAGCCTGCACTCGCTGCTGTTATCTGAATATCCACCATTTCTCCATCTAACTGCTCCAAAACATTACCGTGGCATCTCAGCGTGCATGCTTTTTCATCAAATTTACAAAGAGTGAGAGAGAGAATTGGAACTCCCTTTGAGAAAAGGCTGTTAAATAATGCAGGTGGTTAAGTAAGCTTGTCGGGACGAATTGTAAGAAAAAAAAAAAGAAAAAACCCTGCTTCACTGAGTCAGAGCCTGTTAGGGAGAGAAAGGGAGAGAACCTGCGTGACTTTCAGCCCTCCAGAGTCCTGTTCACATACAGTGAAGTGTGTGTGTGTGTGTGTGTGTGTGTGTGTGTGTGTGTGAGACGAGGACGCCAGACAGGCTGAAGACCCCTGCCATTACGTCCTCTCGCCGGTGGTTTATAGATCAGTCTGACACAAAGCATCCTGTAGTTTTTACCTCCTCATGACATCTTTATTGACCTATGCTGTCAATTAGCAGGAAGAGGACGGGCATATTGGACAGAATTAGACGTGTTATAACATCCTCGTCTGGCAATGGAGAATACAAATGCCTGACTTGGTCAAGAGCTGAAGATGTGACCAGCATTAAATGCTGCTACAGACTCAAAATAGTGTGGGCTTCACATGATTGGCTAGTACAGGACTGCCCCCTGCTGCTGGTAAAAACAAACTGCACCCTCATGTCTTAGGACTACATTGTCATTAGTCAGTATGAATATACTATAGTCCTTTTAATACGGAAAGGATCAAATCAACAAATATAAACATTTGTCAGAAGATGACAGAAGCAAAAACAAGAGCAAACTGAGAATATAGGCCTACACAGTAACCCTGAAACTGTGACTACAGTGATCCAAACACATGCTGCAGCACTCAGCAGGTGGCCTATCTTCAGAAAGATCCTTGCAGTTAAAAAATAAATTAAAAAAAAGGAGGCTCACTCCATATCACTTTGATGCACTGTTGACTCCGGATAACCTGAATTCTCACAAATCAAAGAAACCATCCCATCGTATATTTGAGCAACTTTGCATTGGCTTTCCTTGCTTTAAATGAATTATTTGTATTACTAGTTTACAAGGCTCTGAATGGTTAAGCAGCTATATACATAGTGGACTGCCTCTCCCTCTTTATCTGCTGCCTTAGGTCATCAAAAACTACAGCATTAAATGTACAAGAAAAGGATGGAGAGGCAGTCTTTCCATAAAGAGCCAATATGCAACTGTTAAGATGGATCTTATTTAACCTTTTTATGCTTTTAAGTTGTTTTGTTGCCATTGCTTATATTCTTTTGAAACACATGTTCTGCTATGTTTTGTTTTATTTAAAATAATTTTCGTGGGACATTTTAATCCGTTCTAATTTCTTTTTAATGTAATGTTATGTTAAAGACTGGAGGTACATCTTATGTATGAACGGTGCCATACTATTAGTTTATTATCTTTATTTGCAGATAGTTTACCAGTTTGTCATGGAATTGTAGATGTGCTTACACTTCAGTTTAAAAGTTCCTTTTTTGACCTTGGCAATATGTTCCCCATCTAACACACAGCTGGTATGTGAATGTAATCACTGTACTGTTAATACATTATATTTACAGTGAGGCAAAAAAGTATTTAGTCAGCCACCAATTGTGCAAGTTCTCCCACTTAAAAAGATGAGAGGCCTGTAATTTTCATCATAGGTACACTTCAACTATGAGAGACAAAATGAGAAAATAAAAATCCAGAAAATCACATTGTAGGATTTTTAATGAATTTATTTGCAAATTATGGTGGAAAATAAGTATTTGGTCAAAAACAAAGGTTCATCTCAATACTTACAGAGGTCAAACGTTTTCTGTAAGTCTTCACAAGGTTTTCACACACTGTTGCTGGTATTTTGGCCCATTCCTCCATGTAGATCTCCTCTAGAGCAGTGATGTTTTGGCCACTCCAGGACCTTGAAATGCTTCTTTTGAAGCCACTCCTTCGTTGCCCAGGCGGTGTGTTTGGGATCATTGTCATGCTGAAAGACCCAGCCATGTTTCATCTTCAATGCCCTTGCTGATGGAAGGAGGTTTTCACGCAAAATCTTACAATACATGGCCCCATTCATGCTTTCCTTTACACGGATCAGTCGTCCTGGTCCCGTTGCAGAAAAACAGCCCCAAAGCATGATGTTTCTACCCCCATGCTTCACAGTAGGTATGGTGTTCTTTGGATGCAACTCAGCATTCTTTCTCCTCCAAACACGACGAGTTGAGTTTTTACCAAAAAGTTCTATTTTGGTTTCATCTGACATTTTATATATATATATATATATATACATATATCATACATATATATATATATATATACATACACATATATACATATATATATATATATATATATATATATACATACACATATATATATATATATATATATATACTATATATATATATATACACATACATATATATATATATATATATACATATATATATCACACACACATATATATACATATATATATATACATATACATATATATATACACATACATACATATATATATACTATACATATATATATATATATATATATACACACATATATATACATACATACATACATACACTGCAGGATTTGAGTCCCTGGCGGCGTAGTGTGTTACTGATGGTAGCCTTTGTTACTTTGGTCCCAGCTCTCTGCAGGTCATTCACTAGGTCCCCCCGTGTGGTTCTGGGATTTTTGCTCACCGTTCTTGTGATCATTTTGATCCCACGGGGTGAGATCTTGCGTGGAGCCCCAGATCGAGGGAGATTATTAGTGGTCTTCTATGTCTTCCATTTTCTTATAATTGGTCCCACAGTTGATTTATTCACACCAAGCTGCTTACCTATTGCAGATTCAGTCTTCCCAGCCTGGTGCAGGTCTACAATTTTGTTTCTGGTGTCCTTTGACAGCTCTTTGGTCTTGGCCATAGTGGAGTTTGGAGTGTGACTGTTTGAAGTTGTGGACAGGTGTCTTTTATACTGATAACAAGTTCAAACAGGTGCCATTAATACAGGTAATGAGTGGAGGACAGAGGAGCCTCTTAAAGAAGAAGTTACAGTTTGAGAGCCAGAAATCTTGCTTGTTTGTAGGTGACCAAATACTTATTTTCCAGAGGAATTTGCAAATAAATTCATTAAAAATCCTACAATGTGATTTAATGGATTTTTATTTTCTCATTTTGTCTCTCATAGTTGAAGTGTACCTATGATGAAAATGACAGGCCTCTCTCATCTTTTTAAGTGGGAGAACTTGCACAATTGGTGGCTGACTAAATACTTTTTTGCCCCACTGTATGTACCAAAGGAGTCGATTTTCTTTTTTTAAGAATATATTTTAATATTTTAATTCTGTATAATGCTGGTGGATTATAATGTACATGAAATGGCCACAATGGAATCTGATAACCATGATCACATCTGGGCTTCTGTCCAGAGAACGCTGTTACACTGCAGTGAAAAAGTACCGCCTGTAACAACGTGTCCACTGCTACAAAAGGTTCGTATAAATACAACTAGCTTGATTTTCACATTTTAGACATCCTCACTTTACAATCCAGGGTGGTGGAAGGCTAAATCCTCACAATAACTACATCCATTCAAACTTAATGCAGTGTGGTTGATTGTCCCGCTGTTATTAAGGCCTGTTGATACAGTCTGTACATCAGTCTGAATTAAATCCTACACTTCATCCATAAAAAAAATAATTACAAATCTATAAATTATAACTAAACACATATACAAAACATCGATTACGATGCTACTGAAATAGAACAACATAAGCAAACAACAGGACAACAAATGCTGACATAAGATGAACTTGGTAAACCTAGGTTTGTGGTGTAATAATAGGACACATGCAGTAACCGTAAACAGGATGACATTATTGCTTTGGTGTGCAGGGACAGCAGCCCGTTCTGTTTCCACAAAAACGGAAGAACAGTCCATGTGAAGAGTGCAACAACAAAGTGAGGAGGCCAAACGTTATCTCACAACTCCACACTTCTTCCCATATGGACTTAACTGCAGCCTCATCTTAAATGCACAGTGATGCATTCATAGGAAGACATAAAGACACCCATCCTCCCCTCAGTTGTCGTCTCTTTCTCTGCTGTCTCGTGGTGGTCAGAAGCCGAAGATATCGTCCCCGAAAGGGCTGAGATCGTTGGAAGGGTTTCCATTGGTGGTGTCCCAGTCGGGTTCAGTGAGCCAGTCTTGGGGCGTCACCCCAATTTCCAGGACCTGGGGGTTAGTACGCGACACTGCCAGTCTGAGAAGACGGGAGAAGAGAAGGATGAATGGATGATTTGAAAAAACAAAATGGCTCGGTTACGGTTTGTGAAACCGTTTAAAAATAGATAAGGCCGGTGTTATTCACCGCGCTGTAGATTTTATTTTAGCAAACGTTACTGAAACTGGAGCGAATGGTGCATTTTTTGGTGACAGACGGACTTTTGGAGCGCTAGTGAACATTAAGGATTCAAGGATTGTGTCATGAAATGCAATGTGGCGTGCTTCTACGGTAGTGCTTAAGGCTAAAATAGGTACAAACGCCAAAGAAATATAGTATAAATATTCATGATAAAAAAACATTATGCGTGTGTGGCCGGGTTGCTCAGTGGGTAGAGCAGGCACACATATATTTAGAGGTTTATGTCTCGACGCAGAGGTCCAGGGTTCGACTCCGATCTGTGACGATTTCATGCATGTCTCCCCCCCTCTCTCTCTCTCTCTCTCTCTCCCCCCCTTCTCACCTGTCCTGTCCATTAAAAGGGTGGAAAAAAGCCCCAAAAGAATTATCTAAAAAAACCAACAAAATATGATGTGTAAAATACATAAATGTACACGTCTCAAGTGTAAATTTGCAATGTTCAAGGGATTGGCTGAAGACTTTGCTAAACAGCAAAATACGGAGTTCAGAGGTCATCATAGAAGTCTCTCGGTGTTGAACTTGTAACTATGGAGGAATTTGTCCAGTGAAAGTCAAATAAACTAATTAGTAAAAAGGAATAGAAATAAAAAATCTGATGTCTAACAAGGTGGTTAACGAGCTTTCTAGCTCACAGTGTGACTGCTTTTTTTGTTGGGTTGGTAACACAAGTACTTGATGTCCTCTTCTTTTTCACTTCAGGCCTAATGTCACTCAGCCAGAATAGCCGTATGCTCCTTAGTTCCTCTCTTTAAAGTTTGGGGTCGAGTAGTGATTTTAATGCTGCCTCCACAGCAGCTCAGACCTCCCAGACACGTTTGTGTAACTAAAGCCTCCATTCTCTAATTAAGATCCCTCGGTTTGGCTGCAAACTGCCTTTTCCCCTCTCTGGGATAATAAGTGGGGTGGAGGTCAACAGGATTACTTCAAGACATCCGGTTCACTCGATCCGTGGGATAAGTCGTTTAATTTGTCACTAGGCTTAAGTGACCCACTGCTCGCTCACACTTCCACACCATCGAATACGCAAATTGTTCAGCAAAGCCCTCGGTGTGTGTAGCGAAGTCCCATTACTCCCACTGATTCAGTCCAGTCAAGGCAAAGACTATAAAGTGGGTTATCAGGAAGAAGAAAAAAAAAAAAAAGTGTCTGTCTGTCTGTGCGTGCCTCTGGGGGGGGGGGGCATATCATAGTCGGGGGGTCTGGGTGTCCTCCCCCAGGGAAGTTTTGAGCATCAAAAACTTAATTTCCCGTATTCGTATAGACTTATGCACCAATTTACAGTGGAAATACCTTTTGTGAAAAAGAAAAATGCCGATGACAATGCAAAATATATCAAAAATATAATGGAAAGTATGTTGTTGCATGTCATTGGGCATTTTTAAGTGGGTATATGGAAATCCTGGAGCTTTTTTAGAGGGTATACTGCATATCACGTAGACTACACCACTGATTTCTGGTTATACGAGATGGGAAAGGATGTCATTTTTCACTTTGACTGAAACTCAGTACTGTGGATCAGCTTTCTTTTCTGAACCCAGTTGACAATTATTCCATCAGGGAGGAAATAAATTTTTTTTTTAAAAAGGACACAGGAAGCGATTGATTACATTACTGAGCTGTGAACAGTGGTAATGGGTTTGGCGGTGGATGAATGGAATGGCTTACAGGTAGGTTAGTACTGTAATTAGGCTCTACAACACTACAGTAAGGGCTTGTAACAGCCAACAGTGGTACTCAACTTTACCTGGACATGAACCATAGCTATCCAGAGCTCAGCTGGAGACACAAACACACAATAGATTGAGGACAGTTTACAGTTTAGCTATCAAGTTAATTTCTCATGTACAATAAATTCTGCAGTACACCGAAATTGTCAGTAAGTGGCCCTGTAAAGCCAAGCATTGTGAGAGTGGACTACAGTAGGCTGAAGGATTTGACAAGGCAGAGTTTGGGGGGGGGGGTTGGGGTGTATTATTTTAACAAGCAGCAGACAGAATCAACTACAATTAATTTCACTGAATAATTAAACTATTAAGACAAATATCTCACCTGGAGAAGGCTTCATCCAAACCATCTTCGATTCCCTGGAAAGATGAAAAAGAAGAATATTAACTTTAATATTCACCCAGTGAATATTATATAAAGATGTGTGGTGATGCCGTTTCATAGAACTACATTTTAGACACACCTACTTAAGACTGAATCTAAGACATCGCACGTCATTTTCAACTGCGTTTGGACTTTATGACTTGATGTTCTTAATACATTCAAAGGCAAATCCACTTGAAACACAGAAGACTTGCGGTCTAAATCTCAAATAGAAAATGGATCCCAAGACGAGTTTAGAGAAGACTTAGGGGAGCAACATAGAGCCAGAGGAGGTGAGGCTCTTACCCAGGCAGAGTTGTTGTTGGTCTCAGAGGGCCTGCGGTTATCCAGCTGATCCTCCTCTACATTCCCATTGGTCTCCACCACGACATGCGCACTGTCCTCAAAGTCCAATAGGTTGTCCGTGGCGACATCTACTTGAGGTGAGAGAAGGACATGCCGTTAGTTGTTGACCCTTGGGTCAAATTTGACCCGTTTTCAAAATATCTATATCAGAAATATGGGTTTCTCTTTAACGACCTCATTTTAATTACCCCAAATTAACATGGATCTCTCTCTCTCTCTCTCTCAAAAAGACGATTTTCAGTTTTGACCGGGGAGGACCCGCGTACATGGTTGAATGGAAGACAACACAAGGGTTAAAAATAGGGATCGACCGATACTAGTTTTTCAAAGCCGATACAGATTACTGATAGATTAGATCTGCAAACTGCCAAAAACCGGCCCGATAATCGGCCAGGGCAGATCATTGGTCTATCCCTAGTTAAAGGTATACACAGGTAATCTGTGTGTATTTTGAAGGGACTAAAAGTCTAGCCGTCCCATTAGGTTGTAGGTCAGTACATAACAGAAAACTGATTTTTTTTTACCAATAGTGGAGCACCAAATGTAAAGTGTGGCCTCAGGGTGACACCAGAAGAAAGGCCCTAAACCTTATTGGAAAAGGTCTATCCTCATCCTTTAATTTCTAAGTAAAAAGGTGGAATACAATTTTATTTCTCATTTATCCATTATGTCATTCTTTGTCAGCCATGGGGTTATAGGCAGGGCTTGTCATTAACAGTTTTGCTCAACAGCCACTGTGGCTGGTGGTTTTCCAAACTCACTAGCCACTTTGCATTTTCACTAACCACAATTTAGTGGGAAATTATTTTTTTTTTTTTTTAAGATCATTTTTGGCCTTTATTTTTATGAGACAGATGGAGACATGAAAGGGTAGAGAGAGGGGGGAATGACATGCAGCAAACCCACGGCCGCTGCATCAGAGTAAACCTCTACCCAAGCGCCCAAATTACATTTTATTTGATTAAAAGTTGACTGTGGTGTGCTGCACTTTACTTGAAGAACTAGACATACAACCCATTAAATGTAAATAACCACGCAAATCGAGACTACATAAAATGTGTAACACTACAGTCAAACATTCAGCTGTGATAAGGTTGTGTGTAAAGCTCCTTTTCTATGAAAACATGCAACTGGTTAAGACAAAGACATAAAGGAGTCTTATTACATAAGTGGTGCAGGGGTGTATAAGATTCATTGAAAGTGGTTCGGAGCGAGAGCTCGCGTGTCAACAAAGGTGACGAGAAGCAAGAAGAGAACTTTACCATTCATCAGAATCAAATCATTTACATCACATATGTCTTTTATATTGTTTATAATTGATTATCAGTGGCTTTTCTTGCCAGATTTGCTCGCCGAATGCAGAAAAAAAAATAGATTGTCTTGTGTGGAGAGACAACAATTATTTAACATGGGCGCTGAAAAGAAGGGGGCAGCGCTTCCCGGCTCAACTTGCTAGTCTCAGTTTCAAACTGTAAGAGCTCAACTGTCATTACTCCACTGCAAAAGAATGAAAGAAATGGAAAAAAAAACAAACGAAAAAACACTGTGGCTCCAATGATTTGTGTGCTTCAGCCACTTTTTACCTGTCCCTTTCAGGCTCCCCAGGCTGTTGGACCTCTCTGAATGGGAACTACTGCTGCCATCTCCAGCTGAACTGGACTTCACTCTTTTCCCTTTCTCTAGAATAGAGGAGAGACATTGCACAAGCAGGCCAAAACGTGTTGGTTGCAGCAGATATAATATATGCAAGTACCATCAGGAAAATGTAAAAGTAAAAAGTAATCAATGCAGAAAAATCCTCACATTTTAGAAACTGGAAACGATCCAAACTGTTCTGTGTTTAATCTTCAAAATCAATTCAGCTGGACTTGTAGGCCGTTATATTGTTGGGTAGTTTAGTTCATGATGCATAAACTATATGCGTTTCATGTGAGAAAATCTTAATTTGTAAAGTAACTAGTAACTAAAGCGATCAGATTAATGTAGTGGAGTAAAAAAAGGACAATATTTCCCTCTGAAATGTAGCAGAGCAGAAGTAGAAAGTGGCATGAAAAGAAAAGACTCAAGTAAAGTAAAAGTACCTCAAATGTGTACTTAAGTACAGTACTTGTGTAAATGTACTTCACTGCCGTGGTGCTTACCTGCTTTGGCCACTTGCCAGAGTTCAAAAGCTACTGTGAAGGCCTGGGCTACCGTCAGAGCCACTGCCTGAGCCTGGAAAACAGAAGGAAAGTACACGTTGTTACAGACCATGGCTGCATTACCAACCCCAAGTCTGAATAAACAGAATGATAGGCATGATCTTCAATATGTATCCCATTTCATGTCAGGATACATTTCGGCTTGCTCAAGGCACACATACAGTAGGATGTTGTGAACTGTGCTGAGACTGAAGAGCTGTTAGAGCAGAGGACAGAAAGAGGTTACTGCCATTCTCCATAACCACGATAAGAGAGAGGCAAGTACTAAGGAAGTAGGGTATTATCGTGTTATTCTGGGAGAGAAAGGGATGAGTGTGGAAGCAAGTAAGATGAGATGAAAAGTGCCCTTCTGGTTTTCAACACACAGAAGGAGCACAGGAAGATGACAGACGGGTTTGGGGAGCGGGACTTCTAGGGTTTCCTGTTGTCCTCGGGTCAAATTTGACCCATTGTTTTTCAAAAAGTTTCTAGATCAGAAATTTGGGTTTCTTTCAACCAAAATTGTCAAACACTCTCCACAAGTAAAATAAAAGACAAATTAAATCAATTCCTACTTTCATTGAATTTGGGTGTTTTATTCAATGTTATAGCATTTGAAAGAACGTTGAAAAAAGTGACAAATGTCAGAAAAAGCTTTAAACTTTAAAACACCCCCAAAAAAAACGTTGGCAAAAGCTTCAAAAACGTCGGGAAAAGTAACAAAAAGGTTGCAAAAAGTGACAAAAACATCGAGAAAAGCGGCAAAAGTGTCGCAAAAACACCAAACATTGGAAAAAAATGTTTGCTATATGATATAGAGCTAAAATTAGCATATTGAATGCATGTTACACAATACATGCACACAGTGGCAGTTCTATCTATTGTTTTATTTCCGCTGTCATCATAGGTAACATGAAATCCAACATGTTCCCACACACCAGACTATATACGATGCTGGCGCATCCTCCAACTACGGACAGCCTTCCTCATCTCTCCTACTTGACATTTCTGCATGTGACGTGACCTGCAGCACTCCACACTCCACCTGAGGAGCGCTCGGCTCGGCGCCTCTCACAATCTGACGAAAATCTTTTAAACTGACCTTTGTCGATCAAAAAAGCAGACAGATTCAGCAACTGTATGGCCTATTTCTCGCTTAAAATGTTTTCAGAAACACTTTTCGGTGAACTATTTTTGTAAAATACAAGATCGTATTCAGAACGAGACGCCATTAGAGTCAGTTTTGAAATTCTGGAGCAGCAAGACCCACGTGACGCGTTCGTCCAATCAGCTGCCACGTGTTGCGTTCGTCACGCTCATCCCCCTCGTCGTTTCCAGTAAGGGTTTTAACATAGGTGTTGAAAGTGGGCACTACGGCAGTAAGTGGTTAGTGCACATTAACAGTGTACTGATGAACCGTGCGACACACGCACCGAACCGAGACAAGTGAACCGAGCGGTTTGGATGTTTTTTCATGAACCGTACCACCACTACTACTCACCTTGGAGAAAGAAGCAATTGGATGAGTAAAAAGCACATGAGGACATGCTTGGTGTCTTAGGTTTTTAAAGGATAAAGAGGTCACAAACTCAGGGAAGTGAAACTAAAGCTAGATTAGATAAACCCCCCCAACCATAAAGAGAGGTTTACACCCCATCAAACTACAGACTAAAAAAAATAAATAAAAAAAAGGTACACTTAAAAAGGTCCTATGACATGCTGCTTTTTGCATGCTTTTATATAGGCCTTAGTGGTCCCCTAATACTGTATCTGAAGTCTCTTATATAGGCCTTAGTGGTCCCCTAATACTGTATCTGAAGTCTCTTTTATATAGGCCTTAGTGGTCCCCTAATACTGTATCTGAAGTCTCTTTCCCAAAATTCAGCCTTGGTGTAGAATTACAGCCACTAGAGCCAGTCCCACAATGAGCTTTCCTTAGGATGTGCCATTTCTGTGTCTGTAGCTTTAAATGCTATTGAGGAGGAGAGGGGGGGGGGGGCAAGGTGGAGGGTGGGGGGTGTGGCCTTGACCAGCTGCCACTTTGCTTGTTTGCAAGCCATGATGTCTCTCGCTCTCTCATGGGTGGGCCGAATTCTCTGGGTGGGCAAAGCAGAGAAGGAAGAGGTAACCTTCCTCCTTATGGCCTCATAAAGGGAAGATTCCAGATCGGCCCATCTGAGCTTTCATTTTCTCAAAAGGCAGAGCAGGATACCCAGGGCTCGGTTTACACCTATCACCATTTCTAGCCACTGGGGGACCATAGACAGGCTGGGGGAACTCATACTAATGTTAAAAAAAACCTCAAAGTGAAATTTTCATGCCATGGGACCTTTAACTCTCGAGTTAGAAATTCAAAATAAAGTGATGCCGACCAAGTTTAAAAAAAAAAAAAAGAAAAATCACTGCATTGGAATTTAAATGATATGCAATATGAATTAAAACACTGATACTGTAGTCAACTCACCACTTTCCTTTTGGAGCAGAGGTAAGCATGGCACTCCAGGGTCCCATTGAGGGTGTTTTGAGCGATATAAGCAAACATTTTATCATGCAGTTTGTCCACTGTGCAGTAGGATATTCTGCAAGCCAGAGGGGACAGGTTAAAAGGGACAGTGAGTGTACCAAGAAGTCAAGGAGAGTTTACAGGCTAAGCAACATAATTGTAATTTATTTATTTGAACAGGGACAGTGCAAAAAAACAAACAAAAAACCAATAGATTTCTTGTGCCAGGTTGTAGCAAATTGCTAGTTTCCGCCCGTAGTCCCTGGGCAGGTAGATGGCGCAATCAAATACAGACAAAGTATGTGCAGTATACAATACAGATACATAAAGTCATAACAATCTACATACATTATTGTCCCCCTATCCCACCCCATCTAGAGCTAGAACTAGACCCCCCCATAAACACATCAATTCACTGGTGGGAGCAAGTCTGCTTTGTTAACAACCAATGCTTTGCTAAGCGTGAGAATGAGTGCAAGTTAGTGCATGAAATTAGCTCGATGGTGTTTTAAGCCCCCAACGGAGAAGGAGACGTTGGGGGGCTTAAAACACTGATAAACATGAAATTAGCTCTGTAGGAAGAGTATTCCACTGATTTATAGCCACAAAAGGAGAATTATGTCCCCCCCCCCAAATGCAGGTTAGCATTGTGGAAGACTACATTCGCCCCTTGTGGCTGATCTAGTTCCCTGTGTTGTTTTTTCAGAGCAGTGTAAGAGTTCTTTTCAGGAGGAGGAGCAGAAGCATTATGAATTACCACATCAATTACAACGTGCCACATCAACTACACGGCGACGGTCTTAGAAGGCTGTGAACTTGCATTTAGCAGTTTCAGAAGTGCAACGACGCCGTCAATTAGACATTTATCTGCAAACGGCGAGCTGCTCTTAACATACCTGTAGATGGAGACGTTTTCCAGGAGTTTATCGGTCAAGCGGTCGTACAGGACGATTCCCTGTGGGGAAACTTTGAGAGCAACCTTCTTAGGCTTCTTCCCAATAGCTTTAGCCTGTTAAAGAAACAATTATCAAAGGGTTTGTTTAATAGAATGTTAGTGTGTTGAACTATGGGATCAGGCAAAGTACATTGGTACAGTGGCTTTTAAACCATTTTGATCCAGAATTTACAAAAAGTACTCGAAGTGAAGTGGGAAATGAAGAAATGTAACAGACATAATTGATAACGCTGATTGGCTGTCCAGCGTTACACGTCATAGAGACACGCAGGAAGAACTCGTTACTACGTTACACACAGAGACAGGGCTCACATAGTAGGAGCTGAAAAATAAATTAAAATATTTGTGCCACAATGTGTAATGTTGTAATTTCTTTTTTGTTGAAATGGATTTCATAAAATGGGTATTGAAAAAAGTCCATGCAATCCAAGCAGGGTTTTTCTTGGCTCGGAATAGGCTATTTGGAGGGGGAACGCACAACAGTTAAGTCCAGGTCCACGTACAGTAAAGGCAATGGGTCTGTGTTACCCGATTTGTCAGAAATAAGGTTTCTGACAATTTGAAAAACAAAAATGTATATTATGCTTGGGTAAATGAAACCCAAATTAACAAAACTGGTTAATCATATAACTATTTAAATAAAATCACCCGGGAGACTCCCCAGCCATAATGTGGACTGTATGACATGGTCATCGTTACTCTAGGGCCTCTTTCACACTGGCTGTGTGGCGTGAGCGTGGCGTTTCTGTTGCGTGTCAGTTGCGTGGCGGCTTCGTGGCGTTTTCTATGTCTTTGCACACCAGAAGTGTGTCCGACGCGGCGCTGCTGCTGCTAGCCTTGTACAGTCATGTGAATAAATGAGGACACCCATGCTAAAGTTGACTAAAAAGAGGAATAAAAAAAAATCATCTTTTGCAAATTGATCTTAATGCCTTAATTTAAAAAAAATGAAGAAAAATCCAACCTTTAACGACACCAATTTTCTTTATAAATGAATAATGTATCGTAAATAAATAAATGTTCTTCCTTAAAATACAGGGAGCGTAAAAGAGTACACCCCTATGTTAAATTCCCATAGAGACAGGCAGATGTTTATTGTTAAAGGCCAGTTATTTCATGGATCCAGGATACTATGCATCCTGATAAAGTTCCCTTGGCCTTTGGAATTAAAATAGCCCCACATCATCACATCCCCTTCACCATACCTAGAGATTGGCATGGGGTACTTTCCATGAAATCATCGCTCAATGCAAATCAAACCAGCTATTAGGCTAACTGAAATAAAACCATGCCAATCTCTAGGTATGGTGAAGGGTATGTGATGATGTGGGGCTATTTTAATTCCAAAGGCCAAGGGAACTTTATCAGGATGCATAGTATCCTGGATCCATGAAATAACTGGCCTTTAAAAATAAACATCTGCCTGTCTCTATGGGAATTTAACATAGGGGTGTGTATACTTATGCCCCCTGTATTTTAAGGAAGAACATTTATTTATTTACAATACATTATTCATTCACAAAGAAAATTGGTGTCCTTAAAGGTTGGATTTTTCCTCATTTTTTTAATTAAGGCATTAAGATCAATTTCCAAAAGATGATTTTTGTATTCCTCTTTTTAGTCAACTTCAGCATGGGTGTTCTCATTTTTTCACATGACTGTATGTTTCCCACTGATAAACAGACTGATTTGATTACAGCAAAGACAACATCGGCAGCATTGACGGCAAAATAGGCTACAGAATATTTTGTTCTGTATCGACAGGTGAAATATTTGAAAATGTCATTTATTAAATGTATTTGTGTCAAAATGACATATAAACATCTTTTCCTCTTCTATTTTTCCTGGAAACGCTTCCAACACGCTTGCGTGTCGCGTGAAAAATAGGCGTCGGCCCTATTTCTAGCATGCACGCATTTTTGGCGTGGCTCGAGCCGCGCGTGTAACGCAGGCAGTGTGAAAGCTCTAACCTGTTAACGTGGGAGCTGACACGGACACGCCACGCAGCCAGTGTGAAAGAGGCCTAACTCTCACCGTGGCAACGATCCTCTTAACTGCAGCAGCGGACAGCTCCTCTCCCTTGGGCTGGTCCACTAGCGTCATGCCGAGGTGACGAAGATTAAACGTCATCCCCTCTACGACGGTCTCCCGTGTGTCAGTCCAGTTCTCTGGGAGCTCTACGGAGAAACATTTTTTAGGGAAAAGTGGGTCAATCAATTGATCGACAGGAAAACGGTTTGCTAACCACGCTCTCGTTGGACCAAAGCATCGAGTTAAAAACATCACATATTTGTTGGTTACAGTTTCAGAGACGCTACGACGTGCCTGCCTTCCCTTTCAGGTCCAAAAATAAATAGCGCTGCTCGTGAGAACATTCAAAGAGCATTTGAGAAAAACACAAATTAGGAGGAAATGTAAACAGCCCATGTTGAACTTAAAAGTTCAGACATTTCATCTGCTCGCTCCCTGAAGTGGAAAGGCAAAACTAAGGTATCTAGGTCAGAGGTACTGTCAAGTAAATATTTCAACACCAAAACAACTTTTAGGGCTTGACAATAAAAAAAGAGTTAGGAGCAAGTATACGTGGAATCTGAAAGACTATGATAAGAGGGAAGAGCGAGTTTCCTTTTCTCAAAGTAACAGAACAGATCAATCTAAACCAAACTAGGCCATTAGATGTCCCTCGGAAAAGTACATTAGGGGTTTTCGACCTTTGTGATCAAATGTTAGCACTGATATGTTCCCTGAAAAAGAATGAGGAGTGTAAACCGGTGAAGGAACAGCTGCTATCTCCATGTTGTTTCTTTCTTATCAGTTTGTGTGTGGCGGCGGCTGGCCCTGACCCTCTGGCTGTGTTTACAGAGATTTCCTCAGAACGAAAGGAGGGGAGACGGGTTAGGGAAAATAAGAGCAGGAAAACATCCCCCATTACCTAGAAATCCATCCTCCAAGCATTCACCTCCTCTGGGATGTGGTGCATACCACATACTCATGCAGACACATGTTCACACTATAAAAAAAAAAGGAAGGAAGGAAGGAAGGAAGGAAGGAAGGAAGGGTTTTTCCTCCATTTCTTTCCTTTTAAGCGCCCCCTCAAAGGAGGACCAAAGGAAAAAAAAAAAATCACCCGCACCAAAACGTCTTTGACTTCCAGCAGTCAACTCGCAGTTGAGACAGTTTTAGAACTGGTTAAAAACTTCGTTAAATAGTAGTCTACTTCCTTGTTTTGGTATAGTTGGTGTTTACAAGCCAAGCCAAGGTACGGTACGCAATGTTCACACTAATCAAACAAACGGTACTTTGGGGGTCAAATGTACTCTGACCCGGGCCCAGTTCCCTGATGTCAAATGCCCCTTACTGCATTATATTCCCTTATATCGTTTATTTTTTAAATGTCACCTGCCTCCTGAATTTTGTGTTTTCGTTCACATAAATAAAAAGACGTTTCCACCATAAATTGGTGCATTCAAATGTATCAGAATGAAATCATTTCCTAGTAGAGTTTTCTGCTCGAAATTTCCTGGGGGAGGAGGAGGACCCACTCTTGATGCCCCCCCCAATGGCCCATTCTGAGCCAGGAAAAAAACTCTGGAAGGAAGGAGGACTGCAGCTGAAAGAGGATTCTTTAAAAAGGCCAAAATCCAGCACACATTTACACCACTATGTGAAAAACCCTCCATTAAAAAATGTCTTAAGTTTAAAACTGCGTTGTGAATAATTTTTGGTTGCCACTGATTTCAGGTCCATGATGAATAAGTTCCAGCTTAACACGTTTTTCTATCTGCACTCTACTGTGAAAGGTCAGGTACGGACAGGTACATCAGAACAAGACAAAAGAGTCTACACAGCCATGGTAGCGAGGTACCAAATTTCATGAGAAGTCACTTCATGACATGTCACTGGCAGAGACAAGTGTCAAAACGTACCAAACTTAATGGCACAACGAATCCCCAAAATAACTGTGGTCAGTCAGGTCAGAGCCACCATAGTGGGAAAAGGACAGCACTGAACGGTCAATGGGTCTGAAAACAATGAGGTCAGCCCTATGTTCCCACAGCCCTATGTTCCCACATTTCTAAGATTTTTCTTAAAATTAGGCCCCATGTTCCCACAGCCCTATGTTAGGGTTAGGGGTTATTGTTAATGTGGGAACACAGGGCTGTGGGAACACAGGCACGCCTCCCAGACAACAGCGCAGGTACAGTACCAGGCACCGCTCAGCCAGAGAATTAGGGAGGGCTTTGTGATCAAAGGTCAGCAACTGGGACACCTGAGAGGAAACAGCTGTGTTCATGTGTGAACTGAGACCAAGTATAACTATCTGACCCTGCTGTAAATACAAGTCAACCTCACCATCTGTTAATGTCAGGAGAATGAAGAAGAAAAAGAGTTGCCTTGTCTTGGATAAGAGAGGGGAAAAGGAAAGGTAAAACACCCCAGTTCTCAGCTCCCTAGTCATCTATCAAGTCCAACACTAATGGATGAGTATCCATTGCATGTATCAAAGTGCAAAAAGAAAGCCTTTGTTGAACACTGCGACAGCAAACGTGCTGATCCAAAAGGGTCCAACTGACAGACAATTCACGTTCTGTCTGATTTGTGTGTCTCCACCAAACACTGTATCACTGTGGAAACCACCAAGTGTGGCCCTACAACTTAGGACTGATCCAGGACTCTGAGCCACATAACCTCTTTGTTATTTTATAAAAACAACTTCTGTTACCATTTAACTTTTCTTTTAAATCCGATGATCTACATCCACACACAGCTCCAAAATCAGGTTTCAAGGAATCCAAATTCATCTGAGTTGAAGTGCGGGATTCTACTGATGGATGCAGAAACATTTTTAAAAAAGTGATAACGTGTTTGTCTGGAAGTCTCTGCAGCTGCAAAAAGTTAAACAAACATTTCGGAGGCATTTAGCCTCAAGTTCACTCACAACTGTTACAATGCAAAACATACTCATCCTACCAGGCCTGGAAGCCAGCCTTGCTGTCTCAGAGTCTGACTGGTGGCCTTCAGATCACATCTAATCAGAAAACAAGGTTGAGTCTGAATAATCTAGCCTACTGCGTCAGATACCACCTGCTGCATCTGAGACCAGGGGGGAAATACATTAATCCCATGTATGGTTCTTATTGCCAGAAGGGTTTTGGTTCTAGACGTTATGGAGGCAAAGTTACAGCCATCAAAAAGACCACGTTGCCAGCAGAGTGTCTGACTGATAGTGGGAGAGTAACAGTGGAAATAGAAGGGGAAAAGCCTAATCCATAAGCAGAATCCTCGCCGAAGTAGAAGAGCTACCTGGAGAGCAAATGACATGCTTAGGTGATATAACTACTTCATAAGTCAGATAGAAATATTGCCATTGTGGCAATGATTTGCCAAAGGGACCATGAGTGTGTGCTGGCATTATCACATGCTTCTATTTGAGAAGGTCCCAAGAGAAAGGCTCTTTTGCTGCATACAAGCACCCTCTGGCTGGTCCCCAACAGTGGCAGTGTGCCGGTGAGGGTCGTCTAGGGCGACCAAACCGGGTCAATGAGAGCAGAGAAGTGGATAAGGAGCGGAGAGGCCTTTGCCATTTAAAAAAAATGGCGTAGTCCCCATACGCTTGAATAGGTTTCTCCTCAATGCAAACTCACTCACGGTAGGCAGACGTGAAGTTGAGTGTCTAAGCCAATAGAGCCCCATTAATGGCAATATCTGTGTGAAATGCTGGACCTCAGGTGCAACAGCCCTGTTGCTTTGCCGTCTGGTAAAGCCCCTGAAAAGACACAAAAATGTAGGTTGATCCCGACTTTGTCCCATAGGCTAGAGTCAGACTTGGCAGTCTGACATGGGCGATATGGGTCAGCGCTGGTGAGGAATGCGTGCCCTGCAGTCTAAAGAAGACCTGGTAACCTATACTACAATTCTTCTATAACAAGTGGGTCACTAGCTGCATTCACAGGAAGCTTTTAAATGTAACTAATTATTAAAGTAAGAGCCCAACAAAAGTAACAATGCTTCTCAAAAACACCTGAGTCCGGATAAATTAGAGACATTTTACAGGCTGGTTTAAAACCTTTACAATAAATAAAAAGGGGTTTGGGTTTAACATTTAAATGCCCAGTTATTACAGGATTCTGTGTCGTTTCATAATAAAAGTGATGGTGCAAAGGGCTCCACGCGGGTTGGGCATGCAGGAACTGTGCTTTCCTATTGTTTACAGTCGGGCGTTCTAACAGGACATGTTTACAGTACATCGGTCATGTATTGCAAATATATTCCATGGAATTATTAATTTGTATTGATCTCATTTAGAATGACAAAGGTTGGCCCATGTAACTGCAGGCACTGATAGTAAAGTAAATACATTAACATGTGACCCTCATCAATTAACACAGAAATGTGCAAGCAAGATATCGGTCTGCATGTAAGAGTGTATCTCAAACTCCCAGAGGCCTTTTCTATTTTTCCAGGTGAGCTAAGGTTACATATAGTAACGGAGGATATTTATGTAATCCACCCTGTATTTTCTAATGATCATATACAGTACGCTTTGTAATGGGCTCTCTGATGGAATTTAAAATAGACCTGCTTGAACTCAAGCTAAAAGGAACCTTGCACTGACTGACTCGCAGCATTCCTGGCTTGCCCTAATGGTTACAGACAGGGGCGCTTTAAGGCTGTCTAAGCCACCCAGTCACTCCCCAGAACTTTACAGCCAGGATCAAGTGAGATTTATTTTACAAAGTGGCCCTTGAGTCCTACAATGGGCACCAGAGTGCTTTAAAAGAGTTTCATGTTAATGTTGCAGTGTGGGCAAGTTCCTGACCTACTGAAGGGCCCTTGAGCAAGACACAAAAAAAAAAAAAAATCCCTGTAAATTCTAGTATTACTGACCCTGACCCCTTGGGATTAGCCACAAATCCAAAAGACTGCTGTAGTCAGTAAAATAACTAGCAACACAAGGCACTGCTCCTAAAACATGTGACCACTGAGGGTGCGATAACTTAAAAAAAATGTTCAATAAAAATCATATTTGTCACAGCAGCACTTTATGTAGGTGCTGTGTGGTCTACTTAATTCTGCCTGGTTTTTCGAAATAACAATTATTTCCGGAAAATTCCTGAAACAGGATAAACCGCAATGTAAACAGACTTACTCAATCTCCGTGGGATAAAGTACATATTTTGCACAAAACAGAACAAAATACCAGAACAAATAAACAAAACAAAAAAAATCGCTTCTAAAAAAGTAGCGTTTTTAATCTCTTTGTCAAACTAAATGACACGTAACGTTACCTACGCAAGTTAAAATATGTCAACATTAATCTTTGTAACTTTGCTACAACAGTCCAACACCGGGGGGTTGGGGGGGGCAACATAATACTATTTTGCAACGTTTCGCTTTTGAAACAAAACGCTAAACTTTGGTAAAGTTAGCTCACAAATGTAACGTTATTTATATCCGTCACTGGGGTGATTCAAGTAAAATGGGCACAGCGGTAAGCAGAAGTCAACTTTTGGCAAGGTGAAACTAAAAAAAATGTAGCCTAAAGGTTAAAACCCTTGTGTCTACGTTTTTCTGTCAAATTAACAATTGCTTCTTACTTCTGTGTCTGCCGGCAGTCCAGGACTGTTTCGCCATACTTGGGCTCCGGATAATAGCTCTCCCAGCCGACTTGAGGACATCCATGTCGGTGTTTCAAAATGCGGTGGTGAAGAGTCGGTGAAGATTACTGGTGAGTCTTGCAGGAGAAATGTTGTTGACCAGACTGCTGATGGGGAGGATGGACTTGTGGTGCCTTCCTGTGCTGTCAGAAATCCCGCTATTTATGAGGTCAGCGCACGTGAACAAGCAACAAGCCCACCAGAGAAGTAATGCTGCATTTGGATTTAATGGGACATTAGAGACCGTTCAGGTGATACGAAAACATACATACTAAGTAAACACCACGAATTAATTTCCAACATGTTATTTCCTAATTCCAGTGGATTTGTTTCATTACCATTGTGTCAGCGTATTCAACACCCTTGGTTTTGGAATAATGCTGCTCAGAAAGTAGATTAGGAGAAATCTATTATAGGCTATACCGGCTTGGTATCTTCATACTGTATATGAGCACAGCTTGAGCATACGTTTCCTCTATTGTAACCTACTTTGTTGACAATTATTTCAAATTGTTATTTCATTACATGGCATAATAAAGAAAAAAACATGCATTTTCTGACTTTAATATGTATTGATGTATGTTTCTACGTTCTCTCTTTAAGTCTAAGTAGTCTAGTACTCTTTTGGTCTAAGTAAATGACATGAATAAAGCTTGTACAGCGTTATCTTCCTGAACCTGAGCAGCTGAAAAATGTACCTAACCTTTACGTCAGCCCATTATGACAGACACATATGCCTAAATAGAACAAAGCAGCTCTGTAACTTGAGGATTTCTATGAAAAAGGCCTATTTGGTTGTTT
Source organism: Sander vitreus (assembly GCF_031162955.1). Lineage (NCBI taxonomy): Eukaryota > Metazoa > Chordata > Actinopteri > Perciformes > Percidae > Sander > Sander vitreus. Next base: position 22,725,116 of record NC_135868.1, on the reverse strand, counting down.
CGTCTTCCTAACAATTGAATGTGTTAAACATAGAGTTTAACATAGAACATAAACCTGCTCCCGACCAGGTTAGGTTCACAGTTACCATAGTAACTGATTCAGAGGTTAAGTTACCTCTCTTTCTGAAACGGGCTGGAGTTACCCCTCTCTCTCAGGTTTGATTAACTTCTCTTTCTGAAACGCAAACCCCAGAGTTTCCCTCATCTCGGGGTTAACAAACTCAGAGTTTTCACTAAACCCGCTTTCTGAAACGGGCCACAGATCTGGGAGGTGACAAGATAAACTAAATGCTTGAAACGTGTATAAGTTGTCTGCTACGTGGAAATGCATGCAACTTCTGAACTGAGAAATCTGGCAATTAAAGGTGCCCTTTAAGTAGCTGACACACCAAAAAGACGGCCGACCGTCGGCAGAAAAGGCAGTCGGACTGATCAGTCGGGTCCCCGAGGTCCAAAAAGTGCCTCAGAACACACCGAAGAGACGCCGACTTGAGCATACGCTCTGCGCGTGCGCAAAACGTAATACGTCTCCAGGCGCTGCTCTGTATTGTTTCCATTAACAGTCCGACTGTTTCCCAGAAAATGAAAACTGGCAGCTGATTGGACGAACGCGTCACGTGGTTCTTTCTTCTCCGGAAATTCACAGCCAGACTGTCATGGCGGCTTGTTCACAATACGATCTCATATTGTACTAAAATAGTTCACCGAAACGATGCAGTTTCTTAATCTGTCTTCATTTCAGCTTGACAAAGGTCCGTTTAAAAGATTTTCGTCAGATTTTGAGCGGCTCATCCGCTCGCCATTTCCGGGCGAGTCCCGACTGCCCTGTCTCCTGACTGAACATGTTGGGTCGGCCCAAATGAAGGCCGACGGCTCCTCCCGACGGACGACGGCACGGGACACACCGAACAGACTCGAGTCACCGACCCAGCCAGACGGTCCGACGGCCGATTATCGGCTTGGTGTGTCTCCTCTATTACGCCACACGTATTTCATCACTTTGTGGTAATGTCTGAAGTTCTACCATGGACTCTTTAACATTTTTTTGTGGAAAAAATGCCTTGGTTACCTTGTTTCAAGCCATTCTAGCGTGGTATAGAAAGCCTGCAGGAAGACTCGGCTCGATTTGTGCCAGTTCTCATTAATATTCAATGAGCTAAGCTGCTTGACTCTGATTGGCTAACAACTAGCCAATGAGAGCCTCGCTATCAGCATCCTTTACCCAGCACAACTGGGCGAGCTCATGAATAGTAATGAGCTCAGGCAACACCACGTCAGACTGACCAGCTTTTGTAATTGGCCTGATTTCTCCGCTTATTTCTTTTCAGTGGCTAGAGCTGACGGAGGAGGTAGCAGTTCACATTCACGACATAACACAAACACATACCTAACATATTTCAAAAAAAAAAATACAAGTAAAAACGATTTTGTGTGGCAGGGCACCTTTAAGGTAGAAAAGTCAATCTGTACTCTCACAAGGGTCCTCAGGCATTAAGTTTCTTTGTTTTGACATCCCAAATGTTGTGCATCACGCAGTCATTATTTCAGGGAGGATGAAAACTAGACACACAGATCATGACACTTAAAGATTGAACAGCTTGCATTGCCACCAGCAAGACTTTCTTTAATAGTGATGGCCAAAGTGAAAAGTGTGACACAGCCACCATCACTCAGAGTAAAGAAAACAAACATGGTGGAACAATGAAAAGTTAAAACAAAGCACTTTTTTTTTTCTTCTTTTTTTTTTTTAAAACCTTCTCTTCCTTCTACACAAACTTATAAAAGCAACTTGAGAACTGAATTCACAACACCAGAGCGATCCACAAATAATATATATATTTTTTTTTTCTTCTTCCAGGTAGGCAACATGACAGCACAACATGGTCAAATGGTTTAAGGGGGGGGTTACCTTTTCCCAACACAACACATTCACAGAATCCTTCCTGGCAGAAAATATAGGAAATCAACTGAATATGATGGGAAATATCAAGGAGGTGCCACTCAATAAAACATATTATTTTTTTTTTTTTTAAAAGTCTGTAACAAATAAATAAATGTGTGGCTAACACAATTAGTCCAACTGACCACCTTGCTGCTTCACCATGATCAGCCCAGAACCTTGTAAACACAACACCATTCCAATAGTTTCCAATGACAAGAAATGAAGAGAACAGCACACATTATGCTAGCTACATCGATCAAAGTATGGATGGAAACCAAACACCAACACTCGGCACTTAAGAACTGAAATGAAATAAACAAAGAAAACATTCCTCAGTAAGTTAATGTACATTTGTTGTAAACAACTAAATGCCAACTCTACGGCATGATAATAGACAATCAGTTTGGTTGGTGTTTGGCGTACCAAGACTGTGTCACTATGAAATGACGTGTACAATGTCCAGTGTTACGTTTTCCCTTTTTAAGCCTGTAACATTGTGATCAACTTTTGTTTGAATGTGTCTGAGGTGACACTTAAAGGTGCAGTAGGTACGACTTCTAACTAACTGTCAGTCATATTTGCTGAAACTGACCCTATGTTCCAGTAGAACTACATGAAGCAGGTCATTTAAAAAAATAAAAAATAAAATCCAGCTCCTCTGGCACCACCAACAGCCTGTAGTGTGATTTGCAAAAATCCACTGTTCCCTGTTCATTTACACCAATCAGGGCCAGTGAGGGGGGAGTGGGGTGTGTGTGTCTAACTGCGTGTCAATCACTGCTCATGCACACGCATTCATTCTCCCTTGTAGGGGGAGGGGCTTAGGAGTCCTGGATCTTCACAATCCTACCTACGGCACCTTTCATTTTTGAATACTGAATTGAAAGGATCAGTATGTGAGAACTCTTAAATGAACACCAGGCAAATCAGAGAGAGAGAGAGAGAGAGAGAGAGAGAGAGAGAGACACGGCTTTGAAGCTTGATGCGTTTCAATCCCAGGATTGCAGGATTGTTTCTGCAGGTTGAAAAATAAAAACTGCAAGGCACTGTAAAATCTGCAAATAATGGTAACGACCAGTTAGTTACCTCGACATCAATAAAGTGATACAATATGGCCCAACAGCTTCTAATTTAGTCCAGAGGGAGAGGAAACGTGTCTGCGGAAAACACGTGAGCGTTAACATTTTGGCAGTGCCAGGTCAAATCTAGCAGTAGCATTGTTTTTTTGTTTTTTTTTTGTATATTTGGACAGAACTACATCTGCTTCTTCCCCTGACAATCCTGACAACTGATAATCCTGGAGACTTTGCTATTCCAGCATTTAGAGGATACATTGTATTGTATTGGGAGTATCTGAAGAACACAGCAATGTATCTGTTCAATATCTATCCATTTTAGAAGAAACGTACAGTCTCATAACTGAACTGAAACATTGCACAACAAACACACACCGATTTAAGATAAAACATGAATAGTTTTACATTCATGTATCTCTCAGTGGGCTTTACTTTACTGGTGAGTTTCAGCCTCAAACTGAGCCGTCTTCTGCCTTAACCCTCGGGAAAAGCCAATTGTTTTTAAATGAAACGTCTGTGTGTCAGTTCACTATAGAAGAAGATATGGCTCTGGGAGGGGGGGGGTGTTATACTGACACCAAAAGAAGACGGACATTAAGCGATGGATGGCGGCTCTTGGCCAACAGGATTGTGTGCTCCTTTCTCCCCGTTCAAACAGATCACGCTGTCTAATGGCTAAATCCCTAAACTCAACACACACACAAAAAAAAAAAGTCATATTGTACACAACCCTCTCAAAAGAATAGTTCTCATAATAGAACCAAAAAAAGGGAGCCAAATACACATTATGTATGGAGGGGTTGTGTGCACTGTGTGTGTGTGTGTGTGTGTGTGTGTGTCGTACATTAGAGTGTAAAAACTGTCGGGGCCTGGTACACTCAAAAAATAAACCCGAACTGAGAGCTTCACCAAAGGAAAGCAAGAAACAAAGTTCTGTCTGACAAAAAGTGTAGATAATCAGAGTCACTTTTTGAGGGGCTGGTAGACTGAGGCGTTGGGGTCCAGGGAGGAGGGACTATTGTCCATGAACTTGGAGGAGTAGTGCGGGGTGACGGGGCTGAGGTTGCTGCTGTCTGATGAGTAGGACAGGCTGGGCATCACTGCCATCACCTCGGCTATCTTCTGCTTCAGCTCGGCGATCTCCTGCTCCCTCTGGTGGATCTGGCCTGGATGGGACGGAGCAAACAAAGACATTCATATCACAGCGTTGAGAGAAGAGTAAGGGTTCCTGCCCACTGGCTGCGTGGCGTTTTCTATGTCTTCGCACGCCAGAAACGTGTCTGACGCGGCGCTGCTGCTGCTGCTAGCCTTGTCTGTACACATGTATGTTTCCCATATGGGGAGAGAGTTGTGGAAATTGACTGCACTCACCCAGTAGTATACGTCGTTCTGTATTGACAAGTGCAATATTTGAAAATCGATAATGATTTATTTGTATTTTCTTTTTTAAAATTACATTTATATCTGCATTCATGTCAAAAAATAGAGACTTTCAAAACATCAAAATGTCATTCATTAAATGTATTCGTGCCAAAATGACACATGGACATCTTTTCGTATTCTGTTTTGCCTGGAAACGCTTCCTTGCGTGTCGCGTGAAAAGTAGGCGTCGGTCCTATTTCTAGCATGCACGTCTCAGGTGCATGCTCGAGGGTGTCACGCAGGCAGTGTGCAAGCTCTAACATGTTAACTGGAATAAAAAACGGACACGGTATGTAGCGGACACGCTCACGCCACGCAGCCAGTGTGCAGCAGCCCTTAGGGGGACATGAGTTCTGAAAGTGCCCTTTGCAAATCGAATCCCCGACAGCTCTCGGATCACTTATAACTTTCCTGTGGGTGGGGGAGACAGTCCTTCCTTCATATTGGCATAGGGGTGGGCAATATGGATACATCCTACACTAAACATACCACACTCCTATTATTAATTATACGGCAAAAAAAGAAAGAAATATAATGCATTATGATCTCAATTTTCCATTTTCAATATGGTCCAGTCCTGTTAAAGTTGTACACCATACTGTGATGTTCATATTCAGCATTTGGATTCTTGACTTGACTCATTTATTTATTTATTATTATTTATTCTAGTTGGGAGAAAGTATATGGCGTTTCTATAATTGGCATATTTCATATTTTCACCACTTTAGTTTAGATGTTAAATAAACAAAGCAAACAAACAAGCAGACATGTGATCTCTGTAAACATTCAGATGTGGTGGGTAAAACCACTGAAGAGTAATCACTTGATCCCATGGAGCTATGGTTAGTGCTGTAGTGGGTGGGGCTTTGTGGTGTAATGGTAATAGCTGTGGGTTATCGACTCCATTTCTAAAAGCAGAAATAATTATGTTTAGACATGAATAGGTTACATATGATTAGGGTCAGATTTCAATTGCGTGCAGTGAGATTTTCAAATGCATGCTTGGTGCCGCCCCTCGAGTTGGGCCATGTTCATTACTCATTGCCAGACCCTTAATCTTTCGGATTGGTGTCTGGATTTCCAGGCTACTACGGCATCTGAACTGCTAATGATTACAGCAACAACGACAGCTGCGTCCCTACCTTGTGCTATCTCAAGCTGCCTCTTGGCATCCCCCAGTGCAGAGAAGAGGTCCAGTTTGATCCTGGTCTCAGCACTCAGGCTGTTCTCCAGGTGCTGGGTCTTCTCCTGCATGGCCGACAGCGCTGACATCAACACCTCCGTGTCCTTCTCATTCTCTTTATACTTCCGCAGCTCCTGTAAGCGACAGGATAGGAAAGAGACATTTTAAACAAAGCAAAAATGATTATAATTAACCATCTTATTTTCAACAACAAAATAAGCTGTGCTAAATGCTTGATGCACCAGAAGACACAGGGCCTCTGTTTATTTAATGACATCAATTACTCTAGCTAAAATGGCATATCATTTTAGTAAAGTGATCACATTTGTTGTTGTTGTTGTTGTTGTTGTTAGAATTTCTAGTACAGCAGCAGCATGTTAATGAGAGCTTATTCACCAATTACATTCACAGAATTTACATAACATTGTGCGATATCTTTAATGACCTAGGAAGCGCACATTTAGCAATTCAAAGCATTATCTGATCAGAAAATGAGTCCTGTTATTCCTTCTCACCTGACACTTGCCCTCTAGATCCCTAATCTGCTCCTCCTTAAGTTTCATGTCCATGCTGAGCTTCTTACACTCCGTCTCCAGCTCTCTGATGCGACCACGCAGAGAGTCCGTCGACTCCACTCTGTCGGCCAGAAGAGAAAAGCAGAACTTTTAATAGTGGAAAAGGCATCCGATTTCCTACAGTGGAATCGTTTCTTCATTGGAATCGTTTAGAGGATTTGGTTTCAAATCCGATCATCGCCTCCCAATTTAACATTCCCAATTTAAGTGTTGCTTTCTGTAGCGGCCAGGCGCTTGTTGTGTTGCAGCCTTGGAGCAGAGTAAGCAGCGCTCTAGTGTGGCTTTATTTTACATTGAAAAAGCCCTGTAAAACTGCAACTCACCACTGAATCAAAATACAACATTCCTCTTATTTGCGAAAATAGGCACGTGACCCGTTTCAACCCCACCCCTCAAAGAATCGGAATCGATAAGAACCGGAAGCGGAAGGAAGAATCTGTTCAAATCCAATGATGTCCAACCCTAGCTGTAGCGGTAATACACTTATCGAATGAATACCTGGTGGCAGCAGCTAATGCCACGGCTCTGGCAGCAGTGGCCTCCTCCATCTTCTTCCTCTTCCTCTCGTCGGCCAGCTGTTTCTCAGCCAGAGCGCGAGCCTCCTGCTCGGCCTTTAGCCTCTTCTCCAGATGGGAGATGGTCTGCTTATCCTTCTGCTTGGCCTGGACGGCACTGTGGAGCCTAAAGTATGGTGAAGAATATAGTCAACCCTGGCTGGATCGTAAGATGAACACACCTTTGCACTTCTTCCACCGATGCAGCCCCTGTCTGCCTTCTGGTCGTTGTAGTAGTCATAAAACGTCACTTGCCTATGATTTTAATTGTTTAAGCTTCAAGTTTGTTTACTGATAACACACCAATACCACGACACTAACAGAGAAAGCAATGTTTGTGTACCAAGGCTTGTCACTGACAGAGATACGGGTCATAGACTTAATACCCTTTCAAACAGTACTTTGTGCAATATGTCGTCGTTTTTATAGGTGTTCTGACCGACTTCAATTCAGTAAGTTCAGTCTATTGCAGAGTCAAACTGTTACGTTAAAACTAGCCTATACAAGCACTGCTATAAGGTTAATAGCTCAGGCGGAACTGACCCATCAGATATGCTTCTGTGGCTTTTGTGGTCTGTACTAGGACTTTTCAGCAGGCAATGTACTGTGAATCATAGCTGAGCTGACGACGGCGCTGTCAGCCACCAGCGAGGGGAGCTCAACTGGGGACAACTGATCCGTCCAGTCGTCCAGTCGCTTGAGTTTGAAGATGTCCTGTTAAAGGTCGCCCCACAAAGATTGTTTTCTTTAGTCTGTAGGATAGGATTTGTAGGCTGGGACGTCTCTGCAGCACCACACTACTTCATTCAGAATGGTTTGACACATATTTTGCCTTTAACAAATATCGCGCCCCCCCCCTGCGATTTGGATATTGCACTAGTTCATGTTGCGATTTCGATAAAATTGCAATTAATTGTGCAACCCTAATGAAAATACAGCGAAAGTGTAAAATAAAATGCTCCACCTGTTTTGGATTGTAGGGATCTTGGCTTATAGGGGATTTGGCAGACAGGACACACACACACACAGACAGACAGACAGACAGACAGACACGCACGCACACACACACACACACACACACACACACACACACACACACACACACACACACAACCCAGGAATCCAGACCACCACACAGTCCTGAACTCACCAGCTGCCTACCTCAACATACTGTCGAGAAATGATATTTATTGCATAACAACTTAAGTAAGACTGTTGTCAGAGTTTAGGTGAGTAGCCTACAGCATACTGTGTGCATGTGTCATGTACCCACTTGTTCTGTAGCAGCTCGTTGTCCTGGCGGAGCTGGCCCAGTTCAGAGCGTAGGCTGCGGTCCTGGCTGCTCAGAGAGGAAAGCTGACTCCGCAGCTCCGACTCCAACTGCCTGTTGGCCTGAAGGTCTGCCTTCAGTCGCTTTACATCCTGCTCCAGCCTTTCGGGAAACAAAAAGGAAAGGCGAGTTCATCAAAAGGCAAACAATTCTTCTGTAGCTAGTCCAGGATAAAAAAGAACTATTTCATTATTGGATGGAGGGTCATGAACACAAGAGTTAGCAAAGCGGTATTGGCTTGTATCAGTCAATAAAGTGAAAAAGAAAGCAAGAAAATACAGTAAAACAAATGTTGGATGACTCTTATAACTAGGCCTGACTACTGAATTTGATACTTTTCAGGCACAGAGCGAGTTGCCTCCTTAGCAGAGCTGGGCAATATATCGATATTATATCGTGATATGAGATTAGATATCGTCCTAGATTTTGGATATCGTAATATGGCATAAGTGTTGTCTTTTCCTGGTTTTAAAGGCTGCACTACAGTAAAGTGATGTCATTTGTAACTGTTCTATTATTTGCCTTTACCCACTTAGTCATTATATGAACATTACTGATGATTATTTATCTAAAATCTCATTGTGTAAATATTTGGTGAAAGCACCGATAGTCAACACTACAATATTGTTGCGGTATCGCTATCGAGGTATTTGGTCAAAAATATCGTGATATTCGATTTTCTACATATCGCCCAGCCCTACCTTAGTATCGAGTATCGGAAAATGCCTCGTCATTCAATTCCAAATTATAAAGGAGCAGATCTCATCAGCGGCAGCGAGCCAATGAGCATGCAGCGTGCTTCTACCACGATCTAATAATGCTGGTGAATGGCTGTCTAACGTTACACGTCGTCGAGGCAGGCAGGAAATACTCTACGTTACGCACAGAGGCTGGGCTCACGTAGTAGGAGCTGACCAATAAATAAAAAGGCTAACCCAAACTCTAGTCAGGCCAATTACATCGTGTATAGAGTCGGTGGGCGGGCTTATGGCTGCCGCTGCTGGGAACAGCGGTCTTCTGGAAGACTTGGAGTTAAGCTTTTCTTTGAGAAAAGAACAAAGAACGGCACTGAAGTCATTCTTAAAAAAGGAAGATGTGTTTGGAGTTTTGCCGACCGGATACGTTTAATCTATCAACTAGCGTTGCTCTGGTTGGTTGTAGCGCTATACTATTGCGTGCAGAGGGAATTTGAAAGACAACCGTTTATCCCGCCCCTCAGATTGAGCCCTGTCAATAGTGTTCCCAGACACTTGATGTGGGTCTGGCTTGTCAGGCTAGGATTTTATAAAATTGTTATCGAAGAAAGTATAGTTCAGGAACCGGTATCGAAGTCATAGTATTGGTATCTGTATAAACATTTTTTTGAACGATACCCAGCCCGATTTATAACTGCACAGAGCAGCAACAAGAATAGTGGGTGTTTTGAACCAGTACGACGGTGTGCGTCTTACCGTACGAGAGCGTCCGGCTTGCTCAGCTGGTTGTTGGGGATGCAGTTCTCCACTGGGTCCTTCTGCCCCCTCCCTGCCCCCTTCTGCTTCTTCTCATTCTTATTGCTTGAGGGACCTGGCGGCACGCTGCCATTTGAAGAACTGTGATTCCGTGGAGACGAGTTGGAAATGTTACCCCCACCTCCGCTGCCATTTTTGTAGTTCTTCCCTGTCCCCCCAATTTCCTCTTTAGAAGCGGAGTGTGTGTTGGTGTTGGCGTCGGCGTGTGTGTTCTCTCCTGCCAGGTCGTTATTCAGTCTCTTTGCGCCGACGTAGTTCTCTATGTACTCTGTCTCCTGTAGTTTGGAGTCCAGTGTGTGTATAATACTGTTGTTATTGATTCCGATTGTGTTTTGTTTTTTGCCCTCGCGCTCTTTAACAGTACTGTCCTTCCCTTTTTCCCGGTACTCCAGTTCCGGTAGCGGGACTGACGTGCTTTTCTTTCCAGGAGGTGCTCCGTTTTGGGCTATAACTGCGGGTTCTACCTCAGAGATCCCTTTGGCTAAAGCAGCTGAAGGAGAGAACATGTAGGCAGCGTTAGAAGACATACAAACATACTGGACAGAATCAACCAAATTCCACAGCACACTGGGAGCATTTATGACCATAAATATAGACTGATTATGTGTGAGTCAAAACAGAGAACATTCCTGACAACAGCTTCATGCCAGCAGGCTGTTACAGGAATACTCTATTAAAAGGAACACGCCACCATTTTTTGAAATAGGGGTTATTCACTGTCTCCCCTAGATTTAGATAGGTGGGCAAACGCATTTTTGTCTCAGTGCATGCATTGTCTTAGTCCGGCAGTGCGGCCGCTAGTTTAGCTTAGCATAGTGAATGGAATCCTTTGTTGCCGGATAGCACGTCGTGAGTAAAAGTGAGCCAAAAAGAACCTGTATTACTTCTTGTGGCCTGTGTATTCACGACGAGTACAAATAGCAATGCAGATTAAGACTAGGCGATTTCCTAGGCAGATACTGACTTGGGACTATATTGGGGCGAAGCACTGCTACTTGGGTGCAGAGAAGCAACTCTGTGTGAGTAAAGGTCTAATATGGGTCGATCTATCCTGTAAAAAAAAATAAAAAAAACAACAGTTGCGCGTTCCTTCTAAATAGACAGAAGACCCACACCTGACCTGTTTGGCGCAATCAACTTAATTATGGTGTATTTGAGCGTTTGGTTCGGGTTGTTTCAGCTGGTGGTCGAACTCAAGTGCGGACAAAACATCCGGGCCCGAGATCTCATGAAAAGGTTAAGTCTGATCTGCTTCCATGTTGGTTTGTTGTTTGAGAGCAGAGCAGGCCAACCACAGGATTATGTGATAGTAGATAGCCAACCCATCATCATCATCATCATTGTCTTTGTTCCCTGTCCATGAGCGTACCGCCGCCGGCACAATTTTGATGGAGAATTTCTAATTTTCTGTATCGTAATAAGTTTCGTGCTTCACACGCGTGCGTGTGTGTATAGCTCACCCTCCTCTGCCTCCCTCTCCTGTCTCTGCAGCATCTGTTGCTCTGGCGGTAAAGCCTGCAGTAGGAGCTGCATGTAGAATTCGTTCTCCTTCTGCACTTCCTTCTGTTTCCTCAGTCGCATCTTGTAGCTAACGTAGCTCTTAAAGCCGAAGCCCAGAGTCACCACTGGATAGCCGATACTTGGAGGCGAAGAGAAACACAAAGCAAACTTTTTTTTATAAGGATATCCTTATATATATATATATATATATATTTTTTTTTTTTTTTTTTGAGGAAATAAATGTTGAAGCATCTGCCATTTTATCCTGAGTTGCTTTACTATTTATCATGGGCATTACAAAGAAAGAAATGATAGGGCATTGACAAAAGACTCTACTATGACGTGTACCAGTGAGCAGCAAAGGGTCGACACAGGTCTACGTGAAAGTTCTTCAGATCTTTGAACCGTATGGCCGCTTCGATGTACACAAACAGGATCCACAGCGATACAGTGGGTAGACAGACTCCTCTTTCTGCGTGAAAGTAAGAGATGAGAAAAAGAGAAAAAAAATATGAACACTCTTGAGTCTGGCACTAAAGAAACTTGGCAGCTATGAATTTCTTGTGAGTCTTTCAGGTGAAAGTAGGGCTGCATGATATGAGGAAAATATGCAATCTGCGACAACGTTGAATATCGCGGTAACGATATTACTTGCGATAAATAAACAGATCTTAAAGTGTACTCAGTTCTGCAGCTTTCAGTATTCTGCTAAAATGCAAAAAATTGCTTGCTAGATTTATAACAAATGAAAGGAAATCATTTCCAACATTCTTTTATTGAACAAATTGAACATTGAATATATTAAAAAAAAGGTACCAATATAAAAAAAATGACATTTTAAAGTGTAGTTTTCTGCTGATATTTTCTTTTAACGAACACAAAAAGTGTCTATAGCGATATGTCACATCCTTTTGCGATGGGTTTATTGCACCAGTTGATATCACGATGACGATAAAAAAAACAACAATATATTGCGCAGCCCTGGGTGAAAGTAGCCGTTTGGCTGGCAGAGATATAAAAGGGTCCACAAAAAAACTTAGACTAACCTGTGTGCCAGACATACTGGACCCATACGTAGGTGCTGGCAGCGAAAAACAGCCATTGGACAGGGATGAAGAGGAGGCAGATGATGTCTGACGTGAACGCCACACATACAAAGAACACAGAGAACGCCTAGGTGTAGGAGACAGAGACAGACAATCAAATATGCCATAACAACTGTGCATAAATACAGTAGTTTATGTAGAGGCATGTGCGTACATGCATGCCCCTATTACACTTAAACATTAACGTGTACTGGAAAACACACTCAAAAAAGCTTGTCTTGCTGGTGCCTCATCCACCACTACCATGTTTGACAAGCATCTACTGTTGCGGATGTAAGCAGTCCGACAAAGGTAGAAAGAGGGGTCATATAAACAAGCTCTTACCAGCCCCTGATATCTGAAGGAGTCGTAGACACTTCGAATGAAAAGCCAGAAAGGCCACAGGTACTCGAACCTGAACTCTAGCACAAAGTCGGCGAGCAGAACTAAAACCCACACTACCAGGAACTTGAGGTACAGGAAGGTACTGTGGGAGAAGACAAGGTAAAGAAATAAAAGATGGAGAGAAAAAAAAAAGGTTAAAAAGAAAGACACAAGAAAGAAACAAAGAGGGAGACTAAATGAGGTTTACCATTGGTATCATGACAAGCATCAGGTTTATACAATAACAGTCTCATGCCTATAAGAACCACGTCTCCAGTGTGATTGCAGAGTGTTACCTCAAGTTCTTACTAGATTTAAAAAGGCAGCTAAATGCCTACTCAACACAGCAACATTGAGCATAAATACAAATCTAGATATTCCCAACAAGTCTAACAATGTGTTTCTATTATCAAACACAAAGTGAGAGAGATGAGTATAGATAGATAGATAGATAGATAGATAGATCCAGTATGTATCATGGTATGTACAGTGTCATGTCTGGACATGTTGCTTACAGCACAGCTGTTTTTTTTGCGTTCTTGCCATCATCAATCAATCTATAGGAAAAGGCATGCTATTTTTGATATTACATTTTATCTGCTGGAATATTTACATGTTCGAGCTAGACCGGATTACTTGGTGGTTATTGTTCCCTTGGTGTAAGTTAACGTTATTTAAATGTAGACCTCTGCCAGACAAAGCACAGGTGAGACCCCCGCCGTCGGCTTCACCCCGGACATCAAAACGAGCGCCTCTGACATTGCTGCTGTTCTTTATTTCTCACAAGTTCACGCTCTCTCTTTTTTCTGTTTTTTTTTTAGCTGAACATATTTCCATTTTGCGGAATGTGTTACAATTTATACTTATTAAATCCCACACAGAGTCACGGCCACCGTTCATTTTTAATTTAGCCAGAATTTGAATGTAACTAACGTAAGCCAGAAACAATCATGTACGAAATACCACACAAGTAACGTTAACGTCAGGCCTGTAATTTTGACAATATGCGGGCAGATTCCTTTAACATTAGCTCGTTGTGTAGCTACAACCAAAGCGTGCCTAAATATGAATGTAGCACAGCCTGGCAGCCCTGTCTTGACATATGCAGAGGGGCGCCATTGTTATACAATAGCGTCCCTCCAGCCCCTTTTTTTGTACCTGCTATATATACCCTCTGTGATTCGGTTCCGTTTTAACGGCCGTCGGAGTTTGCTGCAGTCCGCATTGCGCCGCTTCATCCTCCCCCTGTTGATTCACTTGTGATATCGGTCTGGTAACTGGAACTGGAAATGTCATTCGCTCATCCTAATATTCACACTTCTTCAATTATCCACCATTGTTGTTGTTTTATGCACATGAAACAAAGAAATAAATAAAAACAGTCCGCTAAAGGCCCTCCCCTTTTCACGACAAGCTGCGTCCCCTTGCTGACGCTTGACGTCATGCCGGCATCGGACGGAGGCGTAGGAAACAAACATGGCTGCCCCCTAAGAGTCGAGACGTTTCTCTCATTTTTAAACGTTTTATATTTACTTCTGAACGGTAAGTGTGACCATAACGGGTGACATGGATCTTATTTAAGTTAATGCGCCCGTAGCTTGTTATGTTAACGCTATTGATACGTAAAATAAGCCTTTATACACATGACGTATGGTAAAAGTTCTCCATGCTGGCTCAACCACGTTTGTTTGGCAGTCAGGCATTTAACCACATTCTGCTCCCTCGGCAGAGATGCATTTTAGTCTCAAGTTTATTCAGCTGCGACATCACATAAAATATCATATCATTTTCATAAAGCACTCCGTGGTGTAATACGAATGTTTTTTGGGGAGTTTTGATGCTGCAGGACACGTCTTCAATGATCAAAATCAATCGATCAAAAAAGATCACAAGTTTTAAATGAAGTTTGGTATTCAGGTCTCCTGAAAAATATCGATGCAACTTTGACACACACACACACACACACACACACACACACACACACACACACAAAATATATATATATAGTCTGTTGTTTTTACTGTGTTAGACTAAATAATATAGTTATTATATATAAACTTAGCACAAAAAGTAAGGAAATTTGTGTTTGGTAGATTCCCTTTCAAATGGTGCCTCATTTGTAAGAAACATGCATTTGTGGGATGAGCAGCAGTGCTGAGTATGTGGGTTGCGCCCATGAAAAATTTGCCAAATCTTCTCTGCCATTGCCAAACATCTTATTCTGCCACTGACTCGTTTGGTGGATTGGATGATTCTGCCTACGGCAGTTGGATCGTAGGGTCAAAGTGTGGAGAAGACGCGGAGAACGCTATGCTGATTGCTGCACCGTTAGAGTAACACACTTTTGGTGGAGGCAGTGTGATGGTGTGGGGCGGCATCTCCCTCACTGGAAAAACAAGGTTTGTCATCATTGGAGGCAATCTCAATGCAGAGAGATATAGAGATGAGATTCTGCAACCAGTGGCAATCCCATATCGCCACAGTCTGGGACCGAACTCTATCCTCCAAGATGACAACGCTCGCCCCCACAGAGCGGGGTTTATCAGAGACTACCTCCAGAATGTGGGAGTGGAGAGGATGGAACGGCCTGCCAGCAGTCCTGACGTTAACCCCATTGAACACTTGTGGGATCAGCTTGGGCGTGCTGTTCGTGCCAGAGTGACCAACACAACCACGTTGACTGACTTGCGACAAATGCTGGTTGAAGAATGGGATGCCATCCCACAGCAGTGTGTGACCAGGCTGGTGACCAGCATGAGGAGGAGGTGCCAGGCTGTTGTGGCTGTGTATGGTTCTTCCACACGCTACTGAGGCTCCTGTTTGTGAAATGAATACATTGTTAAATTGCCAATATGTCTTGTTTCTTCAAACTTCAATCATCCAATCCACCAAACACCAAACGAGTCAGTGGCAGAATAAGCTGTTTGGCATTGGCAGAGAAGATTTGGCAAGTTTTTCATGGGCGCAACCCACGTACTCAGCGCTGCTGCTCACCCCACAAATGCATGTTCCTTACAAATGGGGCACCATTTGAAAGGGAACTAAACAGGCTTTCCAACGGTATAAGATTTATTGCCAAAAAGCATTGTTACCACAGAGAAATAATCTACCAAACACAAATGTCCTTACTTTTTGTGCCAAGTTTAGATAGTTGAGGTGAGAATAAGTGAGTTACAGTCAGATATCACTCAAAGGATGGGCTTATGTTTCAACAGATAATATATACCATGGATAAGGTAGAGGAAACGGTGCCATCTGCTGAGGAAAAAGAGAAGGAGGAGGAGGAAGAAGAAGAGATCGAGGAAGAGGAGAAAGAAGGAAAAGATGACGCTGGAGGTGATAAGGAAGAAGAAGATGGGGATGATGAAGAACAGGAAGGCAGAGATGAAACGGAAAAGAAAGAAGAAGCCGTGCCACAGGCCTCGGCTACAGTTGAGAAAACCATTCCACTGCCTGCTCAACCCCCCAAAAAAGAGAAAAAGCAGAATGAGGGCCTGAACCTCAATAATGAGGTGGTGAGGATGAGGAAGGAGGTGAAGAGGGTGAGGGCTTTGGTCATCCGGAAGCTGACGCGACAGATGAGTGCCCTGAAGAAGAAGAAAGGGACGGAGGTGGAAATAGAGAGGAATCAGAGGAGAGCGGCCAGACTGCTGGACGAGATCCACGCCATGAAGGTCCTCTCACCAGACCTGGTAGGTTTCTCAACACCTTCTGTTTTGAATGCTTTATTCCTCAATATTCTCAAAGTACAAATTCAAATAAGTGAAAGATGTACTGAAAATGGTGACTCTCACACTGGTGAGACTTGGTGAAATGTCTAATTAGGACTGGGCAATATATCAATATCATATCAACATCGATATATGAGGCTAGATATCGTCTTAACATTTGGATATCGTAATATCATGATGAGGGATGGGGATCGTTAATTTGTATTGATATTGATACCATTTTCGAGACTGCTTAACGATCCGTGTCTTTATCGCTACTAGGGCTGCACGATATGAGGAAAATATCTAATTGCGATTATTTTGACTGATATTCCAATTGCGATATGATTCACGATATTGGAAGGAATGATCATTTTTGTCTCATTTTCATTGAAAAATATAAAAAAAATTTAAAAAAAATGATTGAAGTGTGATCTTTTGTGAGGATCTGTACCAAACAAAGCTTGCTTTCTTTAGTCTGTAGGATAGGATTTGTAGGCCGGGACGTCTCTGCAGCACCACACTACGTCATTTTAGAATGGTTTGACACATATTTTGTCTTTAACAAATATTGCCCCCCCCCGCGATTTGGATATTGCACTAGTCCATGTTTTGATTTCGATAAAATTGTGATTAATTGTGCAGCCCTATTCGATACCATTATTGATACTTTTCCATTATTTGGTGGAAAGACTAGACAACAAATTCTTAATCTTAACAGAACTGTTATTGCTTTCATTGCAGTCTGTGACTGTTTGATTCCGTCTGTCTACTCGATGGCAGTATCGATAAGCTCGGACCTTATTGATTTTCGGGTTTTGAGAAATTTGGAACCGGGTCCTAACAGAACCGGGTCTCGAGACCCCATCCCTAATCATGATATGACACAAGTGTTGTCTTTTTCTGGTTTCAAAGGCTGCATTACAGTAAACCGAGTACAGCGATGTCATTTTCTGAACTTACCAGACTTACTAGCTGTTTTATTATTTCCCTTAGTCATTGTATCCACATTATTGGTGACTATTTATCAAAACTCTCATTGTGTAAATATTTTGTGAAAGCACCAGGAGTCAACCCTAACAATATCGACATCGATGTATTTGGTTAAAAATGTTGTGATATTTTTTTTTTTCTCCATATGGTTCAGCTCTATGTCTAATTAGATGAACTGATCCCCCCCCCCACCTCTGTTGCCAGGTGACCAAGACAGCCTTGCAAAAGAATCTCAACTTTGAACAGGTGTGTAAAAACCCCAAGTCGACTATTTCCGACCGGGCCACAGCGCGGATCGCCACCCACCCTCAGTTCAACAAGAAGATTGAGGACATCAAAGCTGCCGTGCAGGCCTTCAAAGCGGAGCGGATGAATGGCGGGAAGCAGCGAGGGAAGGACAACATGCAAAATAAAGCTGGGAAGGGGACTCCGCAGTCACCAGACAAAAAGGGAGAGGGAAAGAGTGAGAAAGAGGAGGACATTTCAGGTAAAGAAAAGGAAATCGTAGACCACGAGGAAGGAGATGGTATTCTTAAAGACACTAAAGCTGCAACCGTTGCTGAACCTGAGAAGGAAACGGTAAAAGCAAGTCCTCCAGCTGAGGATGCTGACGGTCCACGGAAAGCAGTGCCAGAGTCTAAGAATGTAAGACCAGCGTTGTTGAAAAGTAGCGAAGGAAAGGACAGTGTCAAAAACAAACCTCAAAGTAAAGGTGCAGAAAGGAAACCTGATCTTATGTCGGCACCTGAGGTGCTTGAGAAAAAGAGGGCTGAGGAAGAGAGTGATGTAGAGTCCTCGGAGGATGAAGAGAAAGAGTACTTTGATGACAGCACAGAGGAACGTTTCAACAAGCAGTCCTCCCAGTCTGAGGAGAGCGACGACGACGGTGGCTTTTTTGTTGGGAAAGTGAGCAAATACAAGAAGAAGAAGAAGCAGAAAAGTGTAGAGGAGGAGAAGGCCGACAAGGGGCGAGAAGTGAAAAGTTCAGACCAGGTCCGGAGTGAACTGGACGAGCTGGAGTCCCGGCTGAAGCCCAAAGCGACCTCGCTTCAGTCCGTTTTCTGTTCGTCCCTCTCTAAACCTGGTGGGGGCAGAGGCGCAGGCAGAGGGCGAGGTGGAGGTAGATTTAGTGGCCGAGGGACACCAAGAGGCGGGAGTGGCCAAAATAGAGATTTGAGTAAACAATCCAAGTTCCAAAAGCAAGAGAAAGGAGCAGAAAGGAATTCAGAGTCAAAGTACAGCAAGCCCCGCCCAGAGGGCCGACATCCTGGGTCGTCGGAGAAGGGCTTTCCCTCTGTCGGCAGAGGGAGGGGGCGAGGCAGAGGTGACGGTGCAAGGCAAAATGATCGCAGGGGTGGGGGTGTCTTTTCCCAGCAGGCACCACAGCAGGCGCTGCATCCGTCCTGGGAGGCCAGTAAGAAAAGGAAGGAGCAGCAAGGACAAATCCTGGCTTTCCAGGGAAAGAAGATCAAGTTTGACGATGATGACTGAAAGTGTTGTGTGTGTGTGTTTAATTAATGCTGAATACACACCTTGGGTTGAGTGTCATACATGCCATATTATTTGGGTTATCTGGCCCACTAGGGATGTGTAAAGGTTGTCACTTATTCTTTGTAGTTCAGCGATGATGTAAACTGCTTTTTCACCGTTATGGTTGGTAAAAGGCCACAACCCTGGAGGTTTTTGTACAAAACGTCAAGAGAAATGTGTTGTTGAACTATTTTTTTTTATTCCTGAACATGATTTAATTCTAAATTGGGACACATTTTTCATAAAATAGGTTTACCAGTTAACAACAGTTTGAGGAAAAAGTCATTTGTAAAAATCCTGTGAGAGTCCTGCGAGAAATGTGTAGGTGGGGATTTGGGAAGTAATATTGTTAGTTTTTGTTTCATTTTTTTTATATTTATAAACCTGTACGCAATTTCACTGCTTTGTCCACAATGGTAATTAGGGCCCCATTATTATATAGTAAACCTGTACACCATCTCTGAAATTGATGTGTGATGATACACATGATAATCTTTAGCAGCAAGATCTTTAACCAAATAACTTATTCCTGTTTGTGGTACTTGTCCCTCACCAATGTATGTGTTTTAACAGCATACAGTTTATATACTATTATAGTTTAATGTACTTGGCTGTCTTATTTTTTTTCCCAAGAAAACTTCATTTCATGTTCAATTTTAAATGTCATTTCAATCATAAAAAACAAGAAATGCAACACATAAAGACTAAGTAATCTAATTTGTTGCAGAGCTCTGTAGCCATTGGTCGGTTAGAGCTGCGTCAGACGTACATGACGCCGCGTACACAGTGATGGCCAACAGTAGTTTACATGCAAATCTGGTTTAAAACTGTCCCGGGGAATATTGAGCTTCGCGCGTAGAATATCCTCCCGCGCTTGTGTCAGCTGTGACTCGCTGCTACCTAAAATAATATTTTTCTGCGTTAGTAAAGGAGATAATTGAACTAGATAGAGAGGGATATGACCAGTTTTATATTGTACAAGCGGCAGAAATGATAAGAGTGGCAGCAGTCAATACGGGACAAGATGAGAAAACGGGTTTCCTCGGTCTCGGAGGTCTCTGTCGACATTAGCGTGGGTTGGTCCGAGAATAGCTCGACCATACGGACCGACAGCCCTTCGCCGTACGTTGTCAGGGCCGTTAAAGTGAAACTCTCCGAGTCGAATTACGGTCCAAAGTACGCTAACGTTACACCCTCCGGACCCTCAACAACAGGGACAAGGCAGATATTTAAGCTCGAACGAGTTCAGGTAACGTTAACTTACGTTAAGCAGAATTAACCAGACGCAAAATGCGTGGGGAGCTGGGTCAACTTGGATACAGGCTAGCTAAAGTTAACGTTATATTAAAAGCTGATATGCCAAGTGGTTGGTGGTTAACGTTCCATATTAATTGTGACACCCACCAATGTGTGGTCACATTTGTTATTTTGTGTCCACACGTAGTTATGTAACGTTACACTATGTACATAACGTTACTAGCTGTTCTATTAGCTGGGTTACGCTACTGTTTATTCATACGTAACATCACCCACCATCTTCGACCAATTAATGTAACGTTAAGGTATGGCTAGCAAATATACACATCTGGACGTGTTTATTATTTAACGTTAACCCTTCCGAGCTTGTCCCTCATGATAGGTTAATTTTTTTCAAATTAGGTTGGACGCTTGGTAACCTATCTAGCGACGTGTGTTTGTAAAATTAGCCACCCGCACACATACGTGAGGACACGATGTATTTTCTCAGTGACATTTTAGCACCACTGGTAACTCGAAATGAAACATTAGTTAGCTGCATCAAGCACGCGATGGTTACCCTGGTTATTAACGGAAGCGCTAAATCTGTCTTCAGAATAAAGGCATTGTCATTCCAAGTAAACGGAGTTAACGAAAACAGCGACTGCTTCTGTTTAAACGATAAACGTTAAATGCAGTGGTAAGATAATACCTGTGGCTTTCTTGTATCAGTGGGTTTGACACATAGAAAAGGACATATAGCATTGATGTGTGAAATACAGCTTTTAATTAAGCCGAAGCACAACAATATGTGAAAGCTGTTTTTTTTCGGGGGGAAATGCTAATGAAATATCAATTTTGTTCCTTAAAAAACAACAAAAACTTGCCACAACTTGGAATTAGGCCAGACAAAAAAGTCTGTATTAATGTTGATTGATTGTAGCACTGACCACAATGCTATCATGGTAACATAATTCTAAACTTTGATATAATACTGGTATAGAAAAACGATACTCGATAATTCTAGGTCCACAGAACTGGATACCTAAATTCATTTTTGTTTGACTGAAAAGCTGACTGTAGATCTGTTTTTTTTTTTTGTCCTTTCGATACTAGCCTATAGAATGTATACTTTATTAAATTTGAATTGCCTACTTTTATTTTGAAGGCGAATTTGTGAAGCTTCGACTACATTTGTCTGTTTCCGGTAACTTTATGCTTGTTTTACCTTGGCTGAGGCATCACACCGCGCCTGGTCGAAAACATACTTTTGCACACTTTGGTCTTCGAGTGCGCACGCTGACAGCGCTCTTTAACAGTCGAGTTTCTGTGGGATTACATTGTTAAGGAGGTAACTGTAAATTCCACTGTATTCATTACTGCCATTAGCAACTACTACTTGGGCCTTGGGTGAGCATGGGAGGGGGATGGGGAGATGTTGTTCCAACTAGCTAAACACACTGGTGAGGGAAGCTATCTTCTGTCCCAACCCCCAGGTAATAACAATCTTCAATAACGATGATTAACCAGCTCCAGATGACAAGATAAACTGTAGTTAATGCAGATACACATTCAATGCTTCTAATTACCTGCAGATCAAGTCATAAGTGAATACAATGGGTTCATGGCAAGTTCATACTGTATTATTGGCCAAAATGGCTGCCCTGTTAGCAACATGATTCAGTGAGATAATGGCAAAGTAAAAGTCTAAGTTGCATGCTATTGTAATACAAAGCATTTTAACTGTACATGCTGCTTCTTTTCACTCAGGCAAAGAGAAGGCTGGAGCTGGAAACCGCAGACCCCCAGGACCTTCAGGATGGTGGCTGGACCGCCAAAGCCAAAAAGCCGATGGCCTCTCTGTCCCACACAGGAGAAAAGGGTAAGACTTTTAACCATAAGAGCCAATGTTCCATTGCTGGCCAAAAGAAGTAGTAGATACCAGCTTGCGCTGTGGTGTTTTGCGTCAAACTGTCAAGCAGTTGACATATAGTGTTGGGTCTGTAAGCAAATAAACACACAGTCAAGTTAGTAGAGCAATGATGCTGTGATGTTTTCGATGTTTGTCAAAGTGATGTTTGTCGGTGTGGTGTCTTAAACATATTCTCCACAGTGGTGGTGACTGGGTTAAATGGGAGCTGATTTGCGTTTGTGCTAGGGCTGCAACTAACGATTATTTTCATAGTCGATTTAATTATTTTCTCGATTAATCGATTAGTTGTTTGGTCTATAAAATGGTGAATAATGTGGATCAGTGTTTCCAAAAAGCCCAAGCAGACGTCCTCAAATGTCCTGTTTTGTCCACAACTCAAAGATATTCAGTTTATTGTCACAGAGGAGAGAGGGAACTAGAACATATTCACATTTAACAAGCTGGAATCAAAGAATTTTTACTTTTGTCTTAAAAAATTACTTAACCCGACTAATCCAATATCAAAATAGTTGGCGATTTAATTTAAAAGCTGACGACTAATCGACTAATCTTTGCTGCTGTAGTTTGTGCAGCTCAAAGTTCACTTGATTCTTCATGTGCACTATCCAGCACCACGCTTGAGTGGTTTTGTTAAATATTTATAGTCTAGAGTTTTCCCAAGTTGCTTTTAGTCTGCTCTGTTTACCCTGAATCTGTTCATCACGTCGCCTCCAAGAGGTTCCCAATACACTTTTTCGTCTTCTTTCTTTCCCCATATTACCAGTGAAACATTGGTCGACTGCTGAATTCTGGTCCTGCTGTTCATTTGCATAACTTTCACTACATCATATTCTCACTGAGTATCTGGTTTAAAATAAAATTAGGGAATTTATGATGGAGAAACAATGTCTAATATCATATGGCATTGAAAGTTGAAACCATAGGGTAACCCAGTCCTTGTTCTGCGCAGTGGCAACAGAAGAATGGCAAGTGTTAGAAGGGATGTAATCAAAATAAGTACATTACAATATGACACATTAGAACAGATACAGAAATCATCAAAGGCTCTTAAAAGAATTCTCAGTTCTCACCCCGTTTTTGCAGCTCCCGCCCCCAATCCCATAGCACGCAAGTCCCTATTTGAGAAGTCGCGCTGCGACACCTCGCTCGGCTTCTTGACGCAGAGGTTTGCCGAGATGCTGCGCCGCTCCGCTGACGGGGTGTTGGACCTCAACCTAGTCGCCCAGGAGCTCAATGCGCCTAAGAGACGCGTCTACGACGTCACCAATGTCCTGGAAGGGATCCAACTCATCAAAAAGAAGTCTAAAAACTTCGTGGAGTGGTTGTAAGTATGAGTGGTAGTGTGTGCTTTTCGGGAAAAGAGCTTGTTGTACGATGCGTATGTGCACATTATGGCGGCTGAAGCTTTGTTGGTATGTTTTGTTGAGAATTAATCAATATTTAACAAACATGTTGGTCCATCTATACATTACTATGTATGTTTGTACGAGTGGTGTGTAATTCTACCTTTTTTAAAGACGGTACCAGCTGCTGGTGGATACTTTGCATTCAGCTTTTAGATGTCGGACTTAATTCATCGTGTGACTGTATAATTCTACGTACTTTTAGCCGTATTGTTTTTCTCAGTTGTCTTAGTCTTAATTTCCCCATGATCGGTTAAGTTTGATCATCAATTTGATGTCTTAGTGAGGTGTGTTGTGGTGTTAATCCTGTGTTGCTGCTCGGATGTGTGTGCACAGGGGCGGTCAAATGAACGTGGACCTAGATCAAGAGCTGAAGACTCTGGTTGAGGAGGAGAGGAGGCTGGACGAGCTGATCCAAAGCTGTACGCGGCAGGTTCACCAGCTGTGTGAGAACCGGAGCAGTCAGAAATATCCTTGGGTTATAATTTCAGCTTCGCTTTGTACTGTTGTTGTCACCCAAATTGACTGCTGGTCAAACAGGTGTTCCCCAAGCGTTACGTGAAAAGCATTATTGGTGGGGTGTCTGAAGGCCAAGCCAAACCAATGGCATTTTATGTTTTCGTGTGCATTGGAAGGATGAAGGCCTCCCGCCCTAGCCACCGCTGTTGTGCTTATGATGTGAATTTTGAGTTTAGTCCTTGAGTGTATCCCCAGCTGTACACAAACACATCCAGGTTGATTATATACCTTAACCATGACGATCACGTTTGCCTATTTGACTTACGAGGATGTCCAAAGGATTCCCAGCATGAGAGAACAGACTGTGATCGTGATCAAAGCCCCTGCAGAGACAAAACTGGAGGTGCCACACCCAGAAGAGGTATATTTATAAAAAAAAAACAAAAAAAAAAAAAACTAGGGCTGTCAAACGATTAACATTTTTTTAATCGCTGAATGTCTATAATTAATCGCATATTTTATCACATGATTAAAATTCTATTATTTTGCATTTCAGAACAGTTTTTAAGTACATATTAACAATCAAAAGCAATTCTTACCAGTGTATCTTGATTGGGAGTCAAATGAATGCAAAGAAAGTTACTATATGAACTTGATTTTAAGATTTGTAATTATTTATTTACTGTAAACAAAAGAAAAATGTGTGAATCTGTCATTATTGCACAATTCCTCCAAGTACCTAACTAAAAAACTAAAAATCCCTATCCTTACTAGAGTCAATATAGTGTTTAGTAACTCCTAAATAATGTTGATTACTCACTGACGTCCAGTGATCACCGGTTAATGAGACAGCGTTTGCAGCACCTTGCAGCAGTTCAGTGTGGCTGCTTTCTCCGTGTCATACAGGCTGTGTGTCCGTGAAAACTACTGTCTCCCTCGACGGCAACGAGACAGGTCAACCGTAGTACGTCTTTAGGACCAGAGTCCTCTACGATGCTGACAGGTCTGCAGTTAGTTGCCACCCGTTTAGCCCGCTAGCGGGTAGCATCACGTTAACTGTACTACTATGCTTAGCTCCGTAGGTGGTAGCTCAAGCTTGACGTGCTTCGGTGATATTTTAATTCAGCTTTACACAACGTGCATATGGCTTTCGACTTGTCTACGAGCCGTCCAGGAGTTTTGGAAAATAAAAAGCTCCATTCAGAGTTATTGCTGCTGTGTTTCTCCATCATGCCTGCAGCCTGCAGCAGCAGGATGTGTTAGGAGGAAGTGGGAGCTTGATGATAAGTAACGGTGCTGCAAAGGGTCAAACTAGTAGCCTGTTAGGCACGACGCAAAGCCGAGTGAAGTGTAAAATAAATTTATAAATGCCAGCATGCAATTAAAAAAAAATTAATCGCATCGCGATTAACGCGTTAAAGCTGACAGCCCTAAAAAAAAACACATAATCAGTTAATTATTTTTTGTTTTTGTTGCAGTGACATATTTTGACTTGAAATTCCAATCAAACAACACAGTATGGTTTAATCCTTTCGTTTTACTGATGCAGCATTGGCTCAAATTAAATTATGTTCTTGCCATATCCTCCCAAGACACTGTTCACTCAGTTCACTCTAAGTGTCTGCTGCTAGCTCCTACTGTATTCATAGACCATTCAATACAAGCACTTTGTCTGCTTCCGCTATGTTCAGAGCCTTCAGGTCCACCTCAGCAGCACACAGGGACCCATTGAGGTGTTCCTCTGCTCTGATGACCCCATCCCCATGGAAGCCACAGACAGCTCTGTGGCCAATGGTGCCAATAGCAGCCACTTAGACTCGCCCGCCAATGGGAACAGCTCCACCCCCCTTGTGCCTTACTCGTGCTTCGTCCAGGTGTCTTCCAAAGGTGAGTCTAGCACTTTCAACATCCCACGGTCTGTCTCAAACAAGTTGCTCCTTATAAAATGGTACTTTGTTGCCACAGAGAAGGAAGCGACAACCCACGGGCTTTTGCCCAAACAGGAACCTTTTATAAGATGATGCAGGGTTTCCTACAGGTTGAGAATTTACTTGTGGTGATGGGTGGCGCGGGATGTGACGGTAGCTGGGTTCAGTAATAAACTAGTCAAACAAAGGTTTATGAACTATTTATTGGAAACAATGACTACATAAAAATAATTTAGAAAGTCATAACTATTTACATATTAAACAAACCAAGCTAGAACATGATACAGATGAAGTGTCGCTGTGCTTTTTCAACTAAATCTGGTTAGTTTGTCAAATAAAATGTATGGTTCGGCAGATAAAATACCTGATTAACGTCACCCAGAGCTGACATGTATTAAAAACCTCAAAACCATACTGTGATCCATACAGAAAGGTACGTGTTATTGTAAATCTCAACACTATGCCCGCGTCATGTCTCCTCCTAACTCCTCTCCTCCTAAATCTTCTCTAAATCATATTACACTAAGGCTATCCAAAGTTAATTCTTGTTCATTTTGGTTGTTCTTGATCATTGTTCATTTTGAGTGTTTTAATCAGTGTTTTGGGGATCCTAATAATGTTAATAATAATGTTTCATGTTGGCATGAAAATTTCACTTCACTTTCACTTTATGAGGTTTTTTAACATTAATATGAGTTCCCCCAGCCTGTCTATGGTCCCGCAGTGGCTAGAAATGGTGATGGGTGTAAACCGAGCCCTGGGTATCCTGCTCTGCCTTTGAGAAAATGAAAGCTCAGATGGGCCCCCTCCTCCTCCTCATTAGCATTTAAAGCTACAGACACAGAAATGGCACATCCTAAGTAAACCTCATTGTGGGACTGGCTCTAGTGGCTGTAATTCTGCACCAAGGCTGAATTTCGGGAAGGAGACTTCAGATACAGTATTAGGGGACCACTAAGGCCTATATAAAAGAGACTTCAGATACAGTATTAGGGGACCACTAAGGCCTATATAAAAGAGACTTCAGATACAGTATTAGGGGACCACTAAGGCCTATATAAAAGAGACTTCAGATACAGTATTAGGGGACCACTAAGGCCTATATAAAAGAGACTTCAGATACAGTATTAGGGGACCACTAAGGCCTATATAAAAGAGACTTCAGATACAGTATTAGGGGACCACTAAGGCCTATATAAAAGAGACTTCAGATACAGTATTAGGGGACTACTAAGGCCTATATAAAAGAGACTTTAGATACAGTATTACGGGACCACTAAGGTCTACATGAAAGCATCCAAAAAGCTGCATGTCATAGGACCTTTTAAACACACTGTTTTGTACTTTACATGTCTGTGTTGTAGGGTTGGGCGACGTCCCCTAAATTGGCAGTTGACGATGCGCACAGTAAAACATAGCGATGGACGATGATATCGTCGTCGGGGGGTGGAGAGGGGCTGGTAGGGGCAGTTTTTTACAACTTGACCTACTTTCACTTAGCTAACTACGGTGCAGTAAAGTCAATCAGATGTCCGTGATCTGCGTAACGACAGTACAGCGGGACGTTTGCCTTCAACAGAGCGACAGTAATAACCTAATATACCATCATTACTGAGATTAAACTACATTCACGATGGTGGCTCTCAATCGCGATGTCGGCCCGCCATAGACCATCGGCACAACCCTGCTGTGTTGCATTCATTAAGTTCTCATCTGAATAGTTTCCTGTCTATTAAAGAACTCTGGATTGTAGTTTAAAACTTTGACAGCACACTTAATAAAATGTCGGGTTTTCTTCGGGCTCGAGTGCATAAATAACGTTACAGTTAATGGCTACGGGCACGCAGAGAACGTTAACTGAAGGCTTGGTTAGCAACGATTAGCTCCAGTTAACTCCAAATATAACAAGCGGAACACACTTCTGCGGAGAGACTGTAAATGACGTTTGGGCTGTGCCCCCAGCGTTTTGACTGTTTATCAGTACAGTTAATCCCCACAGGAAGCCACAACACCGCAAGTAGCATGCGCTACTACTAAAGCTTGATTTATACTTCTGCGTAAAATCTATGCTGTGGCTACGTACGTAGGTATGTGGAGACACAAACCTACGCCATAGCCTAACGTGCACCTCACGAAAAATGTAACAACACATCGCAGCGACGTTGCTCAGCCGTGGCTTAGTAGCGTTGAAATACCCCCCCCCCCGACTCATTTCCTGGTTCTCCTTCTCCATAAACGACATTAACTCAAGGAGAGGGTTAACTTTTCCTGCTCCAGATTTCCCACTGTGGTCAGAAAGCACAGGAGGAGACACTTTGTTTCTCTCACTATGGCTCTAGAGTCAGTACTCGCTCCGAAGATAATCTCCGTCACTCTCTCACTTCTCCCTCGCTCTACCACACACTCCCCACACGCACACATGCCGGCTTGCCGCACACACCAATGCACAAGTACAAACTTCGCTTACGTAGGCAACAGCTAAAGGTCTGCGTGGAGCCTCCACAACCATATATTGCACTTAACGTGCTACTAACATAAGCCTGGCTCTGAAGAGCCTGAAGTGAATTATTGATGCTGTGACTGCTGGTCTGTGTGCTGTAAAATTACACCTTTGATGGGGAAAAAAAATATGTAATGTAAAATGTGATTTTTGTCTACATGGATGTCAATGTATGGGAAACAATGGATGATGTATTTAGTTCCAAGCCTACTTCTAGATTGTTGGCTCACATTTGCTTTGGGGTTTTAAAACATTCACCGCTCATCTTTGTTCCTTCCTCCATGTCTCCTCATCCACACCCCCACCTTATCCACACCCCCATTATCTTCCCAGACAGTGATAACCGTACTCTCGGAATCGGTAGTACCTCCAACCCGCTGTACCAGCCGACACGACACTCCTCGCCAGTTACTGTCGCCCCCGTCTCCCCCATGCACACCTCCCTCCAACCCCCCTCCGAAGAGCAGCAGAGCTTTGTCGGCCTCACTCCACCTCTAGGTTTCTCTCTTGGTGGGGATGAGTACCTCATGAGCCTGGCTGAGGATGAGGGCATCACTGACCTCTTTTCTTCTTATGACCTGGAACAATTGCCCCTGGATATGCCCCTTCTCTAAGCAGCTGTTTTGGAAATTCAATAATTTTGGAGGCAATTGCCATTTTCTCACAAACTGGATACCAAGGGGATACGATAAAAGAACAAAGGGCTGATCTGTACCTAAGTTTTCTATATTTACATTTGCCTATCCTGGACGGATGGGACTGCGATTTACTGACGCTCAGGTATGTGGAGGAGTGAGATCTTGTTATGGCTTCCTTATTGTCTTCAGGACTTGGACTGACATGCATGCTGTTATTCAAAATACTTTGTTTCAGAGCTTTAATCTGTTGCATGGTTGGGTGTCCTTAAGTGTCCTTCTCAAAGGTCTGAGCATTTCTGTCTGAACACAGGACTCATTCTTGACCATTGGCCATGTCAGTGGGAATATGCCATTTTGTATTGTGATCACATAGCCTTCACAACAAACCCTGATGATTCAGACACCCATTTAGTGTCAAGAAGTGTTGATTAAAAGCATACAAAAAATGCAAAGAACCCACATGTCTTGTCTTGACTCGGCTACAAGGGATCCACCAATCCAACTCTTTCTCACCAGATACCAATTTTAATACCTAAACTCTGTTTGCTGATACAGAGTAGACAATCTGTTAACCTCTATGTGTGGAATTCCCTGGAATCATTTTTATGTAAGGTAACACAAAGCCAGGGATTGCTGTGGCACTAAAAACTGAGTTGGTGGTACCGGAACAACTGAATGAATGTGTGAATAATTGAACATTGGATACACTGAATTTGATAATGACACTGACACTCATCATAAGCTATATAATATTGATCGGTCACGGCTGGTACAAGCTCCATTTATTATGGTAAGTATCTTATCTGTCTCCAGTTGTGGCGTCATAGTTTCCTCAGGGCTCTGTGGCTTTTACAACAAGTGCAATTTTGTAGATGCAGACTTGATTCACACAAAACTTTCATTGAGTTCCCCAAGTTTGTCATTTAACCTTTTTTTTTTAAGTTCCTCTTTTGTGGGGAGTGGTTTGTCTAGATTGTAACAATACTTGTTGACTTATGGGAAAACTCAATCTCAAGTTGCACGTACCTGTTTAACATTGAGGCGAGTGACTTGTGCAAGTACTGTAAGGCAGATTGTCTTCACCATGTAGCTGTTTAAAGGCATTGACTCATCTACTGACAGCACACTAAACAACTGACTCTTCTTTGTATGTGTCCTTGATTGCGGAGACATTTTAACTGCGATCCGTGTCAGGTGACCACAGCTCTGTCATTTTAGGTAGGTGTATATTGAGGCCATCAAACTGAAAATAAAGCATAAGATTTAGTGGTCTCAAGTCAGTATTTGTCAAACTGCTGTGGATAATTTTGTTTATCCAGTTTTGTTTTTATAATTTCTTCTCAAAACCAAATGTGGACATCAGCATGCAGATTAAGATTTCTGCCACTTTTGATCTTCTTAGCAATTAAAATCCACTGCGAGGAGCTGAACAGCTAATTGTTGAAATCCAAGCTTTTTTTAAAATGTATTATTTGAATAGCTTTATCTACCCCAGTCAGTTCCTATTTAGCCACAGACCAGAGTAATCTGTTCCTGTTTTCTCTAAAGTTCTGAACTTCGGCCTGTTAAATCGGTTAAAATCGTTGGGAGTAACATGACTATGGAGATTAACACATTTTCACACAATGTCTAGAGTTTTCATGTCATCCATTTTCCCGTTGCTCTCAATGACCTTAGATGCTTCCTTACTTGAAAAACCACTCGTTACAAATATGCGACCAATTTGTGCCTCATGCACTTTTTTCTTTTTTTAAAGGGGATGAAGACCTTTAGGGCTAATTAGCTTCCACGTAGCTTTAAAGTAAGAACTGTATCAAACAGAAATAAATGGAGATGTGCCTGAGCTCATACTGTAATAATTGTTGTTAAGCTGTTTTTAAATACTAGTTTTTAATACTAATCATGGTGTTGATTCCCCCCCCCCCCTTTTTTTATTTTTATTTTTTATTTTTTATTTTTTTTCTAAAAGATTTTCTTTTGGTATTTAATGCCTTATTTGATAGATAGGGAGAGAGAGGGGGAAGGACATGCAGCAAAGGGCTGCAGGTTGGAATTAAACCTGCTGCAGCGAGGGCTGAGCCTCTGTACATAGGGTGCACGCTCTACCAGGTGAGCTACCCAGGCGTCCTGATTCCTCCTTTCTTCCCTTTCTCATAAAGTTATGTTTTCCACTACTCACATTGCAGTTTTAATGTAGTATTTTGACCACCGTGCTACATTGCCCTCAAGACTAACCTGTAATATTTGACCATATATACTAACCTGTAGTATTTGACATTTGTGTTCTTCAATTTACTCTCAAGATCAGTTTTTGTGGTAACAATATGAACAAAAATTAATAAAATATGTGTTGGGTAACGAAGTGCATAGCATTGTTTTCACCAGCGGTGATTGGCTGAGTGAGAAGGTGGTTGGATTACTTCTTTTTTTTAATAGCAGTTTACTGGCTGAAACGTTGAGTGTTAAACCGTGATATGTGGCCGTCAAAAAGTAGGACATTTCTTACTAAGTCTAGCAAGTAGCAAAGAAAAACCAATTATTCTGAAGGAAATGCTTTTTGAACTGCCAAATGTGTTTTACTTCATACATTTGACAGGCAAATGTATTACTAGATGATCAAAAAAAGAATAAATGTACAGTATGATAATGGATAATATAATAATAAAGCAAATTGTAAATTATTATGATTAGTTTATTAACTATATGTTGGTTTACATACACATTGCAATCTTAAAGGGGAGCTGTGCCCATTTTCAAAATTCATACGTTATTCCTACACGACACTTCAAAAATATTAGTAAACATGAACAAGTCTTCCAAATCCACAAACTAGAGTAGTAAAACGTTGATGTCATTAAGTTTAAAGTGTGGAACTCTTCTATAGACGATGAATTGAAAGGAATGTTAATGGATGAAACTGAGGGCACCCAGGGTGCTTGAGTATATGGGTAATATGTCGGCCTGCCTTGAGTATATTGGGTAATGGGTACATTTTCTGTTTCGGAATTGAGAACACTACAATATAATAGAATAAAGCTTATTTGGATATAAAAAAAAGAAAACCTCAGTCTCCCATTCATTGTCTATGGAGCAGCTCTAGACGTAACACTAGATGACACAAGTTTGAGACTTCTCTGGTTTCTGGCTCTGAGAGAGGGAGTAGCTCATGCTCACAAATACTAATTGAACTTTCCTAGCCCGTGGAAATAACATTGGAATTCCTAATTTTAGATAGTGTTTCCTTTTAAAATCGGATTCGTTTTTTTTTATTTTATTTTTTTAATCAAATTAATAACCTTTTGAAATCTAAACGGGTGCAGTTTTAAATTTTTTTTTTTAAAGATTATTATTTGGGCATTTCCGCCTTCATTTTGATTGGACTAGGTGAGAAAGGGGAGGCAAAATTACGAATCCCACTATGGCCACGCCAAAAACCCACCCTACGAAGCAGCTCGATTGGTTGGGGTTAGGCCTTGACCTCGAGTGGTTAACGTTAGGATAGTCGATTGGTCAGGGGATAGGACCTGTACAAATGGGGTTACGTTACCTTGGACCTCTGCATCGAGGCATAAACCTCTCAGTATATGTGCGCCTGCTCTGCCACTGAACCAGCCCGGCCACACTAAACGGGTGCAGTTTAACCACTGCTACGTGAACACATCTAAAGCATTTGACTTGACTAGATATTACAACTAGAAAAGATTAGTGAAAATCCCACTTTCTAACATTTCCAAGTGTCCTACAGACTTTACCACCTACAGCATCTTACCTGCAGTGACTCTAGCTGACTCTGTTGCCATATATATGGAGACACTAGGAGGCAGTGTGATCCCACAGAATCCCTGCCGCAGTCACAACTGTGATGTTTTCAAACTTATGTGATTGAAGTGTTACCCATCTCTTTCCGGGAATTTAATATTATGAGTTTGGCATCAAGTCGAAATTACTGATACATGTAGCAGTATAATTGGCTGCAATGTCAAAACATGACAATGGGAATGTTTAATGTTCAAATTCATTATTAGACTCGGAGGAAGGCTCAAGCCAGTGTGCGTTGGTGTATTTTTTTGTTTGTCTTGCCCTGTTAATTAAAGGCCTTTTATCACTTTTTGTAGCCAACCTTGAGTGCTTTGAGTGAGTTTTTTTTAATGATGTTTTTAGTCATGATTCATCCTCTTTTCCATGACAGTGGACATGTTCAACTACATCAGTAGAGAAAGTTTTAAAAAGAAGTAGGCTCCTCAAATTAAACGCCAATGTGTAATGTTTGGTTTCAGCTACACATCATCACCTCTTGAGCTAGTAGGGCTACAGCAGGACAGACACCTGCTGACATGGTGATGTAATGTGACTGTTTGTGCTCTCATTGATGTCCAAACCTTTTAGGCATTAACTGCTGATGAATTGCATTTTGAAATAGAAGATCAGGTCTACATGCTGAAGAAAAGACGCTGAAAATAAACCAAATAGAGCCTCTTTAGGCAGCAATAGAGAACCCAGTTAGAAGAGTTGAAAAACTAGGTTTTACTGACATCATTGGTTCTGCTGACTTGATTACCATTCCTTTAGCCTGTTTACTGTACATACACAGGTTAGTGTATAGTATGTATAGGATAGTTTTGACAAATTATGGTGGATATACAGTATTTGTCTGGCTATAATTTGTGTAAGTAGGACAGTCAGATTCAAATTTATATGAATCTGAATAAAGATGAGATCTGTATCTATACTTTTCAGCAGAAGACTGGTTGTTTGTTTGGGAATGTAGTCATTAGCCCAGATGGCATTTATTGCCAGTTGATAATGCAAAAAAGGCATGTAAAATATTCTTAATGTTATTAAAAAGAAAAGAAAAAAGTCTGAACTTAAAACTTCTAATTTTTCCTGTATACATCCAGAGACACAGCTTGCAATTTTTCTCCTATCTCTTTCCTATGTAGAATACAACTATCTCCATTTTTGCTTCTCTTTGTCTGAGCCACAGCATCTTAGAAAAACACATCAGCGCCCTTAACCTGATGATGTAATCTGTCGGCAGCCTGCAGCATCCAGACTCGTCCATGGATGGCAGTGTTGCACCTCAAAACCCCACGTAAACCCAGTCAACCCAGTTCCCCACCAACTGTGAGCACACACACTTTGAGTTCATGGAGTCACTGGATCACTGCTATTATTGATTCATGTGTGTTTCTGTTGTTTTTCTGTCCTCTCTGTGCCACAAAGATTTTCACATGAAGAAAATAAACCAAAGTGAATATTGAATTGGGTCATATTGAATCAGGCCTGACGTCAGCCCCGTCCCGTCTCACGAGGGCTCAGTTAAAGATCAGTCAATATAGCTGTCAAGCAGCCAATCAATCGCTCAATAAAGTTTCATTTTTAGAGTGCTTTTCCCTGTTATCTACAATCAAATGACGTACAGTAGGAGGTTTTAAAGCGCTGAACAAAATACACAGATGGCTGGGCTTAAAGGGCGACACCAGACTAAGTCACCACTTAAGACTTGGCCCCTGAGGGGGTTTAGGAGTGACTTGGAGCAAGTGCAATCCACTCTGAAAGTGAAGCTCGATAGGCTTGTCCAGCTGTCTCCCCTCCCTAAAACATAGCACTTGTTTCTACGCCGCGCGCTCTTCAGCCAGCCTGTTGTTTTGACTGCTGTAATGCACTGAGGCAGGGAGTGTGAGAGAGACAGAGAGAACAAAAATAAGAGAGGGTTAAAGAGGGAGCATGAAAGCAAGAGAGAGAGGCAGAGAGCGTACTACTCGCCTCTCATTGGCTACCGAGAGCACGCCGTCTTTTTGCGCAGCACGCTCCCAGCCAATCGGATGCCTTAGCAATATTTTGGGTTTATGAATGAAATGAATAGTGAGAGTTCAGGACAGGAGTGGTTTGATTCATCACCCGTAGCTCGTAGTGTGCGAAGTATGCCAAAGAGATAGGTGCACGTGTTCACTGTGCAGCCTGACTGAAAGGCCTCTGGATATATTGGGAGAGATCCACAGATGACTTTGGACAGTACATGCAGAAAGCACCTGCAGGCACACTTCTACCTGCCTGTAGTGTTTCAGTGCCAACCTGTGGCCTGAGTAGCACTGATGGACTGGGAGAAGAAGAGCAGCTTCTTTAGTTACAGACTTTCTTAGGATGTACAGTCATTTTTCATTATGCTATCAATTGATTCTGCTTCCAGTCAATGTTAATTGCGACAGCAGTTTTTGGCCTTTCTCCAGAAAAAAGACCGAGCAATGCTGCCCTCTAGACAAAACAAATCTGTGACATTGCCTTGTCCTCCACATCCCCAAAGTACAATGCAAAGTGAGGGTTGTGAGTTAGTACTTTACATTGTTGAACTAAAGGTTTCAGTATGCTTTAAGTGAAGTGCTTGTCTCAAATAGCGTATAAAACCCCTTCCTCTTCCTCTCCACTGTTGGAATTGTGGGGGGATGCATCAACCCACTTCACACAGAGTTCGGCTAGTGTGTGAAGGAGATATTTGAACTTTCCTGTCAAGCGCTCCTTATTCACTCTCCACGCAACTTTGTCCCACTTTTCGTATGTGCAACCAAGTGCAACACCATGAATGATACGGGCTGTGAGGGAGTTGGGATAACCATGGGTGTTGGAGTTTCTGGGTTTGAAAGCATTTTGAATATGTATAGTAGGGGTGTTCAAGCTGAAATGGGTTGCTACATAATTTGCTCTTTGAGTGAGTCGACCATGTGGCCTTACGGTGAAGAATGCATTCCTTGTGGTGTCCCTTGTTCGTTTATGCCTTGGAACCTTTGTTACATGTCATCCTATTTGCTCTCTCATCAAGTTTCCTGTCCAACTAATACTAACTAACCAACTAACGTTCTAATTGATGCAAAATGTCAAAAGATAACCTTAAAAAAACGTTTCTCTTGAAAGGCCAACCACATAAGAAAGTAGCATCCTTACCAAATATACATTGCTAAAGGCTTGGTGATGTAGGGGCTACTTGCAGGGCTAGTTGGTCAACAACTGCAGCTGGTTAGCTAATGACTAATACATTCCCAAGCTGGGATATGCTATTGCTAGTTAGTCACAATAGCTCTCCAAGACTCTTTGTTTACATATTTTACACCGCCCTGGCATTTTGTTCCCACGATTGTACATCACTTCATTCGACAAAGACAAGTTCATTCAGGAGACATATTTCTGTCATCAAATCGAGTGTCATAAGTTATGCAAAACTTTCCCCTTTTGTGGAGCAGTTTACACTCCCAACAGGAGGGTTAAATGCTAGTGTTAGAGGGAGGTATAGTCCAAGAATACATGGTTCTGAAAGAACCATAATAAATGTTTCACATTTTTCCTCAGTATCTTCTCAAAGCATATCATCTTATACAGACACACTCTGTAGAGATAATGGAGGTTGCACAAGGCCAATGCTTGTGGATTTTCCCTTGTTACTGTAGTACACACAAAGTTCATTTTAGTACATGTTATCTAAGGTAATGTCCACATGACTCATTCTTTAGCTGTACTACTTCAGGGAGTTGGCCTTCAGAGAATTAAAGGCAAGTAGGCTTAGACTGCGCCTCTTCCCTGGAGGAGTTTACAGTGGATTTACTGTAACATCACTGCGTGTGCCTTCCTTTTGCATAATTAATACAATTGACCAGCTTTGGGTTACTTAAAACCTGGTTGTGTCCTCCAAATTCACACACAAAACGGCAGTATTCGGAGGTGTCTTTGCATTAGGACAGACTTTGCAACCTGTCATTAAAATACTTGCTGTTAAAATGTGGGCTTCGATGGAGGTCAAACCTGCAATGTGGAACACTGAAATGAAATGTCAAACCGTAAAACTCGAGTGTGTATGGAGCTCAAAGTATGAAAAAGGAAAGTGCAGGATTAAATGCACACAAACAAACAAGAATAGCAGTACTGTAGCTCAAGCACAAGCATCCACCCCTGTGGATGGTTGAGAGAGATTGGAGTGGAATCAATGAACTGCTCCTGTCTGCAGTAATCCATAGTGTAGGTTGGTGTATGCACTGAGCATTAGAGAAAGTGTTTTTCCTCAGTCACATCATGGGATTTAGGGTTTTGTCTGTACAAAGGTTTGACCTCTTCACAGGAGGCTTTGGCCTTAGATATACCCTCTGTCAAGTGTTAATACGACTCTGACTAGATTGCCATATTTATATGTGGGCTTTAAAGGGCTCCATCTCAGAAGTGAATATATGAGGCATGGCTCCAGATGATGTAGAAGTTGGCTGGATCACACACACAGCTGGGCCCCGGCTTTGGTAAATGTGGAGCGGTCGGAATGTAATGTCTGCTTCCCTCTTGTTCTCTTGGTTTGAGGTTTGTATTTTTCCTCTGGTCTGCGCGGTGTGGGTGTATAATGCTTCAGCTGTTGTGATGACAGCCTCCTGACCTGTTGTGAACCTCCTCCGCCACTCCACCCCTCTCTCCAGTGGGTATTTACTTTTTTTTTTAAGTTCCACTTGGATACATCAAATATTTGCATAGACAAAACCAGCCGTGAACCCAAACCATAGGCTGCTACCCTTTAGCCAATAGAGACAAAGACTGTTAGTTGTCATTTGCATGTCATTTGCATTGGATCCCCCTGTGATTGTTTGCAATGTCAGGAGGCCAAATTAACCAGTGTTCCGTTTTAGCTAGATTTGCATCTGATTTACATTAGAGTTGCTTAACGAGGGTTACTTAGCTGAGTGACCCCCGTGGAAACTCCTTACCTCGCGTACAAAGGCGGCAGATAGTGTGATCGGCTAATTTCATTAAGGGAAACAGCCGTTTGACTGAGAGAGTGCCTTTGGATGTAATCATTAAAAGGGACCAGGGTTTGCAAGCTGTTTGTAATCAGGCTGTTTTCGCCCGCATATGGACATTGTGTCATATTTACTGTAAGGATGAAAGATTAGGCATAGACGGGATAGCGGGCAGCATCAATCTCACTCAGCATCTTAGAGCAGGCGCATTAATCATCCCATCTATGGAAAAATCATCCTCGTCAGACTCAGGGCCACAGTGTGCACACATGGTGATGATCACTGGATGCAGGAATGGACAGAAGGAGAGTAAGTGGCTGACTGAGCAGAAGCACCACAGCCAATACTTCTTCATTGATCCTAGGGACTTGGACTGGATGTTAAGACGTTTTTTTGTCCTGCTAATGTGTTCATATGGCTGTGCCTGGCGGTGCCTGGCTGCGTAAACGTCCCTGCACGCCCAGTGGCTTCACCCGCGGGCCAAGTCGTTTAGGTATTGCATCCTCCCAGGTTCATCGGTGCCTCATTTTCCAGAGAGACTTTCCACTTGCATCCTGTTATTTTATTTGATCCTTTTTATTTATAGAGGGCAAGAAAGCTTCACGGCCAGACGGATTCCCACAGATATTATGTGGTGAATTTCAATAAAGAGAATCAATTCTGGCTTTGTTTGTAGAATCTACCCACACAAATACACAGACCTCAAACAGGGCAATACAGCATCCACGGAAATTTCATCATGTTTGTTTGCTTTAAAAAAAGAAAAAGGCACATAATGGAAGTCAGAAATCAGACCCATATTCCATAAGGAATTGTGGCACCATTGCTCAGTAGTGTTTTTCTATAGACATTACCTCCAGTTCTACCTCCGTTTTCTTTAATGAAAAGAATGGTGCATCCAGTAAAAATGTGATTAAATCTTTTTGTTCCTTCTCTTTTCCTTAAGGATTTATCAAATGCTTTCATACATATACACTCTTTGGGCATGGTTCCAGCAGCATTTTCTCTCCTGTTGAGTGGTTTTATTTGGAAAATGTGACTCCTGTTTTATGTATGTACGCTAATCCCATCTATAGAGGGGAATGAAAATGCCCTTGTTGGCTAAATCTGCAATTATTTCCTCTGTAAGCAGACTAGCCAGTGCTCATTCTCATTACCAGTGTTTAGTGTGAGGTGCTAAGCCATGAACATGTACATACATACACAAACTGTGAAGCTAGTGGTAGGTTTAATGGGGGAGAAGGCTATGAATGGTTCCTATGCTGTGATGCATTAAAGCTTAATAACCTTTCCTTTCAGCTCGCTCTTAAGAACATGCACTAGAGCTGATAATTGGAAAGATATTTGCCTCTTTCTCTTGCTCTCGCTTGTCTCTTTTGTCTAATGACTGCTTTCAGTTCAGCTGGATCTATTATTTGTCCTTGAAAGATTCCTTTTCTCCAAGTAATATTTTGTCTCCGTACCCAGAGCTTAGTTTATGGATGAGGTGAAAGTGGCATGTTTAGTTCTGTAGTAGCTGCTACCCAAACATCGGTCCCATTTAGCCTTACAGTGATGAATGCAAGCCATTCAGGAGTTGTCAAAGGGAAGTTGTGCCATTCAAATGTTGGTTTTATCACATTAAATCAGCAGGAAAAAGAAAATCAACCATACTCACCTCCCTCATAACAAGAACGCATTAGTACGTATTAGAAAAAACAAAAAGTTTACACGCTACCACGATAACCTGATAATGTGTAAAGCTGCCTAAACGCTGGAATATGCTTCCCTTAAAGGAGAATTCCTGCCAATTTTTACGTTAATCTTGATCGGTAACGCTATTACTGTGCAAGCCACAGACATCGTTTATCCCGTTTCCATGTAGTTACATAGTCACTGATATGGTCATAACCACTACAGTGCTCAATTACCTATTTTTGAGGGGGAAATAAACTAAAATTTTTCGCCGCCAAGGCATGATCTGTCCTATGCAGGACATCCACCAGACCACCGGGCGCTCGGGGGATTTTTGTCGGCTGCGGGAGGGGGACGAAGGCTGCTTGCCTGGCTAAGGGAACTACCACACAGATCGACACTGACAAGCCTCCTACTCACCAACACCAGATCGATCACACACAAAATGGATGAGCTACAAATACTTTTGGCCGGAATTCTCCTTTAACGTGACTCAGTACGCACAGATGTAGTTTGGAGATGTTTGTAAGGGCAGTTGCCTTTATACTCGTTTGCTTTTGTGTTCTTATCATAGACTGTTAATATTAATGGACATCGCATCCGGTTCGGCAAAGTGCTGCAAATGCGGGCCCTTAAACCTGCATTCTATCTGAATTCCAGAAGGGGGCGACACATGCAGTTGCAAAAGGAAGCCGGTTTCTGTAGAAGTCTATGAGAAAGTGACCCACTTCTCACTTGATTTATGACCTCAGTAAACATTTTCATAATGAGTTTATGGTCTCAATCGCTAGTTTGAAGTCTTCTGCAACACAGAATGATGTTCATTTTTTGAATTATGGTCTCATTGATTTTAAAATCGGCGACAAAGCAGGGGGTGTTTTAGGGCGTGGCTATGATGCGATTGCCAGTGAAAGTGCGTAACGTAATGTATAAGTGTATAAGGGCTCCCCTCACTCCTCCCTCTCGTCTAAAATCGTCACATCCACAACCAGGATTGCTGCTTCCGTAACGGCAAACCCGACGCCTCATAGCAGATCTCCACAAACCAATGGGTGACGTCACACATGCTCTGTCCATTAACATTATCTATGGTTCTTATTCCCGTTTTGAACCCAACTCCCAACCAGTCCACATGCTTGTGGCACCTGTCTGCACGGTGCATGGCAGGTGTTAATCCTATGTGACCTACGATTACCCATCTACATCCTTCTCTGTATAGACCGGCAGACATGTTTATTAGTATCTTTGGAGAACCACAAATCCCATAGAAATAAAATGGATTCTAATGGATTTTATTTCTATGATAAGTCCAACCTAAGGCAGTTTTAAAGGGGAATTCCGTCAATTGTGTTGTATTATGTCAGTTGGATAAGGCCTGAAGGAGTTTTGTAAAGTCTGAGAAGAGATATTTTCACACAAAGCCTCCAATACTCACTGGGGGCGTTGAGGTTCCCAGTAAGAGACGGGTCTGACAAAAACATGCAATCAGGATGCATCATTGGGAACTGCAGGATCCAGCATTAGCTTGAACCACACTGGGGACTCAATGTCATGATATCTCGACCTCTCTTAGCTTACATTTCTTTTGACAATTCTTTGTCAAAAGAAACCATCAGGAGTTTGTTTCATGTTAAATGGGGACAATTTGGCAAGAACCCTCAACATGTAATTCTTTGCTGCGTCAAGGTCATGGTAACTTTATTAATACCCGACGCTTACAGTGGGTGTTGAGTGGGTCAGCCTCCTTTCACACACACATCATGATCGTCATCCCCTGAGCATGAGCGTAACTGGGCTAAACTTGTTTCTCAGGCTAGTCGCAGGCTAAACAACCTTAGGAATGTGCCATGAAAATAAACTACTTCATGCGGTCTGGCCTGCTGAAAACTCTGATTTGGAAATCACTCTTGTGTCATATACTGTATATTCCATACCATGTCCTGTATGTGGTACCTCCCCAATGTTTACGCCTTCAGCTGTGTTCCTGGGAACATTACTGATGAGAGTTGAGGTTAACATCCGTGCCAGTCAGCCCACACACACCCCACTGCCGGCTGCCGGCTTCTTAGATGTATTTCTGTGTGTGTCCCTTTATGCTGTGGATTAGAATAAAGGGCAACTTTATGTGTTGACGCTCTGAGCAGTGCCTGTATGGCTGGCAGTAAGTGCCTAATGTGTGGTCACAGTTGGTAGAAGCCTGTCCACATTGCTGCGTCGCCACAGGGCCGAGGACGACGGCTCAGCGCGACTGCTTGTTTAATGCGCTCTGACCCAGAAACTAGCAGTCTGACCTCTTTAGCTTCTGCTTATAGAAAATCACCCTCCCTGCCTCTCTTTCTCCTCTAAACTACTCTCTTGCCCTCTGTCGACCTTGTGTCCTCTTGAGATGTGACGTTTCACCCACTACCCCTCCCCTGTACACTGTCTTTCTAAACCACCCTTGAACCTTCCAGATCCTGTTTGTTTTGTCCTTTCATAACACCTTTCTTGCAAACCAAGTCTGTGCTTATTAAGTCATGCTGATATTTTGACTGTCCTGTCTATCCACACCTGAGTTTAACAGCAATGTTATTAGACCTTGTAGTGATCAACAAAAACTTTATTTTAGATTTCTTTTTAAACACTGGATTGAAGTTGATGCATCAAAACACTAAATCTGCCGATTGATTGCCCTCATTAGATAAATGTTGACAAAGTACATTTTCTTTGGGTATCTATGGGATGTATTTTACTTTACTTTACTGGCAAGAAGCCAAACTTAAATAAAAGTTTGTTTGTTTTGCCTTGTGTACCTATCTAGTTAATATTGTAAATGCCACAAAGAAGATATCTAAGTTGTATTCATTTCTCTGCAGTGAAAGCACTCTTTGCTCATTGTTTTAGTCCCTGTCGGTACCAGCTATTTGATTGGTGCAATATCGGTTTGGACGGGCACTAATAGTTTGTAATATCGCATCAATTCCAACATCCGCACTGGAAGCCGATGTTAGCTGTGAAGTGATTTAGCAGGCCTTACTTTACTCCATAAGTGAATGTTATTTGCTTAGGTTCGTGATTCGTATCACAGAGTATGGTACGGGCTGCTGAGGTTACAGACTCACCAGGCTATCAAAACTCACAGCAACAGAGTCCATCTGCTGCTGTGAGTTTTGATAGCCTGGTCAGTCTGGTCCTTTCTCACCAACACTGGCTGTTTCTCATCAACACTGGCTGGCGATGACTCAGCAGCATGGAAGTCAATTGTCGACCAAAGATTTGAGAGAGTGCTAAACAGGTTCTGAGCACTACTAAGTCAACATTTGAGAGTCATGAATTGGTAAGAGCCAAATCAGATTTGATCGCACAATCCTGATCATGTGTGCAACTAGCTTGCTAGCATGCACTTTCTGAGTGGAATACAAAGCCTTAATGTGACGGGTCATCCAAAATGACGAATTTTTAAA
The DNA here is from genome assembly GCF_031162955.1 of Sander vitreus. NCBI lineage: Eukaryota > Metazoa > Chordata > Actinopteri > Perciformes > Percidae > Sander > Sander vitreus. Next base: position 22,682,343 of record NC_135868.1, on the reverse strand, counting down.
GAGGGACTTGTTATGAAATAATACAGTCAACACTTTTCATGCCCAGCCAGAGGCTTGAATCTCACCGTTTCCAAACTTTGTCCAAAAATGTTTTTTTTATTAAAAAATAAAATGTTTCTGAACATGAAAGATGATGCAACTAGAAGTTATGGAAAAGCAATATCAATGTCTAGGTGTAATAACTGCTTTCAGCGATTATTAAGACAATTATTCAGAAGCTCGCATAAAACAATTTTTTACTCTGAAAACCTCTCTACACATATTCACACACACCCCCCAACACCCCCCTGTCCTCTCCCCCCTGCTCCTGTTATTGTGACTTATATAAGCTGTGTTACTGTTTCTGTTTGACCTCTCACTGTGGTGACAGTTAGTGCTGTGAGAACGCTGCCTAGTCCTGTTCAATCAGGCTCAACAGGTGTGTGTGTGTGTGTGTGTGTGTGTGTGTGTGTGTGTGTGTGTGTGTGTCCGTCCATAAGCCGGGAGGCCTTCTGAAATATTCAGCTCAAATAGAGCAAACATTACTTTGGTAAACTATAAGTTAACCAGTAGTGTGAGTGCTCTTATGGGAAATAATATTTGAGTAAAACATAAGAACTTCATGCACAGAACTTTGTAAACGCTCCAAGCCTATGAAGTTAAATAAGAGAAACTTTGACTGTTGCAAATGTTTCTTTATTCTTGTGGGTGTTTGCATATGTTTGCAAGTATATATATGCTGTGAATGTATCATGTGAATGAGTAGGAAGTGTACATAAAACCCACTCAAGTTCTAAACTGTCAGCTGAAGTGAGAGAGTGGAGAGGCCTGAGAGCTTGAATGGGAAATAATGTGTGTGCAAAAGAGGAAGTTCTCCAGAAATATAATGACTGCAAGTTTATTGAAATAAAGTTTATTCAAAGAGTGAATGCTTACATGGAGAATTGAGTGCACAAAGGCACATACATGTATGTGTGTGTGTATGTCAACATGTGTTTATCGACATTTCGGACCCCCCGTCTGGCCAATCTTAAATGTCAACCCCCCCCCTCCCCTTTGCAAGGCGAGGGAGATGTTATGCAACTTTATTCCGACGACCGCAGTGTCAACAAAGCCTGCCGGCTGCAGATCTGTCCTCCGCAGCCTGTTGTTTTTGTTATTTCTCTCTCTCTCTCTCTGATTACCGACTACATTAGCAAGTTAATCATATGACCAGACATGTACCGCTTGGTGAGAATCGCTTCGGGTATGTCGGCACACGATAGCCAGAGAGCCCATCTTGCATGGCTACCATAAACAAGCTGAAAAGAGTCAGGTTAAATGACAGTCCGCTGTCTGTTTTTGTTGGTGTCTGGTGTGACGAAAACGTGTGTGTGATTTGTCCTCGTTCTAGTTGAGCTCTCGCGTGCCTGGGCCGGGGATTGCACCGTTTGATGACTTTGAAGGCCCAGTTCTTTCAGTTCTCTCTCTATGGCTATGTAACCGGTGGCCTGGTTGTTGGGTTCTTGTGCACTGAGTTCACCTCTCTCTCTCGCGCTCTCTCCCTGGATGAGTCATCGCAGGATAATCAGGCCCAGAGCTTTACAAGGATAACTAAGCTCGACAGCATAGACACGCTCTAACTACCTTCACCACCCCGTCTAAAACAAAAAAAAAATTAGAAAGAGCGACAAGAGTAAAAGGAAGGGGATTGATTAATGAGCATTGATAAGTTTATTTTGTCTGTGTACACACAATTTCCTTTCTCCTCTACTGACTTTGTGTATGCATGCATGTCTTTGCATATATAAGCCTGTGTGTGCAGTGTTTCTCCCCTGCTGGTTTTGGTAGGTCATCGGGTGCAGTGAGTTGGCACATCAGGGTTTTCCCCAGGTTAGTGCCAAGGCCAGTGCCCAGGATAATTATGGTATGATTGTGTGTGTGTGTGTGTGTCACTGTGTGTGTCTGTATATGTGTTTATTTTACCAGAACATTCTCCTCTTCCCTTCATTCCCCTCACATTCCCGCTCTGTGCTGTGTCTGAAGCCAGTGGTGCCATCTGTCAGCTTTGTGTGTGTGTGTGTGTGTGTGTGCATCTTGAGCTTCAGAGGGAGAGAGTATATTATGCAAATTAGAGAGAGGACGAGGGAAAAAAGCAGAGGGTGGCAGTGAGTGGAAGGGCGGAGAAGGGGGAGAAGTGGAATGGAAATGATTCTATGTGTGTGCGACTGCAAGTGTGTATTTGTGTGTGAGCGTCTGCCCGAGAGCTGCAAAGTCAGCCATTAATTTGACCCCTTCCTGGCAACACGAGTGTGTTGTGGTTTGACTGACTGTGTGTGTGTGTGTGTGAGAGTGAGAGAACTGGAAAGCGGCTGGTACCACCAGTTCCTTTACTGGAAGCACACTGTGAAGCTTGAGCCGTCCAAGTGTTATTTGGTGTGCAGGGGTGGAAAGAGCATCAGCTAAAAAATGTCCCACTTCTGTAGAAGTGATGCTTTGGTGAACTGTTCATTAATTAGAACTGTTAGTTATTGGCCTCAAAATGTTGCAGAGTAAGATGTAGTTATTGAAAATGTACTTAAAAGAGTACTCCACTAATTTAGCATTGCACACCCAGAATTTCAAAAAATGACACATATACACATATTTTTTATTCCAAACATTATACTTCCCTCTCAAAACATGGTGTCACACATACATTACCTACAATGCAACTCGGCTGCAGACAGTTCGGTCAGAGATTCAGGTGTTGAAGACCTGAAATGTGGTGTGTAAAATCAGTGGAGTTCCAATTGAAATGTTCTCCTTTCACAAAATAAACACGCTTGGCAAATGAAAACCTGTAGTTCAAAAGGCCTTTATGCTTTGACTCTACTTTTTTTTTTATTTCTTTTTTTTTTTATTACTTTGCTTTTTCTGTCAGTTGAGAACACCATAACAACTTTCACAACATCGATCTCAAAACATGGCAGTTTATTTTCTAAAAAATATGCATTTTGGGAATACAAAGTCAAGACACGAAGCAACGAGGACAACAGGGCTGAGTTTCAAGTAGCTGATTTCCAATAAAAAGCATAAAATAAAGTGAATAAACGACCATAACTTGGAATCAGCATAATTGACTCAATGTGATTGCAGCTGGCCAATGACGTGTATGAAGAGCCTGCAAGCAATTTCAAACGTGGCAAAGAAAAATACTCAAACAAAACATACCTCTGAGCAAGATTACAAACTTCAAGTAAAGAAAAAAAATAAATAAAAAATAAAAAATAAAAGCCAGTCGGCTGCAGTTGAGGAGAGTAATTGAAATTTATTACTTCCACCCTTGGGTTCGGGCTCCGGCTACATCACCACAGCACAAGTCCTGTTTGTTGCTCCCAGTGGCAAAATGTGGTTTCAGCTTTGGTCATGTCAAACTGAAAACATCTTACAGTAAGAACTGCTCAGAGTTTGCCACATCCGCCCGGTGTTGTTTTGACTGAACCATTAGGACTTTGTTGCTTCACATAACTGCTTTTAGACCTAAGGGGTAATTACATGAGATGCAAAAGCTTTCCTATGACACGTGAAGTCAGACATCCTTTTCTTGATGTCCGAGGGTGTTCGTCTAGGTAGTCACTAGAGCTTAGATCGGGCCCAAAAAATCAAGCCCGACCCTAGCTCCCTCAGCCGAATAGTGTGGGTAACAGATCAAGGCAGCAACATAACCAAAGCCCTGGAACCATATAGGAGACTTTCTTGTCTCGATCACCTAATTAATACTGTCCTTTGCCACGGTCTGCATGCTGACGCACTGGCCGACAACAGTCCTGCAGGGGGGGGGGGGGGGGGGGGAGGGGGGGGACGCGATGTAGCACAGTTTACCTCACACTCAAGTCAGTGCAGGACATCCACCCAGAGCTACGGGAGAAGCTGGAGAGGCATAGCTTGCTCTCCATCGAATAAGGCTGATAGAGTAATTATTAAAAAAACATCATAGTGGTGTAAAATGTCGGCCCGGTTCGGGCAGAGAATCAAAACTCTAGTATTCACCCAGTGTCAAGATAACTTCACGTCCCATATAATGTATCGGCAGGTGGCAAATTAAAAGAAGAACCGGAATAAAAGAGTGAAGAAACATAAAGGATGTAGATGCTTCTGTACGAGTATGAAAAGCACATGAATCAAATGGTATGACCTCTTACAGTCACCAGATCTCAACCCAGCCTGTGGGAGATTATTATGGAGCAACGTGTTATACAGCACTCTCACTACAATCATCGATACACCAAATGGTACACCAACAAGAATTGAACGTAACATAGGGCGAGTAATTGATATACAAGTGATCATTTAAAGACGAGGTTTTCCCTTGAATTAAGTTGTATCACAGCATCTGTACCGCCGGCTGGTTTTTGATTATCAGCTGATGGAGATTCAATGAGTCCGTTAACATTGACATTCCCATTTATGATGGTGTTTTTGGAGTATCCCGTTTATGTCTTTGAGCATGTAAACACTATCCTTTTTCAGACAAGCCTTTAACCCCTATATGAGAAACCCGAATATGCTAGCTGGTAGGGCTGTGCAATTAATCAAAATGTAATCGTGATTATGATTTTGGCTCCCAATGATCACAAAACCAGCTCCTATTTAGCTCATTACGTTTTGCAAGTAAACTCTCATTTCCTCTTGTGTTCTGAATGAAAAAATAAAGTTTAAATAGGAAAAGTATTAAGGCAAATTTTTTTTTTTTTTTTTTTAACTGTTGATTTATTTAACTTTTTCCACTGTTTTTAAGTTCAGTAATTGCAACATCTTTCCAGAAGTCAACGAGTAGTCGTGTTAAATTATCGTGATTTCAGTATTGACCGAAATAATCGGGATTATATTTTTTCCCAGAATCGAGCAGCCCTACTAGCTGGAATACTCCAAGAGACTGGGATACTGTTGCATGTCTACACCTTAACCCAGGTATCGAGCGTTGTCGTTTGTCTGGGCAGGGCTTCAGCCAAGTGGTGTAACAGAAATACGAACAATGGCGACAGCAAAGCATCTCACTTCTGAAGCGATGAAGAAACCATGTGTTGTCTTCTAGTAATGAAAGGGGCTGCGTATCTTCATCCACTGCTTTCCCCGGCCTATGTCGCGGTAGTGACAGTGACAGGCTGACACCGCTGTTGAGGACACTGTTATAAGAGCAGCGTACGTAGTGTGTGTGTGTGGTTGAGAGAGTGACGGTGGATGAGCTCAGAGCAGACAGGTGTTGGCGATCAGAGCAAAGAAGAAATTAGTTAAAGGTCCCATGACATGGTGCTCTTTGGATGCTTTTATATAGACCTCAGTGGTCCCCTAATACTGTATCTGAAGTCTCTTTTATATAGGCCTTAGTGGTCCCCTAATACTGTATCTGAAGTCTCTTTTATATAGGCCTTAGTGGTCCCCTAATACTGTATCTGAAGTCTCTTTTATATAGGCCTTAGTGGTCCCCTAATACTGTATCTGAAGTCTCTTTTATATAGACCTTAGTGGTCCCTCTAATACTGTATCTGAAGTCTCTTTTATATAGGCCTTAGTGGTCCCCTAATACTGTATCTGAAGTCTCTTTTATATAGGCCTTAGTGGTCCCCTAATACTGTATCTGAAGAATCTTTTATATAGGCCTTAGTGGTCCCCTAATACTGTATCTGAAGTATCTTTTATATAGGCCTTAGTGGTCCCCTAATACTGTATCTGAAGAATCTTTTATATAGACCTTAGTGGTCCCCTAATACTGTATCTGAAGTCTCTTTTATATAGGCCTTAGTGGTCCCCTAATACTGTATCTGAAGTCTCTTTCCCAAAATTCAGCCTTGGAGCAGAATTACAGCCACTAGAGCCAGTCCCACAATGAGCTTTCCTTAGGATGTGCCATTTCTGTGTCTGTAGCTATTGAGGAGGAGAGGGGGGGGGCAAGGTGGAGGGTGGGGGTGTGGCCTTGACCAACTGCCACTTTGGTCTTTTGAAAACCATGATGCCTCCCTCTCATGGGCAGGCCTAATTCTCTGGGCGGGCAAAGCAGAGAAAGAGGAGGTAACCTTCCTCCTTATGACGACATATAGGGAAGATTCCAGATCGGCCCATCTGAGCTTTCATTTTCTCAAAGGCAGAGCAGGATACCCAGGGCTCGGTTTACACCCATCACCATTTCTAGCCACTGGGGGACCATAGACAGGCTGGGGGAACTCATTAATGTTAAAAAACCTCATAAAGTGACATTTTCATGCCATGGGACCTTTTAAGTTGTCAAGTAGTAGGAAATGTACAATGTTGGGTTTAAGATTTCCTGTCGCTCTCATATTCGGTTTGTTTTTTGTTAACACCACAGCGCCTGAGCAAATAGAATACAGTAATCTGTAACCAGGTTACTAGTATTTATCATGTATGCAGGGAATATTAATAACCTGATTTCTTGGCACGCGAATTACGGCCTGATGAGGTCTTTGTCACTTGGACATAAACATATGTCATTATTAAGCATTTGTGAAAACAACTGAAGCTGTCGTTTTTTTCCCTGGAGGACAGTCTAGTAGAGATTCAGAGACTTGGGCCCTCATTTATGAAACGTGCGTAGGACGAGCGTACGCCGATTCCTACGCAAAGCAAGACATTTATCAATTTGAACGTGAGCGTAGGCTGCGATAAAATCTCACGTCTGGTCTGAACTCGTGTACGCAAGTTTTCGAGTCAGCGTGGACTTGCGGTGCAGCATATAATCAGTTTAACAGGAGAAGGAGAAGTCATCAGTTGATCACTTACCAGCAATGGCAGATCTGGCTCTTTTAGAAGACCTTTATGCGCCGGTACAATAGTGCACACATACGCGCACGGGCTACGTTGGAGCGCTCCATCAGATTGATTAAGGGCAGATGGCTTGCATCAGCGGGTTGGGAGGGGGGGCTACTATACACAGCCGAAAAAGTCACAGTGTTTTAGCCTGTGGGGTTCTGCACAACATCTCTCAGGAAAACAGGGTGAGACGCGCTCTCCCTCACAGCTGTTGCCTGGCTCTGACTCATGAAAAAAACACGAGTAAAATAGAAGACATTGCATAAACTCCTAAATGTGCGTTTATTTAAATATAGGTACACCATGTAGGCCTAAGAGATTGCAATATAAGCCTGTATATTACTATTAGGACTATAGCATACATATGTCAAGGATGTATAAATTAAATAAGCTTAATAAAGCTGTTCTGGAAGTTGGCCCAAAACCTTGCTCAACACACAGTCAATGGCAAATATATATATATATATATATATATATATATATATATATATATATATATATATTTACTACAAGCAACTGAAAATTACTTTGCAAAAACAGTTAGCGACAGAAAGGTAGGAATGATGAAAGTAAGGAAACTGCCATGAAAGCAAGGTCAAAGATAATTAAAAAGATAATTACATGACAGCTCCTGTATAGATATGAGCTGGAGTGCTAATATGAAATGACGTTACACTTTTAACATCCTCAGATCCTCAGATAGGTCGATTTTAAAGTTGGAGACTTGATTTTAATCTGGACTTTATGTGTACAGTAAGTGGAGATAAGAATGTTGAACTACAGGCAACCGGAGTTCATTTACATTATGGGGTCTTTGTCATACTTTATGTCCACACAGTGGAAATGAAAAATAAACATCACTGTGAGCAGATGTGGGGGGGGGGGGGGGGGGGGGAAACAAGATACTGTGACAGAGATTTAATGGCATGAAACATTCATTCTGTCACACAAAAGAGTAAAAGTAAGGAAAACGGAGCATTGTAATGACAATACGGTTAGCATAAGGCATGTCAGCCTACAGGGACATCATTAGATGAGATTAGCAGCATCAGAGAGGTTTTGTTTTCGGCCTGTGGTCCAAAGTTGTCATCTGACTGACCTTTGACCTTGGCTGTCTCCTGTGGCACGGCCACATTAGTTGGATGTTGCATGTCAGTAGGGCTGCAGCTATCAATTATTTTAGTAATCGAGTATTCTACCGATTATTCCATCGAGTAATCGGATAAGAAATACTTAGTAAACAGCAATAGTAAATATTTATTGTTGCTGTGTACTAAAAAAAAGGAAATCTGTCTTTTGTATATATACAGAAGACAGGAAAACACTTTTTGAAAAAGCAAAATTTTTTATTGCCAAATTCCAAGTACATTTTTGGTGGCCCAAATGTTAATATTTTTCACCCCCTTCCCCTTCTTGCCTCTGGCTCTTTGCACTGGATATGCAAAAGAGCTGTTCAATAACCAGAGGGTAAATGTGACGGTACAAAGCTTACAGCAGGGCTATTCAACTACACTGTTGTGGGGGACGCATTTTAAGAAGGCTAATACTGAGTGAGGAGAAAGAATAAAGAACGCAGACATCACCGGCGTGATGACATCATTCACGTGCATATTAAGTGGCCATGCTGGGGGGGAGGAGCCGGTTTGTCTCCGGCAGCAGCTACATTTCCAAAGGTTAGTAGCAAACTAATAAACAGTTAGACTACAAACCGACAGCTCTCGTTTTAGCTTGTTAGTAAAACATCGCTATTCGCAGAGTAGCATGCTGTAGGCTAGTTGTGTAAAACAGCGCGGTGGACGCGAGCAGCAGACGTTAGTTAGCTACCTTGTGGAATGGATGAGTAGACTGGACATTTTATACAGACATGATGTAGTAGCATGTTTGCAGCTTAAAATGATCCCAAACTTTCTGTCGTTCTCTCTCGCCTGTCTCTTCTCTCAGACCCTCGCTATCACGTCTTCGTTCACTTGTAATCTGGGCCGTCAGTCTCGTGCACAGACCGTATATAAACGGTCTTGTGTCCACAGAAGCGTCAACCTGTTGTGTGCGCTAGTAATTATCCTCCGTGCGGAAACACAGTGAGCCGATCGATTTAACGAAACTTCGAGGCAAAGAATTTTGCTTTGCTGATCCCAAACAGAAAGTTTGGGATCATTTTAAGCTGCAAACATGCTACAACATCATGTCTGTATAAAATGCTACAAACTCAATTGTAGTATATCAATGGTAGTTTTTCACTTGGCTTTAAAATATTTTGAGATAACGTGACCAGACAAAGTGACTGTTTGCTTCTTGCAGTACACAGATACAGATTAGGATCACTCTAACCACTGAGACTGAAGATGTGACAGCAGTGGTGTGTGAGTGTGCGTGTGTCCATCTCTCACATCCAGGACTGGGCGGGCAATATTCTCATCTCCCCACAGGAGTGTCTCTCTCTCTTCGGTTTTTACCCTCTGTAGGAGGTGAACCAGTGAACTGGCCTGTAATTGTGGTAAACATGGAAATGCAATATTCATACCAGGACTGCTCTGCTCGCTTAATGGACAACTTCTGTCATCTGTCTCACACTATCTCACTTCTTTACCCCCTTATTTTTTGTCTTTCAACACTTTTATGACCCTGGCATACCAAATGGCAAAGTTATCACCCGGCTTTTTACAGACCGTTTTCAAGATGCCTGTATCATTTTAAACATCAGTGGCAAATTTGTACAGAAGTAAGTCCCTGGCTGTGTGGCTAATGGCTCTACTTTCCAACAATGGCTTTGTTAGTGCAAGATTGTATTAATCTCCACACAGCATTTCCAAAAAAAAACTGTTGCTCAAAATGTTGTCTTTCCTTAAGTCCTTATGAATGGAGGAAAAGGGGATACTGCTGGTTTTCCTCTTTTCCTCTGCTCGTCTTTTTTTTTTTTTTTTGCTTTGCCAACTAATTACGATTGTAGCTTAAGATTATGAAGCACTTGCGCACATGGCGTAGAATAATCAGACAATAATAAACACAGTGCTTATTTTAGCACCTTAAGCAGCACATGACGAAGACGGATTTCATACTAGTTTCTCTACTTTCTCAGCCCGAGGACTCTCCCCATTCTCTCGCCTCGGCTCCTTTTCTTTGAGCAATTAAAAGAGTTAGCCTTGCGAGAAGGCTGTTGAGCGGCAGTTCATTTGAATGCCTCGCCAGACAATGGCCGCTCCTAGTCTATTTGGCAGAGGCACGATGTACGGTCGGCCCAGACAAAGAAGGGAAAAGGCAAAGTGAGAGACGGCACTGGAAGTTTGTTTCAACAGAGAAATGAACGCTGCTTGTGTAGCACTCGTCATATCTGATGCAGACGGAATCATTCTCTGTCTGAAATGTGGAAGGAAGGTGTGTGTGTGTGTGTGTGTGTGTCTCTGCTTACATCTACCCCCCCAATAACTGATTCCGATCACTGTTCCAGCATTGTCTTGCAGTTGCCTCTCGAGAAATAAAGCAGGAAAGATAAAAAATGATGGCAGAGAGAGGAATCCTAATTAATTGTGATGAATATGCAGATTGAGTTGAATCCTCTGGATAGCCGGCTCTTTTTTTTACCAATCTGCTTCAATATTTAGACAGAGCTTAGGGACAAAGACAAGTCTATGCCGAGAATACAATCAGCCTCAATTTAACTGCACTGCTAGTCCTCGGACTTGTGTCAGTGTGTGTGTGTGTGTGCGCCTTCAGTCTTTTCGTTAGTCCGTCTGTCTCCTCTGCTGCTTTATCCACCACAACGCTGTCCATCTTATAAAATCACAGTCTACCACTGAGTCCTTTTCATATTTTTGTTTTGTTGCTTTTGATTAAAACCAGCACAACATCTCTGTTTGATGTTTTGTTATTGAAACTGTTTTTGCATGGCTTCCTACTGGTGTGATTTGACAAAATATGCCTCTCAAGATACTCTAGCGACTGAAAGCACACAGCAGGGACAGATGAATTTGAATGAATCAAAAACAGAGTCAGGATAATCTCGATAATGTCCAAAACAAATCAATTTCCCTCAAGAAGTTTCTTGAATCAAGTGTAATTTGTTGTTGTTTGTGCTGTATTTCAATTTACAGGCAAGAGGCAGTTTCTTAAAACAAATCCTTTTTCTGGTCAAACTGCACTCAAAAGTGTGTCGGATCAAAAGTCAGAGGAACACCAAAGTCATAAGGATTCTTCCTCTGGGGACCATGGACGTCTGTACAAAATGTAATGACAATCATACTGTGTTGAGCTGTTTCACTCTGGACCGACTGTGATGGACCGACTGACATCGCCATCGTTTTTTTTTTTTTTTTTTTAGATGTTTGTCTCATAATAATCACGATGGGCACTCTAGAAAAGACACTTTACTGTCAGAATTGTTTTGATGGAATGTTTTCATCCATTTAATGTCTATTCTGTACAACACATGCAACACAAAAAAAATAAATATATATATATAAACAGCTCTGCACACTTCCAGTTAAGTCAGTAACAAAACTGTGAATCAGAAACCAGAATTGACACTGCAAAGCTGCATCATTACATTAACATAGTGTTGGTCTTTTCCATTCTCACAGTGATTCCAGGCAGCGTTTCATATTGATGCAGACATTTTGAATGTTTCTAAACTGAGATGAGACCAGCATCTGGTTTCTTCTGAAGTTTAGGTTCAATGCATGTTCACTTGCTGCTTTCTTTTTTGCCAAAGGAAATCTTTCAACTAGTACCTCATATTCACTTTAATTACCTTAATCAAAAGCTAGTCTAGCCAACAGGAAAAAGTTAAAGCACACTACTTCTGGCTGCTGTGATCCATGAAAGGAAATGGAAAGGAAATGAAAGCTACATGTTATTAAATTAATTTAGTTTGACTGTTTTTATAATAGTAGGTCCCCACATTTGCTTTTGTTTTCTTTCATAAAAAAACAGCTATATAGCTAAATAAAAAGTAGGAAATATAAGTGCAGAAAGGCGATTTAAAGCTATAGTGCGTAGTTTCTGTCGCCCCCATGAGGAATTCTAAGTAATGACAACAACACTGTCGGCACGTCCACATGATGCAAGCCTTCTGGGACCGCGTGACCCCTCCTCCACACAGTTGCTAGTAGTCAAGGAGGACACGGAGGATTAAAAAAAGATGATGGACTCTTTAGAAGAGGTAATTATCTTCACTTGAGTTTCTGCGCGGGAAAGTCGCCGGACGACATAATCTTCTGAACATAGCCATACTGAGAAACAGAGAAAGTTGTGTGGAGCTGATAGTCTTAATTAGCTTTGTAGCAACTCATTTGGCAATGGCTTGAATGTAACGGACGTTCATTAAAGCTACATTGTGTAAGAATTTCTCCCATCTAGCGGTGAAATTGTATATGACAACCAACTGAATGTTACTTTCTAGCCCCTCCCATTCCGAGCGCGTTTTAACTCCTACGGCGGCCGGACCCGAAATTAGCTCTTAGTATCTCCATCGTTTACACGCAGCTGTTCTAGCCACTCCAATATTAACTTTGGTCTTGTTGCTTTGCCTGTCGCGTTGTCGTTTTAATTTGAATAAATAAGTAATCTCCCCCTGACATTCGTCACGGTGCCATTGAGTGTAAAACGGCAAAAGGCGGACGTATGTCCCTCTTTGGCTAATGTATTATAAAGATGGACGGGCAACATGGCGGCCGTCATTCCAGCGACTCGCTCGTATGTATTCTGAATGATTCTGAATGGCAGATTCTACGTGTACGAGAATACTTTGATTAGTTGGTGGAAGTAATTACACATGAATAAGCTCATGTTTGTGAAAGAACAAAAGGGGTTTTTGCTAAGAATCAACTCACAAAATTACACAGTGTAGGTTTAATATAAAAAAGGAATGCCAAAAATTAACAAAAATCTTCTGTCACACTGGAAAGGTCCTTCAGCGCTCAACATTACAGAGGAATGGAAAGTTGAATAAAGGAGATGAGGTAACAGACTCTTTGAGGTCAGTAAGACCCACACACAACCTTTACCATTTTCATCATCTATTTTCCATTCTTTTATATTTCAATTCTCTCCATTTTTCCCTATCTTTTCCCACTCCCAGACTGTCACCCCTACAAACGTGATGCGGTGTGTGTGTGTGTGTGTGTGTGTGTGTGTGTGTGTGTGTGTGTGTGCTTACACATGCACCAGACTGCAGTGAAGGATGGGTCATGTTAATGTCTGGAAGCTACTGTGATCTCTGAACCACAGGCTGGCCGACAAGTGGTAGCCAATCACTTGGTCATCTGGTGTGGGCTGAGATATCGCAGCCTGTGTGTTAAACTGTGTGTGTGTGTATATGTGTGAGAGACAAGCATAGCCACAAGTGAGACTTCTTGGACCGGCCACCTGTGTGCAGAAAGCAATGGGAGCTTTGGGTCCCATTCCCAGGGATGATGCTAAGGCTATATGCTAAATGTTAAATTGAATCTGGCACAACTACGGACACAATGCAGTCATTTGTCACTTTTTAGTAAGCTCATTGTTTACTGTTAGTAAGTAAGTAAGTGACACATGATCAGGCATGCCGCAGTGTGTAAAAACCCTTCAATGAAATAGTATACATTAAACAACTTTAACATGTAAATATAGATTTTTCTTCTCTCTGTTCCTGTTGATACTGATTATATGCAGCTGCTAAAGGAACCTGGAAGGACTTTCCTGCACTCAATGTTATTTCTCTTCAGCTTTGTTAGATCTCACTGTTGCTAATTAGCCTTAGTCTACCCAGAGCTTCTTAGATCTATTGCCAACTAATGTTAATTTGCCCAAAATGGAAAGCAGTGTATTTAGTTTTTCCTCAGTTTTAGCCAAATTATTGTCTATTGTAGCTGTTCTAACATCATTAAGCAACATCATAATGAATGGTAGCATATAGTACCATAGCTTCTGAAATACATTGGTTTGTGGAAGTACCAATATACTGTATCATATATACTGTATATTTGACACAAAATATTTAGATATTAAAGGCACCGCTGTAACAGTCAGCCTCTTACAGGAAAGGTTTTAACCATACAAGAAAAGATCTTTGAAAATGTTTGGCCAAAGTTAGTGTGAGATCTGCTTTTTATTTGCCAAAATGAGCATGGAAGTGGTAGGTTACTGAACATCAGCAAAAACTTAAAGCTGGATCAAATGACTGCATGTAATGTAATGTGAAAGAGGTCGCTCATAGAGACAAACCCTCAGGACTTCACCACCAAATCTTCAGTTCCCCTCTATGGAGCATTTTAGCATCTCATTAGCCCATTGTTTTGGTTTTCAGGCCCCAAAAAATGAACTGTTTTGGTTCTCACAGCTCCCAAGCACAAAACAATCAGACAGACAAAGTGAATGACTAGCTGGTGAACATAGTGTAGCATTTAGCAGCTAAAGAGCCAGATATTTACTTGAGGAGTTGGTGGAGACCAAAAACAGGGCTAAAAGGAGAGTGCAAATTGGACTTACGTTCATCGGGTGGCCAGAAACACAATTTCCCTGAATAGGATTAACAGGTTATACAAAGTGGATAGATCGCAGTAATGAACTGAAACTAATCAGGTTATATTTCCAATAAAGAAAAACCCCTTACGTTAGATCACATTATTGATTATAGTTTTTTAGTGATCAGTAACTGGACCAAGTGACATTTCATATAAATCCCATCTCTCCTGATGGGTGTCCAAAAACACGGAAAATCACTCTGCGACTGAATAAAAAATTAGCTGGCGAGCGTTCCCATCAAATATGCAGCTCTAAAGGGTGTCGAAACAAACACCGAAGGACTGAACGCTTCTGTTGTTCATTGTGTGTGTGTGTGTGTGTGTGTGTGTGTGTGTGTGTGTGAGAGATGTGGATTTCTGCTTTTGAGCCCTTCAATGTAATTATGTCTTATCCTTTATGCCTCCCAATCTGTTTTTCATCATCATTATGCTTTTCAGTAATGAGCACTTTCTTTCTTTTGAATAAAGGAAAACATGCACTTCCACACAATGGAATATTTAGTAGTGTTATGTGTCCTTGGATGGGTTTGTTCTCCTTTGCTGCAACGCGTAAATACAGTTCTGCATGTGTGTGATGGATGAGGCACAGCAGGGGGGTTAAGACCTGAGATGGGGTGAGTCTTGTTGTCCTTCCTGAATAATTTAGCACATGGGGGAATTTGAGAGTGAACGCTAACACCAGCTATCACGGGAGACCGCAGAGCAGAGTGCACTGCTTTTTTATGAGCGCGCGTCTTCTTGTCTTATATTTTCATAGAATGTAGAAACACATACAGTATGGTTCAACAGTTCATCTTCATGAGTCACAGTTTACGGAAAGAGGATGTATATCAAAAGGACTCAGTCCAGTGAGATTGACCAAAAGCTCATTTGGCTTCACTTTGCACTCTTTAATCCTGTTGTTAGTTTCTCTGAATTTGACAGAAGGAAGAGGGGGGTGTTAGAGGAGTATATGAAAAAGACAGATCTTTTCTGGTAAAGCCTCTTATAGTGCTGTGTGTTTACTATCCTGTCAAGTGATTTGGGGTTTTGTGCTTGTTTTTGTTTTCTTTGAAATGTTCTTGCAAAGAAACAAAGATGAGGAAAATCCTTTGGACTTGTACTAAAATGATTTATTAAAGGGCTATGACTTGGATTTGGAGTGAAGGATTTTGATCAGAAATGACTCAGTCAGTGAAATGTCCTCACATGTATATAGTAGATACAAATGTTTCCTTTATTGATGTCAGTCCCTGAACTTGTGAACTTTCAGTCTAACCTCAGACCCTGAGGCACAAAGCGCACACACTTTTAACACCCCTAGGGCTCCCTGCAGGTATCCCGTGGAGCCATGAATGTGTACACTTACTATATTTATTCACCTTTTATACACATTATAGCAACATGACCCACAGTCTACCTACTTTTTTTACCTTGATCATGCGGTTTCTGCGCTACACCCATTTTTGAGATGTTTATTCATGCCGTTTCCCATCCCCTCTCTCCCTCCCACTCTCTTCCTTTTTACCACCCAATCCTCACTCTCTCTTTTTTGCCCGGCTACTAACCCACCCACATATCCCACAAACATGTTGGCATACAAACACCGTTTTTCGAAAGCAAAACAACCCGGGGAATATGACTGGAATATGGAAGAGCTTAATCTCTCTGGGTGGATGAGTATCAAAAATCCCCAGAGAGAGAGAGAGAGAGAGAGAGAGAGAGAGAGAGAGAGAGCGCGAGCGAGGACACTGTTCATTTTGCCAAGGCCAGATGGTGAGGGCAGCTTTGGTGCTCCACAGCTCGCTCTCTCTCTCTCTGCCTGTCAGGCCATGACACACACACAAACAGACACAATTACCACAGCCTGTTTGTACAGCAGTGGTCTTCTGTGTGGTGGCCTAAGCCACCAATAAGTCAGATTTATTAGATTAATCTTTTATTTGTCTCTGTGTGTTTATCACTGTTTTTCATCTCAACGTGTTGCTGGGATTTAAAAGGCAGTTTCTAGTTTGCATTCACCTCGTTTGTGTGTGTGTGTGTGTGTGTGTCATTCAGGGCTGGAGAGAGTACAAATATGTCCTAAAACAATTCTGTGGGGAAACTTTTCATGGGTAGAGCTGTTGTTACTGGTGCAGAAATGATTTAAGTTCAAATGTAGCTTATTGCAATGTGCTCTGAGCAGAAGTTGCTACACAAAGTGAACACGTTGTGAAATGTATGTTATCATTGAGCTGTAATGGAATCAGTATCAAAATAATGACGCTGAATCAATATTCTATGTGTGGCTTTGCTTGTTTAGTCAATAGCTGCTCCAACTGTTAGCTGGACTAGCATAATAGCTGTGTGAATTAGGTTTTTGCAAAATGGTGTGGTTGGTTTGTTTGTAAGGAGTATTTAAACCAAATTCAAAGCAAATGTTCCCCTCACGCTATTCGTGTAGATTTCACCGGCCATGGTTTACTCGCCCTAAAACAGCCAATTGTGACAAACTGTACTCGCTATTTAGCATTTACACACTGATTCTTGAAGCTCCCATATCATGCTCATTTTGAGGTTCATACTTGTATTTTGGGTTTCTACTAGAACATGTTTACATGCTTCAGTGTTCAAAAAACACTATTATTATTATTATTATTATTATTATTATTAATTTATTTTATTATTATTTTTACTCATACTGTCTGTATGAATATATCTGTATTCACCCTCTGTTTGGAACGCTCTGTTTTAGGGCCTGTCTCTTCAAGCCCCCCTCCCCCTCTCCCAAAAAAGCCCAGTCTGCTCTAATTGGTTAGCGTTTCAAGGTCTTCCGCATCTCTGCACTCTGAGTCTCTGCACTGTCATTGCAGCCGGGGAATATATAGTATAGTTGTGACATCGCAACTCAGTGTACTGGCGGCTTGTTTTTTAAGGCTCAGTTTCTGAATATGGGCTGTTTGCATTTCTCTGTGGATTGAGCGTTTTGATACTTTCACAGTATTTATATAGCACCTGGAACTGCTTTATAATAAAAAAAAAAAAGACATAGAAATCTCGCTTTTTACAATGTGGGACCTTTTAAAGGGACAGCCATTTATACAAAATCATTTGTTCTTTCCTTTTCCCTGCATGTGTTTACATAGACAATCACATAACCCAATCACATATTAACTTTAATGGTACTACCATCTTTAATACAGTGTTATACATATCCTCTGTTTTGATGGTCAAATGACACAGCTTGCCATTTAGCATCCATTGCTTTCTGATAATACAACACTAGTCGCCAAAGTCACACATTTTCAAACCATACACATAGTTGACGTTTACCGAATGAGGTTTGGTAAGTTGACAAGATATCAAGTGAGCATTGCTGTCTCCCTCCACACATTAACACCACAGAGCTGTCCAGTGTAATCACAATCATGCCGGGCGTCATCAATTGGCATTGATGGTCATAGTCTGAAGTGAATGCAAAAGTCAAGATTGGCCAAATAACGTTGCTTCCTGGTAATGTATGAGGAGAAAATGTAGGAGAGCCAATAAGAAGCTTCATGGAACGTAACTTTCTTTAGCCTTCCTCTTCGTTCGTTAATTGGGTTTGGGTTAATTGGATTGATTTTTGCATAGTGCATTGCATAAATGTGCATTAATAGGGCATTTGAATAAAGTGAGTAGAGTTTTAACTTTTTTCCCTTGTGCCTTTTCCTACTCATCTGACCATGTTTACTGTGGCTTGGCTAATAATTGCACTGCCAAATCCCTGATCCCTACAGGTGGATTAAAGCACATTGTTGAGGATCTTATTTCCAGCATATAGAAATACATGACACAAGAGTCAGTGTATGACACCTGGTCATGGGGTCTAAATAAGATAAGATGTTGAGTAAACATGCACACAGACAAACAGGAAGACAGAGACAAACAAATAGGTGTTTAAGTCCTATACTTTGAGTCCATGAAAAGCGCTATACAAATTCAACTTATTATTATTATACACTTACACAAACATGGGTTATTTGGAAGCCATATTAATAAACCAAGATATACTCAAGGTAACAGTAATTAGTCTTTTGCAATCTGTGTTTTGCAAATGGATATAGTTTTTCGATCAACATAGTGAGTGATCTATACTGTCTGCCTATAGCAACTAACAAACCAGTGTGACTGCTTTGATGCACCACAGATTGGGTAGAATTAAATGGAACATTAATGTAGTGGATGGACACTACCATTATTTTTTTAGGCTCAGCAGTACTTACTTAAGTCTAAATATTGCAACAAGCCACTTTCAAGTCAAAAATGCTCCTCTCTGCTTCGTCCGCTCCAATGGAAAATGATAAACCATTCTTTAGCCCACCGTGCTCACACAATTGTCTAACCTAATCACCTTCAGCGTGACGATGTGGAGATGAGATGGCATTATGACGCGCTGCGTAAGCAATTCTGCAAAAAGCCATATGCAGAATTCACCCCCGTCGCCCCCTCGATGCCATAGTTTACCCCGATCACCACTTTCCAGCATTGTGTGACCCAGGCCTGTCACTTCAATATACCCGCAACAGGCTAAACTGACTCGAGCAATAAATAAATAAACCGAGCTATGTCAAATTCACTACGGAGAAATGCAGAGCACACACTGATCCCGGGTGACTTGTGTGGAATGCAGTGCTGTTTTGGGGAATGCGGCTCGGAGCGTCAGCACTGACGCTCTCACATGGTGTACTTCAAGGCTGTATGGCCCGAGAAGCAAAGAGTATTTATCAACACAACACAGGCAGGCATTGTTGGAACTGTCCTAGTGGAGGACGCACACATTAATGTGGCCCGGGTAAATGTTAGAATTCTTCAAAAGATTGAATAATTACAAAATAATTCTCTATGAAGGCTGATCTGCCCTCACTCACCCCTCAACCAATGTATTTTCTACACATTCCCTGCCTCTCTGTTGTGTATTCTTGACTTTATTGTCAAACAGATTTCATATTTGATTTCTATAATAGTGCTGCTGCATGTGAAGGAAATACTGTGACCTTACATTGATAAAGTTGGTGGTGAATAATCAGCCTTGCCTGTTGTTCCTTGCTGCATTCTGGTTGAACTCTGTTGGCTCGACAAAGACTCTCTGTGGCCCTGAGAGTTAAATAGATATAATTTGTAATTCCTTGGCTTTAAAACCCTGTAAATGCTGCAGAAGTAGATATTGTCTGCTCTGCCGATGTCCTTGTGTGAAGTGTACTGTATGTGTGTTGTTATATTTGGAAGGCTCTTATCTGTTTCATCTCTTATTCCCGCTGTGTTTTTGGTGTGTTTAATCAACACTTGCACTGGAGCCGCCGCTTTAAAAACAGACTTTACCATTCTCTCTCCTGCTAATGCAGTTTTAAAGCACAGACTTCCTAACCCCTTTTACTGTAGATAAAAGTTATTTCATCCCATCTGAGGTATCTGGCTCTTTCAGTGCAGAATAATGTCCGGGCCAGTATGTATCAGAGCAGAGGTCTATAGGTCTGCCTGCAGATACATAACAAAGCTCAAAAATAGCTGGGCTCATTGCCATTCCAGACAGATAGGACTGAGCCCAGGGCAGTGTTGAGCAGGGAGAGACGGAACCGGCATAGGGACAGAGCCAAGGTCGGCTCAGGATACACACTCCTCAAAAGGTCGATGATCCAGCCCAGGTGACCTCACATTCACCCCTAGAGTTTTATAGCCGCGAGGGAGAAAGTGCTGTGTATGTGTGTTGTGCGATATAAATTGTGCCTGCTCTAAGTGTTTATTGATGGCTGAGAGATTTTCTTTCTGTGTTTTCTCAGCGAGAATAAACTTGGCCTTAGACATAGTTGGATCTAAACTAATGTGCTGTTGTAAGTTTGTATCCTTATTCTTAAGTTCATTGTGTCACTGAAATATTTTGACTGTAACAACGAAATAATGAATAAGACATGGAGACGTGGTGGAAAGCAAATCGGATATAACCATGGCGAGGCAGTTACACTTACAGAAAAAGGTGATTTTATAAGAATAAGCCAATATAGGGCTAAAAGATTTAGTAACAATATTTAATTGCAATATTTTTGCACTTCAAATTTGGATTATTACCCTTAAAGTGAACTAACATACAGTATGTAATGTATTAGTGGTACTGAACAAGATAAGTTTGTATCAAGCATAACCACAAACTTATCTTGCTACATTCAATATAGATAACATAATGTATTTGCTTGCTGTTGGGTTTTTCAGCTTCTAAGCTAACTGTAGCTAGTTTTCTGTAGAATAAATGAACACATTAGCAAACATTTAGTAGCATATTAAAAGACTTTAGACTATAATACTAATAATATTGACAAATGTGTAAGTCATGTCTGACAGTGTAAGTTTGACATATGACTAACCAACCCTAGTGATACTGTTTACAGCTCTGCACTGTAGCTGTTTAAGCTAACGTTAGCTTCTCAGTCTGACAGGACAAGATGCTTTACAGAATCCTGAAGGTCCTGATTCATAGGTGTAGTATTTAGTTGGCTTAGGCTTACAACAATGCCATAATGTGCTTTTAAGTGTTCCGACTACTGTTCACTATCCACCAGCTGTCCGCTATTTAGCTTTAGTTATTTACTGCTAACGAGTTAGCTGCTAGTTACTTTTCTAAAAATGGGGTGATTACCTAGATTATTTATTTAGAGAACGACTCACCACTTTTTTGAACGGCCAAAAGGCACAGTACACTAAATTGTTTCATTCATCAAAATAATACAAAGTTGGTTTCTTTCTTTAAACCTACATTGTGTAATTGTATGAGTTGATTCGTAGCCAAAACCCCTTTGTTCTTTCAGAAATATGTGCTCATTCATGTATAATTACTTCCACTTTAAAATACATTAGCCAAAGAGGGACATACCTTGGCACCGTGATGAATGCCAGGGGGAGATTACTCGCCAGGGAAGCGGAAAAAGAGAATTAAAACGACAACGCGACAGGCAAAGCAACCAGACCAAAGTTAATATTGGAGTGGCTAGAACAGCTGCGTGTAAAACGACGGAGATACTAAGAGCTCATTTCGGGTTCGGCCGCCGTAGCAGTTAAAACGCGCTTGGAATGGGAGGGGCTAGAAAGTAACATTCAGTTGGTTGTCATATACAATTTCACCGCTAGATGGGAGAAATTCTTGTAGCACAATGTAGTTTTAAGAAAAATAAATACAAAAGGACACTAAAACATCAGATCCGTGCAGAGTGATGCTCTCCAATTGAAATTTAAAAAATACATTTGTTTGAGTTTTGACCGGCACTCTTTTAATCATGTCATTTCGTTTGTCTTTTGCAATGGTTAAAAGCAACACTAGAGCACTTTTCCCGCTTCGGTCCCCCTACAGGTTGGAAGCGGAATTGTCCATTACATTACATTATGCAAGTTTGCCAGATCGGGTAGCGGATCTGTAGTTCGAATGAGACATAATGAGACATTACGACAGCGGTAATGGACAATTCCGCTTCCAACCTGTAGGGGGACCGAAGCGGGAAAAGTGCTTTAGTGTTGCTTTAACTGACTGGAGGGTTAGCACCACCCACTGTTTATCTTAGTGTGCCCACAACTAATATTTTCTCAACAGTAGTGGCTGGAAACACACATTCATTTTCATTTTCTTTAGTCGATTTTCTGTAAATCTGGTTAAAATTTGCACATTTGATGGAAACCTGGCTTCTGATGTGCAGACAGCATATTAGCCACACAAGAGCAGAGTTTAATTTTGTCCTGGAATATATTTTAATTAGCTACAGCTGAGTACATTTTGGCGGTCACAGTTCACCTCACAGCTTGTTAAGACATTGTTAATAATGTGTGCTATATTCTAATTATGATTCTGGCTCTTGCAATTTCCAAATAGCACTCTCTCAAACTGTGATTTTAGATTTCAAATTGTTAATTGTTCAGCTCTTCTAGTGTAAGTCGGAAACGCACAGGTATTCCTAATAACATTAATGATGATCCCAGTATCATCAGTGTGAAAGTGAGCCAGCATGAACAGCAGGGCCCTGGAGCCGAAGCAGCTAAATGGAATTCAGCCATCATTCATTTCATTATTTGCACCTGTGCTTTTCCTACTGTGACATGTCTAAGTGACTTCCGGGGAAAAGGCCTGTCATCTTCACTTCACAAAAAAGTCAGTGCAAAATAAGTAGGTAAAATACGGGCTAATGCTATAATTTCCACCTATTTCAATTTTGTTTCTAAATCATATAATCTTTTCTTATTGTTGTATTGTTTGTTGTCATTTGTCTTTCCATTCTTTTGTGTACTCCTTTCTTGCTCTTTTCAATTGTTTGCTTGGGCAATGACTTCAGTTTAAGTTACATTATTATTATTAAGCTTTTAGAAAATGCACTATTACCAAAAAAAATGGCTTAACATCACCTAATTCCCCGACCTGTCCTCACCCAGAAAACAACCACATTGTGCAAGCAACTTGTTAGGCGGCGAACTATCGCGGCTGTATAGCGAAAGCAAACAGGGAAGTGAGGAAGAGGCCCGAATTCTGTAAGGAGGAAGGTTGAGGTGGTGGATGGGTCAAACAAACACAGGACTTTCACTATGGACACCGGGGTTTACAGACCTTAGTCCATGACGCAATGACGTCCGATATGTATAGTGACGTCACGTTACGTCACGTCATTTTAGTAGTTTTACGTGACTCATTTTAAGCCAATCCCTGATATAAAGTCCTAAATAACTATTTCTGTTGCCTAAACTAAGCTTCTTTCGTATCACGTTTTTTTTAACGTGTTTTAAACTGCGGCCGTTACATTTAATCGAATGATCACGGACACATGATTAAACCGCCGTGTGCGGCAGTAAATACAACGGTCGTATGTGTCGTTTTGGGAGTCTTCGGAAATCAACCTGTAATGGTGTTTAGGTTTGAGGATGTGTTGAATTCCCAACTCGTTACTTTGCATTTCTCGGTTCTGATCTGTATTTAAGCTGGATGGTGACAATGCGCCTTGCTGTGAATCCAGTCTGTTAAAACACTGTGATAACTCCTGAGTTGAATGTGTTAATGAATCACTTAAGAGCACACTAAGTTGCATACTGAGCTGAGGTTCAAAAACAGAAAAGTTTGGCCCATTACTCAGTATTTCAAATATCACATACCGTGTCTATCTCTCTCTCTCTCTCTCTCTCTCTCTCTCTCAGCCTCGCAGTATGTTCACTATAATGACAGTCAGTGCCGCATCAGAATTCTAATTACAAACGTACACATGTTGACTTTCTCGCTGAATTTCCACATGAGAAATCCCCATGGTAATTTACCTGGCAGTATAACCAACAGCACTGTATATTCGGAGGGATCCTTTGATTTAATATGCAGCCAAATTTATTGAACATAGCCTCAGGTCTGTGCCCTGGCCCCAGCATAAACAGATCCAGTCTGTCCAAACTGATCAGGACTTGTTTACACTCTCTGGCCCCGGCAAGCCCTGGCCTACTTTTACCAACTTCAGTGCACTTTAAACGGAGTTAAGTACATATGTGTGTGTGTGTGTGTGTGTGTGTGTGTGTGTGTGTGTGTGACTGACTGCGTGCTGCATGTGTGCGCAACAACAAATTGGCTTTGCATGTATAATGCAGGACTCCTCAGCTATAGATCCATATATCACCAGGCTTGGGGGAGTGAGATATCTTTAGCTGCATGCTACCAGAGACTGGTTGCGTTTGCCTGTCTGTGTGGAGGATACGTAGCCATGCTGTATGACCTCTTTTGGCTCTGAGATCTCCTTCGCTCAGAAAGACTTAGAACTTAGGGCTTATAAAATGGGCTGATAACAAGCCTGTACTCATTCAAGACGTTCAGCTTTAATGCTCTAACAGACCGGGACTTTATCAGTCCTTGGCTTTTAGGAAATTATAGCAGAGCTGGTGTATGTTAAAAGTACAATTATATAACTAAACGCACTTATATGCTGAAGTAAAATCAGTCGCCCATCTGTCTCTCAGAACGTCTTCCTCTATCAGTCAAGTAGTCACTTCACACGCACATACACAGCCATTTAACCACAGATTTAATGTGTAGACTTGGACACAGTGTGTGTGGGTGTGTATGTCTGTGTGTCTGACAGCCCTCTGTACTAACAGCCCCTGTAGCAGAGCAGATACCAGCCAAAGATTAGGATGTAATTACACGCCACTTTCTGCTCCATCTCTCTGCCCAGGAGAGGAAGAGAAAGAAATGGGGAGAGAACGATGCAAGTAAGGTGCAGATAAGGCTGGCCTGTGTGTATCAGACTGTGGTGTGTGTGTGTGTGTGTGTGTGTGTGTGTGTGTGTGTGTACACCCTAATGGTACACCCTTCCCCACCTCAAAAAACCCCCAACCCTTTCACCCTCCTTACCATGCTCCACACGCGTCAAATGTTTTGACTCGAGATTTACCCCGCTGTGCTTTCATTGGCCGTCTGTCACCATGGTAACGTAATGAACACCACTGTCCCGTCCTGCACATGCAGAGGGTGTGTGCGGCCACACTTGTGCCCTAAGCGTCAGACATTAGGATAATCCCCTCTCTCATTTAAATGTAAAGTCAGCAAAAGAAAAAGTTGCTGTGGCAAAAGTGTTATATACAGTATGTATGAGTGTGTGTGGGGGAGGAGGAAGCAGGGGGTTGTAAGGAAATGCTATTTGCCTCCCTGAACATGTGTCCCATATGCACACCAGGAAGCTTATTTGCAGAAATATCTTTTTAATTGCGTCGAATTTAGCTCTTACTTTTCCCACCTCCTTCCTTAATATTCACCTTCTTTCTTTCCGTGTTGCTCGCATTACTGTTTTTTCCTGTGGTGACATTTTTAGGTCACCCCTCACTCACTTTCATCATCTTTACCCCGGCATGTTGTACGCACATCTGCGGCGCATATCTGTGCGGGGTGAAGCCGGTGGGAGCGGGATGCAGGAGGAATCGCTCTGGGAAACATCAGGGAAATGATGATCTCCCGTACGCTCCCGCTGGATCCTTTTTGTAGTTTGAAGATGGGAATGCCGGTGTTAAAGGAGACTGCTGTTACAAAAACACACAGACACCTATAGTACAGTGCAGCACCTATACATGTACACACACACACAGCCGTATGCTAATGATGCTTCCCCCCCGATTTGGGATCTGTCAAAGTTTTTTTGTTTTGTTTTTAGATATAGGAAAGGGGGAATTATTCTCCGATCAGAAGCAACGTGCATGTGAGTGAGTTTTAATCCCACTTCTGAGAGAGAGAGAGAGGGGGGGGGGGGGGGAAGTTCCACATTTCTGCAGGATCAAAAGCTTTCAGGGGATTTTGGAGCTTGGAGCTGGTATCTGTGTGTGTGTTTGTAGGGGGGGGGGGGGTTTGACACAGATGTGAATATAGAAAAACACAAACAGCGCGCACACACACACACCCCGCGTGAACACACTCATTACACATAATCACAGACAGATAAACACACTGGTAAGAAATAACCTCCCCTTCTATCACCACTGTACACAACGCGCATGCACACACACACACCTTTATGTCGCTTACACACATCTTCCATTACACACACACACACACAAACAAATATAAACATTATGTATTCATTCACACTCATGACTCCATACCTGCATGGTACAACCACAGCTGGATTAGCTCCAAAATCTCCCCCAAAACAAAATATTTGATTGTACTAGCCGCAAATATACACACATGTTCAGACATCAATCACGCACACACACAAACACACAGCCATACCAAGCCCCGACCAGTTTGACAGCATGTTAAAATCATGAGTGGATTACCAAAGAGTTTCTAAATCATACTGAAATCATGGCTGGATTAATTCCATGTGACATCAGCTTGTCTGCGGCTCCTAAGCCATATTTAGTTGATGATCAAATAGCTTAACCTGGCCAGTTAATCCCATCCTAATATTCCACTAATCTGTCCCCAATCCAAACTATAACAGAATCAGCATCGGCCGTTTGTTGTTTGTGTTTAAGGGGTTTCCTCCCCCTTTTCCTGCTTTTTTGTCTCCACTCAGATTTTGCACACAAATAAAGTTTTAAGCAGGACACCTGTTTGTGTTTCTGAGTGCGTGCGTGCGTTTTGCTGTAAATATTCTCCTTGTTAAGCCACCATGACTCAAATTTTGCCAGATGCAGCGCAGTATCACTCACACACAAAAACACACTCTTACCACTGCGACCTGATTGAAGCCACATTCCTAAACAGGATTAGTGACTTATCATCATCAAGTCCCTGGAGTTTTGCTGTTTGCGAGGTTATGTTTCCTGTTAAGGTTCTTATGCTTTACAATAAGCAAACGACTAAATATTATTCATTCCGATTTTGAAGAGCACTTTACTTGATGAAAAAAAAAGTGTGCTGTACTTGTTTGTTTGGAGCACATCTAATGCCGTAATCAGATCAACATTTTCCACTAAGAATAGAAAGGGCTGTGTGTGTGTGTGTGTGTGTGTGTGTGTGTGTGATGAGGATGTTGATAGATGATAAGGGTTTAGCTTTGGGGGACACCAGTGAAGACAGAGGAAAGGATTTGGTGGGGGGAAAGAGTGACGGAGTGGTGGGTGGAGACGGTGGAAGGGGGCCGCAGAGCTTTAGAATTGGGGGAAATGATTGGTGGGTGGATGGGTGGGGGTGGAAGCTAGTTTTGGACCGATGTATCAGTCTGCTAGTGTTGGCCCTTTATTAAAAGTCATTTATCAGCACGTCAGTGATGTGATGGATATGGTGCAGTTTGATTGATCTCATTTATTGGGAAATTGATCAATGCTACAGTCAGTTTTCTGTCCGTGGGAAGCACTTAGACTGACTTTTAATGACACATTTTGAGCAGAAGTATGGGCACATTTTATATTTCATTACTTTTACAATCTGCAACAACGTCCCAGTGTTGAATCCACCCTTACAATCTACACAGAAATAATAGCTGTCAAAAAGATCAGTAGCAATACACAGAAAAAAGGAGATTTTTACCCTTACTTTTTTTTGGGATATTTTTTTTCTGGAAGTGTATTTTATGTTGGGTGATCTTCCTTAGGCAGTATCAAGAGTTTCATGACACGTGGAAATAAGGAAAAAGGAAGAAGAGACATCATAATTTTGCCATAACCGAACAGCCATAAACACAGAACACTATTTGGATGCATACACTATTGGTAAGAATATATATATTAAACAGATAATCATCTGAAGGTAGCCTAGTAACCATACTGGCAGTGAAGTGACACCTTTGTTGATCAATTACACTGTAAAAGATGGGGGTCAAAATCCACAACTTGGGATTCTGACCCCCATTTTGATAAGGGTGAACATCCAAGCTGATGCGAGGCTTCACCAGTGCTAGTTAGCCTAGGTCAGTGGGTGTCCTCATCCTGGCACACGTAGGTTTATTGCTGCCGTTTTGTCTGGTATGACTTTCAGCACGCTTCAGCTTCGCAAGGAACTACAGTCCAGTAAAACACAAGAGGGGCTTTTATACAGAAAGGACAGCCATTTAGTAAGATACCCATTTGACTCAGCTAAAACCAGACTGATGCTTGACACAGGGGGATAACGCGAGTCTCATCATAGATACCTACGGCTTAGGTGTAGATTTTTAGTTCAGAGTCGGATTCCACCTGTTGAACGCACCCCCCACAACAATAGCGCATTGACAGGCTTGCTTCAGGTATATTTTCCACAGTCATTGATTCACTTGACTTTCTGGCTATGCATATACGTAAGGTAACGGATGTTATTGCCCAGTAACTTTGTTTGCAGTACTCTTGTGCAATCACTGTGTTTACATTCATTCACATGTGGTATCTTTGAAGCCGCCGTATTACAAGGTTATTCTAGTTTTGCATTTTTCATTAGTTTTTATTTTTATTTTGTTTTGACTTTTTGTTTTCAAATTCAGTTTAGTTTTTAAAGCAGGTTTTTTGAAAATGCTTAGTTTTAGTTTAGTTTTTATTAGTTTTAGTCTTTTTTGTAATATGGGTTATTTGTCGGGGGCAAGAGGTCAGAAAAAAGTATTGTGTAATAATAACTCAACAAAAACATCATACAATTTTAGAAATATGTATTCACAATGTATTCAACAATAACACCAGTACATAAAATGTACATATGATGATGAGCACAAATATGTAAACAGTCTACACAAGACGCCGCATTAAGTGCAAAATGTGTAAGTGACGTGTTCCAGGAAAAAAACCTAAATAGCCAACAGACTAAAGAAGACATGAACAGGTGTTTGAACTTTGGTTCGCGTAAAGTTGCAAACTTTTTGAAGTCAATCGACTCACACAGTTGTGTAGACATCCCAGTATCAATCCACATATTAACCCACGCTTCCTCCCGCTTGTGTTTCTGCGTATTTACTAACCAGCAGCTATCGGGTTGCCGGTGAAAGCCCTCCTGTAGTGTTCTCTGTCCTGCTGTTGTCTCTGTCATGCTGCCTGGCCCTGTATCCATACATCCATGCCCATAATGTTACCTGGGTTAGCTTCTGTTCCGGGGAAAGGGGTCTTTGCGTTCTCCTTTACCTTGTTAAGGTAAGCTAGGTTATCCTCCTAGCTTGTGTGCGCTTCTCAAATGTACTTTCAAATTCGTGGGATTTTTCCCTGTAATAAATTGACCACATATTTTACCACCTTCCACTGCAAGGCACTTGCTTTTATCTGACACAGTCATAATCAAATAGGACTGCCGCTTTCTTCTGACTTTCGGTACCGCCATGATGCCAGGCAAGGGGCATGGACTATGTTGTGTTCAATTTGACATGGAATGTCGGAATTTCTGGGTTCCCAGTCGGAAACTATACGTCTACAGCATAGACTGAATAAAACAGGTCTATGGTCGGAAATGTCAACTCTGAAAGATATAACGTTATTTGCTCTGTGAAAGACATTGACAAAGACGAAAACTAAGGACATTTACTCGATAATTTTATTTTATTTTAGTTAGTTTTACAAACAGGCATTACAGTTTTAGTTTAGTTATGTTTTTTTTTGTAATGCCTAATTTTTTATTTTTATTTCAGTTAACTACAATGTTTTTCCCCACCTAGTTTTCGTTATTTCGTTCGTTTTCGTTAACGATTATAACCTTGACTAGAGGGTTAGTGAATTCAGTCGTAATTATCAATCATCAACCTCTTGATGCTGCCTTAGGAATGACCGTCAAGCTTGAAGCCTTTTACAACCTAAAAAGCTGCTGAAGCCTTTTTCCATTCTTTTTAACTTTTGGCGCCACATTTGAGTACAAATTGAGCATGTTACATTTGTCACTTTTCTGCAATGAAAAGCTCCCCAGCTTTTTTCAGTCCACTCTGACGATACAATCTATAATGACTGTGGACTTTCTGCTTTCTTGGGAGGTGAAATTGAAAGCTCATGGGTATTGTAACAGGATTTTAGGCATCGAAAGCTTCAGTGTGGGTATCAGTCTTCAAAAACCCAGTCTGGTGGAACCCTGGCAGATGGTACCGTGGTGGGGGAAGGGTATTTGGGTAGAGTGGAAAATGACCAAGAGCAAAAGAAGGGGTGATGGGGCTGCTGCATTTAAAACGAGGTGAGGAACTCAAGAGACAATCTCTCTTAAACTCAGGCCCAGATGCAGTCTTCATCATGATTAACAACCTGCCATGTTACTTCCTATAGAAATCACTACTAAAAGTTAACTACATTGTGTTGCCAACACTTTTGGACTTGTTACTTATTTCATGTGATACATTACTGGAGGGGGGTCACAGCATGATTATCAGCAGCCTCAAGATGATTTATTGAACGTGGAAAAAGTATATTCCCAATGTGTAAAATTGTTCTGTTTTTAATCACGGTAATAACAGAGTTTAAGCTGTCAAGTAATGAGTATTTGCTGCCTCTAGGCTTCCTCCTATAATTAAAAAAGTAAAATTGCCTGTCAAGGGAAAATAAAACTTTCAATTTGGTATTGAAGTTTATCGTTTGGTATCAAAACACCTGCAACAGTGCATGTTTGGAGAGAAAGTAGGCGTTGATTTATTTTGGGAGGATTGAGAGCTAAAGGATTGAGAGCCACGGTTACAATGCAGTGAGGTTAAGTGTCAGGAGGCACACACATCATAGATAAACATCCATCCATCCATCCATCCATTTTCATCCGCTTATCCTGGGCCGGGTTGCTGGGGCAGCAGGCTAAGCAATGTAGTCTAGACATCCCTCTCCACAGCAATGTTTTCCAGCTCCTCTGGGGGATCCCGAGGCGTTACCAGGCCATATGAGATATGTAATGTCTCCAGTGTGTTATGGGTCTACCCCGGGGCCTCTTACCATTTAGATGTGTTCACAATACCTCTAACGGGGGTCGCCCAGGAGGCATCCTGATCAGATGCCCCTTTGGACATGAAGGAGCAGTGGCTCTACTCCGAGCTTCCTCCAGATGTCCGAGTTCCTCGCTCTATCTAACCCTACAGAGGAAACTCATTTTGGCTGCCTGTCTCTGCGATCTCATACTTTGAGTCACTCCCAAAGCTCATGACCATAGTTGAGGGTCGGAACGTAGATGGACTGGTAAATCTAGAGCTTTTCCTATTGGCTTAGCTCCCTTTTCACCACAACGGTCCGGTACACCACCCGCATCACTGCTGACACCCTCACTCTTGTCACATGCATTTGTACTCCAGCATTTCTAATCTATTCTTCCATGGTAAACGATTAAATAAACCTTTCTTATTGGGACATTTTGTCGTCTGTGAAAAAAAACACTCAGAGATTTTGAAATAAAATGAAGTATTGAACGCTGCTTGACAGCTTCTTCTGTCAGTTTCCTGTATGATGAAATGGTCACCCCTTTCCGATTGAAACAACCATAATACCCCCCATTAAGGTGTTATTTTAGGGCGCAGTGTGATTGCAGCATCAGGGGTTTGAGAGCCGTGACAGAATGGTCATCGGGGGGGTTCAGGGGGCTTGGTCGGAGGAGGGGTTAAGGGACCCCATCTGCACCATCTGTGACAGATCCCATGACCCCATTCACCATGCACCGCCCAATGAGAAAGCCCCTGATCCAGAGTCAGTGGGCTGTGTCCCACTTCATAACATGTCATAATGACAAGTTGCCAGGAAATGATCGAGATGCTCATTTCAAGTTAATGAAATGGTGTGATTTTGTTGTATCTCAGGAGGATTGCTTCACAAAAGCATTTGTAATCAAAGTATAATTTTGTAATTAAATTTTAACCGTCCTGATACATCACTATAATTATATTTATGGTCCCTTTCTCATCATTACTTTATTTCTTTTTCCATCTAGCCTCAATACCACCATCTTTCAAATCCCTTGCATTTCCCAAATCCCTGCTTCTCCTGGCTTCACTCAGGCTAATACAAATTGCAGGCACACACAGCATGTTTTGGACTGAGATGTATAGGATTGAGTCACATAAGACCGGGGATTTTCTCAATCCCTGTTTTTGTACAGAACCGTATATATCTGTAATGCAGGCTAACACTTGGGAAACACGGTGGATAAATCTGCCATGCAGATAGATATAGATTGAGCCAACCCCTGGGGTTAGAGGATGTACAAAAACAACAAGGTTCTCATTAGTGGTAATGTGATGACCGGCCAGGATTAGAATAAAAATGTTTGATTGCATCATACGGTCAAAACCAATTGACTCCAAATCTGCCCCTGCATATTTATTTGTCCGTGCATTAGTGTGTATCTGCATATGTTTGGTCGTAAGTGATTCAGGGCCATATGTTCAAGGGATCAATCAATGACATTTTTTATTGACCCCCATCTTTCCTGCGCATGCACACACTCGTAGTCAATATCACTCTGCGTATGACTCAGGGAAATTGTGTGGGAGTGATTTATTTAGGTGTGGCAGATGCGTCCACAATGTACCGATCTGTCCTCGGTGATAAGATTAGTCACATTGGACACCTCTCTTAATTCGGTATGTGTGTGATTTGAGTGGAGGGCAGCATGTGTCGCTCAAGAAGTGTGTGTATGTGTGTTTGTGTCCAGTGAGATAATCCCAGCGGGCAGCTGTGCTTCAGCCTATAGAGCATCTGGTCAGGTTGGCAGTGTGCTTATATAACATGCTGTTGACCTCAAATGGCTGACAGTCGATAATGATGATTAGGTCTGATATAATGGTTGGTTATTGGATAGAGGGAGTGCTTATTGTCCCATTTGTGAGGGCCATTGTATCATTGCATCATTGCTACAATGACCCACTTAAAAATGTCCTGTCACAACAACCTCCCTGCACATCATGAAAATCTATGCTGTTACCAGGTTTCTCATTTTTGGGGGTTTTGTCAGCTGTAATCAAAGTTAATTCAGTGAGTTAATTAAACTATTAAATCAATATTGTATGGTCGGCCAAAGACAATCATGCTATTTTTCCAGCATGTGTATAATGAACCATTCTGCATTTCCAGACAGTTAGTAGCGCGCCATATAGCTGACTGACAGCTGATGATATAATATATATAATATTTTAAGAATCTTCCAGGTAAACTTCTAAGCCCATCACATTCATACTTTAAGCTCATTGCCTTCATGCCCCTCAGTAGCATTCGGCATGTTTTGCCAGTCTGTTAAGCCATAACGATTGAAAATTGTCAGCAGTAGTGTTTTAATTGTTAGACGTGACTCACTGGCACATTGCCATTATCTCAATTATCCCAGTGGGAAAATACACAGCTGTCATTGCAAAATCTTGATCATTTTTGAGATCAAGTAATTGAATGTTAGCTAACCAATCAGATATATGTATCTATAGTTGTCAGACTTGCACACAATTTCACTATTTATATTATATAAATAGACAAATGTCTTCAATCACGTCACCACACTTGATTATATAGTTCATTATTAAATCAACTTTGGCATCACAGTAATATAGCTCATGACGCTACGTGTGGGCTACAGTAAATTGGTCTGGTTTTAGCTGCAGTTGAATATTAAAGTTATTTTAAATTAACTTCCAATTAAAATACTAAGTGGCATGATTGGATAAACACAAAGGGATAACTGCATTTTAACTGCATTCATTTTTCACTCAGATGCATTTGTAAATTCCTAAACGTTCTAATGTCTTT
The DNA here is from genome assembly GCF_031162955.1 of Sander vitreus. Lineage (NCBI taxonomy): Eukaryota > Metazoa > Chordata > Actinopteri > Perciformes > Percidae > Sander > Sander vitreus. Next base: position 22,649,011 of record NC_135868.1, on the reverse strand, counting down.
AATGTAATTGTAAATTACATAACTTATATGTCCAATGCATTTAATATTGCTTTGTAGCACTTGGTGGCTGTACAGTTTCCAGACTATTGTTCCTTCTTTGGATGGAGCAATTGACACACAAGAAAACAACTAAAGGGCTCATTTGGCCCGATCCAAGACAATCTTTGATCACACACGGAATTTCTAATGTCTTTGTGTGTGTTTGAACATAGATAATGTATGCATTTAAAACAGCATAGGGAGCATGTGTGCCATTATATTGCATTGGGAAACTAGTGTCTTTGAAGTGTGTGTGTGTGCGTGTGCGTGTGCGCTCACAAACATGGCTGTACCCTAAAGTAGTATATGTTCTCTACTAGGTAATTGGATTACTGAATTCCTCAAACGCAATGGCTGAGACCCCCCTGAGTACTATTTTATGCCTCCTCAGCAACCTCGCTGCTCCCTGCTTCATCCTTTGCTCTCATTTTAACTTTCCCCAAGACATTCACAATAGAGACCCTGTCGATTTGCAAGAAACATCCAGAAGCGCTGACAAGTGTTTGTAGCAGCGCGGAGGAGTCTAATTCTAGTTCCCTGACCCATTTCCTTTGAAAAAGAAAGGCAGAGAATCTTCTACCATCCTCTCCTGCCTCCCCAACGTTATTCTCAGTGTGATTGCATCAGCGTGGACTGACTGTATGTAGAGAGCATGTAAAATGTGCGTGTTTCATTTGATCGTGTGGTGCGTGTGTCAGGGTCAACTCTTGTTTCATACAACCTCTTCACATTCCTACTTCCATCTAATTTATCTCAAAGAAAAAAAGGCAATAAATGTACTAAGTGAGCAAATGTATGTGTGTGTGTGTGTGTGTGTGTGTGTGTGTGTGTGTGTGAGAGTCTGTGTGTGCTTCATACTCAGTCTGGGGGTAAAGTAATACCCATGGATAAATCCAGCTGAAATGAATGAAAGGAGGCGAATGATTTAATAAGGAGAGAGTAATAGAGGGTAGGAGAGAGGGAAGGATGGGATGGATGAATGTTTTGATCAGAGCAATAAAGAAAAATGCCTCTCTCTGCCCCTTTTCTTTCCCCTTGGCTATATATATATATATATATATATATATATATATATATATATATATATATATATGCATGTATGTGTGCGTGTGTGCGTCTTGCCCAGGCATCTCTGCTCTAACAATGCACTGGGATGAGAATGAAGGGAGACAGCCAGGGGAATAGTGTAGAAAACAGAAAGACAGCTCCGGTGGACTCCATTCAATCAGCGTAGCGCCGGACCCAGCTCATCTGCTCCTTTACAATGGAGGGGTCACTATGAATTAGAGGCAAGGAGAGATTTGGGAGATGCAGGCACGCACACACATACACACACACACACACACACACACACACACACACACACACACATAGTCACTCTCTCGCTTATTTCCCACTTTCTGTTTCCATCTCTATCGGCCTGTCTCGGCTCTAAACAGGTCCACCAACAGGCTAAGCATTGTGCGACGCCCCAGAGACAGAGTGTGACATTTAGTGCGCTTGGTTCCATTTCCCCTGTCATTATCGGCTGTCTATTCTACTGTGGTTCTACGACAATAGCCGCTGTCTTACTACGAACAGGCCCGTTGCTGTTGATGCTTATTGAGGAAAGGCTGTGGCTTTTTGTTTTGCTCTCCTTTCCCGGTGAGATGTATCAACTGGGCGATCAAGGAAAGGCGGGAGGTTTGTGGCCATATAGAGTCTTGGTTAGATGACATTTTGTTTCCGAATCTGTGCTCTTAAGGGAAACACACAATGGTATAAGAACACACATTATTGCACCACAATGAACCACTTTCCTACTTCCCAGCTCCAGCAGAGATTACTGCTAAAAAAGTTGAAAGAAAATGTTATGTTGGTTATGGATATGAAATAAATTAAGCTACAATGTCGTAAGTACCTGCGATGCCGCACTAGTACATTTTAATGGGAGCCTTTTGTATGCTCACAAATTAACGGTAGTCGTGAATCTCAACTTCTGCCTTATGCCGATTTGTACAGGAGCTAGTGGAACAGAGGCTAGACCGGATGTTACATCATGACTTCAGTTCTCTATTATTGTCATTATACAGTACAGGATTACACAATGAAATGTAGTTGTAGCCCCCTCCATGCTAAACACACAGAACGTGTACAAAGCCCTTTGGTATCAATTAGCACCCCAGTGTATTGACAGTTAGCTTATTTTAGCAAGTTAGTGTGTGATTTGAGTTAAACTAAACAAATAGTTTTTGGCTTTGTTGTCATGCTAATTAGCTTTGTTTGATACTTAAACTTACAATATGTAATTTTCTGCCGCTGGGGATCGATCGATCTATCTATCTATCTATCTGTCTATCTGTCTGTCTGTCTGTCTGTCTGTCTGTCGGTCGTATCTATTCTATATATATATATATATACATATATATATATATATATATATATATATATATATATATATATATACACACATATTAGGGCTGAACGATTAATTGCATTTGTGATAATATCGCGATATGTTAAGACGCAATTTCCTAATCGCAAAGGCTGCGATTTGGTCACGTGACTCGCAAGAGCAAATCAGTCTCCACCCGCAGAGAAAGCATCAACTTAGCATCAACTCTGAGTTCTAGTTTAAAACTTTTACAGCCATTTTAATAAAATGAAGGGTTTTATTCGGGCTCGAGTCCACACATGCAGTTAATGGATACAGGCACGCAGAACTGAAGGCTCGGTTAGCAACGATTAGCTCTGATTAGCGGTTAGCTCCAGTTAGCTAGCTCCGTTATAAAGATATGGAGTGGAGGAGACTGCCACGGGGAGGGGTAACAACCAGACTCTGATAAATGACGTTCGGGGAGCTTTCACAGCAGCGTGGCTGCGTTGTTTCAACGGTTTTATTAGTACAGTTAATCCCACGGCAAGACCAGCATGCTACTGCTAACGTAACGATAGCCTCTCTGTCTCTGAGTGTGAGTGCAATGTTGACGCTGTCATGCACGCGGCACGCAACTTCATGAGAGGAGGGAGGGGCTGGAGGCAGCTCCTCTGTGTGCGCTTGTTGTATATGCGTTGTATATACTGTATATACTATATTTTTACTTATTTAACTGTCTAGTAAAGTTCAAAGACAGTGTTTAAAAAGTGCAATCCACATGTTTACATATGTTTATTACAGTAAATGATAATTAAATGATCTAAATACTACTAAGTGTGGTAAAGCCACATATTTGTTTTTATATTTCTGCAATCTGCACTTTGTGTGATTTGTGTGATTTGTTTCTGACTTTCATATGAGTGTTTACACCAGGCTTGGTCAGTGCTCAGTATACTACTGGGACTGAAGTAAGTAAAAGATGTCATTCATATAAATTCATGCATCACCTGATTTCATCATCACATCCAGGCCTGGCCTCCAGGAAAGAACAGTTTGTTTAATCTATCTAATCTTGTATTGTTCATACTATACAATGATTTATTGCTTGTCTTTGTTGAATAATACAGAAGACAAAGAGCTTAAAAAATAATCGCATATTGAATCGCAATCGCAATATTTTTGAAAAAAATCGCAATTAGATTAGATAAGATTAGATTATTTTCAAAATATATATATTAGGGCTGAACGATTTACTATAGATAGTAGTTTAGTATATACTATCTATAGTGCTTTGTGAACCCCTCATGGGATTTGGGTTGAATTCTGTGGTTTATTTTGCGAGCTCTGTTATTTTTTATATATATGAGGATTTTTTATTATAAAAATGAGGATTTCTTAGTCTTGCACTTTTAGACATCGTCAGTTTATCTTGTCATGAGCTATTGTTTTTGACATTTTAGGTCATAGTTTACTGCATCATGTTTCCTCTGTATTTTTCTCTCCCACACACATCCACTCTTTGTTGTTTAAGTGATTATGAGAATGCACAGCAGACATGGCACTGTAGCAAAGCTAAGAGTCAAAGCTGATGATTATCAAAATTGTAAAATAACTATATTTTCATTCTACACAGTAATGGCCCTGGACCAATAGGCAACTGTTTTTGGACATATGAAATATGCATGTTCAATTTACATTTGCTAAACAGCTGTAGTATCTGTCAAAAAATGTTACAGCTGGTTAGATTTTTCATAGTGGGTAACTGTTGTATGGCAGAATTTTCTTGAGCAGTTTTACATGCCTATAGGGGTCTTAACAATGTTTTAAGGTTATGCAGCAGGGGGTCTCTGCTTCAGCCTGAGCACTTATACAAGCTTACAGGGGAGCAGGAAAATAGACCCAACCCCATACTTACTTTGTGCTATGTAATTTAGGTTTGTTCCTGAAACAAACTGGCATATGCTGATATGGCTATAGCTAAATGTTTCCATACCAGCTTAAAATATGCCCTAAGAGCGTATGAACCCTGTTTTTCAGTACAGAGCCACTATATGGTTTTCTGATTTATAAGCTTTTATATTACTAATTGGGGTCAGGGCACGAGCAGTAAAAGAGGACGGTGGAAAGAGAGAGCACGGATGGAGGTCAGTCTGTTCTCTGCCTTGTTTACCATCTCTCACTGTCTCTAGCCAGCACTGCTAAATGCACACACAGACAGCCGCGAGAGTGCGTGCGTGCGTGTGTGTGGGCACGGCGTTGTTAAGCCGTTAAACACATTGTATATATTTATCCTGGGGGATGAATCGGGGACATCCAACTGATGAGGCTTGCATTTAGCCTGATCAGTCTGGCTTTGGGCGAGAGGAAGAGAGGGAGGGAGTTTGGGGATGAGTCACTGATAGTCAGCCATTGGCTTGTGGTTAAATGGATATACATATAAGCATGCAGCCTAACCCTGTTGACACGATTGTGGGTTTAATCTGCACAAGTGAACGGGTGCACGCGTGAGAACCGGAGAGAGAGAGTTAATCAAATGAAATGCAGCCTCATCAGCGTGCAGGATATCAAGAAAAAAACAATCAACGGCCATGATGAAAACAAGCATTCACCTGCAGATAAACCTTCCCTTAATACAGTAGGTAAGACGAAGCTTCACGTTCGCTCGAAAGGGCTCATTTTCAGAGAAGCTGAGGTTATTAGTTGCCCTCAATGTTCAAGGGGAAAGGTGGAGGAAGTCTTTCTAACTCAATCTGCCTTTCTGTAACATGAAAGGATCCTGTTTGTTATAACACCACCATGACCTTAAACAAACTCCCCGACCCTCACTACCCCCTGTGTCTCTGTCATCCCTCATTTTTCTATTCCTCTCTTCATTCCTCCTCTCTTCTCTTTGCCTATGGTGTGATTTAGACTGTGTGCTGTGTGCAGTAAAATAGGGATCGAGCGATACTGGTTTTTCAAGGCCGATACCAGTTATTAGTAGTTAATAAAACCGAAAACCGATCTTTGAAACTGATATGCATATATACAGTACATTGAAAATGAAAATCTTTAAGTCAAAATTAAGATTTTGGAATGAATCCAACACAAAACTTTGTTTAAATGCTTTAAGCAATTATTTAATAAATTAGAAACTTTCAACATAATACCCAGTAAAAGAGGGTCAGATAGTGTTGGGGGGGGCATTAAGTCTGACTCAGTGGTGAGTGAAACCGAAGCAGAGGGACAGACACGGAGCTGTAGCCGAGCCAAAGTAGAGCACTTTTTAATTACTTAACTTTATCGGTTATCAGGCATTATCTGGATGTCAATTATTTGACTTTGTGGTCCTTGGAAATGGGAAGTTGGGAGAATTTGGAAATATTTTGACACTACAACAAAAATATTGATGCATATTACATGAATGTCACATCAGGATCATGCGAGAAAAAACGAAAAACAATCGGTGTTGCCTACACCATGTTATCCTCTTGCTAGCGTTAGCACCCAGGAGGCTGAAACCGGGCAAGTTTTAAACGTGCTTTTAGCCTCTTAACATGTTCGAAATGTCATCAAAAGTGCCTACCCATGTGAAGTGATTCCTTCCGAGTGAACACAGTGAATCTGACTGCAGTAGATGTGAAAGAAATGCATAAATGTTGTTCTAATTCAGCTCTGTTTAGTTCCTGTGTTGAGATGGCAATACGAGTGCTTAGGGACAGTCTACAAACTACAACACCGAAAGAGATACAAACATATTTATTAATTTAATGATTAAATAAGGTAGTGTTTCCAAACTTACCTCAATTATAACTTGTATCCTGCTAGTTGTAGTACAGCACTTTAAAAAAATAAGCATATACCTATTTTTGAAAATATTTTTGTATCTCTTTTCGGTGGTGTAGTTTGTAGACGGTCCCTAAGCACTCGTCTTGCCGTCTCAACACCAGAACTAAACAGAGCAGAATTAGCACAACATGTATGCATTTCTTTCACATCTACTGCAGCCATATTCACTGTGTTCACTCGGGAGGAATCACTTCACATGGCACTTACGCAGGAACATGTTAAGAGGCTAAAAGCACGCCTGGTTTCACCCTCCTCACGCTAGCAGGAGGATAACACGGTGTATAGGCAACACCGATTGTTTTCGTTTTTCTCACTACTGACAGCACTCCAAATTTACAAACAACAGAGCTATGTGTTGAAATCGACCGGAATTCTCCTTTAAAGGAACACGGCGACTTATTGGGACTTTAGCTTATTCACCATAACCCCCAGAGTTAGATAAGTCCATACGTACCCTTCTCATCTCCGTGTGTGTTGTAACTCTTCTGCTACTTGGGCGGAGTGATTTGCTCACAGCACCTGAGAAGCCCCGAGCAGAGAGTAGCAGTGCTACGCCTTTCTGAGAATATAGTTCCCAGTATATATACGGTTAGAAGATGGCTGTGTCTCATGTGACCTTATTTGTCACTAGACGTTATTTGTACACGCTGTGACTATACAAATCACAACATGTAAATAGGAACATGTTGGCGTTATTTTGTCACTTATTCGGAGCAGTAGGCTAGTTGGAACCTGTTACAACTCCAGGATCCGTGCTAGGCTAAGCTACCGGTGGAGCCGTCGGACAGAGTTACAACACGCACGGAGGTGAGAAGGGTATGTATGGACTTATCTAACTCTGGGGGTTACGGTGAATAAGCTAAAGTCCCAATAAGTCGGCGTGTTCCTTTAAGGCTGGGTATCATGTCTCAATACTTTTTTGTACTGACTAAATTGCTTTGATGCTCAGATTTATATTCTTCTTTACATATTCCTCCATTAAACAGGTTTGAGCAAGGCTCTGAAATCCAGCCACTCCTGTGGGGGCTGCTTAGTGGCCATCGCCATCAGACTGTACTGTACTGTTATACTGGGCAGCCTCCACGTGTGAATGTCTGTAACTGTGTGTTAGTGGAAAGGGCCGTCCTGAAAAAAAGAGAGCATTGCTCTCAGTGAAGCTTCTCTGGATAAACAACACACTGGAAACAAGCAAAACAGCCTCCTATCAAGGTCCACTTACTCGCTTGTTTTGGGGCTTTCGACCATACAAGTTCACATGGATGAGAAGTCCAGTTTACGTTTCCTTGCCAACTACGCAAATTCCATCTGCTAATGGAGACCATGTGATGTGGTTTAAAGCTCTGGAACAAGTAAGTGGCCCTTAAATTTCAATTGTTCTGTCAACAATCTAGCACTGATTGCACCATAAAATCTGCATCATATTACAGCATAAAATACAGCCTATATCAGATTTTTTGTCCTCATATCCATATATACCCATGCCTTCCACTCTCTTTTCTGTCTTGCCTGGATCGGATCCTTTGCTTCTCCACCTCCTCCCTCCCTCGCTCCCCCTTGAGCTGTCCGATGCTGTTTGTTTGTGTTTGCCTCTCCAGGAAGTTTGAACAAAAATGCTGGCATGCCTCTCTTTCCTCCCCCACCTCCAGTTCGCTCATCCCAGCTGTTTCCTCTATCCTCCCTCTCTCTGTCTCGGCAGGGTTCCTCCACCCCCTCCATCCCCATCCATCAGTGCAAAACCCTAACCTGCGTTCCTCAGCAGGGGACGGGGTCGGTACTGGGCTCCAACAACTCTCCACCCTGCCAGAACATCCATCCCACAATGCCCCTCATTTCCCTCCCAGCATGCTCTGTGCTCCCCCACCCTGGCGCTGTTGTCTGCTGGTTTCTGATTGGACAGCAGCCACGTCATCAGAAAGGAACATAAAGGGGAAAAAAACACTAATTTCCCTTCAACAAACCGACTGGAATTTAACTACCAACCCACCGGCAGTTCAGCCATGCTAAAGTAAACTATGTTTGCGCTTTTGAAGTTTTTATAGCCATGCCACTGGGGGTTAGGTGACCAGCTGTTTAGCGCATGCAAAACTGTTTACATCTGTAACTGTGCTTGCACGCGTGAGTATGTGTGAATGCCAGGATGTTGGCGCAGCACTGTCACAAACCTCAGAGACAGGAAACCTAAACCGTTCCCTGCTTGGCACTTTGTCACTGCAGAGTCAGACAGAACAAGGCCAGGCTCAGAGTGTGTGTGTGTGTGTGTGTGTGTGTGTGTGTGTGTGTGTGTGTGTGCATTGTGAGAAATTGCTAATCATTTTCATAAATGCACATCAGGAGGGCATTACAGAAGCTCTGGATTGTTGACAAAGTGTTTGCTTGTAATCATAGTCTTCTTCGCCGCTAATTCAGGTGATAATCATCGCTGGTCGCATTAATAAACAAGTTCAGTTCATCATTAGCAGACTCTGCAGGTATGTGAGGTGAGAAAAGCCTGACTGCACAGAATGAGAATAAGTGGCTGGCATTAATGTATTCAGGGAAGTAATCATGTAAACAGAGCTATTTGCTGGATGTGAGCAGCAGAGATTACACCCGGAACAGGCCTGAGGATGAGTCACACTGTAGAGAGAAACAAGCAGACCACTCTGTCTGCTACCTTAGGTGACCTGGTGGGAAAACACACACACACACACACACACACACACACACACACACACACACACACACACACACACACACTCACGGGAATGTGCTGGAACGTGCACCAAATGATGACTATGCTGTACATATCACACCCAAGGAGTCGGACACCATACTCGACACACATATAGCATACAAGGACAAGCCGAATCATCTCAGGCATGTAGGAATACATACATACAGTTTACCCAAGGCTGGATTACTAAATAGGCATAAGAGGTAACTGACCCGGGCCCAGGATCACTGCAGTACAATACCACAGGTCCTGCATTAATGATTCTATTCCATATCCTTTATTGATCCCCTATGGGGAAATTACAATTGACACTGTTTTTTTAAAGGGGTGATAGAATGCAAACCTTGTCATAGTTGAATTACGACAGTTCGGTGGGTAAAATAGGCATACATAGAACCTCAAAGTCCCATTGACATCCCTTTCCAATGCAAATCTCACTGCTGAAAACCGGCAAATCTCAACAAAGCTAAAAGTTGATGTCAACTCCTCAACTCCTACCTTATTTGGCTCTAGTCTCTACCTTTGTCACGCCCCAAAATGTACATACACCACTGACCTGAGGACAGCTGGTATTCTGAATCTAGGTCATGCAGATCTCAGAAATTTGGTGTGTGTGTGTGTGTGTGTGTGTGTGTGTGTGTGTGTGTGTGTGTGTGTGTGTGTGAACCAACCAATCAGCACGCAGCTCATCTAAATATTCATGAGCATGCCATATCAGGTACAAAACCTGTCATTTCATTCAGGTCTATTTCACAGGGTTGCATTAGGGAGCATAGAACAGCACCCGGGCCATTTTTGGTTCTTTCCAAGCGGACGGCGATGCAGTGATTGGTGGGCATTTTTGCAGGATTACAACAGCTACAGATGACGGTTCTTTTTCCGCTCCTTTTTCAAAGCCCTTAAGTGATTTATTGCTGTCGTGGAGTGGACCATTTCAAACAGTATATAAAAAAGTGTATATTGGAAATAGTTACCAACTCTGCATTTAAGTTGCTCTTCAATAGTTACACAATGAAAAAACAATGTGACAATATGAAAGTTGTAGTGATGAACCTACAGAGAATTATCATTTGGATTTGCAGCTCCCCTAAACATTCTAGTTTAGGGTTTGTTATCTCGGCCAAAGAAATATATGGTTACACTTTAATGGAAGGTATCTACATAAGAGTGACATGACGCTGTCATGAACGTGTCATAAACATTAGAAACAAGTCATACGTTTATGATATAACGCTTCTGTCATTAAGTGTCATTTGGTTTTTGTCATGACAAGTTAAGGCGCTGACACACCAAGCCGATAATTGGCCGTCGGACAGTCTGGCGAGTCTGTTCGGTGTGTTCCGTGCCGTCGTCCGTCCGAGGGGCTGTCGGCCTTCATTTTGGCCGACCTGACATGTTGCGTCGGAGGGCGGGCAGTCTGGCCGATCTGATTGGTGGAGCGCTAACCCGGAAATGACGAGCGGGATGAGCATGACTAAGCCTCTCAATATCTGACAAAAATCTTTTAAACTGACCTTTGTCGATCTGAAATGAAGACAGATTCAGCAACTGCACGGTCTATTTCTCGCTTAAAATATTTTCAGAAACACGTTTCGGTGAACTATCTTCGTAAAATATGAGATCGTATTCTGAACGAGCCGCCATTATGCCCAGTTGAAAAATCCGAGAGAAGCCAGACCCACGTGACGTGTCCATCCAATCAGCTGCCAGTTTAAATTTTTTGGGCGACTATACAGATTAGCGCCGCCTGCTGTTATGGAGACGTATTACATGCTCAAGTCGGCGTCACTTCGGTGTGTTCTGAGGCACTTTTTGGACTTCGGGGAGCCGACTAATCAGTCCGACTGCCTTTTCTGCCAACGGTCGGCTGTCAGGTTGGTGTGTCAGGGGCTTTAGAGTTAGGGTTCATGTGTAATGACAGTGTCATGTGTTCGTGACAGTGTCATGTCACTCTTATGTAGATATCTTCAAGTAAAGTGTTACCAAATATATCAATTAAGACATTGTTATTTTTGTAAATTAACTTATAATAATAACTTTTTCTTTCGCCATTTTTTTTGTACCGGCACAGAAGGATAAGGTCCCCATTCGTAATCCCGCCAATGTTTTTTTTAATCAGAGAAAGAGACATCAATGGGCACAACACTAGACCTATTTGACTCACTGGGGTCTGCATTTCAGAGGTCTGAAACCAGACTGGTGTTGGCTCACAATAAAGCTGCCCTCCATAGTGTGCTGTGGGGACTGTGTTAGATGAGAACTTGGAGGAGTCAGGCCCCAGGTCTCATCAAACACTCACCGCACTCAGTAACTCAACTCACTCTGGTGTATATGTAGGCCCAACTCACATACGCACAAGCCATCCATTACCTGAGGCTTATAATTCTTGATAGTTTTAATGCACAACCCAATGTTGTTCTTTCCATGATACACTCTTCTTCCTTTCTAACATTCAGTTGTTCCTTGGAAAACGCACTGTTGTCTTTGGATGAAAATATTTGATTGATTGAAGACAGATGGGGTCTGGGATGGCAGAAGATAACGGTCAAGAGAAAGTTTTTAAAAATGCTCCCTTGTCACCACTTAATGGAAAGTTGCTTTCAGAGCCAAAGAATTGTCTCGTTTGGTTATTTCGTTCCCTTTTAATTTAGCCTTTTTCAATGCTTTCCATTTGCAAGCACAACAAAAACAGGATATCCCATCTTGACCCTGTGTTATGCCTGTGCATGTGAACTCATGTGCCTCTGTGTTTGTTTGTGTGTGTGTGTGTTTTTTTCTTTTCTTTCTGTGATGTAATGGTAGTCAGCAGCGAGGGCTGTTTGTTTGGCCTACTTTCTCTTTATCTGCTCTCATCGTCTGGCAGAGGGGAGGAAAATCCCATGGTTCCCTGTGTGTGTGATGGGGGGGAGGGAAGTGGGGTGTCACACCTGAGCCCAATGATTCGTTGCAATAACCCCCCCCCCCCCCCCCTCCCAGACACATGCATGCACGCACGCACACAGACACCCAGCCAATTCCCAGGTTAATAACACTGACATGAAGGATATTTGCTTTCCCCCTTCATACCCCCAGAGATCATTAGGCGTTGTTGTGCGACCTGATTCATCTTCCCGTCGCCAACACGTGTCCTCTGGCCCACAGTTCCACCAGATGTATGCCCCGCAGCTACACTCGTGCTGCCATCTTTCACTGTGAGTGTGTCTGTGTTTTCTGGCACAAACCCCACCTTTTTCCTGGCTGTTCAGGGGATAAGGAAACAGGGTCACCGTGACAGTGGTGTGCAGAGGATTACAGCCTCCACCCATCCCTATACCTCCATCTTTCTATCCATTCATCGATCTATCTAACCTTTCACCTCGCTTTGCTGTCCATCTCTACCCCCTCTGGTTGCTCGCGACTACTCTTATTACTTTCAGGGGTCCGTCAAAGAGAAGATCATGTCAGGGAATGGTCCCCCTTTATCTTCCTCACCTTTCTCTCTCTTGATGATTAAGAGAGACATAGAGAGTGAGAAAGAGAGAGAGAAAGATGATGGGGCTTGGTGGGGTGTAAATGGGGTGAGATGACAGACTGGAGTCGGGAATTGGGGGGTGGATTATGGAGGCAAGAGACTTAACAGAATTGGGGATGAGGATGGAGTGGCTGTTGTCATGGAGACAAGTCGCCGTGGAAACAGCCCATTTTCCAGACAGGCATACAGAGGCCGACTGCTGAGTATGTGAATATAAACAGGGCATGTGGGTATGAGATGGCAGAGACTACACCCACACACACACACACACACACACACACAGGGGAACATAGAGGAATGGTACAGGTAGGATGTAGTGCAGTGCCTAAAAAAACTGCTGATTTTGTGGTAAAAGAAATTAGAGAAGAGATGAAACAGGAGGTTTGACTTGGAAAAAAAAGTCTTTTGAAAAGCTTGTAGATTCACTAGGGAACATAAGATGACGAGGAGAGAAAGAGGCAGAATAACAGACGCTAAGCTGTATTTCCATCTGTACATAAATTCCCTTGAAATTATAAATGATTCAATTAAAGTCTAGAGCCAATCATTGGCAAAGCAGTTCTTTTCAGTGACTGAATCACTGGAATCAGTTCATTAGAAACATTTGTTCACCGAATAGTAGGGTTGGGCGACGTCCCCTAAATTGGCAGTTGACGATGCTCACAGTAAAACATGGCGATGGACGATGATATCGTCGTCGGGAGGGGAGCTGGTAGGGACAGTTTTTTTTACAACTTGACCTACTTTCACTTAGCTAACTACGGTGCAGTAAAGTCAATCAGATGTCCGTGATCTGCGTAACGACAGTACAGCGGGACGTTTGCCTTCAACAGAGCGACAGTAATAACCTAATATACCATCATTACTGAGATTAAACTACATTCTCGGTTATGTTTGCACCGAATAACGCATTCAATCAACAGAAACATAACTCTCGCAGCGCACATGAACAGATGCACAATATTAGCTCACACATAAAAGAGCACCTTCGTGAATTAGCCTACTGTTGCTAACGTACATTCATAAATCCTGTATAACATGGTCCCGTACCTACAGGACATCAGACTTACTTATTGATGCACGCGCACAGTAGTGTCGACAAACTCAGTCCAACGAGGGGAGAAAGGAAAGTGTGATAGCGTTCCACGTTAACGCTTTTTTCTCTCTCGCTTGAGACCGCTAAGTCCAACGTTACTAGCAGGTAGAGCAGATAGAAGGGAAAAAAGTAGCTTCCACTTAAGTGGCCCATCTTGCACCCTGCGCAGCGCAGGGCAAAGCCCGACGCAAGTGTCTTTGCTAGTTTAAGACCGACGCACTTGTCAATTTCCCGTCCAGCGCCCGCGACTAGGATTAGTGTGTGTCTGACAGGGTGGGGCGCTCGTGGCATCACGATGGTGGCTCTCCATCGTGATGTCGGCCAGCCATCACAATGGACGATGATATCGTCCATCGGCACAACCCTACCGAATAGTTTGTTGCTTGACCAAAGCTCCGACTGCATGTAGTCCCACTTTCTGATCTGAATCACGGCTGAATGTTAGAAAAAAAGATACGGTTTGCAAATTATCCTGCAAAAAGTCCTACCCCATTGTGTACAGCATGTATATTTTTGCTGCAACTACAATTTGTTTCGCTGTCGATTAATCTGTGGATTATTTTCTCGATTAATCGATTAGTTGTTTGGTCTGTAAAATGTCAGAAAATGGTGAAAAATGTTGATCCGTGTCTTCCAAAGCCAAAGATGACGTCCTCAAATGTCTTGTTTTGTCCACAACTCCAAGATATTGAGTTCACTGTCACAGAGAAACGCATTACACCAAAGAAATAGGATGGTAAGCCCTCATTCCCACTGCACTGGCTTTGAAATTCTGACATGTCGTGTCCACAACAACGTCCCAGAAAAGTCCTACCCCCCGCTGCTCCCATTCATAAAGCAGCCGTTCATAAATGTGACCATTGCTGTGTATTGCAAAGGGAATGTCTTTGTTTATTTCTTTGAACAATGTGATTTGTGGCAAAAACAAAAAAATAACCATTGAAAGAGTCTTTTAGATGTCTCTCATGCAACTGGACATCGAGAGACTTAGTTGATTTTTAAACCTGATTCAGATTTAGTTTAGCCATTTCTGGCCACTCGCTTATGTTTTTGCCTCCTTGAAACCAGTTAATTATTTTCTTATCAACATAATGTCAACAGAGTACTCAACAATATGGTAAATGCTGCCCTTCAGTTGCATTATGGGCCTTAAGCATGTGTCGTCTGTGTGGGATGCAGTGATTTCTTTGAGCAAGAGAGAACACGGATGACGCAGTGGCTTTCAGTAAAGCCACTCAACAACGCTGCAGGCCAAATCGCACCACTCCCACTCCACACTGCTCACATAGCCGGGAATGTGAGTTGTTGCATCAACATTTCATAAGGAGGCTAAATAAAGAAAAGGAATTGTGTAAAGTTAGACCGCTTTGTCTGCACTGTCATATTAAATCTGCCTCAGAAATGTTGAAGAGCCCACTTCTAAAGGACATGCAACAACTCAGTTCAACTAATATGTTTGGTGAGGCCTGGTATGATTGTGTGGTTAAATACTGATATGTGCGGAACAATGTACAGTAGACGCTTGTGTGAATGAGACAGCCGTTGATTAACCCACGGCTGCAGTCTGGTGTGAGTGGTCGGACGCAAGTAAAACACGGCGTTCATTATGATGTGGCAAACGCAAGGTTTGTGTGTGAAAGGGGTGTTAATCACTTCTGCAGACACGTTTCACCTTTCTTCACGGGAGGCGCACACACGCTGCACAACACGCTGCACAACACGCTGGATGTGGAAAACACACTTGTGTACCAGTTGGCTTTGAGAAGAATACACGAAAGAAGTTTCAACATCACGTAAACGCAAGTCGAAAAAATATTTATACAACGGAAAAGTTAAACATTTGGGGAAAGATGCACACTTGTTTCTTTCTGTGGCTCTGTGTTAAGTGTGGAGCTGCAGTCAGGACATGTGTAGGCCAGTATAGCACAAAGACTGGAGGCCTGGGGAAACGGCCAGCTAAGCTACAATTTATGAGTTTATGGGGGAGTTACATGCTGGAACTATTTCTTTGAGAACAACAGGTCAGGTGCAGTAAGTGTGCGCAGTATCCTGAGGTATTGTTGTCACAGTCAGGTTGCCAGTGTTGGCACCACCTTGTCTGCACACAAAAAACCAAACCCCGTGCTCAACAACCGTATTTGGTTCGCCATGCTATCCATCTCGCCAACAAGTAAGTGCTCTGCTGCCGCATTTAGCTTCCTGCTTTCTTAGAAGTAGGAATGTGTCACTCTGTGCGAGTTGTCATCTGCTGATTGTATCGCCATCATGCTTGCATTTTAGCAAATATATGACCAGTTTTACAAAATAACATGTAGCATTAAGGACTGCCAGATATTAAAGAAAAATACTTTCTTCCACGTCAGTCTTACCAACAGCAACCGCCATCAGTGTTTACAGCTATAAATATAATATGCCGGGATCAGCTAAGTTCAAAGGGACTTTTAAGAATGCAAACAATGTTGATAACTTAATATAATGCATCGTAACATTGATAAGTTAAGCCTCAGTCCTCTTTATGTTTGAAACTTCAAGATACTGCTACAGATTGCCAGAAACATATCTGCACAGGATGTGGTGTGTTGACGTTTGTAACCATTACCGAGACTGTGTGCCACCCCATCGCCATACGGATAAACTGCTGTAAAAAAAAGAAAATAGTTGCCCGTAGAACCACAAATCAGAATTTCTGTTCATAAATGGGTTACAGAAACAACATAGACAGCTTTAGAGTTTTTGCAATTCATGTTGTATGTTTTGCCCCCTGCTTCCAGTCGTTATGCCAAGCAAGGGTCAAGAAATCCAGGTTCCAGTTCTGCACTCAACGCACAGACATTAGAAAGATAGTGATCTTCTTATCTCACCCTCATAAAGAGAAAGACAGAAAATGTTTCCCAGAATGTCACACTATTCCGTTCATTTCCATGCTCTCTGTATTACATATCCAGAGTCTGCTGATCAATTGGCCATTCGAGCGTGACTCATTTTAGATCTGAGTGATGGAAATACCTGTTTGAAAGAGCTCCCACAACACAGACGATCACCTTGGCAGATCATCCAATCACAACCACCCAAAAATAACCACAGACTCAGGTTGTTGGAATCACTGACAATAAACAAATTGTGGATGTAATCAGGTTTAAAAACCCTGTGTCATGCTTTCCCAGGGTAGGGAGCTTGTGAGGTAAATCCTGTGAAGAAACGCAGCCCCTCATCCATACTGCAGTGAGTCAGACGGGCGCGTCGCATATAGAACAGCCTCGCTCTGCAGCAGCTGAGAGAAGCATGTGGCTATAGACTGTGTCCTCGGGTCACCTCTCAATAAGTTAGCCACAGCCACTTTAGATAAGTCTCATGCATGTTGGCCTGGAATCTGTTTACAAGTGCCGGTCTGTCTGTAGACTGTGTCTGCATTCTGTTTGTCTTTCGTTCTCTTCAATTTTCCATCAAATCGGCTTTGTTTATATGATTGTTAGATGAACACTATCAGGAAAAGCATCTAAACTCAATTGATTAAAAAACAACAGAAAAGTAGCTTTGCTCTGTATGTATGTGCCAATCTTGTTTGACCAGTGCAAACATATCTTTATCTCTGTCTGCATCGTGCTTTTTATTTTCATTTTTCTTCATTTGCTCTGGACTGATTTGTACTCCACTGTCCCTGTTTCCCTTCTCTCCCTCGCTTCCTCTTCCCTCCTCCCCTCCCATCATACCACCATCATGTCTTCTCTCCTCCTCCCTCCTGACTGCTTCATCCATCCATTTTTCTTTACCTTGCATCACCCCCTTTACCTGACTTCCTCCCCCCTTCCTCCTCTTCCTCCTGTCTCTATTTACTTCTCTCTCTCTCTCTCTCTCTCTCTCTCTCTCTCTCTCTCTCTCCCCCCCCCCTTTTCCCTCCCACCTTCCTTCCCTCTCTTCCTCCTCCTCTGCATCAAACCTCAGAGTTGACTTTAGGCGAGGAGGGCTGAGCGTGGGGTGAATCGAGGTGAGATAGAGGGAACGGGTGCAGAGAGATGGGGCTAGAAAACGAGGGAGGAAAGAGGGAAATCGGGGTGAGAGACACTAAATAAACTGTGTGGTAGAGATGGAGAGAAAGAGAGTGAGAGAAGAAGTGGGGGAGGAATAGAAATAGTTTCCACTCGCATTTTGCAGAAGCACAGTCTGGATCCACTCAGAGCCTCTCCCTGGAGGATGACCAAGGCTGTTTTCTCTCTACCTCACTCCTTCTCCTGAACGTTTAGTGCTGATAAACTGTTTGGGTCAAAACAAAACCCGGTGAGATAAGGCTCCTGCTACAATCATCAGTGGTCTCTTATTTTTATATCTTTGTTCCCTCGCTTAATACTCCCTATCCGGCCGATAGGGATTAAGTGGCTGGTGAAACTGTGCAAACATACGCTCCCTTATCGCAGTAGTCCCTGCATTAACTCTGATTGTGTGCGTGTGTGTGTGTGTGCGCGCGCGTCCGTGCGTGTGCGTGCGTGCCTGTTTCTATATATGCATGCCTGACAGAGCTGTACTTGCACTGGTGTTTGTAGTCAGAGACGGTGGGTCAAGGCTCCTCTGCACACTCAGCACATTTCCATCATTGTGCAATCACAAGGATGTCTGTGTTTGTCTCCGCCTGTGTGCGTAATGTATTTATGTATTTATATACATTATGTATGCCTGCATGTGCTGTGTGTCTTTGATTGTGTTTCTGTATCTTTATGTGTGTGAATATCTTTGCCAATGTTTCGGAGTGCATTTACATACTGTAGCTGTTTTATATCCCAGGGGGTTTTGAACACCAGAACAAGCTTTCATGCTCTATTGGGACAACAACAACATGCAGGTATAATGAAGTAAAAGGAGAGCCACTGTATCAAATTATAGAATAGATGGAAAGCATCTAGACGCTCTAACTTAAATGTTGTGTATCTGCATATCTACAAATATCTACAAAAGCACTGCAGTGGTAGAGGAAGTATTTACACGCTTTACTTAAGTCGAAGTAAACAATACCACAACATAAAAGTACGCCATTACAGCTAAAAGTCTTTTAGTATTGAATATATAATGTTATTGGAATAATATCACTGATGCATTCATGTGTAAGAAGCATTTTAATTTTGTAGCCTGTCTAATTTTAATTACTCAATATACTGTTTAGTATCTATATCAATGCAAAAGCTGATCGTATCTTTGTACATAAAATCTTAATTTGCAGCTGTCCGATACATGTAGTGGAGTTAAACGTAGACTGTTTCCCAAAAAGATGCAGTGGAGATCAAATAAAAATGGCCATACTCCAGTAGTACAAGAACCTGAAAATGGTAATTAAAGCGGCTATAATCAACATTTGTTTTTGAACTTATAATATATATTTGTATCAGCTTTGTACATCCGGACACTACAACTGTCCCTATTCTCTCTGCAAAGCTTCTCAAGCTTACAGTTTTGTTGAGGTCTGGACTATGACTTAGCCACTGCAGGACACCAACATTGTTGTTTTGAAGCCATTCCTGTGTAGTGTTGGCTTTATGTTTGAGGCCACTGTCATGCTGGAAAATCAATATTCCCCTAAAATGAAGTACTCTTGCAGCCGGCTGTCCTTCCAGATTTTCCTTTCCTTTATTGTGTTATATATCTTTTGTGTGCATGTTATAGGTTTACAAAGTGAAAAAGCCCAAAGTCCACCCCAAAGGGACTTACCATCTTCTAGAGAAAACACTGTTCACAAACTGCTCCTAACTGCTCTATTGTAGTCCAGCCTTTACTTCCGTGACGAATGTGCGTCACTTTGTAACACACGTTATAATGCTCGCCTAGCTGCTAGCACGTCACTCCCTTATGCTCTGCTGCTGACTGGCTAGTAGTCCTAACCAAGCTACTGCGCATGTGTGACTCCCAACAAAGATGGAACAGACGTGAGATGTCTCACTCTGTAGCTAAAACAGAGAGCTCAACACACAGGGGGAAAAGAGGAGCTGCAGCAATGTGCAGTACAACAAATATATGGTGTTTTTTTGAAAATTAAACCATGTAAACCTATTATGGTACAACCTCTAAATACAATTATGAACCTGAAAATGAGCATAATATGAGCACATTAACAGCTACCCAATGAGCAGTGTCCACTGAGAGGACAGCTAACTGCCAATTCGCTGTCTGTTTTTGCCAGACTGGTTCTTGACCCTGCAGTCGTGTGACAGCTGGGACACTACAAAGTTGTGTCTGGTGGACATTTTACATGAGATGCTGACTTGTACTCCATGCATCAAAGAGACATATGATGTACATTGAGTTTCAGAGTACTGAAATCCTCAAAGGATACAATGACTGTTTCCACAGATGTGGGCAATATAATGCTGCATTTGGAGGAACCTTTGCAATAGGCTCATTGCTCAAATGAAATAGCCCCTGAATTGAACACAGCATCCGTGGAAAGACTGCTAGACTAGAACTGGTTAGCAGATCTATCTTTAGGCCAGTGGCTCTTCGATGGCTTAATATTATATTAGCCTACATTCTATTACATTTCTAGGTAATATCCACACTAATAGAGAGAAGCTAGCTAAGTGAACCCAGCTTCCCTGAGCCATGACTTGATCTCCCATGGCTTATTGGATTAATTGTGTGGTGTGTGTGTGTGAGATGTCCGTGTCCTGGTGTGCATCTGCTTGTGAATGTGTGTGTGTTCAGTATGACTTACTTACTAGTAAGTCGTCTTAGTAGAAGTGTCTGTGTGCATGTGTGGTATCAACACATTCTCACTCCCATCTCGTCACATACCGCCGCTTGGTCACGACCCCTTGGCGTCACTTTGTAACACACTGGGTAGCCCTTTCGTGTCATTTTTCAACCTGTAGGATAGTCCGATAGACTTCAACACGTTCAACGTTGTACATTCACACAAAACTAAAAAAGGCCGTGGTTTGGGTTACAGTACAGTTTTTACATAACTTAAGTTACGTATGTAAGTTAAAATACATCACCGTTGGCTTTTGGTTTCACATGGGACAAAGTCCCTGTGAAAGTCCTGTGTTTGTGTGACCCATCCAGAAGCCTGAAGTGTTGACGCCTGCGCATGTATGCCTGCTTCGTATGGTGACTCCATGCTAGCATCTAACAGTCGAGAGGACTGTGTGGCTAGCTACCTTAACAGAAACACCATTTGAAAATACACAAGCTATCAGCCTTTTTTTTAGCTGGCTACCTAGCTGCAGCTAACTTTCTTCATAAATCTACACCAGCCAGTGCATGTAACGTTAATCATCCATATACTGTGTACTGTTGTAGCATATTTGTATAATGTCTTTTCACATTTTAGCTGGCAAGCTAACACCAATTATGTTAGGTAGTTACACTAATTAAAAGTTAATAAATAGTCAGAAATCACTTACTATAGTATAGTAGCCACTTAATGACATGTCATGTAGGCTACACAACTTTCTGCTGCTCATTCTCAACATTTTTTAGTTTGATTTAAGGTCTCCTTTCTCAATATGTCAACAAAGCTAACTACAAACTTCTAATTTGCTAGCTGAAATGCTTAAGTTATTGTTACAAGAGCTTATCGAGAGCTGCAGTGATGATACCATGTCCGGGCTCTTTTCCCTACATTCTGTAACTCAACTCAATCTCTCCAATCCAGCTAATTTGGTCGCATACCAATTAATGTATGAAGTAACTGTAAATTAAAATTCCTCAGTTGATGATCTATTATTAAGTGTAAACTAATCCCATAAAGTCATGGTGACTTGATCATTTATTAATGGCGAGCAACAGGAATTCATAATGCATCCTGCAGTAATTCATGCATTAAATCACATTGAATCATGCATTAGTTAAACATTACTTATGGGTTTATCATATAATTAACAAACCCCAGACAATACTGCACATATTTTTTTTATTTTTTTATCCCTGATCTAGTGCTGTGTGAATCAAGGGGAAACTAACCTTGTTAGGCCTTTCGACAATGAGTTCAACCTGAATACCTCTCGTAACACTCCACACATGCATATGCAGGTTTACACTAAAGACCTAAGCCTCCTGAGTAGCAATTAACAGCTGACAGCAGGGCTACCAATCCCTTTAACCAAAGCCTAATGAAAGCCTCTGCACTTCTTAAGTGTCTCTCCGACCGTGTAACAAGCTCTCTTCATTACCAGACAGCCACGGCAACATAACCCCATGCTAATTATACAAGGGCAGTGGTGGGGTTCCTCAGGCTGATGACTGGGTTTGCCATTGTATCGTACTGATGATGGTCAATTATAAAAAAAAAAATAAAAAAAAACCCATCTTTCACCACTTTCAGGATGGACATTCCTATATGTAAACAGCAAACCAATTAGCTGTAATTATTTTTCTTTTTTTCACATTCAGTTCAATTTAGTTTATTCAAGGAGGGGACAGTGCAAATCAATAAAACACACGAATGGGTTAAAAAATGCCAGAATTGGCCAAAAAGGCTATTTATCATTTGTAGTCCCCTGTCCTCGAGGCTTTTTGACTCATGACTTTAGATGAATGAAAATGTCATCTATCAGTAGCTTTAATCGAAAAATCTGTAAGTAGCTGCACTGGAAATACCCTTATCAGTGGGAACGCAGGCAACACGAGGCCTTCTGTCTGTCATCAGCGACACATGCAAACAAAGGATGTTGTCTGTGTGTTGTTGACATGCTTTAAACACCAGCATCTGCTATGAGACTGAAAACACTCCATGCAGCGCAATATGATCTGCCACCCCCTTAAACCACAGGTGCAGAAGGCATTCCTTTGCTTGAAATCTGACTGGAAATCAGATTCTTATATTCCGTCAGCAAAAGATGATCACGTACTGTAACTCTATTTGTATTCCTTGTCATTGTTCCCAGTGTCTGTGTCTCTTTCTCACGCTCTTTTCCTTGGAAACATCTTGCAATGGTTTAGAGTGGGACACAGGAAGAGCCTGCTGTGGATCTTAATAAGTATGATGAGGTAAAGGACTGCAGAGTGACAGGATATCAACAGGACATAGCAAACTAACACTGTGTCACTTTCTTTTTCTGGATCGCCCATTGTTGTCTCTCTTTCTCTCGGTCTTCCTGTCTTTCTCTGCACATTGTTACCTTGACATTCCTGTATCCTTTCCCTTTTCAGAGCCAGAGATTCCTATCTCACAGCATCATCTGATTTTGACCCTCATGTGAAGTACCTATGAAGTACCTGCCTCCATCTTACCCTTCACTCTGTTTTGGTTGGCTGTAGATGGTACGCTCTTTGACATACTAATCTGATAAATGCTAATCAGATTCCTGCTAATGCTATTAAATGGCTCTTAAGGGAATATCTATCATTGTCATTTGTGTTTGAGGTAGGTTTAGACTGATATATTGGTTTGTGGATTTGTCAAGCTGAGACGTCCATCTTTGATGCGATTAGGCTTGAAGTTCAAAAGCATTTTATCAAATCTGAATCCAGTGTCGAATCTGCTCATTTGATCAAAATCCTTTTGAACCTCATACAAAATCCATTTAGCGTACAGTTAAAACAACTCAAGCTCAATGATTCGGTTGAGATCTGCAATCACCCTTTGTTTACCGAGAAGCTAGAAACACTGCAGTTTTGAATGGTAGCCAAATTCATATTTATTACTGCAGTGCACATTCAAAACATGCCTGTTCGGAATGGGCAAATTGCTTTGCCTGTGATAATGCTGCTTACAGCTTTCTTCATACAAACAACTGAAAATTCTGCACTGCGCTTCCATGAGCCCTGAGCAATACACCTTCCACGACATAGTTGCGTCACATACCCAAGTCGCAGCTACTCACATGCTCACCGTCAGAGACCTGAAATTCAGTTTCGCAGGAAAAAATAACATGAAGTTGACATGAAGTGTAGTGGGCATGTCTTGTAGTACTGCAGATAGGTAGCCTGACAAGCCAGACCCACATCAAGACGTTGCGTCTGGGAACTCACCATTGACAGTGCTCAATCCGAGGGGAGGGATAAACGGTTGTCTTTCAAATTCCCTCTGCACCCAATAGGATAGCGCTACAACCAACCAGAGCAACGAAGAAGGAAGCTAGTTGATAGATTAAACTTTTGCCGTATCCGGTCAGCAAAACTCCGAACACATCTTCCTTTTTTAAGAATGATTTCAGTGCCGTTCTTTGTTCTTTTCTCAAAGAAAAGCTTAACTCCAAGTCTTCCAGAAGACCGCTGTTCCCATAGACTGTATATAAAAATGGACCAACAGATCCCGTTGCTCTGGATGGAGACCAGTGAAGGATATTAGAAGCACTTTTCCGGTGATGGCTGAGCGTTACTGCGCAGCCTCCAACTGAGAGAGACGACGTAGATGTGACGTGAGCAACCTGTCTGAAAGTTGTAAGTCTTCTGGTAGCTGTGCCAAGAGAAATCTCAATCATTCCAAATCTTGTAGAGACGGAGAGCGTAGGTACATGTAAGGAGATAACATAGGCACAGGCTAATTATTGCTAACTAAAATGCTAGTTAACATTAGTAATGTTAATGCTAATGTAAGTCGAAACTGCCTGCGAGCTTCTCCTGTACTATAAGGTAATTCCTCTACTATGCGACAGTAAGTCGCGTGGTTATGACACAATCGTTAGCCTATTTTTACAAAAACGTCTGCTACGGAGCCATAACGTGAGATACGAGGTAATGGAGCCTTTTATACATTGTCGTGTTTCTTTAGAAATAAACAAAGGACAAATAAAGTCTTTAAACGCTTCAGATGTAAAGTTATTCGCTGTCAAAGTGACGTCAAAATGAATTGACGTCGGGTGATCGCTTTGTAGCATCAAAATGGCGCCATAGGAGGTTCGAGCTCTGAAGCGAGGCTTACCCCCTTGGCTGTTCCCAGCAGCAGCCATAAGCCCGCCCACCGACTCTATACACAATGTGATTGGCCTGACTAGAGTTTGGTTTTTCCAGCTCGCAAGCCAACGGAGAGTGCCTAGATTTCTAGGCTAGCAGATAGGGGCTGTGCAGAAGGAAAAGTAAGAGGCATTCTATCGCTTCTAACTTTCTCTATGTGTGATTTATGTGTGTTTGTGATTTAAGTAAATACAGCGGAACTCACAGCACAGCTGTTGTCTTTAATGTGTTTGGTGATTTTGTCAGATGATGTCGGGGTTATAAAGTGATGATTTCAGCAGTACAGAGCAGCAGCTTGGAAACGCCTTGGAAGTTACTACTGTAATGTAGTCTGAATCGGCCACATGTCACTCACTATTTACCACTTGTTCCATTGTCTGACGACAGAAACGGAAAGTATGTGAATGAGAACAGTTTTATTGGGAATTTGGGTGCAATAAAATAGTATATATGTGGACACAGAGTAGGTGAGAAGCAAACGTGAAGAACTGACATTGGCTGACACTAGACAGGGCGCTAACACGATGTGATTATGTCACAATTATGCTAATTAGCGCATGGCGCCATCTAGAGAAATGTTGCGACTTTTCGGGCAGACTTTAGCAATTTTCCCTTGAAAATAGTTGGCGACACTGCACTAGAGCAGATTCACCACTGTGTTGGTGAATTGCAAAGCAGATTTTAGATGTTGCATGGCCACCTATAAAGCCATTGGAAAGGCCTTAGTTGTCAGAAATTCCCTCCAGGCAGTGCAAACTGATGTTTCAACATGGGCAAGAACATATTGTGCTTGTGCAAAGGCTGAATGATTCCACTTCATAAATACAAAGACCCAAGTAAAAAGGAGAGAATCTGAAAGAAAAATAACAGAGGTTGATGAGATCTCACATACACATTAGCACTACACACAGAAATGTCTGTTACCTGAAGTTGCATTTTAAACTGGACCTACAATAACATGTGGGCGGCCTAAAGCCTTTATACATACCTTTTTAGTGCATAGAATACTAAGCTATTAAAATAATTTTTCATTTTTTTTAATTAAAAAGTTTTAATGTTAAACATACATGTGGCACAATGAATCATTAACTGTATCTGTGGATGGCTCTCTTAAGGTTCTGACACACCAACCTGACGGCCAACCGTTGGCAGAAAAGGCAGTCAGACTGATCATTCGGCTCCCGTCGGTCCAAAAAGTGCCTCGGAACACACCGAAGCGACGCCGACTTGAGCGTACGTTCTGCTCGTGCACAAGACGTAATACGTCTCCATAACAGCAGGCGGCGCTAATCTGTATTGTCGCGCAAAAAATAAAAAAAACGGAAATGACGCACGCGTCACGTGGGTCTGGCTTCTCCCGAATTTCAAAGCCGACCCATAATGGCGGCTCGTTCGGAATACGGTCTCGTATTTTACGAAAATAGTTCACCGAAACGTGTTTCTGAAAACATTTTAAGCGAGAAATAGGCCGTGCAGTTGCTGAATCTGTCTGTTTTTTTGATCGACAAAGGTCAGTTTGAAAGATTTTCGTTAGATTTTGAGAGGCGTTCGACACACTCATCCTGCTCGTCATTTCCGGTAAGTGTTTTAACATAAGTGCACTGATTCGCTAGTCAAGGGCTGGCACTCCACCAATCAGATTGGTCATTGAGTCCGACTGCCCACTGGCCAATTCAACAAGTCAAATCGGCCCAAATTAAAGCCGACGGCTCCTCCGACTGACGACGGCACGGAACACACCGAACAGACACGGGTTCACTGACCTCGCCAGTCTGTCCGACGGCCGATAATCGGGTTGGTGTGTCAGGGCCTTTAGTGATTCCCTTACCTCTAGGCCAGTAAGCCTATCATCAGTGTTGTTTTTTTCAAAAATAGGCAGACTTATATTTGCCAATAATTTGTTGGATTCATGTTAATTTTTGAATAAACGTTCACAAGTTGCATACAAGTTCATTCATTTTGCCTGATGATGGTCTAGTACCGAAACATTGTCTACTATTAGAGTTAGACAGTGTGCGGGAGTTTCTTTGCAACTTCTGACTAACTTATCCTCCTCCTACGCACCTGTCTCACGTTATAGATGTGCAAAGTATTTTTCTGTAATGAAAACCTTTCAAATAATTATCTGGGGGGGCAAGGGGGCCAATTATTTGGTGGCCCCCGTGCAGTAACTCTGGTAGAATATGTTTTAAATTACTGTTTGCTCTTAGTAGTACTGTATACATAACAAGTTCACAAAGCACAAAAATATGAATAAAAAAACGTGGGATGACAATCTAGTCAAGACATGGATGAGTTTAAAATAGAATAATGAAAAATCAGAAAGTATATATCAAATTGTGTTGTTATTAAATGTGAAATAATTCTATAATAAAAGCTACCCGCACAGTTTAATCACAAAAGGACTAAACTATCACTTGGGGAAAAAAAAGCCAAAGAAGTGCAATCTGAGTGGCCAAGGAAACTGGTCGTTGAAATAAGTGGGGGTACACTGGAGAAATGCAGGCTGTTCTCATGAACCATTCGTACATAAAGCTAAGAGAAGTAATGCACTGCAATTTGTATGTGTTCCACGTATTTATTACTGTAAGCCCCACATTGACGCAGCGACCGCTAGTGGGCTTAGTACTTAACCGAGTATAAGGCAAATCCGACAAATCCGAGCAGGGAGGCGCTCAGAGTGGTGGTCCCAAAACACAGGGCTTTCCAGCGGGGGAGCGGAATGTCCCTGAAGAAGTTAAGGGGTAAACACAAGACTTTCACCCAGAAAATGGGTCTTTGTGCCCCGGAAGTACTACTTAAAGCCAACGGTGTTTCACCCCAAACCATAAACTTTTGTCTAATCTTAACTAGTCGTTGTGGTGCCGTTCACGTCGCTGTTTCACAGTCACCTTTTTGTGGCTAAACTTAACTGTGACGTGACCGGTCGCTGTAATTTTGTAAAATATAAGAATTGTTGTGGATAAGTTTTCGTACGATATCATATGAACTCGAATGTGTTGAGAAATGCAGACAGCTTGTCATGTCGACTTCTATTTCTCACAGTATTAACCTTTCAATTATGTCTCTGTGTGTGTGTGTGTTTCACTCAATTGTTGTCCACTAGTGGTAGTCATAACAGGAGGAAATGGTCACCCACTATCTCCGGGCCTTTTCCTTCAATGCTGTTCTAAACAAACTAAAAGGAGGAAGTCACCTCCACTGATGAAAATAAGACACAACATATGTTTATTTGTGTGTGTGTGTGTGTCTGTCTGTGTATGTGGGTGTGTGTGTGTGTGTTTGTGCTTGGCCTCATGTCGTAACTCTAACTTCTGTCCCTTTCCCTTATATTTGTCTGCCTGCATATATTTGTGTCCACTTGTGAGTGTCGTGTGCTTTCCATGTGTGTATGTGTGTGTGTGTGTGTGTGTGTGTAATGCAAAGGGACAGCTCAATCTGCTCCCTCTAATCGCAAGAATACTGCAGCCCCGGGAAGAGACACATCCTATTTCCTGTGACATGGCTTTAACTTCCTGTCGCCCAGTTTTCATGGATGCTGTCCCAGTCACCCTCTTGATTAGCTGGTGTGTGTGTGTGTGTGATAGACAGAGTGCATAGGTTCGCTGGTTGCTTTGCTACCTCTGTGCTGACGAGTTGATAACAAAGACGAGACTGAAATAGTATCTGCCTCCACTCAGTAAGGGGATTGAGAGCTATGTGTGTGTGTCATAATGAAGACCAAATGTTCTGGCGATTGTAGATAGATGTGGGTAGTGAGGGCATTTGTCCAGAATACACAGTCTACACAGGGCTGGTTTAGGGCTAAAGCTTGGATTAAGAGATACGATTGGATAAGGGACTAAGTTATGTGAAGCATTTTTGCATGAATAACTCAAAAATACATGCAAAAAACAATGCCAGAAGGCAAGTCGAGTGGCAGCCTCTACACAGCACACGTACAGTTGTGCTCATAAGTTTATGAACCCATGCTAAAGTTGACTAAAAAGAGGAATAATAAAAAAAAAATCATCATTTGGAAATTGATCTTAATGCCTTAATTAAAAAAATGAGGAAAAATCCAACCTTTAAAGGAGAACTCCGGGCAATTTTTACATTAATCTTGATCGCTATACGTATGTGAGTACTGTCGCTAAAAACTAGCCGAATCGGTGGTAGCAACACGGAGCTGCTGCAGCTAATGCAGAGAGCTCCCAGTTAGCTAAAATGGCAGTTTTGGGGGCATATCATAAAGAGTGCCTTTGTGCCTCTTAACAGACACAAAATGCAATTAAAATGTCTGTGCAACGTGAACAGGGCCCTTACATGACAACAAGATGCGTTTTCAACTCATTGTTTAAATTCACCTATCCTGTTAGCTGATAGCTGTCGTCTGGGATGAGTGAGTGTGTTCAGCCCGGCTTCAGTAATAATCATCAAGCAGCAGTTCCCTGTGTATTTGTAGCAAATATATATCCATTTTGTGTGCGATCCATCTGGCGTTGGTGAATATAGGAGTCTCGGCAGTGGCGAACTGTGTATTAGTTGCGTTAGCCGGGCTAGCAGGCCCCGACCGGCATCCTTCTACTTCCTCCCCGCCTTCCCCGCCTGCCGCGGCCGACAACGATCCACGGGCGCCCACTGGTCTGGTGGATGTCCTCCAGAGGACAGTTCATGCTTTCGCGGTGAAATTTTGAAGTTTATTCCCTCCTCAAAAATAGGTAATTGAGCACTGTAGTGGTTATGATCATATCAGTGACTATGTAACTACATGGAAATGGGCCGAATGATGCCTGTTCCTTGTAAAGCAACAGTGTTACAGAAGGCTAGCTGTAGTCTTGCGCTGAAGTCTCGCGGGAATTCAGTTGTAGCAGGAAAAGGTAAACAGCAGTGTGCAGATCGGAGCGTAGTGTGTGAAGAGTGAAGAGCGGAGGTGTTCACAAGGGAAGAAGCTTGGAGTAACGTAACTACGGAGCTAGAGCTAGCCTTCAGTAACGCTGTTACTTTTTGTTAAACAATGTCTGATTCGGCTTGTTTATTTTGCTATCGACAGTACTTCACATACGTATAGCGATCAAGATTAACATAAAAATTGCCCGGAGTTCTACTTTAATTCTCCTTTTCAATTTTCTTTGTGAATGAATAATGTATCGTAAATAAATAAATGTTCTTCCTTAAAATACAGGGGCCAATAAGTAAGTACACCCCTATGTTAAATTCCCATAGAGGCAGGCAGATGTTTATTTTTAAAGGCCAGTTATTTAATGGATCCAGGATACTATGATCCTGATAAAGTTCCCTTGGCCTTTGGAATTAAAATAGCCCCACATCATCACATACCCTTCACCATACCTAGAGATTGGCATGGGGTACTTTCCATAAGATCATCTCTCAATGCAAACCAGCTATTAGGCTAACTGAAATAAAACCATGCCAATCTCTAGGTATGGCGAAGGGTATGTGATGATGTGGGGCTATTTTAATTCCAAAGGCCAAGGGAACTTTATCAGGATGCATAGTATCCTGGATCCATGAAATAACTGGCCTTTAAAAATAAACATCTGCCTGTCTCTATGGGAATTTAACATAGGGGTGTACTTACTTATGCCCCCTGTATTTTAAGGAAGAACATTTATTTTTTTTACGATACATTATTCATTCACAAAGTTGGTGTCCTTTAAAGGTTGGATTTTTCCTAATTTTTTTTTAATTAAGGCATTAAGATCAATTTCCTCTTTTTAGTCAACTTTAGCATGGGTTCATAAAATTAGAGCACAACTGTATGTATTTTGTTTTATATATAATCAGTGGTGTAGTCTAGTTTTTTGTAGTGAGTCTACTGTGATTTTTTTTTTTTCCCTCCCAGCTTCATACTCGCCCATCCCAGAGTGACACCCCATGCTTAGTTTTGTAATGTTACCGCGTGTAGCATCCGCCTCATCTGGCTCATTTTCTGTAGTTTTTGTGACGTTAACGTCAGCTGCAGTGTCACTCGAAGCAGCAGTAGCTTCCGAAAATACTGAAAGAGTGTAGCTTGAGTTCGCTTTCCTTTTTATGTCTCCTATAGTCTATAGTGATTCACATTAGTTAATTTCAAGTTTGCGTAGTAAATGAGCAACTGTATTGTTGTTACTACGCGACGCGCAACACAGACAGGGTGAATTTATTTATGTCACAAAACAAACATCGTTACGTATCCTTGGGTTGTAAGTGTTGTAAGTAGGTATACGGAAATCCTTGACCTTTCCTTGTGGGTGTACGCCGCATATCTGCGTATCACGTAGACTACACCACTGTACGTAATGTGAGTAAGTTAATATACATACACACACACACACACACACACACACACAAAACAGTAAGAGGATGTTAATCCTCCAGCACAAACAGAGCATGTTACAGCATCCTTTCTGCAACAGAAAGTAACCTGGATCAATGAGAAATGTGGTCTTGATTTCTGAGTAGCACTTACATCACCAGCGATGGGGGCAAGAGCAGGTGTCTGATTTGACCGTGACATTGATTTTTTTTAAATGTTAAGCCACATTAATCTTTTTTTATTATTTGGCCACTTGGCAGCAGCAAGCTAAACTCCCAAACAAGCTAAATATCACACACGTTTGACATTAATTGGCCTTTGATATAGCTGATGTGTTAGCAAACAGTTGCTTACGCAGCCAACAGACACGGGGTCATTTGTTATCATGTTATCATTCTATGTTTAGCTCTCATTTGATCTCCACCCACTCCTGGGAATAATAACTGGCTCTTCAGTTGCTAATTGCTCCACTATGTCCAGAAGCTTATAGTCAACTTTGTCTGTCAGCCATTTGGTGCTCGGCAGGTAACAATGGGTTTATCTCAGCTTTTTTGCTTAAAACAGCTGCTTGCTGCAGCTAGAAACGGAGGTGAATGGAACAGTGAAAAGAAACCAACACATTAAAGGTGCAGACTGTAAAACCAAAACAAACCGTTGAAAGATGCTAAAGTGCTGGGTTGAGCTGTAGCGAACTGCAGTGGGGTGATAATTATTTGTGGGTTTGTCACTGTGAGCGGTACTGTTCACATTACACATAGTGATTGCATCTATAGTTCATATAAAAATATGTATTGGCGCAGCTTTAAAACTAGAAAGTATTACTTTAATCATGGACCTTTGAAAATGTCATCCCTCCCTTTCTGTAGTTTTGGTTTACCACTAAATCAATCAATCGCACAGGTAAAAAACTAAACTTAAAGCTACACTGTGTAAGAATTTCTCCCATCTAGCGGTGAAGTTGTATATGACAACCAGCTGAATGTTACTTTCTAGCCCCCCCTCCCCATTCCGAGCGCGTTCTAACTGCTACACTGGCCGATCCCAAAATTAGCTCTTAGTATCTCCATCGTTTTTACACGCAGCTGTTCTAGCTGTCTGTGTTACAACTGCATGACGTGAGTTGTCTGCCAGGGAAATCAAGACATTACGCACAACCATGCTATAGTTAGCCAAGCAACTATGAAACTTAGAATTTACACAAATAGGCAGAATTAGCTGTCGAGAAGAAAGCAGACAACTTCGGCGTCCCTTTTAAAATCCTTGCTCCTTATGAGCTCTTTCCATCTTGGAAAAGCCACTCCAATATTAACTTTGGTCTTGTTGCTTTGCCTGTCGCGTTGTCGTTTTAATTCTCTTTTTAACTTCTCTGAATGGCAGATTCTACGCGTACGAGAATACTTTGATTAGTTGGTGGAAGTAATTACACATGAATGAGCACATGTTTGTGAAAGAACAAAAGGGGTGTTTGCTAAGAATCAACTCACAAAATTACACAGTGTAGGTTTAATTATCTTTTCTTTTAACACCGTGACAGCCATACTCAATGGAACCTGCCAACACCTGAGTCTGAAACATTGAGTGTGAAGCTTGTAAATGAATAGCCATAGTACCTTTTGTTACCATGCATTGACTTGTTGCTGGGTGAACTGGGCTTTTTTTTTAACTATTGTAGAGTAAAAACCCACCAGTGGCAGTCCAAGACATTTAAAATCAGTGCCTTGGAATATAATCAACCTTGCTGTGAAGACTCCTCTTGCAATCAAAAATGTGTCGCCATGATTCATTTTGGCAAAATAAATGAGGAAAATAAAGCCCAGGTTGAAATGAAATGGAATTCATCCTATTGGTCAGAATTCAGTTATGTTGTGGTTGAATGCATTAGAAAATCCATGTTTGGATTAAGTTGTGCGTGTGCATGTGTGCAAGTCTTCCTGTATTTCTTCTTTTGTCCGAGGCAGAGGCTCTCTGGGGTTTAAAATACTTTGGAAGCAGCATTTTGAGTTGATCATCTCTCCCCCCCAACCCCATCTTCCCTCACCCCCTCCCCACTTAAAGCACATCCCCACCTTGTTATCACCCCACAAAGCCAAAATGCTGCGTCGCCATGGCGACAGCCTCCCCATTGTAGAGATAAAAATGTGTGACTTGGAGGTGCCACAGCCATTTTCACAGCTGTTAGAGACACCGTCGTTTACAACACCTATACATTCTTCTGAGTCCTGCAATCATTATCGCAGTTTGCCGTTTACAACCGTCCATACACAATGTTCCCATTCATTAAACCCAGAGGCTGAGCTCTGAATCAACACACTTAATAGGCAGTTAAGCATTAATGAAGACTATCAAAGCACTTTGCAGTGGCTGTGTTTAGCCCAGAGATACCAGAATTCTGAACCCTGATTTGCATCCAAGGTACTATCCAGAGATGTCACAGCTTTGGTTTATACTTTAAATGAAACATCACATGCAAGTAGTAATTGGATACATCAGAGCAGAAAACGAATGTACTGTAAATAAGACTAGTCAAGGGTGGAAGACCTGAGAAATGCACGCAGTTGTCCTTTGGGCAACCAGAGGACAACCAGAAAGGGACAAACACGCAGAAAACACGACAGGTGTAGAATGGCAACAATAGAAATCCCAACAAGAATATGTGATGTCTGGAGTGAGAGTGAAATAACACTGTTTGAAAGTTTACATGGGACATTTTAAATGAATGAAAAACATGACAAGAATGTAGAACTAGCGATGTTCTCAGTAGAATCGCACACGTTGGATGAAATTAAAAGATAGGCTTTTAGTTTATTGGTGGCTAACCCTAACCCTAAACTTTCACCTCGGAGCAGAAAGGTCCCGGCTTCACATTTTGGCCCTAATCAGTCCTGGTCCTTCCTGCGTGCAGTTTCCTGTACTCCCAATGTGTCTGGGTGGAAACTCTATATTGCCTGTAGGTGTGAGAATGAATGTGTTTGTCACCTATGTGTTAGCTCTGTGATGGAGTGCCAACTTGTCCTGGGTGCTGGGATAATCACAATCTCCTTCTAACCTTGAAGGAGGTCTAGAAAATGGGATCATGGGTGACAGGTTTGACTCAAACACACCGAGTAGCCTACTGACCACCCCACTGACAAAATATCTAAAGTTCTGTGCAAACATTAGAGCAGCAATGAACTCTTAATTTGAAGGATCTGCAATTATGATGTTATGATTAGCATTTGTTTTTATACTGCAACAACTGTAGGCTACTTCAGGCAAGGTTTGTGCTCTTGCATGTTATCATTAATTAAAAATAAATTTGCCAAAAAATAGTCAAGTATGTAGTGCTATTTAGAAATAGATAAAAAAAAAAGGTTCTTTCAATTAGATTTTTAATTACACAATTTTGAAATTCATATGCAGTAATAACAAATATTGATGGCGTATTGTTTTGTCTACAGCAAGATTCTATTTCAACAGAAGTAGATTTGACAAAAATGTCAGTAAAGGATCTAATTGCTTTGTAGGAGTTGTTACTGCTGTCGCTTACAGTATGGAAAGCCTCTCGTCTGTACCCTACTCTGGTATAAATAAATATGGTCGGCCATCTCGGTAAAATGACTCACGACCGCCCTCCTAATAGTCCACTGGTTAACCATCCACTGGTTTATGGTTTTCCTTAGAAGACAATAATGTAAACAAAGCTTTCTTCATTCACATTTCACGTGCAAAAAAAAAGAATCCAGTGGGCTTTCTATATTCACTTTCGTTTGTACTCAGAGATAAGAATTGTTATATTATTTATGTAAAGTTAAAGTTTGGTTGTTAAACTCTAGGAGGCGTGTGCTGCTTGTCCCAATTAGGGTTTGGTATCGTTTGGATTTTTACGATTCCGAACCGGTACTTTTAAAACAATTCCGATTCCTAAACTGATTCTTGAAAAACTGAAAAATGACATCAAAGAAAGGCTCGTTTATAGAGTTTATTTTTTTATTATTTCAATTTAAGAATATATTAACGTTTTAAAGTACTTAAATATATAATAAGAAAGAGAAAGTGTGATATTTTTACGTCCGTTTTGTAGTGACAGAGGGAGAAATATTTCAGTCAGCACATTACTGGAACCGGGTTTCGGTACCCAACCCTAGTCCCGATATGTTGATTCGCTTATTTGATAAGCTGACAAGTTGCTCCGGGTAGATGCAATTAGCTACAATAGCTAATCCAGTTCGCTAGTTTCTGTGTTTACTCTGGGCGGACTGAAAGACAAGCATTTGAAACGATTTATTTATAACTTTGAGTTTTTTGGAAAGCTTAATGAGCCTTTGGGCTGCTTATTATTGCTTATGCTTATTGGCAGGTTTGGTTAGCCGGCATTTTGCCCCTAGAGTAGATCCCTATGCAGTTGGCTTTAATAGCTAACTGGTGAGCTTCTTTCTCTGTTTAATTTCGGACTAAGAGATGAGCATTTTTAGAAGATTTACGTAATATTGAATTTGAAAAGCTTTATTTTTTATTTTCTCGTCAATATATGTTGTTTTTGAAAGAGTTAGCATGACTTTAGCTCCTTTCTCACTGGCCAAAAAACCCCACTAACGCCCACTATCTGGCTTTTGTATTTAGTGGGAAAAGTTAGAATCAGCACATATTCCGCGGGACAAATAACTCTGCAGTAGTCACGGATATTTATCGGCTCCAGCTCCCAATGGCAGTGATGGAAACGGGACACACAGGCGGACATGCTCTTTCCTTTTTCGGCTCGATGTTATGATCGGTCTGTCATCTCAGCCACAAATTCTCTCCAAGCAGAGCTAGAACATCGTTCCGAACTAGTCGACACCGAGCTTGTAGGATAAACTGAATGAGTAAGAGATATAGAAAATAAGTAACCCTAACACTTTCCCTTTCCATGCTGCTTTCTACTGTTTACTAACCCTGTTTTCCAGCACATTTGTGATGTCAAACGTGACACACCAGACAAAAAAACAGAGAGGCCAACATGTGTCGATAGGCAGTGTACAGGGAGCCCGGCGCCTATTTTTAGCAGGTTTTCCAGCATTTTAAAAACCTGGGGAAAAAAAGGGTATTATAGTAAGAAGGATAACAACTATTAGAATATTGACTCTGAGTCTCAGCTACACTAACAATTGTAATCAGCCCCTTGGAACCTAGAGGCCCGCTGATTTTTCGCCCTGGCCATTTTTTAATCAGTGAGCGATTTACACTTTTGAAACCAAACAACTGCAATCAACAACCTTAAAGACAACCAGTGCTGTTAGAGCATCTGGTCATAACCACTGCTTAGCATCAGTGTGAGACTTACTGTCTCGATCATGTGGTCGTTTAGTCACTTAGGAACAAGACTGAGGCAGCATTTTATATATTTTTTTTGACTGCTGGTTTATATGTGGGCTACAAACACCATCTGCCCACAGCCTAACCAAGCTACCCCGTATATATGAATAGTCAATGTCAATTAACTTGTTTAACAAGTGTTCTCACTTGCAATGTGATGCCCGGAAATCACACTACCTTTCTGTGTGTGTGTGTGTGTGTGTGTGTGTGTGAGTTTGTGTGTGTGTACATCTGTGTATAGTATGCAATGTTGGTAGAGTTAATTAAAGCAGCTTAATATGCACATGGATATCCTTTTTTAGGGGTGAAAACAAATTTGTGGGGAACATATGGTGCCCCAGACATGACACACACCCACTTCATACACACTCTCGCATACACACAAAAATCAATCTTCAAAGTGAGATACACAAATACACGCACACACATACTGGCGCGCCTGGGCTCCTGCAGAAGCTGGAGTGATGGATTCTGGCTGATTGTGTGTAAGTGTTGGAATATCATTAATCCTTTCTCTTTGCCATTTGGGAAAGTGTGTGTGCATGCGTGTCTGAGTGTGTGTTTGTGAGAGATTATTTCAGACAGATGGAGGGAGCCGTGGCCCCTTCTGCAGGGTCAACAGGGAGAAGTTAACCAGCACAGATTGTTGCCTCCCCTTCTCTCCTTTCCTTTCCCCCTTCCTTTCCCCCTTCCTCTGCTCTCTTCATCCCTCCAAATCAGCCTCAACGCCCACCTTCACCCTTTCCTTCTCTATTTATTGCTTTATCTTTTATGTCTTGTTTAACAAAGACAAAGGTAGTTTGGCTATCACCAGACCAAGCTCAATCTTTTAAGATTGAACATTAGTCTGGGGAGTCTGCTCTGTATTATATATAAGAGGCGTGATCAACGGGCATAGTTCAAATGACTCCGTACGCAATTGGATAGTCCTTCAACCAATCAGACCAACGATCCGGGTGGCGACAGCGGCATCAACGGGTTGCTGCGCTTCGGTGGCCGAATGTAAACAAGAAGCTGCTTGGTCACTTCTCTATCGTCACCGTGTTAAACCCGCCAGTAGCACGCCAGGTGGATAAGCCAGTTTGTGATTGGTGCCTGCAAAATTGTAACGGAAGCAGGATAGATAAACGTAGAGGTTTCCAGCCTGAGCTGCAGGGCGAAATCAAAATCGCCGGCAGATCAGGCTGGGTTTACCCAGTCTAAGATGAAGGGAGAATAAGGGCAAAAGGAAGTTAGTAGTTACAGAGTAAGTTGAAAAAAAACAAAAACAATTGTATTTACAAATAGTCTAACAGCACACAAAGACAATTCATACAAATGTATTTTTCTTCAAACAATAACCTGTGAAAATATGCAATCTCAACAAGTACAACATACTTTTAAGTAAAGGTAAAAGATGCTTTTTGATCCAAAAGATTGCCAGCAGTTTCAGAAAGCCACACATATCTGTAATAAGAAATTCTGGAATTGTGCTACTCTACGAAAACCTGTGGAGATTGGATCCTCTATGCTGACAAAAATTAGCTTACAGAAGAGTACAGTGGCCAAATGCCTGAGGCTAAATGGTTGGAATCCACACAATAATGGTCTTAAAACATCCACAGGCCTTATCGCTCCAGCCCATATGTCTTAGCATGTGTGCGTACGCATGTGTTTACACCACTCCACCTACATGTTCCAACCTGAGACGTCCAGAGACAGAGGAAGCCATGCAGAGGATTAGGAATTGGTATTCCCAAATCCCAGACATGGGCTTCTTCCACCAATCACACAGCAGGCAGCGCCAGCCTCCTGGTGAGCCATGCTGGGGAATCCTGGAACAATACTCCAAGGCGATGCCTGAGGGGAAAGGGATCTTGGAGCGGAGTTTCTCTGATCCTTACCCCAAAAAGATTGCTTCTAAACGTCCAGAGCGTGGGGGAGAAAATAAACTGGGAAAGGTTTGTGTTTAAGGCTTGCATTTCAGAAAACGAAGTGTTTACAGTCGAGCTTTCCTGCTGTCACATTGATTTAACTTCCTTGCCCACACGCGCGGAAAATCATCCATCCGCCCACAAAGGTGAATATATATATATATATATATATATATATATATACTCGAACACAGAGAGACACGCCACAATTATCGCCGTCGTTGCTAACAAGAACAACAACTCTAACTCTTCTCCTTTTCCTTCTTCCTCTCTCCTATCCCTTTGATTTCCTTCTCCGCCTCCCACTTATTATATACATAGTACATAGTATACCCCCACCCCCACCCCTTTCAGACTGCTAGTAATCACAAACAGAGTAAAGTGTTAGAGAAGTGATGGGCAGGGTGGATGAGCCACATAGACTAATGCTATCACAATAACAACATACCTTCTCGGCCAGTCGATACTCACCAATACCTGCTAAAGAGAAAAAAACAAACAGAAAACCAGTGAGCCAGAGGTGATACAGTAATGAGGTCACAATCTCATACATGTGAGTCTGGCAGTCTCTGTTTCAAATTGAAAAATCTTCCAATTCACGCCAGTATATACCTGACCCTGTGTGTACTGGTTTGCCCTGCAGCTTATCAGTGGCTCCTGGGGGTTAACACAAAGTTTGACAGCATCGCCTTTTTTATGGCCGTGAGAGGGTAGATGCCTAAGCCTGCATACTATTTTATGAGAATTATTGATTGGGAGGCGCGCGTTGATAAGCTGAGGCAAGACAGCGTTGTGAATGAAGCAGGATATAGTGGTGGCCCAGGGGGAATCACAACACACTCTAGCCTGATCTCTTGCAGAGACACTTGGAACCCAATGCTGTCCGTCCTGATAAATGTACTCTCTCCCCCTCTCTCTCTGTCTCTCTCCTCTTCTGCCTCCCTCCGACTCCTCTGCTTTCTCTTTCACTCTGTTTTCTGGGCCTGATGAATGCAGAGTGAATCAATAAATCTATTCCCCTGCTGGATACCTGATAAAATGTACAAGGACAAGCTTAATAAATTACTAATGGGGTGGCCAATTAGTTTGTGTGTGTGTGTGTGTGTGTGTGTGTGTGTGTGTGTGTGTGTGTGTGTGTGTGTGTGTGTGTGTGTGTGTGTGTGTGTGTGTGTGTGTGTGCGCGCGTGTGCGTGCGTGCGTGTGTGTGCGCACTTTGCTCCTTAGTTTTCTAATGAAAACACGAGGTTGGCAGTAAGTCCTTAGTGGCCATCTTTACCTCTCTCATAGTAAGTCCACAATGGAACCTTAGTCACTGTACGCATTGCATCGTGGCTTATCAATCTTTCTCCTTAATTTCACAAGTTTATCTATGTTGTATGTAGGCGAAATGGACAAAATCTTCTATCCCGATATTGCTCACATCTTATCTCGATATATATCACGATTATAGCATGTGGTCTGGTAATTCAACAAATAAATATTCTGTATGGAGTAACCACATGGTAAATCCTATTTTTGTTTACTCCTGTGTGAATTAAACACAAAAAGTACTAAGTATGTTCTTATTTCATTAAGAACTTTAGTGCAAAATCAACATAACATGCAAGTATCAGAACCCAAAGGGTCGTTTGGTTGCTGGTTTTTCAACACTTTCATAGAAACTACGTACTGTACATAAATATATACAATAAACGTTTTTACATCGTTCTGACAATATATATTGTCATATCGCCCGGCCCTACCTGAGGTTCACAGTGGTTTCAAAAATAGTTTTACCTTGCATTAAGTTTTGCATTCTCTCTGATCCATAGAGAAAGGCTGAGCTGTATTATGATTATATTTCGTAGGCCAGCGCAGGTTGTGACCACAGCCCATTTGGGTGCACCCTCAGCTGGAGCTGCAGGCTCAGGCGCAAGTCTGTACCATTGCAGCTAGAAAGATCACTAGCAGAGCTTGTTCACATAGCTATCTCACCGACTGCTGCCGAGCCAGGCTGTAGTTGTGATTGTGGCTGCAGCCGTGGCCTTTTGGTTGTTACTATTATGGCTGTTACACATTATTGGTAGTCTATATCCACGACATTCCACTTCTGGGATTGTTCCGGTGCCGCCGGAAATTCCGCCGGATGTCACTCTTTTCAGCCGGATGTCCGTTACCTTCCGCTTTCTTTGTGTTGGCGTTCTAAACTCTGGTGGATTTCTGAGGACTATGGTTAACTGCTCCTCAGATCTCTGCAGGGTAAATCCAGACAGCTAGCTAGACTATCTGTCCAATCTGAGCTTTCTGTTTCACGACTAAAACAACCTTTGAACGTACACACGTTCCACCAAAACAAGTTCCTTCCTGAGGCTATTTTGCAGCGGCTCTGTGGCTCTGTCCACCGCTTAGCACCACCCAAGACGATTGTGATTGGTTTAAAGAAATGCCAATAAACCAGAGCAGGGGTTTTCTTCCATCACAGAATGCTGTGTGGACTCAGCAATGCGAGACTACGGCAGACCTAACCTGGTCTGGACCAGGTTCTCCTCCGGGGAGAGAGTGCTTAGAGACCGAGGAAATCCTTTGGCTTTTCCTGACAATATTCTTATATATACAGACTTGTTGAGCCTTACATTAGCAGGGCTCTCAAGTTTTGAAGACAGGCAAGAGTGCCATTCTATCCCCCCCCTGTCAGCCCCCCCGTCAGGGGGTCAAAGAGGCGGGTTGGACGGATCGCAGGAATGGCGGTGTTTCTTATTATTAGTGTTTTTGTTGTTGTTATTAATAATTGCTCAGACTTGCAGAAGAAAATGTTTAACACATGGCACTGACAATTCAACCATATACTAAGTATTTATTCCATTTCCGCATGGTGACTATATTTTGAGCATTAAACACTTCATTTCCTGCATTCTGGTGAATTTGTATGCACCTATTTCTACCTTTTTCCGAATCAATTTATGCTGGAAATATCTTTATGTAAAGGGAAACATAGATTACAATCCAAATATAAAAACATAATGGAATATATTGCAATAAGGCTCTCAGGCATTCTGTATTGTTTTCATCTATTTATTCATATCATAGCATCATTTACTCTTCCCTTCTCTTTTGCATCTTTTGTTGAGGAAGTAACCTCCGTAAATGTGCACATGACAATTATTCACCTCAATGATACATTAATTCATTTTAATTTATTAATAAACCCCTGGACTGTAATATTGTTACGTTTGAGCAAGATTTCTGCTCATGTTCAAAACCTTGTGCACATTCAAAATATATCTGTGTTCTCTGAGATTTGGAGGAGTCGTGATGTTTTGAGAAAAGTTATAATAGTTACTATATTTCAGAAAATAATCTACCTACACCATAGCCTGCTGTGCATTACGTGATTGCTCTGCTGATACGGTAGATCTCAGACCTTCTGACAGACACAGAGCCCCGTTTGGGTCTCTGGTCTCTGAATGAGCCAACGTTTAGGGAAGTGTCTGTACGCTGCTCTATGCTTTTTTTTTTTCATTGGTTGTTGCGTTAAATCTTACCCAGATACAATAGTGCTATTTTCTGATTGGATATTGTGTAGCCCCTTTCTTTTTTCTGATTGGCTGATAAGTGGCAGGCTCAACTAAGAACTCCAGGGGAGACGTGCTTGATTCCTGCCGGTTCCATAGTGAGAGCGGCGCGCCAGGGAAATGTTGGCCGCTGTGGCATATTAAATATATTATAAAATAGTTTTTCCGCGTGAGAAATGCAATGTGTGGCGGGAGTGCGTGACAAAAGACCGGCATGAGTGACTGTCACGCTCAAAGCGTGACACTTGAGAGCCCTGCATTAGTAATGACACCGGATGCTCACCAAATTAATGAGCTGAAAGATGCCAAAATGCTTTGTAAAGTTGAGGGCAAATGCAGACTTGGGGGACAATTCTCTGCGGGATCGTTACAACGAGCAACCCCCAAACAATGTTGTTCTATCGGTAAACACATGTTCCACCAAAACAAGTTCCTTCCCGAGGCTTTTTTGCAGCGGCACCGTGGCTGTGTCTGGTGTTTAGCACAAGACGATTGTGATTGGTTTAAAGAAATGCCAATAATATATATAATAATTTTCTCCCATCCTGGAGCGCTCTGGCAAAAAGCGAGACTACATTATTGGTAACACATCTGTCATATCTGATAGAACCACTGCAGGTTAAAATTCCATGTGGCATAACGATGCTTACTTGATGAATATTAATAGGAGCAGTAAATAGTGGTCACGGAACAGCCACTGTAGCCATATCCATAGCACCGTCGCAACAACCACAGATGCAGCCATGGTCCGAGCAAAAACCATATCCATAGCCACAGCTTCACCCAGCACAACCAGGCCGAGCAGCTGCAGCTGTGCTCGCAGCCAGTGGCTGTATATGGCAGGAGCACGGCCTTTTAAAAAGGAGGAAAGAGCAATAAATGCATAATGTAAAGTGTCACAACATCTCTCTTTTCTGTAGTGTCTGTAGAGCATATTATAACTGTAGTAAACCAACACAATAACTGTTCCTATGGATCAGGGAAATCCCTGCAAATATTGTGAGGCAACACAAAACGTATCGCGACGGAAAGCAAAAGTAGTTCAAAAAAAACAAATTCACGGTGGTACATAGCATTTTTTAGTTATTTACGCTTATTATTATTGTGTACTGTTGCAGAGTTGTAATTGGTGACATGAAAACGCTGTTGTGGATGTTTTTTTGTTATCCCATGATTTAGCCAGCATGGTGTGGAGATGAGTCTTAGCCGTGGGGCACCTAAACCCTGACCCATGGGTGCTGGTGATCACAGCATCTGGAGAGCGATGGCTTCTTTGTTGTACACCTGCACATGGCCTCTCCCATCCTCACAACAGACTTAAATACCCAACATTGTTCAGCGAAATGAAGGATGTTTGGATTATGTGAAGGGGAGAGAGAGAAATAGTGAGAGACACCAATTCTGCATCTCGTAGTGCCTCTCCTCCATTACTGTACCAAGCGTAACATCAATGAATCTTTTGAGCTTCACTATCTTCAAAAGGCAACCCAGCTTTCCTCCCTCAGACAAGACTGTAATTATTCTACATTTGCATGATAAGTGTGTCTTCCTGTGTACGCATTTATGTATGTATGTAAGAGTGCTTAAACGCACATTAGCCGCAGTCGGGCACAAGTTCTCGTCTTTTATCTCGGCGTAAGAGACGGGAAGAGGCCTTTTTAATGTGTGATTCTGGATCGCTGTCTCTTTGCTCTTCATCTGAGTGTTCATCATTAGCCACTGTCAGCCGGAGAGCTTTGAAGTGGAGTCAGGGGCTCTTTC
This sequence comes from Sander vitreus, assembly GCF_031162955.1. Taxonomy (NCBI): domain Eukaryota; kingdom Metazoa; phylum Chordata; class Actinopteri; order Perciformes; family Percidae; genus Sander; species Sander vitreus. The sequence continues at coordinate 22,605,736 of NC_135868.1, read as the reverse complement.
ACGATGTGGAATAATTATGACACTGGCTCTGTGTTTTTGTGTGCATCCGCTTGCATTTCTGTATTTTCCCGTCACGCAGGCCTGATTTCTTTTACACTTGTATGTGAAATCTAGCAAGTGTGTTGCACTGAGATGAGGCTCTTCATCATTTTACATGCATGTACAGTACATTAGCGGTGATGCTGCATGCCATAGAGAGGAGTTGTTATTTTTATTTCTTTTTCAAAGCAAGATATGTTTGGTCTGGAATGTTCTAATAACTCATCATGCTTCACTGACTGTGGGGATGAGATGATGCAAATGTAGTAATGGAACAAAGCAGGGAAAACACGAATGGGGTAAACGAGTGTGGCGACTGATGCTTCGCCTTGAGAAATCTCATGTACGTACAGTATCTATACGATGCAGAGCTTCACGCGCAGATACACATATACGTAGTCAAGCAGACACAGAAACGTTTTTAGATGTTTACGATCTCCCATGGCCTCATTAGTTTCTGAATAAGTGTGTGTACGCTGAGGCATAGCTCCATACATAGTGTATGGGCTCACAGCAGCCCATACAGGCAACACTTGATTGGCCTGAAAGCTTGTCTCAGTGGGCAGTCAGGTGCACTGTGTACAGTACATGTAGCAGTGCCTCACCTAACTTATTAATCATGCATTATGTTTATTTAGTCTCAGTCTACATTGCTTTTTTTTTGTTGGTCCCATTCGCTTTCTTAAATATAGACACAATGCCGTCCGCGCACACTGTAAGACTCCTCTGCTGATGTGGAAATCAGAGACGAGGCAATAAAAGAAAACAGGACGGAACATTTTTTGGCCAGGTACCCACCTTCAGCTGTGGTGTTGAGAGCATCTGGGGCAACACAATACAACAAAATTTGATGCAGGTTTGTTCCTGTTCCTGATGTTTTTATTGCTGCTGGTTCCCGGTCAGGTCTCCTCCTGCTTTCCGAAAAGAGGTGATTAATCTTGTGGTTGCGAGATGTAGTTTAAGAAATGATGCAGTGATATTTGTGTGAAAACTTGCCAACCCCATGAAATCCTTACTGATCATAGTGTGTAATTTGATCACAAGGCCGTTTATTGTGAATAAATGATACAAAAAGACGTTCAGACATTTAGCCTCACATAGTTTTAATATTGATAAAGTAAATGCTAAAGGGCTGTAATTCAGCTTGTTTCCAATGCACTTTTACTTTCAGGGATGTTTTTAGAAACAAATGCACTGCTGGATTGCACTACTATCAGCCAAAAGTGCTGGTCCAAAAGTGCTTGGTCCAAGACAATCTTGAAATTAGAATTGATCTCAACTCACTGGTAGACTCGTTTGCTGTGTTCATAATTACAGGACTTCCTGTCTTAGCTTTACTGTACCTGGCCCACATAATCCCTTTCCAGTGTTGCCAATTTCGCGAGCTTTCTCGCTAGATTTGGCAAATAGTTTTTGCGACTATTTTGGCAGAATTGAACTCCTGCCTCTGGAAGAGATATGCCCCAGTGAATGTTCTCTCATGTAGCTGTGGCTTTCTGGACTGACATCTCTCTGTAAACATGGGAGCACTAGTACGTTCAGTCGACCAATGAGCAGCCAGACAGAAACGCGATTACGCTGTGAATGTGCTTACCCAACGACCAAATGCTGATCCCCATTGTTCGTCCGGGGGAACTCCTCCATTGCTTTTGTTCCAAATGATTTAATTGGACTATTGAAGTTTAATTCCAAACCACAGTGTGACCTGTCCAGGGTATTATTATAGAAAGTTCTTTCTAGATTTGGGCGCAAAGGAGATCGAATGCAGGTATCGTTTGACTGGAGACTTTTTAGCGATTCTGCATCGATGCAGTGACCGACCATAATTGATTATTGCCTACTGATGTTACGGATTTTTTAGTTTTTGTCTGCTGTGTTCAGACTCCGCTGCATTCAGGAAGTGTCTTTTTTAAGAGCAGATGCAATAAAAAGGGGAGTTTATATATATATATATATATATATATATAGGTGACGCATAGTGTTGCATCGTGATATTGATTTGAATCGTTGACAGGATAATCGAGTCGTGAGACCAGTGAAGATTCACACCCTTAGTTTAAATGCATATATTTTGTAGAAAAACAGTCATTTATAAAATGTTAGCATTGGACTTTTCGTCAAATGCCAACACGTCATTGAACATAATACAGGGTCTTGCAGAATGTTTCAACATCAGTTCTTGTCTGGCGATTGGATTTCCCATAATTACACCAATAGCATTTTTCCGTTGAACCATCCCTGCCTGGTGAAGTCACACTCTTTTTTCTGTCCTAAATGTGTTGTCTCCAAGCTCAGCCGAGATAAGCCCTGATAATTTGATCAGGATTTGATTCTCGGACTTGACAAAGCTCTTCAGTCTGAGTAGGACAAGTCGACTGACATTTATGTGTAAAATCAGTGGAGTGACTCTTCAAAGACAAACACAAGTGGCTTAAGATAAAGCTTACATAAAGGAAGGAGGATTTCCTACATGAATATAATGTTTTTACTGTACAGGCCTCTCTAGGTAGTCGGTGTTCCATGAGTCACACCTGTCAGCTCAGTTGTCAGCAGTTAGCAGTAGAAATGTGAAAGTGAGCGCAGGTGAAAGCATCGAGGGCAAGAAATGACATCAGATCAATATTAAAAATCCCCACAGTCTAAATTAGACTGCCCTGCCCACCACCACCACCATCACCCCTTAACGACTGACAGCCTTAATAACTGTCCTAATAACAGCAGAGCAGATTAATAAAGCATACCGTAAATGATTACCTCCATCATTAATCCATCCCATGGCTATTTAAAGCTGCACGTATTAACTATTTGGACAGAAGGTTTCAAGTGTTAATGGCCGGAGTGAACACACTGAGTGGTTGGAGGTACATTAGAGGAACACAGGATTTGATTAATGCCATTCACAGGAATAGAAACAAATTAAAAAGGCACATCGACACTGTTCACCTGATGAAGAAAAACCCAGAGTTCAGCTGAGAAATGAAATATTTGCACTCAAACCGGTGTAATCCCCTTGCAGTGGATTTGAGATGAAGCTCTCATTAGCTGTATTTGGACCAGATTGCATCGGGTCCACTGATTCATTTGGGAAATCCATCTATATATTGCGTACGTGCCTATGGCTGTGCTCGAGGCTCAGCCTGCTCGAGTGTGGATGATGACAGAGCTGATTCAGACTTAATGAATAATAGAGTGTTACTGGAGGTATCACCTGATGAATAATGCATTCCTATTCCTGTTGCATGCCTGCCCACCTCTCTATCCGTCTGTCTATTTGTCAAAGAGACAACTTGGCCCAATGCCATTTTTTGTGTGGTGTCCAGTGGAAATATCCAGTTCAGCCACATGTCGACAGCTGGCGGGGTTGGAGGCACTCTTCATTCGAAAACACCCACAGTGTCAGGCAGCAAATGCGAGACAATTACTTCTCGTCTGCGGCACTGAGACTTGTTCCAAAGAAAATGTAACGTCCCGCCCATCTGACACGCACCGCGGGTGGATTTTGTGCCAGCTGGAGTGCACAGAGTTGAGGAAGGGGGGGCAGTTTTGAAGACGGAGAATAAATTATCACCTTCAACTGATTATTACCGGGGAAGGTGTTTGGGAGTGTGTCACTGTGCTCTGAGGAGCATGTGTGGGCTTGCACCTTCATATTTCTTTCTGACTTACAATCAGGATATAAGTATATGTCCTCTTATCAGCAAGCGACATTATTAATGTAGCTACACAAGAAAAAGCAGGTTCATTTACACATATGACACCTGCTGATAGTTACTTCAACCCGAGCAAAAGTGGAAAAACAGAAAAACAAAATGCCCTCGCAAATATTGTTTTGCAATATGTAGAGCCAAAATGAAACATTAGTTAGTATTCATATCAGTCAGAAAACATTTTCAAAGCTGTTCTGTGGTTTTATTTTTAATGGTTTAAAAATGGTTTGCTTCACATCATGTTGATTATGTCACCATCTGTCAAATGATTATTTTTTTTTTTTTGGGATAAAAGAATGTTTTGGCAACATAGAGTGAGAAGATATGTCGCAAGGTGATACTTCCTCTTATGTTGCCAAAGCAATCATGTATATCAGTAAGAGCCAATATTAATGTACACCAGAAAAAGCAAAGTGCAATATAGTCACCTCATATTACTGTAGCACAAGTCTGAATGCTTATTACCGAGTGTACAGATCACTGAATCACTGCAACATGCCTTTGCATGCGTTTCACCGGATTTGAGCAATATTATCCTGGGGAGCAGCACTGCAGCAAAAGTGCTAGTGTAAGTACTTCACTATTGCATTGCATGGCACTAATGGAAAGGAGGAATACAGGAAAAAGAACTGCAATTTCTCTCCTTTTTATTGATTCCTTTTCCTTTAACTGTTTCATGCTTTTCAGCATTACTGTATTCCTGTAGCGTGCTGTATTTAAACTCGCAAGTGATTTAAATATCTAAAGTGTGATTAAAAAAAGCTGTAGAGGTGTGTGAAAGCCAGATTAGATATTTACATTTTTACAACATATTCGTTAAATAATATGAATGTTTTCAAATAAATAACCCTAAGTTATTCTTGCACTACATCATTTCAATTGCCAACTTCTGCACACATTTGCTCACGTTTTCTTCGTATTATTTCTATAATCTTGAGAGAAAGTGACCCATGCATTTTCAAATTCTTCTAGTGATAAACATATAAAATATTGTGAGGACCTGATAACCACCCCGCGTTATGTATTACCTAATTTGATCATTTTGTGTTGTATGTAGGTAAGGTCTGATGTCTCTCCCAAAATATGTGGGTGCCAAACAAGTTTCTCTGTGTATGTATGTGTTTTTGATTGTTCCCGCATGTGTCAACACTGCACCTGTGTGTGTGTGTGTGTGTGTGTGTGTGTGTGTGTGTGTGTGTGTGTGTGGGAGAGAAGCAGTTTGTTTTTGAAAAAGTATAGGCAGAGAGAGGGAAGAGTGAGGAACCTAATCAGCCAATCAGAAAGCAGATTAGCAGGCTGGATAGGCTGCAGGGAGGTGAGGTAGACCTGTTACTGTAGAGGAAAGAATCTTGTTTTTGGCTAGCAACACAGCGACCAATCACAATCCATAAACAGACCAAAACAACTTTATACACCAATGACCCTGTCTGGGTGTGTGTTTGTGTGTGGGTGTGGAAAGGAGGGTGAAAAATAAGACCGGGCAAAAACTGCCAGCTCCAGGGATTTTTGGCAGCTGCCCAAATTCTGTGTGTGTGTGTGTGTGTGTGTGTGTGTGTGTGTGTTGAAGTCAGTCTCTAAAGGAGATGGGCAGAGAGCGCACAAACTTCTCTTTTAATTTGACATGGTTCACCGTTTTGGCATGCTCTAGCCTCCTCTCCAAGTGTGTGTGCTTGTGTGTGCTTGTGTATGTGGATACGCACATATGGACTTTGGTTGGGTGTGTGCATCTTTGAGTGTGTGTTTGGGTGAGTGACAGCTCTGACCTTTTCAATATGCCTGTTAAACCTGAGCTCTTGTCCCAGTGCAAACGTGCTCGTGTCAACTCCAGCCCTCCTACATGAAGGTCAGACTCTCTCCTGTTGGAGTATTCGCACGCGCACACACACACACACACACACACACACACACACACACACACACACACACACACATGTGTACACACACTTGGAGAGGAGGCTAGCGCATGCCAAAACGGTGAACCATGTCAAATTGAACAAGAAGTGTGTGTGCTCTTTTCCCATCTCCTTTAGAGACTGACTTCTACACACACACACACACACACACACACACACACACACACACACACACACACACACACACACACACACATAGTGTTTCCTGTCATGTTGTTCCCATCTTCTCTATAAATAATGTGCTCTCTGCCCCCACTAGCATGTCCAGCCAATTACCACATCATACTGATGCATGTACTCTGCTCCCCACCAGGCAATAATTGTAGATTTAGTCATTCTCACTATTTATTTTCCCCCACCTGCCACCCTTCCTTTTTCTTTTGGTGGCTTCAGTTTTCAAGTCTTGTTACCGTGGTCACCGTCATGGCTGCTGCTATAGCTTGAATCCCTGGCATGGTGTAGTTTTGATTGGTGGGATTACTGCGCTCATTAGGGAGGTAAATGTGTTGTCTGATGGATACAGTGATTGTATTTTGAGTCTCTGTGACTGACAAGACTAAATGAGACCATTTATCTATGTGAATGATGTTGCAGCCATTTGTAAAATAATTATCTGAATACTGTAGACTTTAAAAGGTAATTAAAAAGGATAAGACTGAGATTCTATATTTGTTCTTATTGTCAACAAATGCAATGAAAAAAACCAACGTCCTGTGTATCCAGAGCCAGATATATCTTTTTCCTCTGTGCCATTGAGATTCTTTGTTGTCCAAAAACGATCAATGAGCAATACTGTTCGTATGTTTATTGTCATGAACATGGGCACTTTAGTTTATTTTGATTCAATCCCACATACATTAGTTACACATATCCTGATGTTGTAAATACTAGAGCACCAAGTGTGTATTAATCCACATCTGAAAATAGTCCCCAAGAAATAAACAATTTACTTCTGTTTGAGAAACGTTTGCTAAAAGCTACAGTTCCCAGCACCCCAATGAAACTGTATGTGTGACCTGTTTTTAAAGGAATAGTTTGACATTTTTTGGATATATGCTTATTTGCTTCCTTTCTGAGAGTTAGATAAGAAGATCGATATGATCGCCAGCGACAAGTTGGCTCAGCTAAGACGGTAAACAGCTATCTCTGTGATTTATCACTATACAAACTTCAATCCACCAACCAACACCTCTAAAGCTGTCATATTGACACGTTATATCCTGTTTGTTTAATCCGTAAAAAAAAAACTGAAGTGTACAAACAACCTAATTGTAGTTTTACTGGCAGTTTATGTTGTATGTACGTTTTTATTTTTTTTACAGAATATAATGATAAAAATAATTATAATTAATAAAAATATAAAATAAAGCGTGTAGAGATACACATTGAGAATAAAAGAGTTCAAAATGAAGAAGAACTCAATTAAAGGTATACAAACACACATTACTACCAGAATAAAACTGGTTTGAGGTGAAAACTTCACAAAGACATACATCTTCACAAGTGATATAAAAGATATGCCAGACTGATAGATGAATAATAGAGTGTGTGTGTGTGTATACTTGTGTGTACCTGTTTTTACTTGGGTGTGAGTTTAAGTGTGTTTAAGGGTTTTTGCACCTCTGTGAACATGCCTGGGAATGAATGTATACCCATTTCAGACACTCTTGATACTGTATGAATGTATCATTTTTGTGTGTGTGTGTGTGTGTGTGTGTGTGTGTGTGTGTGTGTGTGTCTGTGTGTCTGTGTGTGCTTTAAACATGTTTCTATGCATGTGCTTACATGTACTTGTTTACATCCGTTTCTGCCTATAAGTGGAGGTGCCTGTGCAGCTTTGTATTAGTGTATACATGTGTGTGAGAGAGATGGTGTGTATGCGATCATCACACAGGGGAGATGCATACAGTCCATTTGTCAGCGAGCACACTGACCATTAGCTGGCCATCATACATAATGTATAGCAGTGACCTTTCTGCACACTGCACCCTTAGGCCTATAAGCCATTGTTTGGTGTTGTATTGATTTTTACCCCCCTCATAGATGGAGACGGTGATTTGAGGGGAGAGAGACTGAGTGCTGCTGTGTCTGGTGAAAGGAGAGGGGAGGGCAGAAGCAATGAAGTGTAAAGAATTGAAAAGGCTAGGCGTGGAGAAGGACCGAGACAGCGGCACATAACTGTAACCGTCTTTTCAGAGCTGTGACTGCTTGGAGGCCGGCCCCCGTATGAAAGACAGGGTCACGTTCAATAGTGGCGAATGTGAAATGACCAAGTGCCACCTACACACAGCCCATTAGACAGAGTGGTGAGCATGAGGCTGCATGGTAAACAATTTAAATCCATGAAAGATTTTTGACATTCACCAGGCTCGACTTGGTGTCAAAAAAGGCACACAGTGGGGAAAAGGTGGAGTTAGGTTTTCCATCTGCACACCTTCCCTATAATCTGCCACAATGTTCTTTTATATCTCTCCTTCTCCAGCTGACAACTAAAGTGGAGATACACCGAGGAGGAAAATGGGCTCCGAATATTTTTTTGCCCTCTCACAGTGTGGATCTTTAGGCTGCCTGGCAGACGAAAGCCGAGGGATTTGAATTTAACATCACTTTGTTGTCATCCAGAAATGACAACAGAAAGGTGGCTCCCTTTTAACCTGGCTAAATCACCATGGTAACTTCTGCTGCAGACCTAGTCTATATCCACGACGTTGCACTTCCGGGATTGCTCCGTTGCCGCCGGAAATTCCGCCGGATGTCCCTCATTTCGGCCGGATGCCCGTTACCTTCTGCTTTCTTTGTGTTGGACTATGGTTAACTGCTCCTCAGATCTCTGCAGGGTAAATCCAGACAGCTAGCTAGACTATCTGTCCAATCTGAGTTTTCCGTTGCACGACTAAAACAACATTTGAACGTACACATGTTCCACCAAAACAAGTTCCTTCCTGAGGCTATTTTGCAGCGGCTCTGTGGCTCTGTCCACCGCTTAGCACCGCCCAAGACGATTGTGATTGGTTTAAAGAAATGCCAATAAACCAGAGCAGGTTTTTCTCCCATCCCAGAATGCTGTGTGGACTAGCCAGACCCTCCTCCTCCGCGCTGTGGTGGAAGGTCTGGCAATGCGAGACTACGGCAGACCTAACCTGGTCCAGACCAGGTTCTCCTCCAAGGGAGAGAGTGCTTAGAGAAATCCTTTGGCTTTTCCTGACAATATTCTTATATATACAAACTTGTTGAGCCTTACATTAGTAATGCCACCGAATGCTCACCAAATCAATGAGCTGAAAGATGCCAAAATGCTTTGTAAAGCTGAGGGGAACTACAGACTTGGGGGGACAATTCTCTGCAGGATCGTTACAGCGAGCAACCCCCAAACAATGTTGTTCTATCGGTAAACAAATATTTATAGGTGCAGCTTTAAGTAGCTATTCAAATCAGTAAAGTAACTTTCCTTGTAACCTGAAAAAATCTTCTTGTGCTGTTGGAAGTATTTAATCCCAAACTGGGAACACATGATCAACTTAGCAATGTAACAACTTTTACGGGAAAGTGAAAATCCTTTATGTATCGCTACACTATCTATGTATGTTCCTACTGTAGTCCCTCACCAGATCCCCACTGACACTGCAGTGATCACATCAGTCAAACTGCTAAAATACAAATCCTGTGTGATTGTTGTGATTCATGAATATACTTGTAGTAAGTGTAATGGCTAATAAAGCCATTTGAACTGAGGAAGAGAAATGGGACGCAGTATACCGACACTAATACAGCACTGATCACTCGGTTAACAAAGAACCCCGGGAGGGGAGAGTGGGGGGGCCTGGGGAGCGTGCTGAGGGTAGAAAATAAGTGGCATCCTGCAGAGCTTTCTAATTCCACCAGGAGATTGACACCTGAATGAGCTTTCATGCAGCAAACCGCTGGGTGGCAACACCCTGCCTTTTTTCCCTCTCCATCCATTTTCTCCTCGTAAACGCTTGCTCACCTCCCGATGCGACAATGCATAAAATATCCATCTTAATGAGACATTAACTCTAATATTGACTTTTCAAAAACGTTTACTTTGTAAACAGCATTTTCACACTTTGCTTGGAGTGTGTGGGAATGCATCACAAGTGGATTGCAAGCCCATTAGAAGCATGGAGAAACTTGCAGGCTGCGTCAGAAAATAGCCTTTGAGTTAACGGTATGTCGTTAATTATTCAGTTTGCACCATAAAGTAGTCACGCCTCTAATTTTAAGCACATTATGTTTATTAAATCATGATGTGATTATGATAATGCGAAGGCAATCGCAGTGTGGTTATCAAGCACTTTTGTTACCTTTTTTTTTTAAATAATTTTATATTTTATAATCTGCCACAATGTTCTTTTATATCTCTCCTTCTCCAGCTGACAACTAAAGTGGAGATACACCGATACACATCTTTTTTTTTTTTTAGGAGAGAATGTAGCAGAGAAAAGGGTCATTATCTTTGAAAAGATCACTCCCAAAATTCATTCAAAAACATCTTGACAAGTTGATTTGCATTGGAATTGAGTGGAACTATATCATCCTGTTGTCAGATTCTTCACTTCTTTAAAGAAGATGGACACTTTTCTATCACACACTTACCACCTGTCATCTTGCCTTTTTTTGTTTCATTATCTTCCTCCATCGTAATGTTTGATCATTCCTTCTGCTATTTTCCCTGTTTATTCTCATTCATGTTGTGTCTCCATTGATGGGTGGGAGGAAGCGAGGGTCTCAGGGCCAGAAGAGCCTCACAGCAGGCCTCCGTTCCATTTATCAACATCAGGGTTTCTCAGCGCGATGCCTTAAAAGCCAATTCAGAAACCTCTCCACTCCCCCCTGCGAACAAAAGCAGACAGAACCCAACTTAAATGCGAAAACCTGCCTTTCCTTTTTCACGCTGAGTTCACCTTTTCACCAATAGGTACTTTTCGGAATGCGACTACATGAGGTTATTTTCCTTTCAAAAGGGATGGCAGATCAAAATAAATGAGAGGGACATTTAATGAACCGCGCTTCGTAGCCTTGACACTTTGCTTTTTGTGTAAAAATGCTTTTTTCGAAACATGTTAATTGCATTCACTCTGTTTTCTTTCTCCAGGTTTTATTATTATTTTTTGTCTCTATCTCAACCCTGGTTTTCAGGGTGTGTTGTGGTGTTTTGTCGTGACAAGCCGAATCAAGGCTGGAACACAAAACACCTCTAAGTGACATCTATTCAGCTGCCTCTCAGAAGCCGAAAAGTTGGCAGATTGAAACAGCCAAGGGTTTCAATCGACCTTCCTTTTATACATACAGAACTCTTTTGAGGGGGTGTGTGTGTGTGTGTGTGTGTGTGTGTGTGTGTGTGTGTGTGTGTGTGTGTATGTGTTGTCATTACTTGGTCCCTTCCACATTTAGCCCTCCATATGGCTTATGTAGATAGCTTTCTTTAGGTCATGTCTTGGCTCGGCTTTAATTAGTGGATTTGCTGCTAATAGATGGAGCTAATTAACAGGGATTGGGGCTGCTGCACGTTTGCCACTGTTCCTATCTGTGTGTGCGCGCACGCTCATACGTGTGTGAGCTGACATGCTTCTGTCTACCCAACGATGGAGACAACGGATGCTGTCACCTTGGAAACCATGTAAAATGGATTCCAGGGGTGGAATCAGCCAAGCCAATTAGACATAGACATGCCATGGAGATGGCAGGGCGCACAAAGATGCACACTCAGAGTCTGTGTCGCTCAGCCTTTCCCCCTCTCTTTCCCTCGCACGCACACGCACACACACACACACACACACACACACACACACACACACACACACACACACACAAACAAACACACACACGTAGGCAGTCAGACAGCGTCTTGCCCCAGGCAGTGTGGATATGACCATCATAATCACATCATCACCCCCCGATAACAATAACTCTGCTCAGGGATGCAAATAATCTGTGTCCACATATCTTATTATTACAATCAATAATAACGAAGTATCCCAACACACACACAAACACACACACACACAAATACACCCCTGTCACCCTAATGAGAAAGTATAGCCTATTACCATGCTCTGTGTGTTGTTGTGTGTGTTTCAGCAGCTGTGTCCCCCTTCTCTAAAAAGCGAGGAGATCAAAACGGAGCAAGGGGCTCACAGGGTGTAAAAACTAATTTACTTTAAAAAAAGTAATTCTGCCAGCTGAATTATTTGTCCCCCCCGTCAAGTAGCCCCAGTCTTTATCAAAAGCACCGTGATTGAGAAACAGGCCAAATGTGCAGCGAAAGAATGAACACATGCTCGGTTTTGATCCGCAGTGCATGGTTTTTCCCAAAAGCAAACCGGTGACCCATATGCATTCTCGTCGCTCTAAACGCGGGTCGTGATGAAATAGCCACAATATCACTGCTGACTTTGTGATAACACTGTGTTACTTATGTCAAACACACACCCGCCCCCTCAGCTTGGATGTGTGTTTGTTCATGAGTGGTTGGGGTAGGCTGACGGACTCGCAAATGTCGATAAGTGACTGTATGGGTGTTTGTGCGATGTGTGTGTGCTCGCTGATAAGTGTTGATAAATAAGTGAGAGTGTGTGTGTGGATGATTGCTGATTGGTGGCAGGGTGTCTATTTTTAATGAAATCCTTTGTGCCACTCTGATTGGCTCATCAATCAAACAGCAGTTCACATATTACCCATAACCTCTTTCTGCTCTCTCCAGGTGGCGGATTACAATGTGACGCATGCACATGTGTACTCACACAGGCACAACCTTGTGATGAGAGGACCAAACTTTGTCATATTCACACACACACACACACACACACACACACACACACACACACACACACACACACACACACACACACACACACACACACAGATATAAACAGGCATGTGCCAAAGGGCAAACTTGCTCATATTGTCTTTCTCACAGACACACACAAACACTTACATACATGTACACACACAAAAAAACGCACATGCGAACACACACACACACACACACAAACATTTTTGCATTTACACTTACTGTACATAAATACCCTCCAGCCTTGCTTAAAGCTTAACATCAGTAGTTTCCCCAATGTTGCTGTCATCTCAATATCCATCCACAGAATGAAGGAGACAATGAGAGAGTAAATGCATCATCTGCATTAATTTCTGCTTGATTCAAAGCGTCGTGGCTAAAGAGGGCAAAAGGAGGGGCGGCGGGCGGGCCGGGGGGGGGGGGGTAGAGGGGAAGGAGGGAAGGGAGGATGAGAGGTGGGTAGACAGGAGAAATAAAGGGGGTAGGGGGAGATGTGAGGAAGAGGCCTTGGGGAGCACCTCGCTGCGGCTGACCCCGGGGCTAGGAGAGAAACGCACTCGCATATCCACTGAGATTAGCAACAACAGACACACACGAGTGCACATAATCACATCCACACATATGCACGCTCATGCAGAAAAGCCACAGACATAACGATAAACGTCCCAAACAATGGTTGTGAAATCAGATGAAACACAGCATTAGTATAGTATACACATATAGTCATGTACAGAGTGGATGTAATATTACAGGCCTGGAGCCAATAAAAAAGGCCCATAGGCAAGAAACAATTAGAGGGAGGTCAGGTATTCTTTAGGACTATCAAATAAGTAAGGTTTTGTATCAAAAAGATGGTGACAAACATAAACATTGATGGAAACAATTTTTTTTAAATTACTGCACTTAAAATGGCAATCCTAAGATTTCAATCCTGGTTGATTTAGAGTTTCTATTTGAGTGAAAACAATTGAATTGTATTCATTCTATAGCATAGAAATAGAATGAATGTCATTTTATGTCTATACTCGGGAGCCTTGCTGGTACATGAGCTTCACATTTTCATAATTGTATTGCATAGTTCCATTTTTGTGTGTATACAATGGGGAAAAGCTGTAATACAGGATTTCTGGGATTTTTGGGAATGTCACAGACACCCAGTTCGTAATATTGCAAATATATAAATATTACAATATTTTCATCAGTGGGCCATAGGCTTAATCACCATTGTAGTACCTCCTTAATTGATACATAGATAGTGACCTAACTAGTCTCACATTGCCAGACCTTACTCACAGCGCTGTGTTTTAAGTATAAAACGCAGGAGCAACACAACTCTTTCAGTTCGGGAGACCTTGATGACTTAAACAGAAGCATTTAATAATAATAATTGCAGAGACAATTAAGCAGGCAGTACAGTTTAACAATGATGTGCTCTCGAATTGTGCCGTCCCAACTCTCTGAAGTTCCTGTCCTCCTGAAGGTGTATTTAAACATGCTGAAGGCGTTACGTTTAGCTGAACCTTTAAAGGTCCCATAACATGCTGCTTTTTGGATGCTTTTATATAGACCTCAGTGGTCCCCTAATACTGTATCTGAAGTCTCTTTTATATAGACCTCAGTGGTCCCCTAATACTGTATCTGAAGTCTCTTTTATATAGACCTCAGTGGTCCCCTAATACTGTATCTGAAGTCTCTTTTATATAGGCCTTAGTGGTCCCCTAATACTGTATCTGAAGTCTCTTTTATATAGACCTTAGTGGTCCCCTAATACTGTATCTGAAGTCTCTTTTATATAGACCTTAGTGGTCCCCTAATACTGTATCTGAAGTCTCTTTTATATAGACCTCAGTGGTCCCCTAATACTGTATCTGAAGTCTCTTTTATATAGACCTCAGTGGTCCCCTAATACTGTATCTGAAGTCTCTTTTATATAGACCTCAGTGGTCCCCCTAATACTGTATCTGAAGTCTCTTTTATATAGACCTCAGTGGTCCCCTAATACTGTATCTGAAGTCTCTTTTATATAGACCTCAGTGGTCCCCTAATACTGTATCTGAAGTCTCTTTTATATAGACCTTAGTGGTCCCCTAATACTGTATCTGAAGTCTCTTTTATATAGGCCTTAGTGGTCCCCTAATACTGTATCTGAAGTCTCTTTTATATAGACCTCAGTGGTCCCCTAATACTGTATCTGAAGTCTCTTTTATATAGACCTCAGTGGTCCCCTAATACTGTATCTGAAGTCTCTTTTATATAGACCTTAGGTGGAGGGTGGGGGGTGTGGCCTTGACCAACTGCCATGCTTTGCTTATTTGCAAGCCATGATGTCTCTCTTTTTCTCATGGGCGGGCCAAATTCTCTGGGACGGGCAAAGCAGAGAAAGGGGAGGTAACCTTTCCCCCTTATAAAGAGTCATAAGGGGCAGATTCCAGATCGGCCCATCTGAGCTTTAATTTTCTCAAAGGCAGAGCAGGATACCCAGGGCTCGGTTTACACCTATCGCCATTTCTAGCCACTGGGGGACCATAGGCAGGCTGGGGGAACTCATATTAATGTCTGCCATTGCATTGGTCCACATCAGTCATGCACTTTTTACTCCACTACATTTATCTGACAGCTTGAGTTACTGGTTATTTTGTAGATTAACATTTTATGAACAAATATGCCTCCAGTATTGCCCAGTTCTTATAAAAAGCAATAGCAAAATAAAAATATGATATATAAAGAAAATACCTAGAATAAATCAAACACTCAAAACAAATTGTAAATAGCTCCAACTCAACTAGCTACAACATCAAAATGCTGTGTGTATGGAGTACACTGTGTCTCTGAGTACTTCTTCCACCGCTGCATACGAAGGAATATGTCCATACTGTAAACATGTCTTGTTCAGTGTTCTGAGTATCAGTAGATGAAAGGAGACAAAAAGTGAAATATTTTGTTGACATTTGATGTCACACTGCAGTGAAATTGAAAGTTTTACAGGACTGGAGGGACAGAAGGGATTATTCAAAAAAATGTGATGGTGTGATTGGTTTGAATTTTCGAGTACATCTTCTAATATGTGATGTAACAACTCCTGACAAAAAGCATCACGTCTTCTAAGCAGTAAGGTAAAGTAACGGAAACACGGAGGATAATTTGATTTTTGGGCATGAAATGTTCTCTATTAGGATCCAAAAATAGGATGACAAGGTGCAAAATTCATTTTCACTTCATCTTTTCTTCGACCCGTCTATAGCAAGAATCAGACAGCCCCCCCCCCCACACACACACACACACACACACACACACACACACCGTCTTGTCCTCCCCTCTCGTTCAACCTCTTGTGTTCCACATCTCCACTTTTTCGTCTCAACAGCCTGTCAGCTCTGAAACACAGTTGTGACTCATCTGTCTGTTGCATCAAAGATGCCAGACAAACAGACAGCCAGAGAGTTCGTCTTCATCTTCAGAGAGTGAATCACAATTTGGTGCTGAACGCCTAGTCCTAAAATCAGGCAATCTGTGCTGTCTGAAACCCCCCCTCCCCCACCCTCCCCCCCATCCTTGACAGTTGCCGGTTTGCTTGATTACAGATACTTCATTGTAAAGCCGATTGATATGGTGCTGTTTGGCAGTGTGAAGCACTTTTTCTTAAACTGATGTAATGTAGGAGTTTGATCCGTTTCTATAAACTTTGTAAGACGTGAAGTATATTTATTATTATTACAGGTTTCAGTTAAGAGTTTCAGAGGCCTTCCCACGCTGACAAAAATAAATGTCTACCAGAAATACTGACTATTACTAATGTTTTCTGTTGGTGTGTCTGGCAGTCAAACTGATATCTAAATAGATTTGTGCTATAAAATCAGTACTTAATAACCTTGGTGTTTTGACTTATGTTTGTATTTGGTCAAAATGATTAAAGAAGTTTGAGATTTTTTTAGGACAGCGGCCCATAAGAGGTCTCTCGTGGATGTGACTTTTTGGTTCCGACTGACAATATAGGTACTGTAATTTGATCGGTGGAGTATTTATGTGGGCGGGCTCTAAAAATAGTTTGTAATACCACTTGAGTTCCAGCGGCTACACAAACAGTTAACCAGCTGGGGACTGACCTTTTTACTTACTTAGTCATGGATTTGATAGAAAAACACTCAAGCCTATATGTTTTTCCTTCAAATTTACCACATTTTTCATATTTGAACCACAACAGAATAATGCGCACACAAGCCCTTGAACTGAAACTGTTAAAAGGATTTCTATCAGAGATTCACTCTGATTTAAAATTATTTAATCCCATTATCAAATATGGAAAAATATACACAATAGCAGCGGTATGATTAAAATGTATAATTCCTTTCACAAAAGTCTTTTCAGCCACCACCAAAGCACGGTTCATACTCTTTAAATGTAAAGCGAGCACTGGTCTTGACATTGGCCATAGCCCACATCAGTTCAGGTTGAAGTATTTCATATAATTCACCTCTTGTACTCTCTGGGATTTGACTCTAAATGTGTGGTTTCTTATGGCATATCTGGAAAAACAGCATCTCCCATGATCCCTAGCCAAAGTGGCACGGTAACGAATGACATCTGTCAGGGGTCAACCTGCTCTTTTGAAGCTGTTTTGTGAAAATAAGAACCGTGTGGATCTGTGTGTAGGTTGCACGAGTGTGTGTACGCTCTGCTTCGTCTGTGTGTGTGTGAGTGAGTGAGATGGCCTAGAGCGAGCACTGTGAGGTTTTCCAACCCACGCTGAGCCGACTCCGGCTGGACCGGCGAGGCTAAGTGCGCTCTGCCAAAACACACAGCAGCCACACCAACAGTGAACTCTGTATAGTCGGGGGTGGAAGGGAGGATGGATGGAGGGATTAAGAGGTAGAGTTGGAAAGTGAGGTATGAAAGAAGCAGCAGAGAAGTGGCAGAGTAAGGGGAAGACAGGAAGAGGGCAGAGGTAATTCATCATGGTCACAAAATGTGCACACACAGTCAACTGTGACGTGTGTGAGCCCTCAGTAATGACAGAGTGACTGATGTAGTTCGGGTCTCAATAGGTATATACCCTGTATGTAAGCTTGTAAAACTGCTCACCCATTAACACTTTAGGCTGTGTGTGTTTGTGTGCGTGCGTGCGTGCGTGCGTGCGTGCGTGCGTGCATACTATGAGAGTGTCACTATTTTTCCTCTGATTGCGTGCACAGGTCTTTGTGTCTTTGCTCATTAACTTTGATTGCAATGGCAAGTGGGGGGCATTTGTTGGATAAAAACAACAGGTTTGCTTGGGTCGCGAACTTTGCAATTTGTGGGAGGTGAGAGGGAGCGAGGTGATAGAGAGTGGAAAACAGAAAAAGGAGGGGAGGAGGCGGTGGTAAATAAGTGCCTTTCAGTCTTAGATGAGCGGGGACTCTGACAGCTCCGAGAGTCCGACAGCTAAATGGCTCACTTAAGACAGAAGAGGTGATGGAGGAAGAATAGCAGCAGAAGGAAAAAAACAAGAAAACAAAACGTGTGAAGTCAGCCATGTAACTGTTGCTGTCACCAAGCAGAATGACTCTCATTGTGATCATTTGTCTATGTGCATTAACATGTTTTTGTTAAAGAGGTGATAGCAGACAGCCACTTCATCATTTTTTTATGATTAGAAGTTGAAGATTGAAGATCATTTTTTAAGTAAAGATTTCAATTAGTCTAATCACGGATGATTTTGTGTGTTTCACATTATGTTTCCCAAAGCAAACTATACATCTTTGGTTTGAATTAAGACCCTTTTTTGCCATATTAAAAAATGCTCTCAGATTGGATTCTATGCTGATATTTTAATGCAAAAAGATTATTATTCATAATTGTATTTAGAGGTTGTACCAGAATAGGTTTATGTGGTTTAATTTTCAAAAAACACCATATTTTTGTTGTACTGCACATTGCTGCAGCTCCTCTTTTCACCCTGTGTGTTGAGCTCTCTGTTTTAGCTACAGAGTGAGGCATCACACTTCTGTTCCATCTTTGTTGGGAGGCACACATGTGCAGTAGCTAGGTAAGGATCACATCAGATAGCTGTTTGTTTCTACAACTTCAGTCAGTACAAGGCAGGATTAGCCGGGAGACTTCTTCTAAACGAGGGCGCACTTCCAACTTTGCGTGGAATACCTGCAGAACAGGGACATGTAAGTAGTTATTTTGCCATTCAGAACGAGCTAGCATGCTGCAACGGTTAGCCACCTCGTTTCGGCTAGTGACGTAGAAAACCCTGCAGATTTTGAACAGCTCACCTGGAGACTGAAGGCAGGACACATTCAGAAACCCTTATCTCACTCAAAACAGCATGGATGTTTTTTTTTCCAAGTTTGTATGCGTGTGGAAGCACCAGAGACACAACATAACACCCCAAATCCCAGAAAAAGTGATTTTTTTCATAATATGGGCACTTTAACAATATAGTAGCGATGATTTTCAGCTCACTTTCGATTCTTGGACTTCGGAGCACCATTGACACCACCACCACCAGGGCGGGTCTTGCCAAGAAACCAAGTGGGATTCATAATAACGCGTCTTTGATGGAATGGAATGCAGAGAGTACTAAATGGAGGAAGCTATCGTAACTATTAGCTGTGTTGCATCATCCACTTCAATCCACAACCTCTGTCAGTGTATAAACTGCTCCACAACAGTAGCATGAGACAAGTTGATGATGGTACAAATAGGCCTATCTTTTGAATAACTGTGAATGAAGTTAATGTCCCGTTAGCGACAAAGCTAACTGGCTTGCTGACTGACAGCGCAAACTAGGTAGCTAGCTATTTTGACAATGATTGGGACTGGCTAGCACTAGAATGCTCCCAGCTAGGTAGCAGGTTAGCGGTTAGCTCTTTTCCAACTAGCCCTGCAAGTGGTCACTACATCACCAAGGTTCTAGAACTACATAGCCTATTTCATGAAGATGCTCTGTTAAATGTTATGTTGTGACACTTCCTGGTGCGACTGGGCCTTAAAGCTTTCAAAATCAGTAGCCTAATAGCCTACTGGATTTTTATGTTTCTGAGAAGAGAGCAGTACAGCACACATACCTGTTCTTTCCAAAAGCTCATTCACATCTCTGTAAGTGTTGTATTTTGCCTTCATTTGATAGTTGACAGTTGAGTGTGAAGAAACACGGAGAGAGTGACAGAGATAGAGTGTGAAAACCTGATATAGGTCTACCAGGACACATTCTCTGACTGATTATTTGAGTTTTTTATGAAATACAATCTGAAGTTGAAGAATAGTGTGTTCTGTGTGATGCTGTTATATAAGACATCTTGATTTGACAGTTCCATAAATCCCATTCATCAATAGTATAAGGCTCTATGTGTCTACTGTGTGTCTCCCTGCGAAGTATTGCGTGCTGCATCACAGCTACAATATAGGAGCCTTTGTCCGCTCCCTCATGTATGTCCTTGTAAGTCATTGTAAGTCACATTAACAGCCATTGAGAAGACATCCGACAGAGCTGGCAGCTCAAAGCTAGGTGCTTTGTGCATTTGTCAGTGTAACCTAGGGTGACCAGACATCCCGGTTTGACCGGGACAGTCCCGATTTTGAATTGCGTGTCCCGAGTCCCGACAAAAGCCTGTTGGGACGCTAAAATGTCCCGGTTTACACCAACCATTATAACATTGTCCCGGTTGTCAGCGATTACATAGCCGACGTGGTCTTATTATAGACAATTATTAGATAATTAACTAAACCCATGTAGAAAAACGAATAAAGCGTCCAGCATATGATTTTAACAATGTGTGTGTGTGTGTGTGTGTGTCAGTCAATTAAAGCGGCCTGCATAATCTATGCAGCCAGCGTTATAATGTAGTCTATATTTGTAAACATTGTTGCAATGCCTCTTCTTATCGGTCTTGTTTTAACCAGTCCCTCCAGGTCCACTTTCCAGCAGACGAGCGCTGGGTGGAAATGGGGACATTCTAAAACGTGAAAAAGCTTAACATGGTTTAATGTACCTAAACAACGATCAATGATTACCACATTTCTCTCTCATATTGCTCTGGTTATGAGGAGCAATATGAGAGAGAAATTTTGTGATGATTGGTTGTTGTTTAGGTACATTAAACCACGTTAAGCTTTTTCCTTACAGTAGCCTCAATGAAGCAGAAACGCTTAATATCAGATAACGTCCATAATAATTGGACTTTGGGTTAGATTTATTGACAGTTTTCAGTGGTTATGAGGAGCAATATGAGAGAGAAATTTTGGTGATCAGTGATCGTTGTATAGGTACATTAAACCATGTTAAGCTTTTTCACGTTAGGACTTAAATAAAGCCCATGAGAACTGTGGTGAGTCAACCCACAGCCCAATGTTTCCAATAGGGAAGCTATCTGCTCTATCAAATGAGATTACATTTGTGTGTGTGTGTGTGTGTGTGTGTTTTGTTGGTTAGAATAACACTGGTAACACTTTACGGTAAGGGTACATGAATTCATGCATGAATTAATTGATGTAATCTATGTATTATTACGCATTATGTGATTAATGATTTATGTGTTACTACATTCCTTAATATTCCATGAATCATCAGGAATTGACGTGCTCATAGTCTGTCATTTGTGACCTCATACATGAACAACACAACTAAAGCATTAGGTATGTGGGCACATCATTATGAATTATGATTTATTAAGCATGATCATGATTATTTAGTTTTCTGCAAAACAAATGTGGTCATCACTGCGCAAATTCTGATTTGAACACAACTTACCTAATGCTTTAGTTGATAGATAGATAGATTAGTGGTGTTCATGCATGAGGTCATGAATGAGAGGCTATGGACTCATGTCAATTCCTGATGATTCATAAGATATAAAGGAATGAAGTAATGCACAAATCATGAATTAATTCATGCATGAATTCATAATTCATGTATTGTTACCATAACTTTAGTTCAAGCCTGTGGCAGCAGTTCCAAATAATTCGTTTAGTGCCATGCAATGAAAAATACCTTTTCACAACGTTTTTCATAAGTTCAGTGGGTGCATTTTCCAAAAGAATGCTTTAATTCTGAAAAATAAAGTTGGTCCCTCACGAAACTCACTCAATGTCTTTTCATATTATTTCTTAGCTATGTAGGCTACATACCAAGAAAATTCATGAATATTAACTGAGATACTCCATTATGTTGTGAGCAGTAGGCCTGTGTGTGCTGTTGGCAAAATTGTGTCTAATCTGACTGTGTCTATCTGACCTGGGCTGGCACATGTTTACGTTAAAAAACATGTGCGTGGACGAGCACTACGGTCACGTGCCAATTGTCCCGGTTTCAGTTCCGGGAAATCTGGTCACCCTAGTGTAACCTCGCAGTTTATGTACAGCGACAATACTTCTAATGTTGGAACTTTCAATGTGTTGTAAAGTGTGACAGCAATGCAGAGCCTGTTTCAGGAATGTGATAAAGAGGCTCGGGTTGTGGTGATCACTATATCCTTAGCCAGACTCATAACCTTTTATTCCACCTTACAGACAAAGGAAGACTGTGTGTGTGTGTGTGTGTGTGTGTGTGTGTGTGTGTGCTTGTTTAACTATATTCGTGGGGTCCAAAAACCGAGAGTCCGGTATACTTGTGGGGCCAAAATGCTGGACCCTACAAGTTTAAAGGGCTGTTTGATGATTAAGACTTGGTTTTAGGATTAGGGTTAAAATTAGGTTATGGTTAGGGTGAGGGTTAAGGTTAGGCATTTAGTTGTGATGGTTAACGTTAGGGTAAGGGACTAGGGAATGCATTATGTCAATGAAGGGTCCCCACAAAGATAGTGCCACAAACCTGTGTGTGTGTGTGTGTGTGTGTGTGTGTTGCAGAGGGCTATACATGCACACTTTCACCTCACACTCTCAGCCACGTCCATAACTTTTTATTTCCAGCAGTCTGCACTTCTCCTCATTGGCGTAATTTACTGCTGTTTTATGCAGCGTGTCCTGCAGGTCGTCCAAAGTTTAACACCTCTGTTAGATTTTAATGCCTTTATGACTGGAGCTGTGTGAACTTGTACTTGCGCCATACTGCTGGACGGACTCAGGGAACTGTCTTTATTTTTCTCTATACATCTCTAACACCCTCTTTTTCTTTTGGATTTTATTAGATGAAGCAACACATTGAAGTGAATTTCACGGTCACGAAAAAACTGCATGTTAAGTGTTTCATCTTCACTTTATCTGGGTAATTGTGAGAGATCTTTTTGTGTATCTCTTTGATTTCCACACTTTGGCACATAACATTGAGAACATTGGAAATTATATTGTCAATAGCTGGGTTTTCCTCCAAGTCTTTTATGAGGTATTGAATTAGACAGACTGAATGGAAACAGTAGAGCTCCCATAAAAAACTGTTTTTAAAACTTGCTTAAGGCAAATGCATTTTATGATAATGAATATATCATGCAATCACTTGGAATAGAATTGCAAGTTGATCCAGCACAAAGACATATCTTTAAATTGTCTCCCCTAGAAATGTGTTACAGCGTGCATACGATTCCCACTGTGGGTTTTCCCATGATGCATATCTGTGTTTTAGTCTTGAGATATGGCAAACATTAGATGACAACAAAGAATAATGAGAACTTCTTCTTCTTGGAAGACCATTCCATTGGTGGATGATGGTGTTTTCTGTCAAACATGCAAAGGTGTTAGAGCATAGAAGTCCACTGCATTAACTCAAGTACATGTGAAATTCTTCTCATGTTGACAAAAAGTTGTAATCTTCAATAGCCGCGATACAGTTGTCACTTTAAAATGACACAAAGACACTTTTAACTATGCCGATGAAAGCCCCAAATTTGCAAACTTGATTGAAAGGTCTTGAGAATACGACGGCTACTAAAGCCAGATTATTAAACGTGTATTAATAGATTATTTTCGGCCACTTGGAGTCAGGGCAACAAACTGTACAAACATTGACACATTTTAATCTTATAAGCTTTCTGGCCACCTAACAAATATTCCCTCTCATTGGAGTTCTGTTTTGTTCTCTTCTGAGGGAAATATCCGGCTGTTTCGCCGCTGGATGCTCCACTATACTCGCCAGATAACTGCTAACTTTGTCTGCCGTTTGGTGGTGGGTGAGTGGCGTGTAGTGGGTTTATCAGAACTTTTCTCGCTGAAAACAGCTGCTGGCTGCAGCTGGAACCACGTTGATGAGAGCAGTGAAAGTGACCCAAAACATTGTGGGCCGTAAAACCGAAACAATGAGCTAAGAGAGGCTAGACTGCTCCACAGAGCTGAAGGGAAGTAAAGGGTGGTAGGTTGCTGGTTATTTTTTTCTCTGAGGATTCATCACTACGAGCGAGATCTTTCTCAATAATATTTTTTTGGTTTGTTAGTATAAATACATTGATTAGTTCATCTTTAGTAACTACAAGTAAGTAACTTACACCCAGGTTAATAAATCCTGCTTGAGCTGCCATTTAGCGTGTGGTACAAGCCCTGTCCACATCTGTACTTCCCCAATGTACTATTGTACAATGCAACATCAAAGTTGGAGTCATTGGTACAGCAAACCACACCTGGCCACACCCTTTGGTGATGGGTGTCAGAGGTGTTACTTAAACCTTTCTACCTAGGAGGCATATTGTAAGCGACACATTAGCAGAGCAGCAGCTTCTGTCCTCTGTCTGTCTGCACAGGTGGCATTCAGGCACAGTATTGAATGCATTGTAGACAGCTGTATTTATTGAAATAGGAGCACATCTGCTCCATCAGACACTTGTGACACCGATAACTGAAGAACACAGCTGAAACACCTCCTGTGTAAACATGCCGTTGTATCAGAGCTTTTTCCTCCTTTCAAGATTTACTGTGGCGATGCCTTTTTTGAATAAGCAGGTGGGATATCATGACATTTTTAAGTTCATTTTTGGACTATGGATAATATCAGGTTCTATCAGATACATGTCATTACTATGTTTGTATTGCTCTTAAATTACTTTTTGTCCACGTACCGAGCACTAATCCCAGACACCAGAGATGAGATTTGAACTCGCTTCTCATAACTGCCTTTGAGCATTTGCATTTGCACGTATTGACTGGAGGAGAATTTTCATTACAAAATAAAACAAGAGTTGCTCCTGTTTGGCCTGATTCGGGTGGCTGAGTGGGCGCACAGGGTTTACACTTCCCTGTTTCTTCTGTCTTCTTATCTTCCATTCAATTACACCCGAATACCTGGAAATGTTTGTCACCACAATAAAAGGGAGCGTGTATGTTATACAGTATACAAAAGCTCTAACACAAGGTTTATTTACCGCTCATAGCTGAGAGCGGCATGTGCCAACTTTGCTCTCCGCTGCACGCAGCAGCTGCCTGGCTTCACATGTCATCCAGACTTGACATAACTTCCCTCTGTTCTTCCTTTCAGTCTTTCACTCTGTGCCTCTCCTTGCCACCCCAAGGCAGAGCAAGGCGGTGAGGGCTCCCGGTAAAAGCAATGATCAAAAGTAGCACTTGGATGCCTACAGGTTTCCCTGACATGAGAGGAGATTGTGTGGTGGGAAGAGTGATGGCGGTGTGGGGTTTGGAGGGCGGAGGGAGGAGGTGAAAAAACTGTAGAGACACACCCATTACTTGTCAAGCTGGAGCAGAGACGGGATACCTCAAGATTGGGAGAGATGTAAAGAAGGAGGGATGGTGGCGGGCGAGGGTTGGTGGTGGGGTGGCTGCAAGAGAGGATGAAAGGTTTGAGGCATGAAAGGAAGGCAGACATGGGGTGAAAAGAGGCGGAAAGGAGAAGTGAAAGAGGAAAAAAAAAGGACGAGAGAGAAAGTTGGGCTGAGCAAAGCGCGACATGGGGGGGGGGGGCCCGGGGGATCGTCTTGAGTTGAAAAGCCGTCATAGGTGAATAATTGAAGACAGGCTCTGCTGCCTACACTCATACAGTGAAGTCAAAGGCAGAAGTGGGGACGTGTATGTGCAAGGCTGCGGAAAACCGGAGCGGAAAATCTTTCGGTAATGAGGAAATTCTTGACTCGGTATAATAATATTTTCCCAGTTTGGAGAAAAATCTCATTCCTCAGCGCTCATTCACACCCGCTGCCTCTATTCCACTTTCCTCAGAGTAGATCTGATAGCACCGCATAGCAGAGCTTTGATAACCCAATAACACATAATGACACTGTGTGTGAGTGCAGCTTTCTGTTTTGAAATGGTGTACTAGGTTTTGTTTAGGCCTCATATACATTTACACTCTCCCAAGAGCAATGTTAGGTAAATGATTTACCTCCTTGCTATTGGTTAATTTCTGATGTCTGCGTGTGTGACTTTTATATTTTCCGCCAGCGTGTGTGTGTCAGAACACACCATGTGCTCCTATGTGACATAATTTCTTGCTCACACAGCATGTATAATGCATACCTCAAATGATATGTTACATGTTTGTCTGCTCTCTCTCTCCTCCCCCCCCCTTCCCAAACCAAGGTAGGGCAGACATTCTAATGCAAAGGCGCTGGCACTCAAATGCTTTATTTGGCCACATATAAGACCAATTTCAGCCAGATTTATGACTTCTGTCGTCGGGTTATTTCACCAAATCCCCAGACAGGACACAATTCACGGCCGTTGTGTGTGATGCCGGCTCTGTTTTCAAATCTAAGAGCTGTGGCATTGCAGGCGTGCCAGGGGAGTTGTAAGGAGAAACCCTCTATATTTTCAGCAACCCACTTCTAAATTAGCCCTTTCTACATCCACCAGCTGAAAAAGAAAAAACTAAAAAAAAAAAGAAGCCCCGGGCAACTTTTATTACACCCGTCCTCAATTACACCATCGTCATAAAACAACACACATTTAATCACAGCCTCTGCGAACATGATGAAGTAGTTCATCATAAAGAAACGCCAGATCTTAACAATGGAAACATACATTTCAGAGCGGACAGATATTAGATGCGTGTCAATAAAAAAAAGATATAGGCCTTGCCAGTGCCAATGCGCCAGTCCATGAATTATTATTGAGGAAAGGGACGACACATTCCATAACTTATTCAACTCTAGGGGAGACAAGTCCTTCGCTCCCAATGGACAGTGCAGCATCTTCAGGGTGCGGTGACAGGGGGAGGCAGGTTGGGCGAATGCTCCCCCCCCCCAAGGGGGATTCATGTGCTTGAAGGAAACAGTGACAATCCATGTTGGGAATACAGAGTATTACAATCTCTGCGGTGGGTAGACTCTCCAGGGAAAGAGAGGCGTCTATTGATTGGATTGACACTGACTGGTTTTCCCACTGGGAAGACGGAGATGTCACCAACATGACTTTGACCCCATTGTGACTTATCATAAGCTAAAGATAAGAGCTAACATGCATTACTTCCAGAGCTGTTCTTATTTATGGATCACTGCCCTCACCCTTGTTTGACTGGTGCTTTAATCCAGTCTAATCAGAGTGTGTGTCCATATTGGAACAAACAAAAATATGAGTTTTAAAATTACTGTATTCATTTGCAATGCAAACAAAAATAAATGGCCCAGCAGAGAATCTCCTTTACAGAAATGCTCACCTTTATGTAAATGTACTCTGACACAATGCGAGCGACAACCAGGCGAGAGCCAATCACGCTTGTTTTGATTTGCGTGAAAACAAAAGCACGTAGTTGTTTACTACTCTGTTGAACTAGCGGAGAGGGGGATGGCCTCCAGTGCAGATTAGGTGGTGTAATGGTTATGGTGGGTAGCTAGGATGTACAAAAGTGTCTTTTGACTTTGACAACCGTATACTGTCTGGATCCCTCCTCCTAACAACCACCAATGTTGTTTTATTTTAACCATGACTACAATATTTCCCTAACCTTAACCAAGTAGACTTAGTTGCCTTGACTTAAAGGAAAATTCCAACGCAAAATGAACCTAGGGGTTAATAACATATGTGTACTGAGTCGAACGTTCTCTGGGATATGTTTTCATGCTAATCGAATGCGTCTCTAGCTTTGAACAAGCTCCCGCAAACCGGTGGTTAGCTGCTATCGCTAGCTTTCAGGGCAGATGGTAAATCTCTATTTCTATACCACTAACAAGGCTCAACATAGCACCACACTTCCACGATAGCACAATGAGGGTCCCTACATGTAAACCGAAGCATTGAGAACTTTGTAAGTGTACAGACAGTTTATTAAAAAGATAGATTATAAAGACAGTAGCATTCATGTTTACATGCGGGCGCCATCTTGGAAAACAGTCGATCACGAACGCCGTGTTTGAGCTTTGTTACTGGTTAGTGATTGCACGGCGTTCGGCATTCGACTGCTCGTGACTTTTTTCCCAAGATTTGTCCTTTAACTAAACAGATGGCACATTAGAATTATGTAATGGTCGTTTGTAAAGGTTCCTGTATGAGTAATTTTAGAAGGCTGTTTTATTATTAAGGTATAAGAACTTAAGAACAGGCAGGATCAGGTACAAACAATTTAAACGAATGACATGTTGTCATAGAAACAAAACCAATAGAACAGACTTGAAAGGAAAAGGTGTAGTACTGTATTTACATAGATATACAAATTTAGAGCTTATATTAGGGTCTATTTTTTAATCATTGTGTGTTTATGTTCCATCCAGAGATAAATGTTTTTTTTTTTTTTTTTTTATAATGAGCACTCAGTTTCCCAGAAATCTTTTAAAGTGACATCTGTAAACTACGCTCAGCAAGGTCACATTTGCTTATGCGGCCGGTCTGTGGTCCCCTGCAAGATGAGGGACACAAAACCTAAAACGGTTTTCCTTTTAATTGCGATAACTTGATATCTACATTTTCAGTTTTTTGATTTGTCACTTTTTTTGGGGCTGAAATGAGTTCCCATCAATGGAAGTCATTGTATGAATCAACATGTTTTCTCCCAAACACTTTTCAATTGAGAGCGGGGCTATATTTTTCTTGAGCATGCAATAGTAATCATACTCAGACGTATTACAAGAAGGTGGCCGCAAGATAAAAAGGATAGAGAGTAAGAAATGTTATTGTGAGAGAAAAAATGGGATAAAAGACATCACATCAAAGAAGCAAACTCTGTTTTTAGTTTAAAGGAGTGATTTACAAGGTGTGGACAGCACAAAACAATTTCAAAGAGGAGAAATAGTTGGCTATAGAAAAACAGAAACAAAGATTAGAAAGCACCCAGAGACAGTGATTTTGGTTGAGAGAAAGAGGAGGGGAAGAGGGGATTTTCAGCAGGGAATTGGAACGATAGCGAGCGAGAAAGAGTGTGTCCAGGGGGCGAGGAAGAAGAAGAGCTGCAATAGAAGCGCAGGTAGTGAGTAAGTGGGCGAGCAAGCTGGAGATAGGCAGGGGGGAGAGAGGGAGGGGAGGGCAAGGGAGTTTGTATTGCATTCTTGTTGCATCAGTTCAGAGTAACAAGATTTGGAGATGCAGGCTCAGACATACTAATAGGTTTTGCACTGACGTCCACCCACCCCCCCCCGCACACACAAACACACACACAATAGACAGTTCTGCTCAGCAACATGGCTCACCACTCGCATCCGACAATCTGAGGAGTATTTTTCTTCGTCTTCGTTTAAATGAGAATGCATTTTAATCTCGGCATTAAAAGGGAGCAGGGATTGTCGAGCATTTTCTTGTTTTCAAGTGTTTTTTGGAATAGGGGCTTTTCAGCACTTTAATCTCTTTCCCGGCTGCTTTCACAACAAACGCTTTGGGTGCATACACACAGAGAAACTGATATCTGGTCAGTTTAAAATGTTGTCTCCTCCAGAGGTTTTGGATGTTTGTTTTTAGGATGAAAACTGATCCCAGCCTAAACCAGCAATCCAAAACAGCGCGTGTTGCCGCTATGTTACAACATCCTGGGTATTTTTAGCCTTGGCCATAAAAAGAAAAACAGCCCATTTTCTCTCATCTTCTGGCATTACATATTATGTAAATGCACAAACATAACATCCGAAAAACAGAGACCATTACCACCTCTTCAAAGACATAATAGATAAAGGAAAGATTTGCTCGCTTGTTTTCACACTCTCATGTGTAATTACCCTGCAACATTCATGTGCGTTTAACAGAAACAGAATGAGTAAATTGGCAAATTTAAAGGTATCCTTGCTTTTTATTTCTTGCTTCTTCTTCTTTTCCTTTTCTTACAGCCATAAACAACAGGAGTTTCAAGTTGATATGTTGTCTTTTCTTTCTCTTTTTTCTTCTTATACTCCAGCAAACTGTTAAATTGCAATTCAGCTTGGGTTTAACTCCCCCGACATGTGTTTCCCTCAAAGGACTCAACCCCTTTCTTCTATTCTCACTTCTTTTTTAAGCTTGCGAGTTCTTTCAGGTCATAATGGTACCTTATGTGTTAAGAAGAGAGACTGAATCAATAATCAAAGCTCATAGTTTTTATGCCCAAAGGCGAATGGTTCCTCTCTTCTCAGTCTGTGCCGAGGATCATTCATAGTGTATAAGAGGCATTACTAATGCCTTGCTGTATTAGCAATAAGAGAAGCCCAAACACATTCATTTTCTTCTCTGTGAGCTTTTGAGTTGATCCTTGTTGTTTCAGTGTCTTATGATGGGAATTCCAGCACCACAAGAAAGGAGATATCTTAGCTTTGTGGGTTTTGTTAATTTGCTTTATAGATAAAGACTAGGGACTGCCCCAGGTGAAACAGGTAGCGCTTCAGATCTCTTTAAAGCGTAATCTGAGTGTTGAGCGTTTGGAAGTGTTCAATGTGGGTGGATGTCACGCAAACTCTGACTCACACAAGAACAAATACACACAAGGCAAACAGGGGGCCTTGCATATATCACTAATTAAAGAGTGATTAGCACTAATGGTACATATTGATTGTTGGAGGCTGACGTAATGGCAGAAGGTAATCTGGTTAGTATCATGGCGCTGAGGGAGAGAAAGCCTGCAGATTGAACTCTGCTGAACTTAAAGTGGTTAAAGTCTCCCTTGGTCGTTTGTTTGGCACATCATGCTTCTATGGTATTTGAGCAAGAATCAATTGGCTATACACAAAAGCCTTCCCTCAAACAGTGACTGTCCAAACAATATCTTTGCAAATTAGCCCTAGCCTTTTGCACTGCATTTGCACTTTTCCAGTACTGTGATCTTTCAAAAAAAGAGTATGGTGTGATAGTATGGCCTGAGTAAGTGTATGAATGTATACTACTATGCACTAGAAACACCTGTCCCATTATGTGTATGTGAGAGTATGGCATGTGCGTATGAATGAAAACTTCTAGGCACCAGAAGGAGTAGCACTTAAATTTCGTTGTGACAATGTTTTACAAAGACAAATAAATGATTCTGACTATTCAGATTCTGAATTACTGCTTTTCTAAAACCAAAAGTGTAAGGAGTGGCTTAAACAGTCCGTTGTCTGCTCTAATTTCAGCTGCAAACGTTAGCATGTCTGGCTAACTAGCTATACCTACGGAACTAACCTAAACCTGCATTATTTCCAAGCTCATATAACATTAGTAGTAAGGAAGCAACATTGGGGCATACTTCATTTCCAGAGTGCTACAATATCAAAGCCATGGCTAACGTTAGCGGCTCTTTAATGCTCTTAAGTGGATTTGGGGAAGTTTACACTCAACAGCCAAACTCTTTTTAAGATAGCGTTACGTTTGCCATCCTAAAAGCTGTAAGCTTAAAGTCCTGTTAAAAGTGAAACACACTGTTTTAAAATAAGAACATTAAAGCATAAATCTAACCCCCGTCTTGCTTGTCTGCGGATGTAAGCTACGCACCTATACAAAATTATGTTAGAATGAAATAACAGTCTCATCTTGCATTGTTCTTTATCATACTTCAAACACTAGGACTAATATATGTATGTGTATTAAAAAGAACGCCAGAGACAGCATTTTCAACCAAGACATGAACGTTAGCTTATTGGTAGAAAGCTAGCTACAGCTGATAATCTGCTAGCAGCAGTTGACAAAATGAACAGTCACCTGCCAGAAATGAGAAGCTTGCATTTGTCTGAAATCAAGGACCCATTGTTTTGAAAATGACTGACTTTTGAGGAGTAAATCCCCACCGTTATCATTGTAAACTATGTGCTGCTGCAGTGCGAGGACAGAATCCTTGACAGGCGTAGCAACGGTAGCCAACAGTCAGATTCTATGAATAGAATGTCACTTGGAAGGAAAAAATCTGCTCTGAAATGTTGATGTTGGCAAACTTTCCTCTGTATCCTTGTTTGGCTCGGACACCTTTCATTTCGTGATCTGAAAGCGCATCAGCTCCCAGACGGCTGAGTGAGCTATGACCTTTCAGAACTTCCAGGTCAGAGGTCAGTCATAATCTGCCTATCACCATTCCTGTCATAACCCTTCTGACATTTCACTGGCTCTGACTCCAAATGTCAAGCCATAATCTGTAAGGGTGAGCACTGCCAGGCCACAGCTCTTCTGCCTCTCACCAATACATTTTGCTGTTTACGCCAGTGCTTTCTCCCTATTTCAACATTTTTCTAAAGATTTGGTTTTATAAACAAGCTGGATGTGTTTATGATATCTAATTCTGTCTGAAATGAAATTGGAAGCTGTCCACTGGGTTCAAGCGGGTCATCTTTCGTTCTCCTCAATAGCCAAGTGAGTTTTCAAATTTGTGCAGGAGGTCAACGGCCGCATGCGTCTTCGTTTGTATGAGATAGGCGGAAGGTAAATGACTATTGTTGCTGGTGTCTACTTCTATTCTGAGCCAGTGGAAAGAGGGAGGGAGATTATTTGGTGCCCTTGTCCTCAACTTTAATAAATACAGTGTATAGTAGCATATACAGTGCTCAGCATAAGTGAATACACCCATGCTAAATTTGACTAAAAAGAGGAATAAAAAAAATCATCTTTTGGAAATTGATCTTAATGTCTTAATTAAAAAAAATGAGGAAAAATCCAACCTTTAAGGACACCAATTTTCTTTGTGAATGAATAATGTATCGTAAATAAATAAATGTTCTTCCTTAAAATACAGGGGGCATAAGTGATTACACCCCTATGTTAAATTCCCATAGAGACAGGCAGATGTTTATGTTTAAAGGCCAGTTATTTCATGGATCCAGGATACTATGATCCTGATAAAGTTCTCTTGGCCTTTGGAATTAAAATAGCCCCACATCATCACATACCCTTCACCATACCTAGAGATTGGCATGGTTTTATTTCAGTTAGCCTAATAGCTGTTTGATTTGCATTGAGAGATGATCTTATGGAAAGTACCCCATGCCAATCTCTAGGTATGGTGAAGGGTATGTGATGATGTGGGACTATTTTAATTCCAAAGTCCAAGGGAATTTAACATAGGGGTGTACTTACTTATGCCCCCTGTATTTTAAGGAAGAACATTTATTTATTTACGATACATTATTCATTCACAAAGAAAATTGGTGTCCTTAAAGATTGGATTTTTCCTTATTTATTTTTAATTAAGGCATTAAGATCAATTTCCAAAAGATGATTTTTTATTCCTCTTTTCAGTCAACTTTAGCATGGGTGTACTCATTTATGCTGAGCACTGTATTTAGGTGCAGTAGTGGTCATAGCATTTCTAACGAGATTGAGATTTAGAAGAGGTAATTTGGCAGTTTTAGAGGCGATGTGGAATGTGGGCTGTTATTTATGGAATTTTACTTTTTGACCTTTTGTATCTGCAGCTGTCCTTCACACTTGGAGATGTTCCAGAGAATATTTTCCTATTCATATGTAGTGTAGGATGATCTCATCCTTTAACACTCAAACTTTCTACCAAAGAAATAGTCCCAATGAAACTTGGAAACTGCGGATTATTGTTTTCTCCAAATGTCTTTATGCAATACTTTGAGCTCCAAAGGCATTGTATGACAATAACCTTTAAGCCGGGGTAAAAAGGACTTATGAAAAAGCATTTTCAGACTTCAACTTAGTTACCAAGTTAAGCCTTTGCTTTTATAAAAGTAAAAACATGAAATACTTCCATGAAAGCAGAATGTTATTCCCAAATTGTGTAGCTTGTCAACCAGTGTCACAGTACTCACACTCTCCTGCCAGGCTCTGAAGCCTCTGGCTGTATTAGTTAGTTAGTAACTCAATTAGTTACCACATTGTAAAAGTAATTAATTACTCAGCAAAGTAACTGTGACGTTATTTTTTTTATGTTCTATAACGCTGTTACGTTCTATAACATCCTTGCAATCAATGTGTTCAGCTCGGCCTTGGTCACCTGTTGCTGACCCGAAAAAATCGAGCGTTGCTTGTTTTATGCTTGTGTTGTCTCCTTCGCTGGAGCTCACGCTAGCTGCATTTGGGCTTGGGGGTGGGTTAGCAGCAGCAACAAGTGTCGTGTTAGCATGTGTTGATGTGAGGTGCTTCATAAGATTGGAGTTGCTTGAGGCAGACGTGGATAAAGTCTTTTTTCCTGGGCATAGCGTGCATGTTACATAAACATTCTTGCCTTTAATTTCAATGAGCGAGAAGTCTACTTCCAGTTCGAGAACGCAACATTATTTGCAGCTTTATTGTACGCTTGGTTGTTCAATTGTAAATTTCAATACAAAAATCGATGATGCAAAGACCCCAACTCCACATTGCAAAGGTGTGGGTGGAGCCGGTTTCAGTCGCTGTTAGACATCCGACAAGCACTTCCTTTAAATCAAACAGACCCCATTAAAGATGGATTTCTCAAAACCTGCATATCTAGATACTGCTTGGTATCCACTTACCTACTTTTTTTTTTTTGTGATTTGTAAACGGAACCTTTTAAATAAAAATATGCATGACCTGCAACCAGTCATTACCGTATGGATAAAAATCCATTCAGAAAATGTAATTAATTTATGCCCCCCAAGACATCCCATCTTCATATAACATACATCAAATATTGATACCACTTTCCATTACTGTTAATTCCTCTTACTTTGATGTATTGCATGAATTTAGGTCTTGAGGTTTTATGGCAGCACTTTAAAGGTTGGTAAAAATCTGTTTCTGCAAATAAAAAGCTAAATAAACCCAGTTTTTTCTGGGTTTATCCTCCCCTACATCCCTTGTTTCCATTCTTTCATCAATCAGCCAACACCCACTACCTGTCATGTACATGTCACGGCTGATTCCGATGTATTCGTATACCTGAAGCGCTGTAAGAAATGTCAGATCTTTTCCACAGCGGTGCGGTGAAATGTGATGAGACGTTGAGGAACTTTGCCATTAGGCAAATGGTGTCACCCCATCTTCCAGGCCTTAGGCTAAGACATCATCTCCAGCTCCCCAGCAAGAGGCCCAGGCATCTTGGCTGAAGCTGCCGCGAATGTACACGCCAATCCACACAGCACTCCTGCCATTTAAACACTCTACGTATAGATGCCAAACACATCACACTCCCTGCGACGAACAACCTCGCTTTAGAATCCACTTCGCCTTTCTTCCTCTGTATATGTTGGAGGTGTGGAGTGAGTGCTCAATCGTTGTGACATATATAGGAGTGTTTAATGGTGTGTGTGCTTGAGTAAGAAATGGTATGAGGTTGGGGCGGCGTTAAATGTGTTTGTGTCAATCACGGAGACACATAGATTGCGATCACTTCCCCTCAATTACACTTTATAAAAAGAGAGGAGGAGGATTGAGGAAGAAGTATTGGAAAATGGTAGGAAGAGGGGAAGGATGAAAGAAAGATCTCAATTATAAAAATGGAACTTGTCTCCGAGCTTTAAAGGCAGATCAAATTTCTCCCATTTCAAGATTACTGTCACATATATATATATATATATATATATATATATATAGTATATGTGTGTGTGTGTGTGTGTGTGTGTGTGTGTGTGATTCCATTCACACAGCTGCTAATGCTCTCTTGCCTCATGTTTTACACACTAGAAGCAGAGATATCAGCCTGTATGGCCTACTTTTATTACTCTGATCCATAATATGACATTATTGCATCATCTGTCCACCCAACATTTCTGAAGTCCTAAGGCACTCGTAACTGAAGTGACAGATGGCAATTGTGTGTGCATGCGTGCGTGCGTGCGTGCATGTGTTTTTATTTGTATGTATGTGCGCATATGTGTGTACGGGCCCTTGTGTACAAGCTGGAAGCGTGGCACAGGTTGTGTTTGAATTGATGGCCAATCGTTGCAAGTTTGCATGTCCATATGTTTCAACCTGCAGCTACATCCTCCATCTGTCCCAGTATGATGCTAATTTAGCTCTCCTGTCATAATCGACTGTCTCTGTATTCCCCACTGTCTTCAATCGCCTGCTATGTTACCAGATTGCTGTAGCACCACTACACACTTGTTACCAGGCCACTTCCTGGCTCCTGTACGTAAGCAGTGCTGGTGGTTAGAATTAAGAGCCCTGAGGGTGGGGTGCGTGTGTTATGGAGGGAAGGTTTAGGCTACAGATTCAGCAGCTCCATTGCTCCTCTCAAGCGTAGCCTGGGGAAGCATGTCAGGATATTCTCTGGATAATCACTCAAAGCCGGGTTGTTTACCCTTTACTCGGAGCGGGGGAATGGTGGTAAACATGCAGAGTAGTTTGCTCATGGAGGTCAAGAGGGTGAAGGGTGAGAAAATGTGCATGTGGGGGTGCATGTTTGTACTAGATATTGGTGTGCCATTTTGTGAGATGAGAGAATACGATTATTACAAGTAGACACTGTACTAGACATAGGTCAGCAGCCACATTTATAAATGAAGGTGTCTTGATTTACCGAAACAAAAACAGAGCAAACGGTCTGTTATTTTCTACATCACCTTAGTGTATTGTTGAGTGCACTTATAACAAGGCCTTACCACAAGCAAAAACAGAAGCTGTATTATAATGTGTCATGCATTTGTAAGTGGATATGTATGTTTCCACGAGTCACATTTTACTGGTACTGTAGCGCAATGCAGAATAACACTGTTCTTTTAGAGCACCCCTATGTAAAAAGGGCACTTACAGGATGATGATAAATGCTTATAGTTAATAGTATGTAACATTTGCTGACATTAAATAACAATAGCTACCAAAAGCTACTGGTCATACCAGACTAAGTAAGGTTGTCTCAGCGAAACCCCTGAGTAAGGAAGGGTGCGTTGTATTGCTTTTGAATTTAGCTTTTCATTTTGAAGACATCAAAAAATGTGTTCTTTTAAAAATGAAATAATCCAACTTTAAACTACAGTCTCACTTTACTCTGAACTGAACTATTCTCAACGGCTTTACATGATTTTCATCGACACCCTGCAGTCCAGTCAAAATTAATATGACATCATATCATAAATTTGTGCATAAGTTTGCTCTTCAGTGTGCCAAAAAGACCTTCTTACTCCAGCATTGATTTTAATGAAGAGTTTTGGTGTCTCAGTAATGTTTCATATTTGAATCTGAAAAATTGAAACTCAACTGATCGGTGTGAGATTGAGTTTTTAAATAAATCTTTGTTTGTCAACTTCATTTTTCATTAGTCAATAAGTAACACCATACTTAAGCCAGCAAAGCTATCATATAGTTATCTTCACTGTATGTCTTATAAGTCAACCATCTGTGTTACACAACTGTAAAGACTTTGTGACATACCTTAGGGGACGGAAATTGGCGTGACGCATCAAGAGGGGGGGGCGATAATTAACGCAGCGCACCGTGATGTCAGTGCGGTCCTGGCTTTCCCTCAGTCATGTAACCAAAGCTGCGTCTGAGGGTTGCATGTGCACACGCATGCACGATGATTGAAGGTAAAGACGGAGACGTTCCTGCGGGCCAATGCTTACCAGAGGGACAGACAGTGTGTGTGGCATGCGGTGAGAGAAAAGACAGACCCTTGTAGAGGAAGAAAGATAAAAACAGAGGGAAGAGGAATGGGTGATTGAGACAAAAGCAGATGAGGGGAGAGTTGAGTGCGTCCTGTCTGATAAACAGCAACATGGCTCATCATTACAGGGAGCACCAGGGGAGCACTGAAGCCCATCTGCCAGCTAATACATATCAACGCTCTCACTGCACTGTACAGCCACCATCAAAGCCACAGGACACGCACGTGGCATGTGCACTCTATAACACAGTTATTGAAATGCGGGAGTGGGGCTGTTGTCATCAACCATTCATTGCTATGAAATGTAATGCACTGTAATTTGTATATATTCCACATATTTATTACTGTAAGCCCCACATTGACTGCCGCTGTATAACACTGCGGAAATCCTCATGGGGAGGAGGTCAGGGTGGATGGGTTAGGTCCAAAACATAGGGCTTTCAAGCGGGGGGAGCAGTTTGTGTCCCAGGAGTACTACTTAAGGCAACCCAAGGTTGTTGTTGTTTTTTTGGGGGGGCTTTTTCCCTTCATTAGATAGTGATAGTGGACGGACAGGAAAGGTGGGAGAGAGATGGGGGTTGAGGGCCGCAGGTCGGACTCAAACCCGGGCTGCTGCAAAGGACTCAGCCTACATGGGGTGCACGCTCTACTGGGTGAGCTAGAGGTCGCCCCGGCAACCGATTTTTTTAACCAAAATCACAACCTTTAAAAAAAAAAAACTGCATGACAGTCGCCCTTTTTTTGGCTAAACTCAACTGTAACGGCCGCTGTCACGACCATCCCCTCACAATGACCCGTACCCGGCTCACTGTCACCTTTTCTTGGCTAAAACTGTCACATGACGGGTCGGCAGTCGCCGTAATTTTGCTTAAGTGTCCGCTCGATATCAGATGAACCCGTTCATGGCAATGCATTGAGACTGTACTGATATGATGTTTTCAGTTGTTTGAATATCATACAAACCTAATGGGTTGGACTTGGCCATCTCCATGTACAGTCTGCTGCCATCCATCAAACACTTACTGGGATTTTTTTTTTCTTTCTCTCGCCATAATGTACACTTTGTTGGCACCCCGTAAACATTTTGGCTCGGTTGCAGTTGCCCTATTTCCTTCTCTCTTTTTCCTCATTAACCGAAAACACAAGTGTAAAGGATGGTCCGTCACACAGTGCAGTTTACTGTGTCAGGATGATTTCAAACAGGTTTAAATCCCCGAGCGGTTAGGTTTGACACCCACTCAGGCGTGCTATTGCCTTTGATTTTGTG
Source organism: Sander vitreus (assembly GCF_031162955.1). Classification (NCBI taxonomy): domain Eukaryota; kingdom Metazoa; phylum Chordata; class Actinopteri; order Perciformes; family Percidae; genus Sander; species Sander vitreus. The sequence continues at coordinate 22,567,269 of NC_135868.1, read as the reverse complement.
TATAGTTTGTTTTCTGTTTGTTTGTGTGTGTGTGTGTGTGTGTGTGTGTGTGTGTGTGTGTGTGAGAGGGGTGTCAGTAGTGTAAACAGTGAATGTCCCTGGTGTCTGAAGGTATTACACTGAAGCGCAGCCATGCACACAGGCCTGGGAGGGCCTTTCTGTATCAGTGGACAGGACCGGAGCGACCTTTTCAACACACATTAAAACAGGGTCAGCTCACTGAGACGCAGGTTTGTGGGAGAGCGACACAGAGAGGGGAGAAAGAGGAGTAGGGAGACGCAGAGGGGGGAGAGGTTACATGTAAGTGCCCTCTTCACTATACCTTGTAAAAATGTGCCCTTTCATCACTGTATTCCCATGTGCAACTGTCCTTATGTATTTGTGTTCCCTGGCTCTGGAGAAAACACATATTTGCTGACAGACGTAGTGGGATGATTTGTTTGGAGAGGTTTTAAAGTCACACTGCATGAGAGGTAATGAGAACTGAACTGGTAAAGGCGAGGTTGTACACGAAGAACAGGCTATGCATCGATCAGAGTAGTTTCTAACTGTCCATGTTGTCATTTTTGATATCAACTTGTTTATCCAATCGCAACGCAGGCCCTGCATTCCCTTATAGGCCTAAGTAAAACACATGCATGGGTGCGATTCTCCTACCTCAGCAACAATCTGTACAAAAACGTCTCCATATATCAAACTTGCGCGTGTATGTGTGTGTTCGCGTGTACACAAGTGCACGTGTGTCTCAGTGCATCAGACCGGTGAAGAGAAGAATAACCCAATTATAGAGACAGTCTGCCTCACAGACATACATACATGTACACGGGGTGAAAGAGAGGTGTGTGTGTGTGTGTGTGTGTGTGTGTGTGCGTGCGTGTGTGTGTGTGCGTTTGCGTGCGTGTGTGTTTGCGTGTGACAAACAAAGACGAGCACAGTGAAGGAGAGAGTGATTTTTGATGAAAAGAACACAGCAGAAAAGGGGGAGAACAGGAGAAATCGCAAGGCTCGAATCAACGAATGCAGAATTTTTGTGCGCTGAACAAAGGTGAGCTGGTAAAAATGCATCAAGCTCTGGGACATTTTAATATGTAAGGAGAACTCAAATATTGGGATTTATTTAAATGAGGAATCCTGAGGGTGGTGCTGCACCGTGCACGCCTCATTTCATGTACAAAGTACCTTTTCCCTCTGCAGTTTTTTTTTTTTTTTTTTAGGAAAGGGGGAGGAAAAGGAGGGGACTGGGCCCTGAATCTGACAATTTGGAGGATGTGGTTGCATAGCAACAGACAGCAGCCGAGTACCTAAAAAGCAAGGCTATTTGGCTTGTTAAATATTCTCTGTCTGCCAGGACAGCACTCAAAGCCAAATGTGTTTCCATAGAACTGGATTTAGAAATGCAGATTAACAAGCACATAAGGTTGGAGCTGTACACAAACTAACAGTTCATCTGTTTTGCTTTCCAAACTGTAACTTTATTGACATTTTTATCTGCTGAATCTCAAACATGGATATGAATACATACAGCACATCCTTTATTTATACAAAAAGCGATTCACGTCTTTAGAAGAGGGCCACTTGCTTATGATATTCAATATAAAGATGAGTTTGTCTGCATCAAGCCACATATTTCATTGTCCACATGAAAGGCCCATATTGCATTCACATATTATCTAATAAGCCCATACACAATGGGGAATTAGCATTTGAAATGCCATGTTTGCTTATAACATGCGCCAGGGATCAAATTCGAGGTGTTTTGTCATATTACAGATAAACACAAAGCAATTTCCCCTTGAATTTATTAACATTTCACATGTGAATCCTCAATCTGTGGACACACGTGTATGCATATGTCGCGCAGGCCTCTGTGTGTCCTGCTGGTTGGGAGATTTCAATAAAGCAATAAGCTGCAGAAGTTGCTGAAGTTGTTTGTTGTCTGTAAAGGCAGCTGTTGATTAAAATAGGCGGGATGAAACACAACAAGAGGAGATTCCCCCAAAGGACAAACAACATTCCCTTTTATTGAACTTCTCCAATGTACAATGCCCATACATTACCTGCTTTTTTTTTTTTTTTTTTACTTGATCTACTTTGCATTGAATCCCTTACCAGCCCTGAAAATCAAAGGCCTGTTCTTCTACAAGCTTTTGCCATCTTTGCAGCCTCTCCGCCATCTCCATCCGTGGTTATTAAGGTTTTCTTTTGCACTTGGAATAGGATGCCGTTGCTCGGGGATATATTGTAAGTGACTGCTGTTGATCTCGCCACCAGTGTTTCTCGGTGAATAATAGATGACTAGAGCTGACCAGAGATAATATGTCTCTCATTGAGGACGTAGCTCCTAGCGCAAGCAGCGTCTGAGAGATTGCTAACAAGGAGCTTTTTATTTTTTTATTTTTTCATCTCCTTTTCTCTTTTCATTTTTGCAAAGCCGCAGAATGTTCCTTTTTTTGTTGGCTCTCATGCATTTATTAATAACAAAGTTCCTTCAAAACATCTCCTCTGGATAAGATGGATAACACATTCCTTTTTATCATACTCTCTCCCTCACACACACACACACACACACACACACACACAAGCAGTATATCGTACTGACAGTGATGACCTGTGAAATCGGATGGGAGGGCTGGAGTGCGGTTTTGCAGCCGTTCGACACATAAATTTGGGTCACAGAATAGATTATCACCCCACACATGTCACTCTGACACTGATAGATACACTCAATCCCACACCACTCATAAATTACATGTATCATGAAAGTTAATGCACTTTTAAATTGATAAATGATAATTTTGTAGACCGATATGTACTGTATACAGTTTTTCTTTCTGCCATATGAATATTCAACGTTCACTAATACATGTTTTCTTAAAGGAATTCTTTAAAAGTTCCTATCTGAGTAGACGTTAATATAAATGCACTGGCTTTGGCTCTGCTTTAAAATAAAGGCAGCTTATGTTTTTGTGTATAAAGTACACTTATGTTTCGTATGAATTGAAAGAGCCCTGGTTTACCGTATAGAGCGCGTGGTCTGGACTTCAGAGGCCATATCAAAAGGATCCTATAGAAAAATAAAGACAGAGCGCTCTGTTTCTCAGCAGAGGCACTCCACTGTGAAGAATCCACTGTGTTTGAAGTCAATGACAGCTTTTAGGGATTTGGTGGAGACTCAAGCCTTCTCTTTGCCCATTTTCACACATAAAGATGAGCGTGTGTGTGTGTTTTGTGTGTGTGTGTGTGTGTGTGTGTGTGTTTTGTTTGTGTGTGAATGTATCTGAAGGTGACACAGACACAAAGTAAAATTTCAGCTACCCTTGGAAGCAATAGTGCTGGTGTTTAGAAACTACATTTCCAATAAATGTTATACCTAAATAACAAAAGAAGTCCTTTGTAATGTGCCAGAACATTGCAGAATAACTCACTGAATCTTTTTACTGATGTGGCGATCCCATTTCTAACACAACAGAGGTAAAACTAAAACTACTTAAAGTTTGCAAAAGATTAAATGAAAGAAGAACATTTCACACAGAGGTCTACCAACATCACGCTACTCTCTTTTTGTCATGTCAAGACGGCTCATTTTAAGCTGTTTAAACAAACGACAAATTATGCAATTTTTCTGGTGAGGACAGTCTCTTGCTTCCTGTTGCCAAGAGGATGTTGCTTTTTTTTAACCCACTCTACTTATGCTCCAACAAAACAAAAGTTCTGTTTACGTTCAGTGCTACTTACCGAAGGTTGTAGACATTATGTATATACTTAGGATCTAACAAATATGTTGAAAGCATTTCCTTCCTAAGTACTTTGAATCCTGAATTGTTTACATCCACGTTAACTAGGGTGCAGTCTTCTTCTTCGCTGCCTTTGCTGGCACATCGCTGCATATCTTGGTGCGTTATTGCCACCCGTAGATCAGTGGAATAGTGTGAAACCATTGGTAGCAATCGCATCACCCGTGTGCACGTATGTCTTTATACAGTACGTGTGCACGAGTTAAATACAACTGGGACCCACTTAAAGGAGAACCTGCTAGAGGTCAAAAACTCCCAGGGGAACCTTTTAAGAAGACAACAAACTGGATTTTGTGTAAATGGCACAAAAAGCCAGATCTGTATCTCACAGCAAGGTAGAAAAAGGCCATGTGTGTTAACGTATTAACTATTATTTTGATATGTGATCCAGAGGAAAAGCTATATTGCAGCAGTCTTCAACGTTTTCTAGGTCAAGGACCCCTTAACTGTGTTACTGTGTTAATAATGTGTGGGCGGCCTAAAGCCTTTATACATACCTTTTTATGGTGCATACAATAATAAGCCAATAAAATAAGTGTTATTCATATATTTATATGTCATGTTTTAATGTTGTAATATGGCACAGTGAATCCTTAAGCTTAACTGTATCTGTGGATGACTACCTTATGGCTACTATATATAGATATACTACCTATAGGCCAGTAAACCTATCATCAATGTTGTGTAAATTAAAAAAATAGTTATCTTTACAAATATGTTGGATTCATGCTATGTGTAAGAGCTGTATAAGGACATGGCTGGCCGCGTAGGGAGGAGGTCAGGGTGGGTGGATGTGTGTGTGTTAACATACAGGACTTTCAAGCCAGAGAGCAGAGTTCACTTACTAGGGAAAACTAAAGCCTTAAGGCCCAGACACACAGAGCCGACGGCCAAACGTCAGCAGAAAAGGCAGTTGGACTGATCAGTCTACCCGCGTCACGAAGCTCTGTAGCGGCTTAAACAACTAGCAACTGCCGCTCGGCGTTATGTGACCAGCCGCCACGTCTCCTAATTTCGTAGGATATCAAACTTTTGGTGCGCATGCATTTTCGTATGTTATCATACGGACCCGTTCATGAGAATGTGTAGTTTCAGACATTTTTAAACAATAATTTGGCGCCCCCCCTGCAGCAATTCTGACGACCCCTTAGGGACCCCAGACCCCCTTGTTGAAGATCTCTGCTCTATTGTATTTTGGGATTCTGAGGTCCGGAGCCATGCTATTCAGGGTATGCTTACAAACCCAAATAGTTCCTGGGCCATCAGAAAGTACTACCTTTGGGCCAGGAACTATGGCCGAAGAACAAGAAGTTGACCCTGGTTCCTCTGTTTGAAATGCAGGTACGCTTCCTGAGCTTCTAAAATGGTTCTTGGGAAAGTTGCTTTAAAGGAAACAGGCTTTCAACGACTGTTTGCTCGGTTTCTAATGCAATAACTGCCTTAAAACAGCCGATTATCTAATAAAGCAAACCTGATAACACATGTAACACAGTGTACATAACATGCAGCGTGAAGGGCCAGCGAGGCTGCCAATCCTCTTAGTGATGCTCTTATTTGTTTCAAGTAGTAGTGCCATAATTCATATGTCGATAAGGATGTCTAACAGCTGCGTTGGTTTTGTTATATGTTGGCTTTCTGAGATACTGAAGGTTTTACAGGCGATGTATTGGCATTGTGCGTCCTGGTTCGTGCAGCTTGCCTGTGAGGCAAAGCAGAGACAGCTTTGTTTGTCTAATGTGGAGGTGATAGACAGGAGAGCCGCCCCTCTCGCCCCCACAGATATCCCCTCCTCTCCATTTGGTGCACATCAAGGGGATTAGCATCTTATTTCTCAGGTAAAACAAGCAACATCAATGGAGTCCTGTAAAAGATCTGCCTGGTGTTCTGCATAAACCGCAGGGCTGCTGAGCCGTTTATGCAGCCCTTTGTGAGTTAAAGACTTTGACATCAATCGATCGGCTGGGGAACAGGCGGAGCCTTTATAGATTCAACCTTCCCCTCCCAAGAAAAGATGGGATGAAGCCTCATCTTGATGGGTTTAATTCTGGGGAGAAAAAGATGGTGGGAAGGTAAAAGAGAGGAAGGAGGGGAAGTGAGATGACGCCTTCCTCCCTCTGGGTTTGGCTGCAAGCTAGTGGGTGGAAGAAAAAGAGTGAAAATCTGTGAAGGAACTGAGAATCTGTTTCCTGTTGAGTGACTTCTTTTTTCCTTCCTTCCTTCCTTCCTTTGCTGTCCTCCCTCCCATCCTTGCCTACTTCCTTACTGCCTTAACTTGATTATTTACTTTCCTTCTGAATGTTTTCCTGTATTACTGTTTCACTCTATATATATATATATATTCTGTGTCCCATTGCTATCTTTCCATCTCTCTTTTGTGTCTTTCTCCCCTTTTCCTTCTTCTACTCCTTTCCTCCCTCCTTCCTTTTGTATCCATTTTTCCTTCTTTTCTATTTTCTTCTGCTGTTTTCCTTTACTTTCCAATCCTTCCTTTTACATTGCTGTCACCTTTGTTATATCTTTCTTTCCGGCCTCCTGTTTTCTTCCTTATACCCTCCTTCCTTCCTCCTTGCTTTCTGTAAACAAGATTTAACACTAAAGGTCAGTAAACATGAGCCCTGTTCGTTAGTATCTAACCGTCATGACCATTAGAACTGCAGATCCTGAAAAAGCCTTATCAGTGTTTACCCCTATTCCTGCTGATGTCAGCTGCCCCCCCTCCACAACACACACACACACACACACACACACACACACACACACACACACACACACACACACACACACACACACACACACACACACACACACACACACACACACACATACACACACACACACAGACACTGTTATCTCTGCTATCTGGTGTTTAGCCAACTCAGAGCTAATCCAGTGTGAATCCACTCCCTGGCTTGTACTCAGCAGTTTGCAAACAGATTTAGAGAACAGACACACACACACACACACACAAAGAGGGAGTCAGAGTTTGGCCCTGCAGCAGGGAACATCACGCTCCAGTAATGTGATGCTAAGGCAACACTGTGGTACAGTAGTGTGGCATTAACATAAATGTGCATCTCAGTGCGAGCAGGAAGGAACATGCAGATATTTAGAGCTGTCTGCATGTGATAGCTGTCTGATTATTTCTGCAGGGCATTCACTGTCCTCACAACACACACATGGTCTTAACACTGCCAAAATATATCCATCCTAAACAGTAATAATCAGTCTTTTGAGATCTAATTTTTCTTAAAAGCGTGACAGCAAGGGCTCCATATGTGACGAGTTGGGAGTGAGAAGTTGTTGGATAAGGCCATACCCGTATATCATAGTGTTCTTCATTTGACGGGGTCACCAAAAAGGTTGGCAACCCCTGATCAGAAGATTAACAATCAGCTCCATCTAATGTGCATGTCAATAGGCCTACTGTTATTGTATGTTAATGATCATTGCTGACCAGAATTATCCAATACACAAACTCTAACAAATTCAGAGTCCACAATACAGGGACTGCCCCAGGCCTCCAGTCTGTGTGTGACCAGACCATTTTGCATAAGCAGCCTTTTTTTAATGAGCTACTGCTGTGATTGGCAGCCACACAGATGGAAAAGTTAGCTTAGAGCTGATTGGTCAGTGTCCAACAAGTCCACATAAACACGACAATATCCTCTTTAAAGCACTAAAGTTTACCACGTCCTAGAATTCCCCTTCTGAGTAACTTGGCTCATTTTACCTATGAACCTGCTTCCACTTGTTGTAAAGCTTAGAGGTTCTGCTTCCTAAAGCAATTTTCTACAAACAAGCACCAATATGTTGAGAGAAAAAAAGAAAATGTGTCATTAAAGCAAATTCTGCACTACACAAGCTCGGTTGTCAAGATTGTTGCTTTTTCTAAGAATAAAATCATTTTCTAAGACTCAGGGTAGACGACGTGACTCATTAGGATGGATGTTTTTGCAGCAATGTTGATATGACTTTCAGTTCTTCCACTTCCCTTGCATGCTCTCTACAGTCTGCAGCCTCTCTGCTTCACTCTCTCTCTGTCTCTCTCTGTCTCTCTTTGTCTCGGGATTTCTCAGGAGACCTGGTTAGATAAGACCGCCTGAGCTTTAAAAGCAACAAAGAGCCTGGGGAGAAGAGTCTGACACGCAGAAACATTCAGCAAGTGTAAAGTATGGAGGCAAAAACCAGAATATGTTCTGCAGCGATGAATGCACACATATATGTGGGTGACGAACACAGACAACCCATTTTCTTTCAATTTCTCATCTGATCTTTTTTCTCCCTGCCTCCTCATCCTCCTCCTATTATTATTATTATTATTATTATTAGCTGGTCAGTCTGGGCCAATGTGAACTGCTTATTTCCTTGTCCTTCTCCTTTACACACACGCACACACACACACACACACATACACACTTACTAAATTGTCATCGGAAAACCGTTTATTCCACCTGTTCTCTCTGTGTGCCAGCAGTCTGCTATTACTGTACATACAGCTCCACACCGTTGACTCGGTGTTGTGTAACAAACAGACTCGCTCATGTTTGTTTTCAGCATCTCACATACGGAACCCCAGGGGTCAAATTAATGAGCAAAAAGTCCACCTTTCCCTGAGTGCTTTACAGGGGAGACTTAGTGCGATTATAAAGTTGTATGTTTTGTAACATTTTTCTCTTGAATGACTTAGTGATTTCTTTATATATGTTTATTTATTTTTAAGTAAAAAATTCTCAAAGATGATTTGCACCACTACAAATTCTGTACCGGTATCTTCTTGTCTTCTGCTATGAACAATCGTAGTGTGATGGAGCAGAAAGAGGGCGGGATGACGAGAGAATATTACTGGATCGATTGCTCACTTTGAGATTTTCTCCTGATAAAGTAGTTTAGATATCCTGTCTTAACGGTTGGCTTGTTGATAACACACACACACACACACACACACACACACCTCCCCAGACAGCTGACCGATTACGCATCATAACACAGCTGATTTGCCCCATGGGTTGACACTCGCTGTCCAGTCCAATCATATTACCCTTCCCAGCCAGTCCAGTGGTGTCAGTTTGTTTCAGTGTTAATTTTGACAGCAATTTCTGATTAGTCTTAGTCTTAGTCTTCTGAATAACACACCATTTAGTTTTAGTCTTATTTTAATCATCTGAAATCTTTTAGTCTTAGTTTAGTTTTAGTCTTAGTCTAGTCTTATGTCTTTTAGTCTTAGTCTAGTTTTAGTCTTAGTCTAGTCTTAAGTCTTTTAGTCTTAGTCTAGTTTTAGTCTTAGTCTAGTCTTAAGTCTTTTAGTCTTAGTCTAGTTTTAGTCTTAGTCTAGTCTTAAGTCTTTTAGTCTTAGTCTAGTTTTAGTAGACCAAATATTAGCAGATTTTAGTCGACTAAATCTACAGTGGACTTAGTTGACTAAATGTTTCTCCAGAATGTTTGGTCATTGGAAGTATCCATCAGTCTGTTATGGAACGGTATTAAGGTTTGAATATGCAATATACGGTTCGTCCTAGACCTAGCTCTGACATTTCTGTTGTTTATGAGACATGTCATTGCCCTCGGACCGGGTGCACTGCAAAACGTTAGCGTATTGCTAACGAGCGAAGTCAACTGAAATCAGCCAAAGCTGTGTAACTAAGACTGGGCAACTAAACACAACTAAGCATAATGTAAACAACCTTACTGTTGTGAAAACGTCCTCGAAACTGTGCAAAGTTCTTCAAACTCGTCCTCCTGTGTAACCGCTGCTGCGTTTGTTCAGCTGTTGCGCCTGCATTTGCCGCGGCTTTTTAAAATGGCTCTGCTGCTTCCGCATAAATCAACCTACCCTCAAAGATTCGCTCTGATTGGATTTCTTCCCAACTTGTCCCACAAAAAAGAGTGGTTCTGATTGGATCTCTTCTCCATTCGTCGCTCCCTAACATTTTTGTCTCATTTTTATTTGTTGACTAAAGTGTCTGTTATATTTCGTCACATATCTGACTTTTTATTTAGTTTTCGTCCGTGAAAAAGGTCCGTTGACGAATATTTTTCGTCATAGTCTTCGTCAACGAAATTAACACTGGTTTGTCTGCGCCCAAGTGTTTACATGATCTGGGCTCATCTAGATATTGCTGTTGTTCTGTAGCGCTTTCAGCAACATGATTTGTCACAACTTGTAAAGTGTTAAGCAAAGAAAAAAAAAAAGCTGAAGGCAGCAGGATGAAAGGAAAAAGTGTGTCATTGATTTTGAGCATTTATTTTCTGAGGAAAAGGTCACACTGGGAAATACTTGGAAAAGTCTGCGAGGGCTTTGACTGAGCACTCTTGGCCTTAAATACATCTATGTTCACAAATAGCACTCTGCCTGAGGCTATTTGAGCCATTCTGATGATATACTATGGTTCACTTTTCTAGAGTTTTGCATGCTGAATCCCCCTGGAATGGAGCTTGGCCCCGTCCTAACAGATTCCTCATGACCTGTAGAGCACAGAAACACTAAACTCCCTCAGTGAAAAAAACTGCTTGTTCGCCTGTAAACTCCCCATTAAAAAGATCTGTGGGCCCAACCACACTCCTCAACCGCTGTCAGATTTCTGTTTGTGATGGCAGAGACACAGCATGAAAAGGTCTGGGGGTTTAAGGCAGCTACTAGTTTGGATGTCATACGAGAAGGACATTAAGACAAAAGACTGCGGGGAAACAGAACAACTTGAAAGATGTGAAACACCCTGTAGTCATGGTACAATTGTGAGATTTACTGTAGGGGAACCATGCATACAGGCAGGGATGCATGTGCAGATGTAAGATATATGCCAGATGGAACCAGACACACACACACACTGAGTCCACTCTGTGCTATTTTGGGAGATGAAGAAGAAAACTGTCTGACTTGGCAAGTGTACATATGTACACTAGTGTAAGCAGTAGTTCCCTGTACATACTGTATGGGGAAGTATAGGGTCTGGCACATGTTTAGTGTGGTGACCCACTTTTCTTTGCATCTGGTCCTGATAACTTCCCTCTCCAGCAGTAATGTGAAAGAGATCTACACAGTGACATCTCTATCTGTCTCTATCTGGACTGACTTTGAAACTTGGCTGCAGCAGCCCCGAGTTTCCTCCATAATCAGGCGTCAGGGAGTGTGCCATAAGAAATGAGGAGCACACTCCTCACCATCCTGGATAAATACAGTACATAAACATAAGCTACAGTATGGGCCGATGCTGTTTTTTAAGCTGCTCTTAGTTTCTGTGATTTAAGTGGATGGTTTACATTTCATATGGAATGTACCGAGAGCTCTTTCAATCCATCCCAAAAGAAATTGCTACATGGTTTGGTTTTGAGTGGATTGAGGTTACATGCTGCCACTTAGTAATTCAAACAAGTCATTCCTTTTTGAAATCAGTTTTTCCCCTTAAAACATAGTTGCCAGCAGCCCCTTCAAACCCTCAATTTTCTTGAAATGGTGTTGAATCTGTAAGGGCTTAGTAATACCAGAATGTGGCACAGCAAAATGTATGTGCGCTTTCTCACAAAATGGCTGGTTCTGGGAGCTTGGTGACGTAGTTACTTCTTGCAGGTTGAGCAGTGGCTACAGTTGGTTGTGGTTAGTGTTGTTTGTGGCAAAATGGATAAGAAAAGGAAAAGCTCTATTGGCATTCAACTTACTTGCTTGTGCCAGAGCTTTTGACAGGCTCTTTATAAACAGATGGAGTTTGCTCAGTTGTTATAGTAATAACAAATTATAGTAATCAAACTTTATTATTCAGAGTATGTATAGGACATTTTGTCAATGTTAATATAAGCTTGATACTCCAGTTGAAATTGTTGTGCACTGCTGTCTCCAACATCCATTTTGTGTTCTTCAGTTCCCTCCATTCCAAGGGTCAGCATTATGAGGAACGTTTTTGCTATCAGAGTGCAAATTTGTGTCAAAGTTTACCAAAGTTGAACACCCTGCGAGAATTGACTTTGCCTCTGTGAGCAAATCCACTAACTGTGGCGATTTCATTGGAATACATCAGTTTGAGACCAAAATTTCACTTTTTATAAATGCTGTTGTGACCGTGGGGTTAGAAAAATGTGAGTGTAACTTTAAAGGAATTGTTGGACTCATTCTCTTTCTTACCAAGAGTTAGACAAGAAGATCGATACATCTCGTATGTCTGTAGCTTATGGCTTAGCTTAGCATAAAGACTGGAATGGGGGTAACAGCTATCCTGGCTGCGTCTAAAGTTGAGAAATAAGGCTACCAGCACCTTTTAAGGTCACCGTCAACACTTATCTCTTTTGTTCAATCCGGACACAAACAGATATATGAAAATGACAAGTAGTGGTTTTATGAGGACTTTATGTATTTATTGCTGGTGCGGTGACTTCCTTAAATCTTCGCTGATTGCCTGGCAACCTCACCTTTCACTTCCCCATAAAACCACAATGTGTCATTTTTACATTTCTGTTTCTTCACTAAGAAAAATAGGATTTTAGGACTGATTATAGTAACAAACAGCCTTTTATTTGGCCAGTATGAGTGATTTTTGTGGAACAAATGCTATTTTAAGGCTTTCTTGTGTGACTGTTAGGCCTCCTGCACACTGGCTGTGTGGTGTGAGAGTGGCGTTTCTGTTGCGTGGCGGCTGCGTGGATTTTTCTATGTCTTTGCACACCAGAAACGTGTCTGACTCGGCGCTGCTGCTGCTAGCCTTGTCTGTACACACGTTTCCCATTGATAAAATGAAATACTATGTTAAACATAAATATACTGATTTGATTACAGCAAAGACAACGTTGGCAGTATTGACGGCTAAATAGGCTACAGAATATTTTGTTCTGTATTGACAGGTGCAATATTTGAAAATCGATAATTATTTATTATTTTTTTTAAATTTTCATTTATATCTGCATTTATGTCAAAACCTAGAGACTTTCAAACATCGAAATTTCATTTATTAATATGTATTTGTGTCAAAATGTCATATAAACATCTTTTCCTATTCTAGTTTGCCTGGAAACGCTTCCAACACGCTTGCGTGTCGCGTGAAAAGTAGCCGTCGGTCCTATTTCTAGAATGCACGTGTTTTCGTGAGACGTGCGTGTCACTCAGGCAGGGTGCAAGCTCTAACCTGTTAACATGGGAGCTGAAATGAAAACGGACACGCCACGCAGCTGACACGCTCACACCACGCAGCCAGTGTAAAGCCGGCCTGTGTAAGCGTTCCGATGGAGGATTTTCTCAACCAATGTTATGTTTGATTGCCTGTGAGCTCTTCAATCTTAGCGAGCCAACTCTTCTAATATGTCCACAGCCATAACACAGGGTTTAGTCCTTCATAGATGAACTGCAGAGACTGACAGCTCCCAATAAATCACAAAGGCTTTAGAGAAGAAAACTAAACTAATCCTTTAAAAATCTAGATCAGCTTCAATTTTTCAAATCTCTTTGTGAGTCACTGACCTTACCAGGATCCACTGACCCAGCTGGATTTTACTGCACTTTCTAATATACCGGTACTTGCCTTTTTTTCCCCCTAGCTCCCTAGGGCCTTTAGATGTTCACCTCAGGATAAAGACATTGTTAGTGTGACTGAGGTATGTTGCTTTAGAGACCGACACATAGGGTCCTGAGGGAGCCATGCTAACGTTAGCCTCATCTATCTGCCTCAGTATTGGTATTGATCCGTGTTTAGTGACAATACCGGCACTGGGGAGTAATGATCACACATAGCCAGTTGGACACACACCGCCGGAGCATTGCAGGAACAGACACAATCAGCCTACGCGTGGAAAGAGATGCACGCCCAATTGCTACACATATCCACACCTGCCTGAACACACACACAGTAGTACAAAATGTTCTGTTTCTACTCCTGCCGCACTGCAGAGCCTCTGCTGCTCCGCTCCAGCAAAACACACACTTGCAATAAGCTGAGTCGAGCCGATATAGCCACAACAACTGAGGAAGAGATGCCAAACCCTCCCCTCCACGCACACACACCTCCTCCTCCACCACCTCCTCTCCTCCTCCTCCTCTTTCCCTCTGCAGCCGAAAGCCAGAGCAGACAGATAAGCAGGCAGCCAGAGACGGACTAATCCTCCCACAGTGAGCGACGTTTCGGATTGTATATGCTGAAAATCAAGCTAAACAGACAGAGAAAGAGAGGCATAGGGTGAGAGAGGAAGGGGGAGGCTGCATGGGGAGGGATGAGAGGCAACAGGGGAAAAGTGAGGCGAGGATACAGATTAGCAAAATGACGACGACAAAAAGGGGATTTTTAAGCGTTATTAGTGTGAAAGGATGGCTGAGAGTTTATTTTAATTCTCTCCCTCTTCTCCCTACACCCCCCTGCCCCCCCAAGCCCCTTTGCATCCTGCCACCGTCTTGACTTTTTTTTGACAAATTTAGATATTTTCCAAGCCGAGCCTCTCCACCCGTTCGCCTGCTTACCAGTCTCCCAATCATTCTCGCCCATCCTCTCCCGCACTCTCTCTCTCTCTCTCTCTCTCTCTCTGCACCCCCCACCACCCGCCTCATCCCTCTCTCTCTCCCAGTCTGACTGAGACTGATGTAGGTCAGTGCGTCTGGAGCCTGTCTGGAGCTGCAGAGAGCCTCCGAGCTCCACGCCTGGTCCCCGTCGACCTCTGCAGCGGCTGCCGCCGTGCCCAAGCTGAGGACACCGCTCCCTGGGCTACTTAAGGACACAACCAGCCGCCTGACCTGACCTGCCTGGAGGAGGCTGTGCCTGCAACAGAGGAGGGAGGAGGGAGGAGAGGGAAGGAGTAAAAAAAGGGTTGGGGTGATATGAGGTGTCTGTGTATCATTGAAAGCTTAGTCAGCGTATGTTGTTTGCATGTGGGTCTAAAAGTAGATGCATGATACATGAAGACAGGGAGAGGCGGAGCGAAAGGTACCAATAGAGATGGAGAGGAAATAGGCATTGCAGTCACCTATCTGTCCTCGGCGATATGCAGCACAACAGAGAGGTTTTTTTGGGGGAACATTTTCATGCACTGTCGCCTTCGCATTGCTCTCCATACTCTGTGTGCCTCTTTCTGCACTCGCCAGCTAACTTCGTCATGATGCTTTCTGTCTCTTTCCCAGACCCGATTCTTCCGTGGCTGCAGTCATCGACATTGTTGCAAAGACCACAGCGACCCAGAGAACTCCAAACTCTGATGGCGACTTCCTTTCCAAAAGAACAGACATAAATAAACTGTAATTTATTTCTTCTTTTGCAGTATATCCATTCCTGTGCTGCTGCAAACGGATCCAGGTCTGAGAGACGTCCTCTCCCCGGGCTGCTGAGTATCGAACGTGTCCGTCCTCCACTCTTCGTACGTCAAATGCCCTTTTGATGGAAACCAACGAGTGCGAGGAAGACGACTTTTGCAAAAGAGCGAAAAGCTCTGTTGACGACTTCTGCATCTCCTGATTCTGCTCTCCTTTCCTTTCCCCTCTCCTTCTCCTCTGCTCTCATTCTCCGCTCCTTCTCACTCCTCTGGCTTTTAGACAATGCCCCCAAAACACGATCGTTGTATCAGTCAGTCTGAGTGTAGTAGAGTGCAGCTGTGAGAGTGGCTGAGTGTGTGTGAGCAAGTGTGTGTACGTCTGTGAGTGGGTTTGGCGTGTGTGTGAGAGAGAGTGTGTGTCTACGCTCTCAATTTGACTCGGCAGCACGTCTGGGTCTTGCAGC